>NC_140082.1:29417708-30017708 GCF_964194135.1 Talpa europaea
CTTGACCCGGGCCGCGCCGCCCACGTCCCTCCCGCCGCCGGGAGGCGGGGCCGCCCGCGGAGTTAAGTGGGATCGAGGCCGGGCGGGGCGGGCGACGACGCTGTTCCCTGCGACCATGGGCGAGTCCCGCAGCACCCACCGCCTGCGCATCGTGCTGGGGCACCTCGGCCGCCCCTCGGCCGGGGCCGTCGTATCCTTTGGGCGACGCGGGGTTCGGGCCGGGAGGGGCGCCGGGCCGATCCCCAGCGGCCGCCGCTGAGGGGGGGCCCGCAGGCTCCAGGCCCCGCCGCGCTGGCTTTTTGGTTACTCCGAGGCCGGCCGAGGGCGGTTGGTGGTCACTCTTCCGGGCACCGGGGCGCGGGAGAGGAGGGGGCACCCCCCGGCACCCCAAGGGGCCCTGCCCGCGCCTGACCGCGGGCCGCAGTGGTAGCGTTGCTCCAGCTTTCGGCACCTCTGGGGGGCCCTTTTTCCTGTTTGTGACGGCGGCGGGGGGGGGGGGGCTGGTTGGGGTTGGGGGGACTGCTCCCAGCTGCCACGTCCTTTCTGCAGCGTGACCTCCGCCCTGCAAAATGTCAATCCCTGGCCCCCCCAAGGGCAGAGAGTAGGTCACGGGGCCGGGGAAAGAGGGGGGGCAGCTCACCCAGGCTCTCCGCCAGCGCCCTGCAGCCAGGCCCTTCTCCCAGGGAGTCCTGGTTGCTGACCCTGCAAAAGGACTTTTGCATTTTTTCACTTGATTTTTTAAAGTTATTTGTTTATTTTTAAAGATTTAGTCACTTGATTTTAAAAGATCCTATGTCTGCCTCCTTCCTGATTGGGTCTTCAGAGGTGGATCTGGGAGGGATTGTGTGCTGCCTGCCGGTTTGGGATCCAGAAAGTTGTCATTCCGTGACACATAAATCAGATTGCTTTATAGATTATTTTTGCCTGCCAGGATTAAGGTGTTCCCGTGCAGTATGTGCTTTTGAAAGTTCACTAGAAAATTGCCTGGGATTTTGCCGTAAGCAACCTGACTCCCCTCTGGTCTGCTGTACGTGCAGGATCCTGAAATCGCTCCTAAGATGATTGGAATAGTGGTTTCTTTTACTTTCAGTGGGCCTCTTCCCCTGAGTTTCTAAACAGTACTGTATCAAGACCCTTGCAAGTTTAAAATCCTGCCCATACAATGATAAGGGGAACCCAGGTGACTATGTAATTTAATTTCGCTGGTGAAAAAGCAGAAACAGGTTGAATGAGATGAAAACTCTAAGGTCTTTAAACTAAGGTGGTAAAATTGTGGTTCTGGGACCAGCCCCATAACAACATCACCTGGGAACTTGTTAGAAATGCAGATTCTTGGGCCCATCTCACATCTATGGAAACAAAGCCGAGGTCAGCACCCTGTTATCACTGGCTTCTGTTAAAATTCAAGAACCACTAACCTACTGGGACTAGAGGTAGCTGGAAGGGGAATTAAAGTTTCTGGGTTCAGTGTGTTCTCTTCAAAGTTGGTCTGATCCTGTGACTTCTTGTTATAATCGTCTCAAGGTCAAACCTAGTTTTTTCATCTGTGTGTCCTAGAACAGCACTGCCCAGTACAACTTTCTGGAGTAGGACCATGTGCCCACCCAGACGTCTGTACCGTAGCTACTGGCCGCATATGGCTGCTGAGCTGTTGACTGTACCCAGTGCTTGTATAAATAAAACAAACAAACAAATAAATAAATAAATCCTTAAAAAAAAAAAAAAGATGAAAGCCATGAAGTAAAAAGCGGGGGTTGAGTTCTGGCTCAGTCATTTTATTTTGGGTGCCCTTGGATGAGTCACAGATGGGTAAAAGTTGGCATGAAGCCTATGTATGTTTCCTGCTCTGCGTAGTTGGAATGATAACACAGCTCTTGTCAGCCAAGATGAAATGAAGCAATGCCAGTGTTGTATGTGCCACCAGGCTATTTGGTATCTATTTAGTGCCAACCTTTTCTTGTCAGAGCCAGGCCAGGGTAGGCTATTGTTTCTGGAAAAGTTTGCCTTCACAATTTTACCTTAATTTGCCTTAATTCACATCTTAGGTAGCTCATCCCATTTCAGGGGGTCTTCATCCTTCCAGTTTTCGTCCTCAACAATTCCAGTAAGTAGATTTAATTTTATGATATATATAAAAGTTTTTCTAGTAGTAATTACAATAAAAAAAGACAGTATATCATGTTACCTGATTAGAATTCATTACACAAATCCTCCATTTCCAGGATTTGTTTTGACTAGTACAAATGTGGAAATTTTTGAAGTCCATGACTTTAATTTTCTTTCTTTTCTTAAAAAGATTTATTTATTTATGCATATAAGAACTGGGGTACAGGCCAGGGGTGTGGGGGGTAAGAGGATTCACCGGAGACAGAGTGGAGAGCAGAACAGGTGGATCTACTGAAATACACTGCTGAGGGGAGCAGCAGGTGAGACAGGAGAGGTCAGCAACCTGGCCAGGATAGAACTCATGCCGCAGGGGCTGGCAATAGCTTGATAGGGCTGAGACTTAATCCCTGTGCCACCAGAGAGACCCAACTTCCATTTCCTATATGTATTTTTAAATTTAGGAAGAAGGAACAAGTACTGGAAAGTGCTGTCTGGTTTTTAAAATTCAAACCCTGCATCTTTCAATTGAATTAGCCTGTAGTTTGGTTATATTATGTATTAGCTAGCATTTTAGATTTACCTTAATTTTCCTTTCCTCCTCTGGATGCCCTCACAGAACCACAGTTCCAACCTAGACCGATGGGTTGGGTGATTTGAGTTTGTGTATATGCAGAAAACTAACCTGTAATTTATTACTTTGATTTCTTCTGAGAATGCATAAACTAAACTATTGAGATATTAAATATTGAATTTGCTTCCCATCTGAAAGATGTTACATATTCATTACAGAAAAAAATTGTAATGAAAGAAATAGGAGTGGGCCTCCCCTGGTGGCTCAGGGGTAGAGCGCTGGGCTGCGAGGTTTTGCCCGCAGCCTCTGCAGTGCCCCAGCCGTCGGTGAGGGTCCCACAAAAAAAAAAGAAAAAAAAAAAAGAAAAAAAAAAAAGAAAAAAAAAAAAGAAAAAAAAAGAAAAAAAAAAGAAATAGGAGTTTTAAAAAAAACAGTTTCATTTTGCTTGTATTCTTTGCAGTCTTTTTTTTTAACATAGTTTTGCTTTTACATAACTGTAGTCATTTTGTAATGAATATTTTATTTATAATAAGCATTGCCTAAGCCTTTATATGCTGTTCATTGTTAATGCCTGAGCCTATCCTGTTGTATGGGTGTAATATAATTAACTGTTCTTCCACTTTTGGGTGATAATGTTAATGCTTTGGATTTAAAGCTTTAAAACTTTTCTTCAGATTATTTCTTCCTTAAAGTCTTAGAAACAGAAATGGGTGGAAGCATATGAACATTTCTCAGGCTGTTGATACATTTACTAGGTTGTAATTTTTAAATATGGCTTATTTGTGATTTTGCTTTCTCCTTTAGATTTACTAAGGATAATAATGTTCTAAGCCTGGAACAGAGAAGATTTTACGAAGAAAATGGCTTTCTTGTCATTAAAAATCTAGTCTCTGATGCTGACATTGAACGTTTTAGGTACAGTAAACTGTTATTCTACAGAATTAGGTGTTATATTTATGGATTGGGAATATGAGCTCGATTGCGCACGTTCAGATACTTTCCAGTGACTTGGCTTGTTAGAAGTGGTCGGGCGTCTGAGCTCAGGAGTCTTGGCACCAGCGCTTAGCATTGTCTGTTCTGGGGCAGCTTACTGACCCTTCCCATGCCTCATCTGTAAGATGAAGATGACGAGTCATTAGGACTAAATAAGGTAAAATAGAGAGTGTGCTTCAAACAGGGCCTGGCAGGGTAAGAACTACAGAATAGTCTGCTATTATTATTCAGATGTAACCAAACCACAAATATTTTCCCACTGGTCTGTTCAGTTAAGGCATATTTGACTTCTGGAAGTGAATTCCAGCCTCATTGCTCTAAGAACTGGATTCTTAGATGGTTATCCTTGCTCCCCCCTCATCAGAACAATTCAGCGTGAGGCTGGAGGGCAACTTAGTGCAGAGAAGCTCTCCTCCCACTCCCCCAGATCTTCCAACAGGGCCAGGCAGGTGCTTGGAGCCAGCAGTAATGACATCATTTGTCGATTTAATTTTCCAGGAATGAGTTTGAAAAAATTTGCAGAAAGGAGGTGAAGCCACGTGGATTGATGGTGATGAGAGATGTGACCATTGCAAAGTCAGAGTTTGTTCCAAACGAAAGAGTGGTCACCAAGGTGCAGGATTTCCAGGAAGACCAGGAACTTTTCAGATACTGCACCCTACCTCAGGTCCCACACCTTCCTGTGTTTGCTTGCCCTTTAAGTGAATGTAGTCCATGCTGATGCCTGCCTCAAAAGCAGATGTGTTGCTTTTACTTTATCTAGCCTTTCCTCTGATGGCCCCGAGCAGTGGTTCTCGGGTGCACCTTTGGCCATGTCTGGGGACACAGTTGATTGTCCAGTCAGGGGATGGAGTGCTACTGGTTCCTAGTGAATAGAGCCCAGGGATGCTGCCTATGGGGCCTCCGGATCCTGTGATGCACAGAATAACCCCTCCCCCAAACAAAGAATTACGCAACCCCAAATGTCAGTGACACCGAGATTGAGAAACCTGCTCTAGAGATCTCTAATTATCTTTGGTTGGAATTCTGTACTGAGAGCCTTTCTCACACTCCATGCTGGTGTATCAACGGGTGAAATTGCTAAGGCTCTTTGTTGTAAAGCTGTTGTCAGCAGAGGTGTGAATTTGTCTTTAATGTTGAACTAGTTTTTTAAAAAAATATTTTTTATGAGTAGCTCATGTATAGAAGATACCTAATTAGTGCTGAAGGGCATACCATGAAAAGTAAAGTCTCCTTCCATCCCCAGTGCTGCTCACTGTTCTTTTTGTATTCATCTAGATTTCATGTATCTGCAAGCATATTTGTCTATCCCCCACCTTCTGTGTAACATGGGAATAACTGGTTGTAACCTTGTTTTTCCCACTTACAGTAGAGTTTTAACATCAGCATTGGTGGATCCCTTTCATATCTTTTAAGCTACTGCAAAATATTTCATTGCACAAATGTACTGTAGTGTGTGAACCATATGTAGGATAATTTTAAAGGGGACTTTGCATACAGTACTTAGAAATGATAAACCCATGTGCTGTTAGAGTATTTGATTGCACGGGTAAGCCCCTGTGATGTCCTGCCCTTTGAGTTGGGGATCAGATGGTCCTTTTGGACCTTCTGTTCTTCCAAACCAAGTCCTATCATAGGATGGGTGGTGTGTAGGTGGCACCTCGTGGTGGCTGCAGCACCAGCAGGACTTCCAGATGTCCTGTATCTCTAAGGTGTGAGCCCTGCTTTTGGCTGTTCATGCAATGATTTGGGGAAGGTGTGCATTATTTCAATAGTTAAGTATTTGTTTTAATGTGTATTGGGAACATTAACCAGCACATCAGACTCATAATTTCAGGAAAATTATTGATCAAGATAAAATTAAATTAACAAAAGGAGTTAATTTAATGTAGGGAAATTTTAAGCTAAATAGCAGTGCAAAGTGTGGCTCTGGATGACTGAGATTTAGAAAATATCAGTGAATGCCAAAAAGTGACAGGCTGACTCCTATGATTTTTGTTAACATTTCAAGTGTCTCTTATAAACGAGACCAAGTGTTGAGATGGCAGTAGGAAGTGCTTCATATTTTGCTGTCAGGATTGGAGTTTGAATACCATCCTTTTCATTTAACTGGCTCTGCCAGCTCGGGCAATTTATTAGTCTCGGGCTTATTCATGTGGGGCATTCATTGATAGGATTATTAGTTAATAGGGACATTAATTTTAAGGGATTTTTGTAAAGCTTAAATGGGCTGATGTCTGAAGCCTCTCGCAAGTGTAAGCCTTCCATGATTAATTTACCCTCCGTGTCACCTGCTGTCATTGCAGTTCATTCTGCATAGCACGCTTCTCCACCACAATCGTCTGCATCATTGTTTATAACATCTTCCTTCTTGCAAAACAATGAACTCCAGGGTGAGGGAGCAGAGACCTGCTTAACCTTGTGTGCCCATTTCCTGTCCTTCTGCCTGGTTCACAGACCTCAGTACAGGGTTGTGGAGTGAATGGCTCCGCTGATTGGGAAGTGCTCCCTGAGCCACTCTGCTCTACCTTCCTCTGGGCTTCTAGTGGCAGCTACAAGCTTGTTAGGACCAATTGGTCTCTTAGGAAGAGGCAGCTGCCTTCTCATTGGGCAACCACTGACTGTGTTACTTGACAGACATGTATTTCTGTGCTTCCCAGGTTGATATTTCATAGAAATTCCTCTCTTACTTGTAGGGAAGGTGGTTAGTCCAACTGGTTCCAAAAAAACTTACTCAATTCAGAGTGTTATAAATTGCTAATGTTTTCCATTGCTCACCTTCCCATGCTGTATGTGCAGTGTTGTGAAATGCCATTGTTTTTTTAAATGATTGCTACCTTGCTTCTTGTGTAGATACTTGAATTTTGTGTTGCTTGCTTGTGCATTTAATTTCCTATGAACTTCTCTCTCCTTTCCCTCAGATCCTGAAATATGTGGAGTGCTTTACTGGACCCAATATAATGGCCATGCATACAATGCTGATAAATAAACCTCCAGATTCTGGTAAAGAGACCTTAATTGTTAAGGAGAAGCAAAAAAAAAAAAAAAAAAAAAAAAGCTGTTCAATTAAAGCACCTAAGGTTGATGTTCTAACCTTAGCTGTGTGTATGTAACTGCTAACCTTTACATGAGGGAATATGTATTCTTTTATTTGTCTTAAACTGCCTGCATTATAACACCATTGAAGTATAATAGTGATTGCAGAAGGTAATTGTTTGGTTTGTGCTGAAGTTTTGTACAACTGGTTTCTCAAAAATGCAGTTCATGAAATAGAGGTTCCCATGCCAACAACTCAGTTATTCAACCTCTCTAAACTTTGCTAAATAGCCTCACCGGAAATACTGTAGATTCTGCCTTCCTGACATAAGACATTATTACTACAAACAAAATTAAAACTATTCTTAGGGCCTCCCCAGTGGCGCAGTGGTTGAGCACTGGGTTGCGAAGCTGCCCACGGTCTCTGCGGCGCCGGTTCGATCCCCGGCTGCTCCCTGGCCACCGGAGGAGGGTCCCACATGGCGCGCAGACCTCTCCTGCCGCCTGCTGCTCCCCTCAACAGTGTACTTCGGTCCTTCTGCCTGCTCTGCTTCCGACTGTACCCAGTGCATGTATAAACAAAAATAAACAAATAAAACATGCCTCTATAAAAAAAAAAAAACTATTCTTATAAATAACATATTGCAGATGTTTTTAAAATTTCCTGTGCTTGCAAAAATGTCTTTTCTAAGACCCCCAGAGAGATTGGTTTGGAAGACAGAACCCAGGGGTCTACATCTTCTTAACCAGTCTCAGAGATGCTAATGCAGGTGGCTCTTGGGCCACGCTGAGAAACTCAGCTAGACCAGCAGAAGCAAATCAGCCATTAAAAAAACTCTATCCTTTTCAATTTCTTTCTGCCTCCCAGGGGCTGGGAGAAGTTATGTGATTGGCCCGTTGTTTTAACACCAACTCTTGCTCCCTTGCATGTCCTGCTTGGAGAGGTCAGGTGGCTCCCGGCAACCAAGTTCAGAAAGCAAAGCCCTGGGAGAATGGAAATGTGGTCCTGGGTCTGATTATGCACCAAAGTCCTAAGTTTGATGGGAAACCTCTTTGAGGGCTATCTTTTTTAAGCAGCCACGTAGAAGGCTAGAACCTGAAATATGACCACTCTCTTCAATTTAATTAAGCCAATTTTTTTTTGGATTACTATTGTCTGTATCAAAACCAGAGTTACAGGGGCCTCCCTGGTGGCGCAGTGGGTTGAGCGCAGCACTGTGGAGCTGTCCATAGCCTCTGCAGTGCGGGTTTGATTCCTGGCTGACCGGGGAGATACCCACATGGTGCGGCAGACCTCTCCTGTCTCACTTGCTGCTCCCCTCAGCTTTCAGTCCATCTGCCTATTCTGCTCCCTGCTCTGTCTCTGGCGAATCCTCTCCCTGTCCTGCGCCTCTGGCCTATACCCCAGCTATTGTATTAAAAAAAAAACCCAACCAGAGTTACAGAAGAATAAAGCACAGTAGAGATGTTGACATATGTATAGCTTGCTAGAAAATAGTGTTGTATGTACTCTGCTATCAGAAACCCAGGACAAAAGTAGAGGATCCAGAATCACCATGTTGATTTGATTTTCCAATTTGGTGCTCTCTTTCAAGGCTGATTTTTCTGTAGTGTAGTTTCATTGTTTGGCTTTGCTCTGGCTTTTGAAGCAGAGAGGAGAATTCTGAGACTCGAGTGTCTTAACAGCAGGTTCTGTTTCAGGCAAGAAGACATCCCGGCATCCCCTGCACCAGGATCTGCACTATTTTCCCTTCAGGCCCAGTGATAACATTGTCTGCGCTTGGACTGCCATGGAGCATATCCACCGGGGCAATGGCTGTCTGGTCGTGCTCCCAGGCACACACAAAGGCTCCCTGAAGCCTCACGATTATCCCCAATGGGAGGTAGGTCTGCCTAGAAGCTGGCTCTTGAGCAGAATTTCTTTTACCTTTACCCAAGAAAGAGGCCACTTCCTTTCTTAGCAAAATGTTGTTCTAGGATTTGAAATTAATATCATGAAAAATTCAAGGATGTCAGATAAAATAATCACTTTCGTTCTTTCAACAAGTGTTTGGAAGCCAATAGGAGGAACTTTGATAGATGCTGTGTAGGGCCTAAGATTGTAAAGCCTGGTTCCAGAGGGAAGACATGAACATGTCAACACCAGAAACACGTGACAGTACCCTAGCAATGGTTATTGGAGTAAAGGGTGAGGGCAAGTGGGAACGGTGTCACCTTCCAGGTGGAGAGGCTTATAGAGGCTCTGAGGACACTGTTTAAGCTGAGCCTTGAAGGGTAGCGTAGACTGTTCCATAGAAAGGAGGCTGGCAGAGAGGCCTTGGGTTAAGATAACCATGAACCTGATTGAAAAGTGGGGGTGCATTTGGGGAGCAGCAGTGGGAGATGAGCCTGAAAAGGTGTACTAGAATAAGATCAGAAAGAACCTTGCTTGTTATAATAATGAGTCAGCATTTATTTGATGGGACTGGGAATTTTTTTTGGGAAGTTCTTGTAAGAACTTTTATTTTTTGAGTTTTATCAAGGTAGAATTGACATATAATAAACCATATATTTTGAGTGTACAGTTTTGGTAATTTTTTACACATAATGATACCTCGGCCACCACAAACAAGGCTGCCCCCTGTCCCTGCCTGCTGTAGGCAACCACTGCCCCCGTTTGGCCTGGGCACACCTACTAGCTCCACTGTGGTAATGGTGGAGTGGCACATGCTGCTTCTGTAGAGGGACATTCTTCAGATAAGTGGTAGCTTTTCGGATATGCATACTCTTGATGGCCTGGGCTGTTTCACAAGTGTTCTTAAGATGAACAGTAAAATTTGAGCCCCTTGATTTGCATGACTTTGTAGTGTTTTCTGGGTCAAGTGAGTAGCCAACCGTTTTCAGAGATCACTAAGGCCACTACGGGAAGAGCTCAGTCTTCTTTATACTAAAAATGTGCAATGAATACCTTGAGGTTCTGTTCTTATGTAAACATCCAAGAATTTCTTAACTGAAGACATAACTTAGATAAAAACATTACCTAAAGCAATGGCAGTAGTTACTAAGAAAAAACAGTGTTTTAATTTACTGTTGTTTTTTATTCTGGACATGACATGAGTAGTTTTGAGCTCAGAAAAGAGTAGAGATTGTTGTCTTCCCTCTTTTGGGAGAACAGTTAGCTTCTCAGTGATACTCTTGAGTAATAGAAGAATAATTTATACAAAGTTCTAGTGAGAAAAGTATCATGTTGAAAAGAATTACTAGTTCAGACTGAAAAGCAGATCTTCCCTCTGACTTGCAAAATGCAAAGTTGATCTAGATTTTTATATATAATTCAGTAATGAAAGGTAGATGAAAATTCCACATTTTTCATTTGGTCAGAAAATATCTATGATTTTAATATCAGCATGTAACTTTTCAAATACCAAATACTTGATTTTTTATATATTTCTTTTAAGAATCTATATATTTCTTTCTACTGGAAGACCATATAGAATCTGTGATTTTCTTGATGCATTGATAGTTTTTATTTAATTATTGGCTTCCTCAAATACAGACGGGGTGTCTCTTATGTGTTCTAGGGGGGAGTTAACATCATGTTCCATGGGATCCAAGACTATGATGAAAACAACAACAGAGTGCACCTGGAGATGCAGAAGGGGGACACTGTTTTCTTTCATCCTTTGCTCATCCATGGGTCTGGTCGAAACAAGACTCAGGGGTTCCGGAAGGTACTCATGATCATTGAACACTTTTCAGAAATGAGTGGGTTGTATACCAAAATGTCAATATATATTAACGCTGAAAATATTTATTTTTAAAGATTTTATTTTTATATATAAGAACTGTGTATAGGCCAGAGGTGGTGGGGTGAGAGGACTAATCAGAGACAGAGTGGGGAGCAGAACAAGCAATTCTACTGAAACACTGCTAAGGGGAGCAGCAGGTGAGACAGGAGAGGTCTGCTACACCATGTGGGTTAGCTCCCTGTCTGGGGATTGAAATCAGGCCTTTCGGTGGTAGTACTGAGACTTACTAGGCCACCAGGGAGGCCCTGAAAACTAAGTCCAGACTAATCTGGACTTTAGTCTGGTTTATTCACTAAGAAATTTATATGCCTTGTTTTTTGCCTCTTATCTGTCAGAAGCCACTTGACCTCAGGCTCCCAACCCTATTGAAACTGAATCAGGAATATTCATGGGGTTGCTTTGGAGCAATTGTTTTCTTTGTAGCTGAAAGCCTGTGCTTTCGAAGGCTAAACTAAGGCTGATAACACTGAAATAATTAAATTTAAATTTTACTTAGCTCATAGTAACCATATATAAGAGAAAAGTTTATATTATCATTACTATTGGGAAGATATTGACATAAAACAGAGGCTGCCCAGAAATTGGATTTAGCAGGCAGCCTTGTTTTTCTTACCCCCTTAACTTCTGAGTATTTTAATTATTTCATTGCTCATATTAAAAACTGACAAGATTTCTCACAGATTCTCAGATTTCTTACTTATCTAATATTATCTGAAACCTAATGGTATTGTGTTTGTGAGAAATCAGAGAATACACATACACACACACAGAGAAGAATATTATTTAGCCTTAAAAAGGAAATCCTTCTTTTTCATTTGCAACAACATGGATGGATCTTGAGAGTATTATGCTAAGGGAACTAAGACAGAGCATAAGCACTCTGTGTATAGTCAAACTTGTATGTGGAATCTTAAGAGATCTCATAAATACAGAGAACAGAATGACTGTTGCCAGAGGTGGGGCATGGAAGAGGTGAAGATGGACCCAGAAGTACAAATTTCTAGTTCTAAGATAAATAAGGCCTGGGAATGTAGTATCCGGCCTAGTGGCTGTAGTGAGTGGTACTCTATAGTGGATTTGAAAGTCACTAGGAAAGTAGATCTTGAAAGTTCTCATTATGAGGAAAAAAATCCTAACTGGATGGATTGCTAATTAAACTTATTCTGGTGATCATTTTACAAAATACACATTTGTCAAATCATTATGTTATATTCCCTAAACAAATAGAATGCTGTATGTCAGCTATAGCTCAATAAACTGGAAGAAACACATAGAACATGTACACAGAAGTGCACATTGGCCCTTTTGCCTCAGCCTCCCATGTGGCTTGGCATGGCATGGGCAGTGACTCTACTGCCTAGAAATTTGATGTTTTGGGCAAAGCAGGAACTCCTTCTGACAGGTGTGCTGATCTTAAGATAACTGACTTGTGATGAAAGTGGAAAATGAATTTTTAATGACTGCCTTGCTGTTTAGATTTGTTTATAATTTTTTCAAGAATGGGGAGAACTATATCAGCTTTGCCCTCACATGGATACTATCTGTAAATGATACAGAACTTTTTCATTGTCTTTTTGAGTAGAGAGGAGTTATGGGCACAGTATTTTACTTCACAAGGTACTTTCAGTGGCTTTCCCTAATTTGTTGGCATTGAAATAACCACCTACCACAAATTCAATTAGGTAGCTAATGTCTATGACTAAGATGGTGAATAAATATGGAATGCACTCCTTTGTAGAATTTGGGGATATACACTCATTAGAAACATCAAATGACAAAAAGTAAAAGACCTTTGTGTTATTTTGTTCCTGGCCCCCTATGTGCCTTCTGAAGATTAATATCACAGCAAGCTAAAAATCTCTTGTAATTTCTCCATTACCCTTTAACTGAGAGAAGAGATCCGTAGAGACTGGTTTAAGATACAGTGAACAGCTTTCAATGTAGAAAAATGCTCAGTGAAATAACTGACTTTCTAAAAGAAGACTCCTTGATTGGTTGGTGTTATTTTTTTAATGGGGTATTTTTTCTCATATTAATTGGTTCACTTTGCAGGCAATTTCCTGTCATTTTGCTGGTGCTAGTTGCGAGTACATCGATGTGAAAGGCACCAGTCAAGAAAACATTGAAAAGGAAATTGTAAACATGGCGGATAAATTTTATGGTGCTAAAGGAGACATTGACCTGAAGGTACGTTTGTATGAAATGACAAGGTCAAGATTTCATTTAAAAAAAAAATTTTTTTTAAGATTTATTTTTATGCTTACAAGAGCAGGGGTACAGGCCAGAGGTACGGGAGTGGGGGTGCTGAGAGGATCTACCAGAGACAGAGTGGGGAACAGAACAGGCGGACTGACTGAGGTACATTGCTGAGGGGAGCAGTGGGCGAGTCAGGAGAGGTCTGCTGCACCATGTGGGTAGCTCCCTGGCCAGGGATTGAACTTGTGCTGCAGTGGCTACGGTTAGCTTCATAGGTTGCGTCTTAACCCCTTGTGCCACCAGGGAGGCCCCAGAGATCTCATTTTTTCCTTTTCATCAGGTTTTAGTAAATCTCATACTTTATTTAATTTGAAAACATGAAGGGCTTGGTTTAGAGTTCATTTTGGAAGCACTGCTGACACCCACTAGAAACAACAGTGGAATTTGAGTTTGGACTTTTTTCCCCAGAGTGGGGCATGTGAGAGCTCTGCTTCTCTGTCTCCGTGCCCTGTGGCATGCAGGCTGACCTGTTCCCAGGCAGGACAGGCAGGAAAGGAATTTAAAGGAGGGAGGCGAAGGTTAAAAGCAACCTTTGGAACAACATATAGTTGGATTTTACTTTTTAATCCAGCCACACCTGTCTTTTGTTTGCTGAGTTCACCTATTTACATTAAAGATGATTATTGATATATGAGGGTCTGCATCTCCCATTTTGTCTTAGTTTTCTGAAAGGTTGTTTATTTCTTTGTTCAGGTTTTTTCCTGTGTGGACCTTCTTTACTGTGATTTAGAGAGGAGCTCCTTTCAGTTTTTCTTGTGGGGGAGGTCTAGTGTTGGCAAACTCCTTTAGCTTTTATTAGGACTCAATTTCTGAAACACCTTCTGAGCACAAGAATCTCGATCTGCTCTTTATCCCTTTCCCCTTTAGAACATATTAGCGTACCCACATCTGAAAATGCTCCGATTTTACATTTGCACATCCTAGAGAGTCCTGTCCTTTCCCTTTGCTCAATACTTAAAAGCTTTACGTAGCTAAAATATTCTGTCATCTGGGGCTTCTGTCCACAACCCTGAATTTTAAGGCAGAAAAAAAAGGTATACATTATGTTTGAGGTTTGTCATGATTCTGTTTATTTTAGTTACTATGTAAGTTGCAGTTTATCAGCTTTATTTAGGATAGCAATGCTCACTTCTGCTGTGTAGTTTTTTGCAAGGCACAAAAGTACTTCCGATATTACTTTTCTTATTTTTTTTTTCTACCAAAACCCAATGAAGTAGTCATTATAGCTCCATGCTCTTAGTGAGAAAAGATTGTGGAGGCTTGGCCTAACTTATGTAAATAGCAGATTCAGCGTCAGGTCAAATTCCAAAATCTTTCCATCATGCCTTACAGTTGGCTCAAAAACAAACAAGAAAGTCTGAATTGTCTTAGGACAAAGAAAAAAACCCAAGTAAGCCAGTCATCCATGACATCATTGTCACAGTTCTGATCTAACCAGGAGTAGAATATTCAAAATGAGGCAGATGAGTAATATGGAGGAAAGCGTGTAAAGGGGTAGTAAGGAAGCTGCGTTGCGATGATCACACATAACACTCACCCAGTTGTGAAACCCGGAGGCACAGAGTGCCAGATGGAACAGGGCTGGCAGCTTGGGGACACTGTGTCCTAGTTTATTTAACACTCTCGGACACTGGAAAGTAAAATGATTGGAGTCGCAGGTTATGGTTTATTTACTAACTGATAGGGTTATTATGGAGATTTTTTTCCTGTTTAATCATTTATAGATGCAAGAAAACTGTTTTATCATAGAGTGAATAGACAAATTGAAATGTAGTTCTATAACCGTATTCTATCCGGCATTATTTCCAGGATGTTTGGAGATACCGAGCACGACTGGTGAAAGGAGAAAGAATCAATCTTTGAATGAGCCCTCTGCTTGTAACTCTTAGAAAGAAAACCCAAATGAAGCAAGGAGGTCTACATACTTTCTTAAGGAGATGATGTGATCTTTTCCATCACAATTAACAAAATCAAAATGCATGCCTGGGTACTTATTGCATATGGTTAATTTTGCAGTGCAACGGCGCTTTATTAGATATAAAAATAATAAAAATGAAATATTAACATTCTAAGGAAAATTGACAGGAATTACTACTAATAAAGGTGATTGATATATAATTTCATTGTGTTAATGCAGTTTCTTTTATTCAGTTAGCTCCTCACTAACTCGAGTAGAAACTCAGGGTGTGTTGTTTTGCATTCATTTCCTAGAAAACCCACCACCTACCAATTTCATGTTACAAGAAAGTTCTTTCCAAATCCAGAACAGCACATTTAATGAAGGGCACAAGGGTGCTGTGGACTAAAAATAAGAGTGGGTAACTCATTGTGACATAGGATTCCTTCCATGACTTAACCAACCCAATCACCTTCCTTAAAGAAATAAACTGGATCTTTCCAAGTCTTTTTCTCTGTTCCTAAAGAATGAAGACAGGGGTAGCTTTATCCGCTATTTCTTATTGGGTAAGACAGCTGAAACTTTCACTATTGATGAAGGAAACCTAATCTCTTTCAAGGTACCAGGAAATTACTGGATACTTTTGCTTTGGATTTCAAGTAAGCATGGATTGGGGAAAATTATTTTGATAGAGCAATTTATTGCTATACCAGCTGAGGGCAGTAGGGAGACATGGTCCTTGTTTTTTAAAATTCCAGTTAGAACTTTAATATGAAAGAAAGAACATTCTGCTAAGCACAAGTTTTCTTGAACCTGGTTTCACTGTTTTTTGTTTGTTTCTGTGTGAAGACACCCAGGTTCGGCTCAGTTCCAGGAGGAAACTGGGATATGAGAGTTTTTGAAAACACAAAGTTTGATTCCCAGCTATTGCAGTGAAACAAACCCACTGGAACTCTTATACCAGATACTCTACTGAGTGGGAATGGGTCAAATTTCAGTAATGGTCAGTTACAGATAAGACAAAATGACACAAAGTTTTGAGTTAGAGTCTTGTTCTCTTTAAACTCCCAGAAAGTGAGACCTCAAGCATTCCTAAACTTACTGTATATTAAGTCTTACAAGGCATGCAGAAAGGAGTTAACAAAGCAGGGCTGAGATGTCTATCTTTAGAAAGGCCTGTTTACAAGGTTAATTCAGGCTGGCATCTGGGAACTTGCCAGGGTTCTCAATAATCCCAGAGCTGAAGAGTGGCTCACTGTGTCCAAATTGTACAATGCGGTTTATGCCAAACACCTGCTTTCTTTCTGGGATATGAGTTTGGGGTACACTGTAGGCATGGGGTGTCTGTGAGAGCAGCCTGGGTACTGAATCTCTAATGAGTTTCCCTTGTAGACAACACTGCACATGTGTTGTCACGATTCACAGTTGGAGTAATTAAACATGTCCTGTATAACTCCACCGAGAGTCTTCCTTTGCATCCCTTTGCTATAATGTCATGATAATGACTGAGTCTGGTGAGTAATCCGGCAAATCATTGTACCTAGGGATGGTCTTGGGTATCAACACAACTGGCACTAGAAATGGGATTCACTAAAATGATTCTTGACTCATTAAAATATCAAGAAAGCTCATTTGAGAAGAGGAATTATGAAATGTTGGGATGTTATTAGTTTCTAGTGGCTCTGGAGTCACTGGTTGTATGCAACAGTGAGAGGTCAGTTAACTGAAATTTACTAAATTCATTCAGCAAATATTTGTGGGGAAAATGAATGCATATTAATTCACTTCCTCTTTTGTATAGACGTTTTTGTGCTTTAGAAGAATCAGTATTAGAGAAAAATCCTTTTAAAAAGGATGTAGAAAGAAGTAGGTTGTATGTGTAACTCTTAAAAATAAAACACCAGGAAATAGTTTACATTTTTATTTCTAATAGTTTACATTTTTATTTGTTTTAAAACATTTAAGAAAAGGTAGCAGTGTATACGATGTGAGATGCTAAATTATTACTATCTATTGTATTTGATTAAATTTTGCCACCAATTCAGTCCCTAGCCGAAAGACAGAGCTCGTGTTGTAAAGCACATACCCACAGAATGTACTTTATTGTAAGCAATACCATGTGTCTGCTCACTGGGTCTCCTCACTTCATTCTCATCCACTCTCTGAAGGTTTGGGAGATTTTTCCAAAGCATTTCAGAAATTTTATTAGGATCTAAAAAGCAACCCAAAATGAAGTTTTATGAGGAATAGTGTGGCACATGCTTAATTTTTAATTATATTTAGCAATATTCAACCTAAAACTATTTAAGGGCAATCCTATAAAATCTATTTCATGTCAGAGATGCCATTAGTCTTCTCAGTCTAGACTCCAAAAAGAGATAGAGCTAGAAATAGAGGGGACAGGGAGGAGACATTACTGGCTTTTCTCTAGACATGGTGTAGATTCTAAATACTCTTATCTTTGCTTCAACTATTCAGTTCACCTGGAACACCTTTCCCTCACATTCCCCTGTTAAGATCCAACCCAACCCAATTTTTTCTTTTCTTTTTTAAAAAGATTTATTCATTTATACAAAAACTGGGGTACAGGCCAGAGGCATGGGAGGGTGAGAGAATTCACTAGAGACAGAGAGGGAAGCAGAACAGGCAGCCGACTGAAAACACTGCTGAGGGGAGCAGGGGGTGCGACAGGAGAGGTCTGCTACTCCATGTGGGTATCTCCCTGGCTGGCTGGGAATGGAACCCGTGCTGTAGAGTCTGCGGACAGTTTCACAGCACTGTGCTCAACCTGCTGCACCACCGGGAGACCCCCCCATTTTTTCTTAAATGATATATTATTCTCAAGTCAGCCAGAAACATTTTTTCTTCCTTCTTGGTAACTGTTTACAAAATACATCCTGTCTATTGGACTCTACCTATTTTTGCAGTCTCGTCTACTTTGCTAGAATGTTAAATCACTGAGGGCAAGGACCTCGATTGGAGTTGTCATTTTAATGTGCCCCATAAGATTTAGCATAGTGCCTTGCACAGCAAGGACACTCAGTCCATGTTTTCTTAATTGAACTAAGTCAAATTGAAATGAACTGAAATAACATGCCTCTTAAAGCTAGAGAGCCTCATATCAATCAACATGTCCAGAAAAAAGGCCATTTAAGAGGAATTATTTAATATTCTTACTATGACCTCTTTCTGCCCTTGGTGTCCTATATCCTATATCATCTTCAAAATCTATTGTTCCTCATCCAACACTTCTTTCATACCTCCACTTTTCACTATTAGCTGTGATTTATCAGTCAAGTAGAACAGAGGCTGGTAGGAGCAGTACACACAGAAACATGAACATCACCTCTAGTCAGTATTTCTCCAAAATCGCAAAGAAAGTTATTACTATTTCTTTATAAAGATTGGAGAGTATCGGACCTCCCCTGGTGGCGCAGGCGGTTGAGCACCACGCTGTGAGGCAGTGCCAGTTCAATCCTGGCCAGCCGGCGAGGGTCCCACATGGCGTGGCAGACCTTTCCTGCTGCCCGCTGCTCCTGTCAGCAGTGTATTTCGTCAGTCTGCCTGTTCTGTTCCCCGCTCTGTCTCTGGTGAGTCCTCTCCCACAAATCTGGCCTGTACTCCAGTTCTTGTATAAATAAATAAATCTTAAAAAAAAAAAGATTGGAGAGTATCTTTAAAAAACTTTAAAGTCAATTTTTTTACTTTCTAATAATTCACCAAATTTACAGAGTCTGTCAAATTCATCAACAGAAAGTAAATGTTCAACATTCAATTAATTTACACACAAGCTATGACTTCATATTCTTCAGGGTAATACATTATTGACTTTTCAGCATTTTCAAGTCCTACACTTTACCATTCTTCCTTAGAAAAACTACAGTTATAGGTCATGTTCTACCTTAATGTGAATAGGAGTGTCATACTTTATTTTTTTCTATTTCTACAAAGTTCATAAACTGGTTAAGTTCACATCAAAGATATTAAAAGATAACTACTAATACCTTTTTACTTATGGCTTCTTAAATATGTATTGTACTGACCATCCATATTTATAACGTAAAGGAATAAAGGACAGGAAATTTATTCCTTTCTAACAATGAGTTTGCAAAGCAACAAACCAATGCTTAATTTTTTTTTTGAGATAACAGAAATATATACTGTTTAAAAGATAAATAACCTCTACAGGTATTAAAAATTAAATTCTTCAAAACTTTTGGCCATTAGTCATTACACTTATTACTTAATTCTTGCCAATAGACCTGCAATCTAGAAATATTAAAAATAGTAACAAAGGAGAGAAATGTATACTTTGGTGGTATATACAATACACAAATATACCAAATGTATATTTTGGTTATTCTTTTAAAACATAGATCTTGCATGTTACTTTTTATGCAAAACCTTATATAGTTTTTCCTTTTCTGAAAATTGCTTTCTTTAGCATTCAACTTAGAAATTTTCATAACCCACACGGTATGGCAGACCTCTCCTATCTTGCCTGCTGCTCCCCTTAGCAGTGTATTTCAGTAGATCTGCCTGTTCTGCTCCCCACTCTGTCTCTGATGAATCCTCTCACCCCCACACCTCTGCCCTGTACCCCAGTTCTTGTATGCATAAATAATGAAATAAATCTTAAAGAAGAAGACAAAATTATATGCATGAAAAGCAAGATATGTTTTTAATAAAGAAAGGTATGGTGGATATTTTTTTGTTGAGGGTCAAAACAATAAAGTGTGAAAGTAGAATGACTGGTTGTTCCAGAGTGACAAAGAAGATAAAAGTTGTACTAAAAAATAAGCCAAAAAAGAAGGACAAAAGAACTGTGTGATGTCTTATAAGGGGAGCAGCAGGTGAGACAGGAGAGGTCTGTCACACCGGATGGGTTTGGGTTGTGAAAACTCCTACTGAAATACACTGCTGAGGGGAGCAGAGGGAGAGTCAGGGGAGGTCTGCTGCACCATGTGGGTAGCTCCCTGGCGGGGGATCGAACTCATGCTGCAGTGGCTGCAGATAGCTTCATCGGTTGCATCTTAAACCCTTGAGCCACAGGGAGGCCCCTCATAATCTCTTTTAAAAAGGTAGAGTTGGGTGGTTAGTTCAATTTTACCTTGTTACTTTTCCTAGATTTGCTTCGCTATTTCTAATGCACATACTATCTCAGTCTGAAAACAAAAAGGAGATATTAAGGAATATAAATTTCTATTAAAGAAATGAGGGACTTGACAACACCTATACTGCTGGAGCAAGGACAAGGATAATTGTATCATTAGTGACTTTGTTTTACTTCTCAAACTCTTTTTGTTACTCATCCTTATAGTATTGTATAAATGATTAGCAAATGTATATACTAGCAGAATGATAGAGCAAAATATATGGTTGTTTGTTTATGGGCTGCTTTCCTCCTCTGAGATATAATAAATCAACAAAGCAGAACAAAGTTTGAGCTTCTGAATTCATCGTTCAACACAAACAAAAATTGTTTTTCAAGAGTTTTCTCTTATAGTTTGCATTTATATTTAATTTTTTAATTTATAGCAATATATCTTTAGTATCTGAATTCTCATACATAAATATTTAGCTCTCAAATCTTAGATGCTTAAATGATTATTCAAAATCAATAGAGACTGGGCCTCCCCGGTAGCGCAGCGGTTGAGCGCTGGGTTGCAAAGCTGCCCGCGGCCTCTGCGGCGCCGGTTCAATCCCCGGCTGCTCCCCGGCCATCGGAGGAGGGTCCCGCATGGCGCGCAGACCTCTCCTGCCGCCCGCTGCTTCCCTCAGCAGTGTACTTCGGTCCTTCTGCCTGCTCTGCTCCCCGCTCTGGCTCTGGTGAATTCTCTCACCCTCTCGCGCTTCTGACTGTACCCAATGCTTGTATAAACAAAACAAACAAACAAATAAATAAAACATGCCTCTATAAAAAAAAAATTAAAAAAAAAAACAAAATCAATAGAGACTTTGTATTGATTTGTATTCAAGATACTAATGAATTGATATACCTGGAAGGTAAAATACCAATGGCCAAAAAAGAAAACACAACCAAAACAGAAGCATAGAGAATTAAAATATATAGATATATAAATATGAACTAGATAATAATAGGAAATAAAACTTCCAACAGCATATATTACTATTTCTATTTTGGTCATTTCCTTACCTATGGGCGTTCCTGGGTTTATGTCTTCTGTCCATCTGAATCTTTAATCAGTGCTTCTCTTGAGCCTTTTTCCAAAGTCACATATTTTGATTCATCATCCTTAAATTTAACTTTACTAATACCTAATTCCACGGTTGATTTGTTCTTCCCTTCACTTCTAAATAAATCCTTTCCTTCTTTCAGGAAGTAGTTAAGTTGATTCCTTGCTCTTTCAGCTTCCTAGTTTAAAAAGTAACAACTTATAAGTGACACTGTCTGGTACTTACCTTTCTCTGACATTCTGAAAGGGAGGGAAAAAAGAAGGGTCAAGCAAAAGGTGGGAAGAGAGTTCAACAGATTACTGTGGGGAACTATATATGCTGTTGTGGGGAGCACTAGGATAACAGCATGGGAAGGGCAGAATCTTGTACTTCCAAAATACAAACAACAATGTAAACCAGGATTACATCAAAAAGGAAAAAAAAAAATCACACAAATTTATAAAAAGAAAAAACCACCCACTTATCAAGCATATTTCTGTGACGTTTTCTTGCCAACACTACAACTTTTAGGAATCTGCATATATTTACATCCACATTACTTCTCCACCTTTAATTTTACAGAGCAAGAGAAAGTTAAGTTGAACCAGTGGTATAATTTATAGTATGAGATCCCATATAAAGTGCAAAGCTTCAAAGAAACCTTTTCTACTATGAAGGCTATTTTTATACTTAGAATATTCTCCTGGTTTTTTTTTAAGGCTCTAATTATTATAAAGGCACAATAACAGTTATAAAGAAATAATAGCATGTAACCAGGATCAATAATATCTATAATACCAAATAAGAGAAAATGTAGAAAATAATTCATTTCTTCTAGAATGAATTTTTAAATGTTACTTTTTATATTTTTTATTTAGTTAGAATACTGAGATCAACAAAAATAAAGTCCACAAATAATTTCACCACAAATAGCACACTTAATTAATATTTTGCTATATTTTCTTTATTTCTAAATTATCTAATGCATGTATGTATTTTTAATTTTCATCAAGATTGAATCATATTATGCATAATCACATAACATACTCTTTTTCTTAAATAATATCATAGAGATGTTTCTATGATAATAGACATATATTTAAATCAGAATATCTAACAGAAATAAAATGCTTGATTTAGCAAATTTATTATCAGTGAACATTGGTTGTCTTAAAATGTTTGCTATTAAAGAAACAACCCAAATGTCCAGAAACAGATGACTGGATCAAGAAGATGTGGTATATATACACAATGGAATACTGCTCAGCAATCAAAAAAAGACAAACTCATGCCTTTTGCAGCAACATAGATGGAGCTAGAAGGGATTAGCTCAGTGAAATAAGTCAGAAGGAAAGAGAAAAATATTAGATGGTTTCTTGTTTCATCATTTTTATTTCAAATTTGAAAATTAGCTGTAAGACCTAATATCCTCATTTAACTGAGTTTTATTAGAATTCCTGCAATATTTTAATTTTACATGTCTCTTAGAATCAAAGAGATTTCTTTTCTTAGATTAAACAAGTTTACTTTTCTTCCTAGCTTACTCTTTTAGTTATGAGTGAATATTAAATTTTACTGATAAAACAGTTCTCTCTCTCTCTATATATATATGTATACCTCCTATATATATAGACCTATTCACTTACAAGGGTAAAAGCAACCATTTGAAAAGTTCTTTACGATATTTTTCTTATTTTTAGCAATTCTAAAAGACTATGCTATCCTTTACCTGCATTGCTTGCTTCACCTTTTCCTGAAGAAGCATGTTCTCTCTCTCCAGATCATTTGCAACTTTCTAGGATGCAATAGAAAGGGAAAAATAATTCACTTTGGTGTTTTTGTTTTTATTAATTTACTTCTACAATTATTACCTTTTTAAAAACAATAGATAGCCAGATGACCATGTGAGTGAACACATTCACTACACACTTCTCAGACATTAATGATAATTTTTATAGCTATAGCTTTCTTTTGATTTTCCACAGGCAAATAGACCTTAACTCTGGCAAATTATAATAACAGCAAATTAAATATTTCACTTGTCCTTTTCTCTAAGATTGAAATACTTAAATATAAATATTTCAACTTTTATGCAAAGAAGTAACTGTACTTTCAGTCCAAATAAACATAGTTCTGATCTTGTGAGAATGAGTGGATCCTATCACATACGAAAACCTCAGAATATGGGTGCTCTGGGGCTGGTGGGGTGTGGTGATGCCCATCTGAGGAGGTGTGAGCTTATTTCTGAGTAATCTGCAGTGATATAGACCAGTTACCTCAAAAAGTAAAAAAAAAAAAAAAAAAAAAAAATCTTCAGACTACTGGGTAACCCTGCCACACATAACAATCACAAACTATGAACAAAATATAATTATCAATACTGGAGCACAACCAAGAGCAGGTAATTCTTGAGAGAAGGTGACAATTGGAAGAAGAAAAAAATCCTAGGTAAGATTTCTGTTTCCTGGCTTCCAGTCTCAGAGAAAGTGCTATCTGAATCACCAGTTTACCTAATTGCTGATAAAAAGCCTGCATTTTAGCCTTACAAATCATAGGACAGAGTTCAGGGAAATCTCAGTCACTGGAAAGGTTAGCGGGAAGTAATGCAGACAAGAGAGCTAGAGAGAGGGAACTCCAAACTCTTTGAATACCCTATGCCCAAGTCTCTCCCTGACCCCTAAGTTACATATGCATTGGAAAGGCTGAAAACAGCCTAGAAAGAGCTAAAAGAACTAAAATGCAATTTGAGGTGCTATCTAAATACAGAATTTTCATTTTGTACCCAATCATGGTAATTACACATTAAATAAAAATAAACAAACAAAAATAGTACCAATCGTCAGAAGTATAACAGAATACATCCCCCCCCATATTCACATACATACTAATGTCTATGCAAATAATTACTAGAGCTTACGATGCAAATGTAGGTACACAGAGAGATCATGTATTACCTGGATTTGACTCAAATCTTTTGCTTTTGACTCTTTGGCCAGTAGCTTCTTCCTGTAATTAAAAATGTTTTAAAATATATTTTAAATTGAATGACCTCATTGCCCTCTTGAGGAGTACTGAAACTATTTTAAAGAAATAAAAATTTTCGGGGCCTCCCTGGTGGTGCAGGCGATTGAACGCTGCACTGTGAAGTTGTATGCAACCTCTGCAGCGTGGGTTCGATCCCGGCCTGCGAGAATCCCACATGGCAAAACAGACCTCTCCTGCCTTGCCTGCTGCTCCCCTCAGCAGTGTACTTCGTCAGTCTACCTGTTCTGTTCCCCACTCTGTCTCTGGTGAATCCTCTCACCCTCCTGTGCATTTGGCCTGTACCCTGGTTCTTGTATAAAAGTAAATAAATCTTAAAAAAAAAAAGAAGTTCTTATTTTTAATACCATGAAATCCATATAGGTTAAATTATAAATAACTGAATAACATTATCAAACTAACTTCTCATTAGGATGATTTAAATAAGAAAAAATGAGATGGGGCAAGATTTTTCAAGACATTAGTCATTTTTTCTTTTCTATTCATTTATTCTTCTCTAAGTGAAACATCTAAGTCAATTGTCTGATGAATTTCTTTTTAGAATTTGTGAAAAACTATAAAGATAGAATTCATATAAAAAAAGAATTCATAGTTTTTTTTAAACTAAATATTTATATTAGGATTTAACCAAGCAAATTCAAAATGTATGTAAAAATTATTTTGTTATTAAATAAAATATTCACCTACTTAATAAAGTCACTTTACAATAACCCATACATATGAAGTAGATAATTGTTTTTATAAAAGAAGTACAATCAAAAAGTATAGTTAACAAAGGACAAGCCAGATTAGAGAGTTAACATAACAATTACATGATTAGCCAAACCATCAAGAAAATAATGTAAATCATTTTCCCCAAAAATTATTTACAGATTTCATTCTCTTTACCTAGTCCTGAATATCTTTTGACTCTTCTTCTTCTCTAACCTGTTTTAGTTCTTTTTTTTTTTTGAAGATTTATTTTTATTCAAGCATAAAATAACCTGGGTACAGGCCAGATGTGCAGGAGGGTGAGAGGATTCACCAGAGACAGAGCAGGGAACAGAACAGGCAGACTGACTGAAATACACTGCTGAGGGGAGCAGCGGGTGAAACAGGAGAGGTCTGCCACGCCATTTGAGTAGCTCCCTGGCCAGCTGGGAATCAAACTCACACTGTACAGGCTGCGGACAGCTTCACAGTGCAGCACTCACCGCCTGCACCACCAGGGAGGCCCCCTGTTTTAGTTCTTTATTCTTCCCTTCTCACTCTTCTCCCATAATCATATCCTGGTACTGCTTGTACAACCATGTCTACTAATATTATGTTTTTTTAGAAATCTTTTAATATGTTATGTTCATATGACCGCAAATTGTACAAAATAAAAATATAAATTAACAAGAAAAATATTAACATGTATCGTTATTTCTTACCCTTTTGAATCCTCTGGTTTTACTCTGTCTTTTTTCCGCTCTGTTTTTATTGTTTTCTTTGTACGAGCAGATGGAGGTTTTGTTTTCTGTATAATTTTACATAAGCCAGAAACAGTTAATTAGGGTGACAATAAATTATAGAGAAATTTATGAATAATACTACTTTGCAAGTCATTGTTACGTTTCAAGGAAAATTATCTGAATAGAAGCAATACAAAATTAATGATATGACTGGAATGTTTATAATGCTTAGGTGAATGTTAGTTATATCTAAGTTAATACATGTCAAAAGAATTAAGTTCCCCTGACAAATTATAGCCTGTTCTGCTAAAACAAGGCATATGCTTTTCTGAAAATCACCACTATGATAAATTATGCAATAAAAATTACAGTATACACAGGGAAGATGGAATTAGGAGTGTAGCATGCAAAAACAATGTCAAGGATACATTAAAAAAAAGCTTAATAAAATCACTTGTCCAGTTTTATACAGTTAAATGACCAATATATACGATTATGATAAATATATTTATCGGAAAAAGACAGTCAGCTTTTTTATAGTAATGAGCATTAAATATGTTGCAAAAGGGTTATCTGAAATAGGATAAAAAGTTGTAATACCAGATATGGACTGGTGTGGCAGACACATGGTAAACTGAGTAGCTTGTAGAGAAGCTATTTTCTGCCTTCACCTAGTACATTTTAGAGATGACTGAATAAGCAAATGAAAAATTCATGAATGCTTACATTTTTTACTATCTTGGAACAAGTTTGCATTTCAAAACAAATGCAGTAGAATTAGTCACATGTTCTGAACTATTTTTGAACTACTTTCTAGTACCAGATTATCTCACACAATGGAGAAAAATTAACAATTAGAATATTAACAGTTTTTGATAAGCTTAATAATAGAGACCTACTGAGACACTAGGTGCTTATTTCCTGTTTCAGACCACAACTCCCCACATATATCAAATTCAGTATAGTGGCAAATTTCTCACAAGTGAAATGCAAGTATAATATTTTCTTAGAAAATATGGAAAATATGCATAATAACTGAAATTATAAGAATTGCCAATGTCCCAAAATAATTTTGTAGATGATTGTTGAGATGTTTCCTATTTAGAAAAACCTAATATATATTGACAACAGAAAATATCAAAGCAATGAAAAGACTGAAAAATAATGAAGAGGTTATCAATGACTATGGAACAACTTCAGGTAGATTAATAATGTTTGTAACTGGAGTTCATGATAGAGAGAAGAGGTTGGGACATAATGGCCAAATCATTTTCAATTTTGATGAAACTGAATTATATATATGCAGAAATCCACAACAATGTAAGGAAAACTACTCAGAACACATCATCATCAAAAGGAGAAAAATCTTAAATGCAGACAGAATAGAAAAGTAGATCATATACAAGAATAAGACAGCAGACTTTGTGTCAAAAACAACGCAAGCCAGACGACAAATGAGCAACATCTTTAAAGTACAGTAATTTCGCACTTGTGTCTCTGATAGATTTTTAAAGAAATGATATATAATAAAACCAGGTCCTCAAAAAAATCAATTCATTCAATATAGGCCAGGATTGTATTTTTCTCACTTGTTACAATGAAATAATATTGACTGAATGGCATTATGTGAAGAAAAAAAAAGTCAACCTCAAATTCTCTATCCCTCTAACAAAAAGCACAAATTAAAGAACACCAGAATTGCTAATTATGTAGATAAATACAAAGATTTTTTCTTGTTACTTAAATTTCTTTGAAAGTTTACTATTTACAACAAAACTAAGAATAATGCAAAGGATAGTTTATATCATGCAGTAAAATATATGAAAACAATAGCACAAAGTATGAAAAGGAACAAATGAAAGCATATTATTTCAAGATTCCTATATATAAAGTGATTTAATATCACTTGAATACAGACTGTAGTAAATTAAAGACAAACTATAAACTCTAAAGCAACCAACTGACCAGCAAATACAATGGTGATACAGATTTTGATATTTGGAAATGGGGTGCTATTGCAATGTACAATTAAAAATCTGTGAATTTCTATATGGTGTCATTTTTCTGCTTGAAGGATTCCCTATCATTTTTTGGTTGCACAGGTCTGGGAAGCTCTTTGATTTCTGAAAAAGAAATATTTTTTGCCTTCCTTTTTTTTTTTTTTTTTAATAGAGGCATGTTCCATTTATTTATTTGTCTGCTTGTTTGTTTGTTTTGTTTATACATGCACTGGGTACAGTCAGAAGCGCGGGAGGGTGAGAGAATTCACCAGAGCCAGAGTGGGGAGCAGAGCAGGCAGAAGGACTGAAGTACACTGCTGAGGGGAGCAGCGGGCGGCAGGAGAAGTCTGCACGCCATGTGGGACCCTCCTCCGGTGGCCGGGGAGCAGCCGGGGATCGAACCGGCGCCGCAGGGGCCGCGGGCAGCCTCGCAACCCAGCGCTCAACCGCTGCGCCACCGGGGAGGCCCCTTGCCTTCCTTTTTGAATGATTTTTCTTAGTGAAGTATAGAACCAGGGCAACTCTTGGAGTTAATATAGCAGAAGCTCATGGACAGGCAACTCTTGGACTTAAAATACCAGAAATTAATGGACAGACACAAACTTATATCCTTTCAGGGAAGTTTTAGAGAGGAGTTTATGGCTATTTTCCCCATATTTTAGATACAACTCTGGAATTAGATCTAATTGCTTCCCTCCTATAATAGTCATTCTTAGGTGATTAGATCTTACTGGCTTTGTTTGGGTTAAATTTACCAGGATTATTTGAAATGGGGGAAGATACAGAACCCTCCTAAATGTGTAGTTCTTTTTAAATATATATCTAAAGAGATGTGAACCTATATCCCTAAATCATATACGGTGCTGTAAACCAACATTACCTTGCAAAAAATACTATTTTTTAAAAAAGGAATGAATAAGCGGTATAAGGTATCAAATGAGCACCAAAGTTTCTACGGATCAAACAAGAAAATCATGTATCACAGATCACACATTGACTAATCCCATGCAAAAAATCACTGCTCTCTAGAGCAGAGCATTGTGGGTTAGAGACACATCTAAAGAAACAACACAAGAAGGCAAAATCAGAAACTGTTACAACTAAAATATATATATACACATTGAGAACACATTTTCTTGCCCCCCCCCAAAAAAAGTACTAAAGATAAAAAGGAAACAAATTTATGGAATAAATGGAAATACACATTAGTGTGACATAAATACATCTAAGTGTACCAGTAATTAAAATAAACGAAAATAGAATAAACAAGCCAGTTAACAGAGACTGACTTATTAGGAATAATGCAAATATAGACAGTTTGGTACAGGTACATGTAAGTGCATGAAATTATAGAAAGTAAAGTGATGGAAAAAGACATCTGAAACAATTATAAATCTGAAGAAAGCTAGTATAGCTATATTAATATCAGATTTAAAAACACTGCAACATTTTCAAGACATGTAAGAAGTTTCATAGTTTTTGAATGTGGATATAATGATGCATGATTAAAGTGTTGGAAAATATTTATAGTTGGCCAGAATACTCAATTTTTTTTATTTATTTGTCATATTATTAGAAATAGGAAATGCGAAATTATTTCAACAGCTAAAGACCAAATTACAACAGAAGACTGGGTAGGCTCAGAATTTTGAGACATTCTGGTAAGAATTTTCTGCAAAGTGTATCCTTTCTGTGGCAGGGCAACATTTTCTTTAAGAAGTTTACTGGATAGACATCATTTCCACCATCACCTATATATATACAATTTGTATATAAGTTCACTCCCTGTTGTAATTGTTCATGTATAAAATCTATCAAATTGTATTTTTGCCAAGATTTCTTGGGGCACACATTAATGAGCATGGTGGGTTTTCCACAGTGAGATGACCGCTGCTATCAAAAGCTGCTAGATTTGTAAATACTTGATCAAATACATCATGAAAACTGGTAGCTTCCAAAACCCAGTCCATGGAAAATGAAACTGAATCTGAAAAAATAATACAGTCAAATTTATCCTTATTCTTTCTTATAAAACTTAAAATTTCCACCATCCCTTGAGCGAAAGGAATTATCACTGGTCTTTTCATTTTCTCTTTTACCTTCATCGCCTAAATACTTAAAGACTCTGCCAATAAATTCTGTCCAAAATCCTTTTTTTGTTAAGAATCTTGTAGTTCTGCTCTTATATTTTACATCTGTGCAGGATCACTGCCTCTGTAGCCGATTTAGTAGCAAGTCTCCTGATATTCGACTGCTTCCTCCTCTAGTAAGGAAGAAATTTCCGATAACCAACTTTATTTTTTTTTAATTTATTTATTTTTTTAAATGGAGAGGCTTAGCGGGCATAGAGGAGACTTTATTTATTTTTTAAGATTTATTTATTTATACAAGCAATGGGTAAAGGCAGAAGCGCGGGAGGGTGAGCGAATTCACCAGAGCCAGAGCGGGGAGCAGAGCAGGCAGAAGGACCGAGGTACACTGCTGAGGGGAGCAGCGGGCGGCAGGAGAGGTCTGCGCGCCATGTGGGACCCTCCTCCGGGGGCTGGGGAGCAGCCGGGGATCAAACCGGTGCCACAGAGGCCACGGGCAGCTTCGCAACCCAGCGCTCAACCGCTGAGCCACCGGGGAGGCCCTCCGATAACCAACTTTAATAGAGTCAAGAGTATTTTACATCATCTCATGTTTATCTTATACTGAAATACACATCTCATTTTTATATGGTGAATAAAAATACCAAACCAAAACATCTGAGTGATCCATTTGACTCTGTTGTTGGTAGTTTGAAATTTGTAAGCTACATTTAAAAAATGGCAAAAAAAAAAAAATGGCAAAGGAGAATGAAAAAAAGGAAACAAATTTTGTTCTTAGTATTTCTATTCACTCTTCTTAGTGACATGAAACATGCAAATACCAGTTTAAAATATATCTGAAAAACTCTAATATACTCATCTTTCAATAAAATTAAATATTTGTTCTAGAAATGTATCAGGATGTTTAAAGCTTAAATTTGTCTTTCATAGCATCCATTTGGTTTCAATAGTTTATATGTAATTTAGAATACAGGATTGTTATTTTTTTAAAGCACAGCTGTCCTGTTATTAATACCGAAAATATATAATAAACTTTTTATCATTGATTCCTATCCTAATATTAGAAACCTTCAATGAATAGTATACTATTTTTGGACAAAATTTAACTAACCTCTGCATTCTTCAGTTTTTGCAGTTCATTTTCCAATAGCACTTTTTCCTCTGATAACATCTGGAAATCACTTTCCATCTTTTTGCATTTCTAAAATCAAATAATATAATTTTATAATAAGGAAAAGCAAAAATCTCAATATAGAAAAATCATTTAGTACTTATTTCTTAAAGTAAGAAAGTTTTCCTTCACTAATGGAATTAATGAACCACTGGCATGTATCTGTATAGTGAAGCTATAATTGAAGCTGAAAGAAGCAAAGGAACTAGAGGTGACAAAACATGGCAGGTTAGAATTATGGAATATTCTGCTCAGTATTTCAGAAGTGTTTCTAAGTAACAGTAAGCTCTAATAAAAACAAAAGAACAGACAAAGCTTCCCAGCTCATGCATGCATAGAAATCTCTTGAATAAACTGAGGGCCTCCCCTGGTGGCACAGTGGTTGAGCGCTGGGCTGCGAGGCTGCCCGCAGCCTCTGCAGCGCCGGTTGGTTCCCCGGCCGCCAGCAAGTGTCCCACAAAAATAAACAAATAAATAAATAAACAAACTGAGTGTACACTGGATCTTTAAGATTATGTATCCTGACAATGTCTAGAATCTATTAATTGTACACCAAGTACAATTTCAAACCCAGAGTGCTTTACTTACAGTTTGTAACAAATCTTGCTCATTTACAGCTCTGAAAAACAAAACAAATTTATCTATAATGTATTATATTTTTACAATTTATATTTTAAATATTGTAACATATTTATACATTTTCTTTGTAAAATAATTTTTTAAAGATTTATTTATTTATGCATACAAGAGCTGGGGTACAGGCCAGAGGTGTGGGGCGTGAAAGGATTCACCAGAGACAGAGTGGGAAACAGAACAGGCAGAATGATTGAAATACACTGCTGAGGGGAGCAGCAGGCGAGACAGGAGAGGTCTGCTGTGCCATATGGGCTGCTCCTTGGCCGTTCAGGGATCGAACTCATGCTGCAGAGGCTGCGGATTGCTTCATAGTGCAGTGCTTAACCACTTGTGCCACCAGGGAGGCCCTTGTAAAATAATTTAATACAAATGAGTTCAGGTATACTTTGACAACTATTTCAAATATCCAATGCTTTCCCTAGAGATAATAAGTTACAATATATTTTGTTCTCTGCATTTATATAGTAATGCATGTATCTATTCAATTCTATAATTTTTGTGATGGGTTCGTTGTCTAGTTTGCTGTGCTTTTCATGTAAATGACATCATTGTATATATTGTACTCAACTTAGACTTTCTAAGATCTACTTGTATTGGAAAACACAGATCTCTCTCACTCGTAAATATCACTTCTTATTCCACAACAGGATTAAGCAAACTTTTTCTGTCAGAGCCATTGAGTAAATATCTTAGACTTTACAAACCAAATTATTGCTGTCACTATGACCCAACTCTGCAAAAGCTGCTATAGATAAAAGGTAAATGAATGGGTGTGGCTATGTACCAATAAAACCACCTAGAGAAACAAGCTGCAGGGCCTACACCCCAGCTCTTGTATGCATTAATAAATAAATCTTTTTTAAATTTTATATATTTTTTACATCGTTTTTCATTTTTTGTACAATGTATGTATGCAGTTTCATCTTGACTATAGTGCCTGTAAAATTCCCACCACCCTTGTTTTGATTCTACTCCCTTCTCCCCCCAACCGGTAGTGTGTCTCAACATGGATGGAGCTGGAAGGGATCATGCTCAGTGAAATAAAATAAATCTTTAAAAGAAAAAACAAAAAGAAAAGGTGATTATTATTTAAGAGTGATCAGAAAAGTCATGGCACTGCCCTAGTTTTGGGGGAAGGAGGTGTTAACCTCAATTAGCATATACAAAAGGTCCAAAAAATATCACTGTGATTTCATTCTGTAAGACATGCCTTTTCAACGTACCAGTTATATATCCTTAGTCATCTCAAAGAATTGTAGGTCATCTACTGTTACTCTCAAGATACTTACTGACATGCAAATAAATGTACAATGATTGTTCTCACCAGACAATTATATAAATTTTACTTTGGGCATGAGGTTATGTACAGGAAATCCTCTCCTTTATAGTAATCCTAGGACTTCCACTGATTTTTGTTATGTCCAGGGATTCAAAAACCATTTATAACAAGTACCAGTAGCTCAATGTGAGAAGCGAGAATAAATAATACTACAGATGTCTACTTTAATATCCTAGCCCAAAGCAAAGAACATTGATGGAAACAGTTTCCTACTTTAAGAATGTCCCTAGAACATGTTAAAGCTTTCATCTCAAAGCTGTAAAAGTTCTTACCCTCCCCTTCTGATAGAGAGGATTCTAATGAGAAAGAAGGGGATAAAGTAAAATAGGGCTTAATTCAATTATATACCAAGTATGTGACTTTCAATTAATGTAAGGCTACAAGCCTTTTAGTTCCATTTTTAGCAATGACCAGGAAAACTTTTCTTTACATTTGATATGTTACAGTCTTTTATTAAATATGGATGATTGGATTTGATAATTATAAACTCTGATAATGTCAAGTTTTAATGTTGAATCTAAATAAAATTCTTGGAAAATACTGTGACGCAAACTTTTCTGAATGTTTTACTTTAATTCAAAATGTTTACTCAAAAAGAATTTGAGTTTATAATAAATTGTAACTAAGTGAAAAGTATGTACACAAACTACATTTTATATGACTGCATTTTTTTATTTTATAAAAATGTGGTTAATATACATAACAAATGTATCATCTTAATCATTTTAAGTATACAGCCATTAATACTAGGTATATTCACTTTGTTGTACAACTACTATCTATCTTCACCTTGAAAAACTGAAACCCTACACTACGTAAAGAACAGCTCCATGATTCTCATTCCTTTCAGTCCCTGGCAATGACCATTTTACTTTCTGTCTCGATGAATTTGATTATGCTAGGTAACTCATACAAGTGAAATCATACGCTTCTGTCCTTTTGTGACTGACTTATACCACAATGAGCTGATCTTTGCACAAGTTCCTCAGGTTCATTTATATTATCAGATGTCACTATCTCCTTCCTTCTTAAGATTGATACACTGCAGGAATATATCACATTTTCTTTATTCATCTATCTTTATTGCTTCTACCTGTTGGCTATTGTGAATAAGCACACAGTAAACTCAGGTGTACAAGTAAGTATCTCTTTGGGGACCCTAAGTTCAATTTTGGGGGGAGGTAAAATTCCCCCAATTCCAGAAATGGAATTGCTAGGTCATATGGTAATTTTGTTTTTAATTTTTAAAGGAATTGACATATTGTTTTCCATTATATACTATATGATTATAATTTTGAAACTTAAAATTATATATCATAAATATTGATGTAAAAACACTGAATTTTTTAAACAGTGATACTGGTTTTTTGTTTCCAACTTTTCTAAAATAGATAGAAACTCACCCTTATAATTAGGAAAAGAAATTATTCTAAAAGCTTACCTCTCCAATGTATGTGACTGTTTTTCAAATATTTCCAACATGGTATTAAACTGACTAGTCACTGAACGAACAGTTCCTATTATTAAAAAAAAAAATGTAAAGATATTACAAATGGCTGATGTTATACTTCTATGCTCATATAATTAACTGCTATATGTTTGAGAATTATACAAGCATAAAGAGGAGACAGCAAAGTGGCTGCACCCACATTTCCACCAACAGCTTATGAATATTCCTTGTTCTCCACACCTTTGCCAATACTTTTGTTTCTAGTTTTTTCAAAAGTATAAATGTGCAACATATAGCAAAGGAAACAAATAAATCAACTACAATATGGAGGTCTCCCCAGTGGTGCAGCGGGTTGAGCGCAGCGCTGTGAAGCCGTCCACAGCCTCTGTAGTGCCGGTTCGATTCCCGGCCGGCCAACGAGAATCCCACAAGGCACGGCAGACCTCTCCTGTCGCTCCTGCTGCTTCCCTCAGCAGTGTATTTTGGTCCATCTGCCTGTTCTGCTCCCAGCTCTGTCTTTGGTGAATCCTCTCACCATCCCATGCCTCTGGCCTGTACCCCAGCTCTCGTATAAAAATAAATCTTTAAAAAAAAAATCAACTACATATAAAAGAAGCCAAATAAAGCCCAAATAATTGACTGAGAGGCTTAATTCTCATTAAAGGCTCAAAGGGTATATTGAGAGAAGCTAGTCTTAGAATTCAGAATTTCCTATAAGCAAGAGAGAACAATTTAAAATCCTGCATAAAAAATGATAAGGTACAATATACAATATTTTCAGATTAATATAATAGCATAGAAAGTGACTTAAAACTCTGACCTGGACATGCTAAAGGATTACAAAGAATATCAGCTGGTATTCCTGTCACAATTTGAAAATACAGTTCTCAGGAGAGAGAAAAGTCCCTGATATGGACTAAATACTATGTTCACCTAAAATTTATATGCTGAAATCTTTCTATCTAATATGATATTTTAAGATGGGGGTCTCTGAAAGGCAATTAGATCACGAAGGAGTCACAAAAGAGTTTCTTTCCTTTCTTCCTGTTCTTTGTCACTTGAGGACAAAAGAAGGCATCATCTGCAAACCAGGAAGAATGAAGAAGGCTCACCAGAACTCAACTATGTTGGAATCCTAATCTCATACTCCCAAAGTCCAGAACTATGAAAAATAAATTTCTATTGGCTTAGCAACCAGTCTACAGTAACTTGTGATAGCAGTTGAGCTGACTGAGGCCCCTGTAATATTACAGTAGAACATTCATCACAATGAGAAATCTTTTATTATAAGTGCTAGCACAGTATTCAAAAACAAATCTGTTTTTGGCAAATTGTATGGCTGAGAATTCAATACTTACTTGATAGCCAGCTCAACTGTACAACTCCAAACTCAAGGGAATTGTGATTTTACTTCAATAATTACTTTAAAGAAAATTATGTAACTTAATGACATCAACAGAAGTTGTAACACAATGACACTTAAATGAATGGAAACTTACGTGGTTTGGTTTCAGGAATATCTATGTTTACTTTACTTGCATGGGTCTTTATGAATTCTGGAATAAAAGTGAATTTATTGCAAGCTTCAATTATCAATTATATGTATTAATTGAGTTTAAATCTCACATTTTAATACTTCATTCAAAGAAATCTCTAAGAAAAATCAAGAAAATTAAGAAAAAATTCAAATCTGCATGTTTTCTACTCTTACTTGTACTTTAGTATTGGCACATATAATGCATCTAAGACACAGCACCTTCCCTTTCCTATACCCAGTCCCCAAATCTAGCTTGTACAATGTGGCCAGTACAATCTCTTTTAAATTAATTCCAACAATATAATTTTCCTACCAAGAAAAAATCTTCAGTGATTCCCTTATACATATATGTATATATGTAAATTCCTTTGAACAACATCTAATTCCTTTAACTAGGTCTCTCCTACCTTTGTCCCTAGCTATTACTCCACATTATAATCCATTCCATTAGTAATTCCCTACTCATGCTGTTTGTTCATACTTATTGTCTTCTTAAATATCCCTTTCATAAATATCCCCCTACTTCACTTATCTAAATCCTGTTCATCCTTTAAGGTTGCATAAATCTTTATTCAAATTGGATGAACAAATTGGCTCCTTTCTGTAGTCTCATTGCAAATTTCACATACATTTATCATGAATTATACTATATTAAAACAATACATAGTAAATCTGTGTCCTTAATAAATTGTGGATTTATGAGGGTAACCACCATGTTTTATTCATTATCTATACTCCTGGAATCTGGAACATAAAAAAGAACTTTCACTGAAAATATCAAACTCACTAGTGAATATCTTTTATAAATTTATGATTATATAATTTGATGGCTATGCATTTTAAAATTATAAGTCTCAAAATGATAATATATTTAGGAAACTCTATGAAAAGCTAGGGAATTATAAAATATTATCACCTTCAACACTTTGCAGTACATTTTCATAACTTTGTGTCATTTCTGGTGGCTTTTCACTATCCGTGCTAAAATTTCAAAAAAGAAAACATTTATTATCAAAAAATAGGTTCAGCTTACAATTAAATAAGAACTAGAATGTATACCCTAGACATAATCAGTTTGTAGAATAAAATTTAACATATTCTTTAAACTTTATTAACAGACACTAAGGGAAATTAATCAGTAGCAAGCAAATAAGTAAGAGCCAAACTATGTAATTCTATGTATTCCATGAATATAATTAGATATAGCAAAAAATAACATTAATAACAAAAATAGCAAAAGTAAGTTGGATAGAAGCATAAGATTTCTTTTAACCAATATATTATTTATGGTGTAATTATTAAAAGCACAAGTTCTTGGGCCTCCCTGGTGGCACAAGGGGTTAAGACGTAACCTATGAAGCCATCCACAGCCACTGCAGCATGAGTTCGATCCCCAGCCAGGGAGTGGCCCACATGGCACAGCAGACCTCTCCTGTCTCACCCACTGCTCCACTCAGCAGTGTATTTCCTTCGACCTGCCTGTTCTGTTCCCCTTTCTGTCGCTGGTGGATTCTCTCTCCCCCAACCCCTGCACCTCTGGCCTATACCCTGGTTCTTGTATACATGAATAAATAAATCTTTAAAAAAAAAAAACAGCATCTCCTAATGGTGCAGTGGGTTGAGCGCCACACTGTGGAGTTGTCCAGAGCCTCTGCAGTGCGGATTCGATTCCTGGCTGGCCAGGAAGAAACCCACAGGGTGGGGCAGACCACTCCTGCCTCGCCCACTGCTCCCCTCAGCAGTTTGTTTGGTCCATCTGCCTGTTCTGCTCCCTGCTCTGGCTCTGGTGAATTCTCTCACCCTCCTGTGCCTCGGACCTTTACCCCAGTTCTTAATAATTAAATAAATCTGTTAAAAAATCTTAAAAAAAAAATAAAAGCACAATTTCCTGAATAAGATTCCATGGTTCAAAACCTTTTTTTAGCCACTTATTAATTATATGACCTTCAGTAAATTACTGAGCCATTCAGAGCTTAATTTTCTTCATGTATTAAAGTTGGGGTATTATACCATCTATCTCATAAAGTATCTATAAGTACAAAATGATAAATGCAAAGTTAAAAGGAAGCACCTAGCACACACTAGATACTTAAATTTTAAGTACTACTAAATAGTTTGAAACTAACTTTATGCTTCTCAAAATAAAACTCAAGTGAGTATATCTGAATCTCTGAACCAAGGTCTAGTTATGTAGCCCCCAATGGATCCAACACAAGTACCACTACTTTCATTCCTTTATGTATAGTCATCAGGTGTTCATAAAGTTATATATATTTACTGTTATTAACATGCAATATTAAATAAATGTAATGTGACAGGGAATACACCGATGCATGTAACTTGTTTTGATCTTGAGGAAGTAACAGTTTTAGAGCGAACACTTACACATGATTGATTAAATTAATAATTTAGTGATAATACCTTGAAATAATGATGTATCACTAATTTATAACAAAAAATCATTAGGGATGTGATTTGATGTCAAAGAATAGAGATAAGAAAGATGTAACAAAAGAAGAGATCATTGTCGGACAGGATTTCTCAACCATAGTACTACAGACACTGGAGGAAAAAAGTCTCTTCAACACAGTGTTGGGAAAACTGGACAGAATAAAAGTAGACCACTATCACACCACACACACACAAATTAATTCAAAATGCATTAAATGTGATGTAAGACCTCACACCATAATATTCATAGAAGAAAATATTGGCAAAACATTCCAAGCATTGGCTTCATAGATGTCTTAGAAGACTTGACACCAAAAGCAAGGGAAACAAAAGCCAAGATAAACAAATGGAACTAAATCAAATGAAAAAGAAAGCAACTATGTGCACAGCAAAAGAAACTATCATCAAAACAAAAAGACATCCTATGAATAAGAGAAAATATATGTATGTCATGCATCTAACAAAGGGCTAATACTCAAGATCCACAAAGAAGTCATACAACTCAACAAAAAGAAAGCAAACAATCCAGTCAAAATGGGTAGAAGAACTAAAGAGAAATGCAAATGAATACCACAAGGAGGTACCACCTCATATCTATTGGATGGCCCATATCAAAATGACTAGAAACAGGGCTCTGCCCACAGATGGTAGAATAGAGAAGCTGCAATTATCCTCTCTCTTAAAAATAACTAGGAAAAAAACACTGATATGGTCATAGAAAGGTCCAGATGCTTTGAACCAGCTATACCTCTCCAGAACATCCCTAGGGAGTTCAAAAACTAAGGTTGGTGGTCACTGAAGGGAGAGAATAGGAGGTGTCTAGGGGCACCCTGTCTGAGCTCTGGGTTGATTTCCCAGGACACAATGAGGGAAACCCAGGACATTGCAAAATACCTCAGTGGAATTTTCCTGACACAAGAGTGGGCCTGGACCCAACCCAGGCAGCAGGAGTTCTTTAGACTCTGATCCAGGAAATTGGGAATGCCTCAATTGGGGTGGTACACCCACTGAAAGCTCTCTCCTCTCACCCTCCCAGAAGAGATCAAAGAAAAGCCAGACATGTGGCTAGTGACTGTTGTAGGAGACAGTAACATTTCAAACTACTGAAATTTCAATTAGGAGCTGACTAGACCTTCTGATGTGATTTCAAACCTCTATGCACATTTTAATATCTGAACCATTATCCTACATTATTATTAGTCATATGCCCACTATTACTGGTTTTAGTTCTGTTAAGTCATATTTTACTTACTTGGTTTTATAAAACAAGGATTTCCAGGAGCTCCCAGACCCTTGTTTAATGTGATTTTTCAGTTCTTCAAGTTTTTGCACTTGCTTTACCATTTGAAAAATGTTTAAAGTGATTGTATCATCAGATGCTGGTAATGCTGTTTCTAAAAAGCTTTGATCTTTACTTATCTAAAATAATAAAATTAACCAGTTACTTAGGAAATATTGTTCCTATACCTTACAGAAACTTTATGATTTCATTTCTCATATTTAAATACTTTCATATTATTATTTATCCTATAATCAAATATTAATATTTGTACAAACATATATAAATAATTAACTAGCAACAAAATTATAGCTCGGTGTTAATTTTCACAATCAGAACTGAAATCTAATCTTCTGTTTATTATTTTAATATATAAGAATGTTAAGCAAAGTTCAGTAACAACTGTAGCAGACCAGCGAAGCACAATTTAAAATATCTAAAAGAGAATTCCAAAGTAATTGTTCCCCCAAAATTCTTCCTATGGAAAGATAGCAAATTGGCCTCAACAAGTTAGTATCTGGGGTCTATGGAGCTGGCATTCCTCAGGTTGCATGGGGAAGACTGAGACATTTGGGGGCCTCAAGTTCTCTGGAATAAATCAAGCGACAGTGTAATGAGCAGTCAAGAGAATCAGTTAGATCCATTGAATAAAACCACAATTGATATTGTAGAAAATCAGCCTACTTTTAAAAAGTTTAGCAAATATGAGTGCGAAAAAAAGTGAAAGAAATTTAGAAACAGTCAATATGTGGACACACAAACAGGCAGAATAGTTAACTGAGGTCAGGAAGTATTGACAAGAAAAATAAACCAATGCAGAAACCTCTAATTCTGATGGAAGGAAAATCTGGGGTGGGGTGAAGTAGTGACAGCATAATCTAGGACCTAGCAAAGAGAAATTCTAGCACTAAAAATGTATGACAGAGACTTCATTTTAGAAATGTCAACTTGGAATAGGATTAGAATACAGTAATATAATGGAAGTCAGATTGGAGGTACAGTACAGGTGGAAAGGAAGCAGGAGATATATGGAAACTCTATGGACAAAATAAAGATTCCAAAGAAGAGACAGTCACTCAAAAGGAGTCTAAAAAGTGAAGTAGCAATCAGCTACAGTTGTGTATTGCCTCCCATTTAAAAACACATTCTTCACTATTCTCATAATAGAAGAAGATTTCTGTATTGACCAGTATAATGGCATTAACCTTTGTCAGCAGAGGACCCTACACTCTAGAGGAGAAAGAAGCTTGTCTTCCTATTTCTGTCATATCTCTTTTGCTTAATCATAGGGAAGGGCGCATTATACCTAGTAGTGCTCATCTCTAGCAAGTTTTATGTTTCATTTTTTAAAAAATTTTTTATTCACGCATACAAGAGCTGGGGTACAGGCCAGAGATGTGGGGTGGTGACAGGATTCACCAGAGACAGAGTGGGGAACAGAACAGGCAGATTGACTGAAATACACTGCTCAGGGGAGCAGCAGGCGAGACAGGAGAGGTCTGCTGCACCATGTGGGTAGCTCCCTGGACAGCTGGGAATTGAACTCGTGCTGCAGAGCCTGCGGATTGCTTCATAGTGCGTTGCTCAACCCCTTGCGCCACCAGGGAGGCCCCACCAGCAAGTTTTAATAGTAACATTCCCATGGGTGACTTCCTGGAAAAAGTCCTGAGAGAGCACATCCCCATGGGCAGTGCCAATGACAAAACAAAATTATTCCAAGATTCTTCCAAAATGATTAATGTACATAGATCATATATAATAACCCTCTAAGGAAAACTGTTGAAGTGGCAGATTGCTAAACAACACACAAAAATTATTCAGTACATAATTCAGAAGCTCTGATTTGGAGTTTGAAAAGGTACATATTTGTAACTGATACCTTGGGTGATATTTAAATATGACCCATCAGTGCAAGACTGAGATGGTGACAAAGGAAAATAAATGAACTGATGAGCTTCATAAAGTCAAAGAGTGACCAGAGCACTGTTTAAAGAATGTAGTTCAAGAATGAGTTGACTGGGGCCTCCCCGGTGGTGCAGTGGTTGAGCGCTGGGTTGCGAAGCTGCCCGCAGCCTCTGCAGCGCCGGTTCGATCCCCAGCCGTTGGGCGAGGGTCCCACATGGCATGCAGACCTCTCCTGCCGCCTGATGCTCCCCTCAGTAGTGTACTTCGTCAGTCTGCCTGCTCTGCCCTCCCCTCTGGCTCTGGTGAATTCTCTCACCCTCCTGTGCTTCTGACTGTACCCAGTGCTTGTATAAACAAATAAATAAATCTTAAAAAAAGAAAAGAATGAGTTCACTGAATCAGTGACTTATAAAATAATCTGGTTAATGGTAAGGTTCAGTATGAAATTGGATGTGAAGGCAAGAGGTAAAGGACGCTTAACTAGATCTTCAAAGATGATGAAGTCAAGAAAGTGAGAAACTGGCATGTGGGTAGGTCTCACATATTGACAAAACTAAAAATAAAGTGAGTCAAATCCATAATATAATCTGAAAAGAGTTTGGGAGACAAAAGTAAGAAAGTAGAAAATAAGCTGGATTGCTCAAGTTTCAAAGAAGTCAATATTTTTCAAGAAGGTGCGGGAATAGTGGACTTCATTCCGATACTGTGTCTCTGAAGAGGTAATGACCAATCTACCACAGTCAAAGAAGAACCCCTAATATGCTTCCAATGTCAGTCATGCCTATGCAAAAGCAAAGCCCATATAGGCCATGATAGTTTTCGAATCAGGGGCAGAGGAGATATAAACAGGTGCTAGGCGACAGTTACAAATTCTATCTTTACTCTTTAATTTTATACCCCAAATGAATGGGCCTCTTTTACTTAAGAACCTGAGTTTCAGGAATGTTTAATTGGGCTAAACTGTAGGCATAGCCAAGGGAAATATAGAATCATTACACAAATCACTGAAACTACCCTGGGAATCATTCTGCTATGTTTACAGCATTCACAGTATGTTTTCTAAAATAGAATTATAATCTCCTTAAGAGAGAGAGATGACTACTCAAGCTGGAGGTAAAGTACCTGAAAATCAAAAGCATAAAATATGATCACTGAAATAATTAAATTGAAAAGAAAACTAATATATAATTTTATGATTAAGTTTATATCATATTATACATGATATTTTAAATTTAGGGGAAAATTTTTAGGTGGTAAGTTTTTCTTGCCACTTGCTCTTTTACATAAATTAAGGAAAGACTAATAATCAAATTTCTATTATTCACTTTTAGAATACACACAGAATCTAAAAAATCACTATTTAATGGTTATTAAAAAATGTAAACTTATACCTACAATTAGTTTTCAAATGAGACAAAATATTCACTTAATTAGCAATTTTAAAATGTTATACTTACCTCTTCCATCTGATTGACCTGATGTTGAAACCACTGAAAAAGAAAAGAGAAAAAAAGTAGTTACTGGTAAGTTGAATTTTTGCACTGAAATAAGTCTCTGTGTGTGTGTGTGTATCTTCATTTATCAAATATTAGTCTTGAACCAAACATCATTTATCATCTGTTTCAGAATGGGACTATAGCAGCATACATTGGAACATAAAATTTTTAAATCAGCAAGTTTGGGTATTTTTTTTACTTCTTCAACATTTAAAGCCTCTGTTTCATTTACACACACACACACACACACACACACACACCCCTGTAATAAATTTTACTTAAACTTAAGCTGTAATATATGAAACATACCTTAAAAAGAGATTCCAAAATCTGAAAAATAAATTTTAATTAAAACATGTAAACATAATGTTCTTCACAATGCATATGATAAAATATTTAATTCATTTTTTGCAACTTTCAATCACAAAAATATACAAATTACTAAAAAAAACTATAAATCTATAATCTAAAATCTCACTATTTTTATCTTTACAAATAGAGTTTTTAGTACATTTATATAGTTCTTTAGTTCTAGGGAAAAAAATAATTTTCCATCCTTACAGATGTATACTAGGAGACCCCCAAATAATTCACATCTATAATTTATGTATTTCTTTTTTTTTTTAAAGATTTATTTATTTATTTATTCATACAAACATTGGGTACAGTCAGAAGCACGGAAGGATGAGAGAATTCACCAGAGCCAGAGCGGGAGCAGAGCAGGCAGAAGGACCGAAGTACACTGCTGAGGGGAGCAGCGGGCGGCAGGAGAGGTCTGTGCACTATGTGGGACCCTCCCCCGGTGGCCGGGGAGCAGCCGGGATGGAACCGGCGCCGCGGAGGCTGTGGGCAGCTTCGCAACCCAGCGCTCAACCGCTGCGCCACCAGGGAGGCCCCTAATTTATGTATTTCTTAATATTGGCAAAGAATAAAATTTAAATTCCTCTCAGAAGTGCAGTATATCTATATTGTCATGTAACAGCAAATACAATAATTAAAAGCATAGTCTTACCAATATTATCTCTTCAATAAAAGTTTGTTTTGCTAAATGTGCTAAAAATAAAGATATAAAATACTATTACTTGATATTTTAAATGGAAAATACAAAGAATTGGTTTGGGAAACAGTGAGAGAAATGGAACATACAAAACCAATCAAAAGTCCAAGATATCTAGGAAATAGAATGCTGAAATGGTTACACACACACACCCCCCCCCAACACATGCACACTCACACACACAGCCATTCAATAATATCTGGATAAAAATTTTGAATTACATTTAAATATCGAAAGGAAAATATTACTGCAAATATTCACGCTGAAAAAAAAGTTAAGTGAAAACTCAAACTAGTCTAAAATCCCTCTTCTGCAACACCAAATCTAGATCACTAGTTCAAAAAGTGTGGTCCAGCAACCAATAGCATTAGCAATGCTTAAGCAACCGTATTTTTTGTTTTAAATTTTAAAAATTCCCTTTTCACCACCATCCTGTATTATCCCCTTGTCTCTCTCCCTTCCACTTAATCTGAGTACGATGATATTTATCGCTATCCACTGGTTTTTGTTAAGTGTTTATGGACACCTTATCAAATTGTCTGCTCTGTAAATAACCAGTATTTGTTATCATTCTGACTTGCTTTACTACGCATAATCGTTTCAAAATCCCTCCTCTCCATTGGAATTGGCTGCATGTCATTCTTTGTTATGTCTATATGTTATTCAATACTGTTGATGTACCACATCTTTTTTTTTTTTTTTAGAGGCATGTTTTATTTATTTGTTTGATTGTTTGTTTGTTCATACATGCACTGGGCACAGTCAGAAGTAAGGGAGGGTGAGAGAATTCACCAGAGCCAGAGCGGGGAGCAGAGCAGGCAGAAGGACCGAAGTACACTGCTGAGGGGAGCAGCGGGCGGCAGGAGAGGTCTGCACGCCATGTGGGACCCTCCTCCGGTGGCCGGGGAGCTGCCGGGGATCGAACCGGCGCTGCAGAGGCCGCGGGCAGCTTCGCAACCCAGCGCTCAACCGCTGCGCCACCGGGGAGGCCCCTGTACCACATCTTCTTCTTCTTTTTTTTTTTTTAAATGTTATTTTTTTTTTATAAAGGCATGTTTTATTTATTTATTTATTTATTTATTTATTTATTTATTTATTTATTTATTTATTTATTCATTTGTTTTATTTATACAAGCACTGGGTACAGTCAGAAGCGCGGGAGGGTGAGAGAATTCACCAGAGCCAGAGCAGGGAGCAGAGCAGGCAGAAGGACCGAAGTACACTGCTGAGGGGAGCAGCGGGCGGCAGGAGAGGTCTGCGCCATGTGGGACCCTCCGCTGGTGGCCGGGGAGCAGCCGGGAATCGAACCGGCGCTGCAGAGGCTGCGGGCAGTTTCGCAACCCAGCGCTCAACCGCTGCGCCACCGGGGAGGCCCGTGTAACACATCTTCTTGATCCAATCTCCCATCAATGGATATTTAGGCTGCTTTCCTGTCTACTTATTGTAAATACTGCTGCTATTAATTTTGTGGAACATAAGGGTTTTGTGTTGATGGTTTCATATTCTTTGGATAGATATCCAAGAGTGGGGTTGCTGGGTAGTATGATACTTCCCTTTTTAGATTTTTAAGGTAAATCCAGATTGCCTTCCATAATAGTTGCACCATTTTATATTCCCAGCTACAATGATTCAATCAGGTTCCTTTATTCCCACATCCTCTCCAAAACCTGTTGTCAGAGGTCTTTTTAATATGTGCCATTATAGTGGGCATGAAATGGCATCTCATTTTGGTTTTAACTTGCACCTCTCTTATTGGAAGTCATGATAACTTTTTTTTTTCATGTATACTTGCTTTCTGCATATATATATTTTTAAAAGATTTAGTTATTTATACATACAAGAACTGGGGTACAGGCCAGAGGTGTGGGGGGTGAGAGGATTCACCAGAGACAGAGTGGAGGACAGCACGGGCAGATTGACTGAAATACACTGCTGAGGGGAGCAGTGGGCAAGTCAGGAGAGGTCTGCTGCACCATGTGGGTAGCTCCCTGGCTGGGGATCGAACTCATGCTGCAGTGGCTGCAGATAGCTTCATAGGTTGCATCTTATCCCCTGCACCACCAGGGAGGCCCACTTTCTGGATATTTTCTTTAGTGAATTGTTTGTTCATATCTGCTGCCCATTTATGATTAGGTTGCTAAAATAATGTATTTATTAGTAATGCAAATTTTGGGCCATCCCACTCTACTGAAAAACCCTGGAAGTGTATATATTCAGAGCAAACACTAGAAAATATATTCTTATTAGAGATTACAGATAATTTGTTTTTTTTCTGTATTTTCCTCACTTTATAAAATGTTCCACAATAATACTGTTTTCAATTAGATAAAACACAAAAAATATTAATTCTAAAACTCAAAAACAAGGTGTATTATTTTTGGATTTAGGATATACTACATATTATTCAATTTTCACAAATAATATAGACATACAGAAAGGTAGGACGTTAAACAAAAATATGTTAACAATAGTTGCTTATCTTGAAGAAATAGAATTTTGATGACTTTCATTTTTTTGGAATGTCTTAATTTTTTAAATTTTTGTTAATTATGATACTTCATTTTTGTAATATAAACTTACTTAGAAAATACAATAAAATATAAATACTCCATATGAAAATACTAATGACTCAATCACTGCTTTATTTAGAGGAAAATTTGCCTTTTTTGTGTGTGTTTATCCACTGAAATTTATTTATTTATTTATTTTTAAATAATAAATTTTATTTTTATATTCCCCATACAATTGCAACCCCCCCATTCTGACCCCAATCCCTCCCCTCCCGCCCCCCACCCCCCAAAAAGTGTCTCTGGTTCATAGTTTTTTGTTGATTTTGATTTTCACTTTCTTATAGTTATTCATTTTCCTGGTCCCTTATTTAAGTTTTCTAGATTCCTGCTATGAGTGAGACCATCCAGTATTTTTCTTTTTCTTTCTGGCTTATTTCGCTGAGCATGATCCCTTCCAGCGCCATCCATGTTGCTGCAAATTGCATGTGTTTATCTTTTTTGAATGCTGAGTAATATTCCATGGTATATATGTACCACATCTAAGGAAAATTCGCCTTTGATGTAAATGTCTATGGTAAGAATAAGGAAAAATCCAATGTCCTTTATAACTTCTTAAGACATTGTATTCAGAATAGTATTACCAATGAAATTATTACATTCAAGTTCAAACATCCAATATATCTTTAAAAATTTTGTTAATAATTAATTTCAGGGCTTCCCCTGGTAGCTCAGTGGTTGAGCGCTGGGCTGCGAGGCTGCCCGCAGCCTCTGTAGCACTGATTCGTTCCCCCGCCACTGGCGAGGGTCCCACAAAAAAAAATAAATAATTTCAATTATTAATAGGAACTAGAATATAGTTAACACAGTTGTTTGCTATTATTATTACTGCTTGCTAATAATTAAAATTATTAAAATACTAAGTAATATTTTAGAATTGGCCACTTATACAAAATACATACATTTTGTTTTTCCTTAGTTGCTGTTTCTAACTGAGTTAGAAATTGTGAACAACATTCCAAGAATGCACGCAGATTCTTCCAACCTTTTCAAAAGAATAACAAACCAGAAAATTACTTTTATTTCAGAACCCATCTGCATATCCATCTGTATTTAAACTCTAAACATGTAAGACATGAAGTGTTTAAACTCTAAACATGTAAGACAAGAAGACATGCTCCAAATGCTATACTAGCAGATTCTCCCAGAAAGTATGGAAGAAAGTATATTCTGGGTCGTGACTTTCATTCATGCTGATTTCCTAGCTATGTTTCCCTCCATTCTCCTCTACAATTTACAGGTGGCCAAAACAGGTAACCCTTGTATATACCTTACAAATATATATCTTTGTGTAGAAAATGAATGCTAATTATGGCAACTTATTATAAGTTTACCTGCCAAGAGTTAATGATTTTTCACTATCACTTATGGACCACAGAAAACTTTGAAGAAAAGAAAAAGTAATGGATTAAAATGTCACAATGACTGAATTCCTTTTTTTTTAAGGTAATTTTTTTAAAGATTTATTTATTTATACAAGAATCGGGGTACAGGCCAGATGTGCAGGAGGGTGACAGGATTTACCAGAGACAGAGTAGGGAACAGAACAGGCAGACTGATGAAATACACTGCTGAGGAGAGCAGCGGGTAAGAAAGGGGAGGTCTGCTGCACCATGTGGATTTCTCCCCTGCCGGCAGGGATCGAACCCATTCTGCAGAGGCTGTGGATAGCCTCACAGTGCGGCGCTCAACTGCCTGCGCCACCAGGGAGGCTCTGAATTTCCTCTTATAAAGCAGTGATTTGTAGCTCAGAGAACTGACCCATGATAAACAAATTTCAGATGCCTGTGTACAGTTAGGATTGTCAAAGAATGTGCTGCATGAGGAATAAGTTTCCTCTACAGACACTGAAACATATTCACATTTGCTATGGTAGAGACCTGTGATCACACGGGGAGAGGGGGAATAACTGAGACAGTCATTCAGGAAAGCAGGAAAATGACTGAACTAGAGTTTCTAATCACTACAAGGTGGGACCATTAGCATACTTGGGGATTTCCTTCCACACACAGTCAGGTGCCACCAATATAAAAAAAAGATGGAGATCGAGTCGATCAGGGTTGCAGTTTAACAAAATAAGATCAGTAAAAGCAGAACAGGGAACAATAGTCTAAAGTAGCTACGCCAGGGAGCAATAATAATGGATCATGGAATTTAAACTAGCGGGGGGTGCAACTGTATGGGGAATATAACCAAAATGAAAATGCATACATTGTGCAAAAATGAAAAATGATGTAAGAATTATATAAAATAAAATATTTTAAAAATTAATATTTTAATTAATATTAACCGCTGCAGTGGCGGCTGGGTTGTGAAGCTGCCACCAGCTTCTGCAGCGCCAGTCCGATCCACGGCTGCCGGGCGAGGGTCCCACATGGCGCGCAGACCTCTCCTGCTGCCTGCTGCTCCCCTTAACAGTGTATTTTGGTCCTTCTGCCTGTTCTGCTCCCTGCTCTGGCTCTGGTGAATTCTCTCACCCTCTTGCACTTCTGACTGTACCTAGTGCTTGTATAAATGAATAAATAAATCTTTAAAAAATTAAAAAAAAATTAACTAGGTAAGCTAGGGCTCAAGGAGAATTTGGGATCATAAAAGGCACTAGGACCAATGGCATCGATTTAAAGATGCAAGAACACTAGTTTGAAGGGATATATGCACTCCTCTGTTCATTGCAGCACTATTTTCAATAGTCAAGTTATGGAAACAACCTAAGTGCACAGTGGTAAGTGAGGATTATATCATGAAGATGATGATGTTGGTACTATGTGTGTACACATGCACATACAATGGAATACTACTTGGATATCTTCAAAAAAGATGAAAGCTTGCTTTTTGTGCCAACATGGGCAGAATTGAAGGGGATTATACTAAGTAAAGTAAGTCAGAAGGAGAAAGACAAATACTGGATAGTTTCACTCATCTGTAGAATATAAAGAAACAAACAAAGGAACAGACAAAGCTAAACCAAAACAAGTCCTAGAAATCTGACTGTAGAACTGAGGTTACCAGAGGGGTAGGGTAAAAGGTGAGAAGCACATAGGGAGGGGAGCCACCCTTTATGTGGGGGACTGTAGTAGGGATTATTGCAGCTTTGGTGATGAGTATGGTGTAGTGATACACATTTGAAGAGCTGGAATATTTTCTCAACATGATAAAGAATACACATCACAAACCAACAGCCAACCACAAGCTTAAAAAATGAAACAGGTAAGACTGTAGCATTATAAATAGGCTCAAGATATACATAACCCTTAATTAAATGTCAAGATGTACTGGCAGAGGATGGAAAGATCAGTACACTAATTTCAAGTTATCTAAGAGAATCATTTTCAATGATTGGTATTTGTTGAGAACATATGTGGACTCAAAAAATATTTAACCCTTTTTGGTGTTAACGTTTCTACATTAGGATAACATACATACAGATAAACTGAGTTCTTCATTCTCAGCTGGCTTCTCTTCATTTTGGATGTCATGTCCATAGGCTTCTTCCAAATTAGAAACAACCTATGAAAAAATCAAAGCAAATTAAGTACTAGTGAAAGTGTTACATTAATGTAAAAGATATTTAATCAACCATATCAAGACTTTAGCAGTGCCATCAACATAAATTTTTCATCTCATGCCCTATTTCCCATTATCATGAAGTTCTTCACCCTACTATCTAAAAAGGGGGAGAGGTCTATGACTCTTACATTTCTATGTTGACAGCTATTTAAAAGGAAAATGATCTGTCCATAAATAATTGAAGCACTCTATGTAACACCAAGGTATTCCTCAATATCTGACTTGATTTTCTTCTTCGAAGAGAGGGGGAAATAAGAGATGGAGACCAAAACCAAAAAAAATTTTAAAGGGCCTCCTCTGGTGGTTGAGCGCAGCACTGTGAAGCTGTCTGCAGCCTCTGCAGCGCGGGTTCAATTCCGGCCAGCGAGAATCTCACATGGCGCAGCAGACCTCTCCTGTCTTGCCCGCTGCTCCCCTCAGCAGTGTATTTCAGTCAGTCTGCCTGTTCTGTTCCCCTCTCTGTCTCTGGTGAATCCTCTTACCCTCCCGCACATCTGGCCTGTACCCTGGTTCTTGTATATGCATGAATAAATAAATCTTAAAAAAAATTATTTTAAAGATAATTCTCTGAACTAACACCTCAAATTTTAAGCAAACATATTTTTGAAAGTTTGTCAAATTATATTCTTTTTATATTTGTGCCCCTCCTCATGGTTTTCACTTTGGTACATTTACAATTCAATTCTGGATCTTTATGCAAAAAGAAACTCAGAAAAAGGCTTTCCCCTAATCCTAAGAGCAAAAGTTTCTAAACTACAGAGTAGAGTTAACATAGCAGGCATGAGACTTAGACAGATCTATCCCTAGAAAGATCTGCTTACAAGGCTGGACTTAGGCTGGTGTCTCAGAACTTAGATTTCAGGTCGGTCCCCACGATTCGCAGGTAACATGGGTCATTCACTGGTAACCCGTCCCTAAGTTGAACAACAATGTGATTTATATTGAATACTTGCTTTCCTTCAGGGAGTCTAGATTTTGGTACGTCAAACAGAGAGTACTTAGGTGACCAACCCCAATAAAACCCAGGGCACTGAGTCTCTAGTGAAGTTTTCGGTTGGTATTTCATATGTTGTCACAATTTGCTGTTGCTAGAATTAAGCATATCCTATATGACTCCAAAAGTAGAATGTGAGGAGTCTGAACCTAGTATCCTCCAGACTTCACCCATGAACTTTTTCCTTTTACTGATTTTGCTTTGTATTCTTTCACTGCAACACGTCTTAGTATCAGTATGGCAATGTGCTGAGTACAGTGAGTTTTTCTAGCAAATTATTAAACCCAGGGATAGTCATAGAGATCCCCTGCCCAGGGAGCAACCAGTATCTTACCATTTTCAGACGGTTGGTAACTGTACTGATCAATTCATCTTCTGCTATTAACTCCTTTGTCCTACTTGATGGAACAGGCAAAGCATACCTTATGAGGGAGTCTCCTGTTGGTGGAGATCTTAAGACCATTTGTTCAAAGTTATCACGTACTGATTTTGCAGTCTGTTTTTCCTTTGGTGCAAGTGATAATGGTGAATTAAGCAGTCTTTTTTTACGAGTTACTTCTGGTACTTTTGCCAACTTATTACTAGAGGTCAACAGATGTTTTACTGGCTTCATTTTGTTGTTTATTTAGTTTCCAAATTATAGATGAAATTTTTATTCTTCCCTGCAAATAAAACATTAAGATTTCAGATTTAAAATGATGGCAGAATTATCAACTGCTTTAAAGATGATTCCACAGTAAATTCTGGTACAATTATAAAACGGAGCTGGAAACATTTCTAACAAAAGACTGTGAGAAAACCCTAGAGGAGATTGAAGACTCATTTACATCTGGATAATCAAATTAAGGGAAGTGAAAACTGAACTAGGGTGGGTCCTAATCCAATGCCTGATGTCTGTACTGGAATTAAAAATGGACAGAGACACAGATACAGATACCTGTAGATGAAAACGCCAGGTGAAGACAGAGACAGACAGGAGACATGAGTCTCAGGCCAGGGACACCTAGGACTACCAGCGCCCACCAGAAACTAGACACATGGAACAAAGTCTCCTGCAAAGCCTGCAGAGGGAACCAACTCTGCCCACACCGTGGTATCAGTCATCCAGCATACAATACTATGGGGAAAATAACTTACTGCAGGCCCAGGAATGCTGGTGAAAATGATCCAATAGAAAGCAAAAGTCCAGAGAAGGAAATTGCTTAGATGATATCCATAAGCAAACAAAAAGAAATTAGTTGTAATACACAAATAGGTCAGGACATTTCGGATAGGCACAGGGAAAGCTCAACTATGATAGCTGAGTGGGAAGGCAGGTCTGCGGGTTACTTCAAGAAACCAGAAAAAGAAGGATGGAAGACTTACCAGGTGCTAGAAAAACTGATGGATCCATGAAAGTCATAACACAAAAATAAAAGTTACAAGCAGTGAACATTCGTATTTAGAAGAAAAGATTTAACGATTTTACACATTTACTTCATTTAACCCTCCGAATAATCCTAGGAGGTGGATATTTATCCCACCATAAATTTGCCCAAGTTTATCAGTTCTACCACAAAGAAAAATGTCTTGTGCTTTTCCTTCAAGGATTCTGTTGCTATTTATTCCTAACCTTTTAATGATCTGGTACACAAAATTGAGGGGGGGGGGCACAAACGGTGTGTTTGCCTTAGATCTTGCATCAAAACCACAACTGCCAGAGAAGCAGTCACCTGGAAGCAAACTTGGGAAACCTAAATAAGGGAACTAGGAAAAAGACTAATTGGAAGCAAACTTGGGAAACCTAAATAAGGGACTAGGAAAAAGACTAATTATAATAAAACAAAAATCAACAAGCAACAAGAACTATAAACCAGATAGACACTATAGGGGGAGGGGGAGGAGAGGAGGGATTAGGATCAAAATAAGGGACTGGGAATTGCATGGGGACAAGCAAGGATGCTTTTGCAAGGGAACCTAATGAAAACTCCCACAATTTAATGAAGTTCACCCCTTCCCTCCTCGTAGTGTACCTGCTGCGGCTGCTGGACGTCAGCTACTGGCTGCTTTGGCCTCGGCGAGGCTGGCCCTAATGTAAGGAAGCTGGAAATTTTGACCCCCCGGACTTCCTTCAAGACAGAAGCCTGCAAACCCTCTAGACAGCAGCTCGGCTGTTTCAAATATTAACATTGGAGCGGAATGAAAGCCGGTGGGGGGGGCCTTGGCGCCCCACGGTGGGCAGCGATGACCTTTGGGCCTCCCGGCGGGCCCTGCTGTTGACGCTAAGACGTTGCCGCCAACGTCGATGGGAACGACGGGAAGCGCTGCTTCCCGGAAGCGGAAGTGAGGAATTTGGAGACCTGTGCTCCCACAAATGCCTAGCCCGAGCTGCTTTCTGACCTGTGTGACTTCTTCCCTGACGCTTCACAAGCCCAGTTTCTTTCAGATATTTGCCCTAAAGAAATGAAACAGGGCCTCCCTGGTGGCGCAAGGGGTTAAGACGCAACCTGTGAAGCTGTCTGCAGCCACTGCAGCACGAGTTCCATCCCTGGCCAGGGAGCTACCCACATGGCGCTGCAGACCTCTCCTGTCTTGCCCACTGCTCCCCTCAGCAGTGTATTTCAGTCAGTCTGCCTGTTCTGCTCCCCACTCTGTCTCTGGTGTATCCTCTTACCCCCCCACACACACATCTGGACTGTACCCCAATTCTTGTATGCATAAATAAATCAATCTTAAAAAAAAAAGAAAAGAAAAGAAAACACAAGCCTGGTCGGTTCTTCGAGACTTGGGCTTCCCCAGCAAAACCTGAGATGAGGTGCTCACCTGCCATTGTCTAATATTCCTTTCATTGCTAAGTTTTGTGCAGGGCGATGCTAGACTCTTAGGAAATTGTGCAGCAGCTCTGCATTTTAAAAACTAAGGTGGACTAGGAATGATCTCTAAGATGAATTGTGCCACACAAACAGGCTTTTGCATTGGTTTCCATGCACTTTTCATTAGCAGTTTTCTCAGGTACAGTTTTCAAATTTGACCTAATTTTGTTTTTAAAAAAATTGAAGATTAATTAAAAACCACTTCAAATACAGTCTTAGGATGAAAGATTTTTTAATATTAAAACTCTAACTTGATAATGACTTAATTGTTGATGATGACTGCTTGAAGAACCACTTCACCAAATTCCTGAAAAGTTAATAATCAGCTCTGGTGCAAACCATATCCAGCACACCATTGGTAGTTACAGTTAGGATTAAAGAGAAGAAGGGAGAAAAGCTTTCTGGAGCACTACAAATATTTTATTTTCTCTTTCTGGGTGTGTTAAAAAATCACAAATGTTTGCAGTAACATTTGTGCAATTTTCAGTATGTATTACCTCAATAAGGGAAAATACATGCTTAGTAATCAAACTTATTCAGCATTACAATATATAAGTTCAGTAAATAGAAGGGGTAGGAAATATGGAACTAAAAATCAGAGAGACACCTTTGTTAAAATGAATTAATGAGATCAAATGAATGTGAGAAGAAGTAATAAATAGTAAAAGCAGACAAATGAAATTCCACATATGGAGAAGAGTTTTTGAAGAAAAACCCTGAAGTAAAGGTATAAAGTAAAACTCAACATTCAAGAATAAAAAGTACCAGAAATTCAACATGTTGAACTTTACCAATTTTATTGGTCCATATTACCAATAAAAACATCAACCCCCCCACCCTCAATCAGTAACAACTACAAGTAGGACATCCTGGGGAGAGGGATGCTCCAGATCACCTTCAGTAAAGGGCTTGTAGTCTTGTACCATTTCTTTGTTGCTCTGATAGGACCAGGCAGCTTTCTCTAAGACAAAAGAAAATAAAAGCAAAAATACCCCCATATTTTCCATGACCCTATGGCCTGGAGCCCCTCAGAGTGTTACCATTCACTCCTTAGGTTTTTAAAAGAAAACACCCAAGTTACATATATACTAGGTGATGCTCTTACAATTAAATTTGCCTCATGAAGTTGAGGTCACCAGGCAGGATAAGTGGGGATGAAAATAATTAGATAGTTGGAAATAGGACTTACTAAATGGCAAAGACACCTTGAGGAGATCCTGGGCTGACCGAAATTTTGAGTGATCTGAAAAATTTACATATGATCCTTCCACACTTCTGACTCATCCATCAGGATTCCACTCCAAAAGTCACCCAGACACCCCAGTCACACAAACTCCCTTTCATACATCCTTACACAGGAGACTTCACTCACACAAACCCACATTCACCCTCTCACTAACACTTGTGCTGTTCACACAGACACCCTTTCATACATTCCCTCAACTGAGAAATCCCAGGCACCAGCCAACACGCGTGCATGTACACACACTCCTACCACACACCAGCATTCCCGTCCTCATTCCCTCAGATTTGCCTGGCCATGTGCCTCTTTCTCTCACTTTCATCCATATTCCCCACATAAATCCCCTTCAACAAGTATTTACTGAGTGGCCAATAAGACTGTTTATCTATTTGGTCTCTGCTCTCAAGGAGCTCAAAGTTTTCTGGCATAGGGGGTTAGGGAGGATGGAAATCACGTGAAAAAGCATGGAGTGAGACTGGGCCTAAAACTGAAGTAAGGCACAAAGAAAAGCAAGGGCAAAGGAGAGAGGAGAAGTAGGGGCAGAAGGAAAAGCAGTCATGGCTTTCTGAAGAGGTCAGGAGAAGGAGAAGCTGAAGAGAAGGTGTAGAGAAGAACAATCTTCAAGATTGTCCACCTTGTGAGATGGACAAGGGAGAAGGTTGGTCAGCAGAGAGAGAAGGTGAAGAAAGGGAGCATCAGCATCACATGACAAGGGTGTGATCTGCCTGAGCCCAGAGGGAGACAGCTGGGAGATGAGCATGGAAAAGTAAACAGGGACCGATGATGAAAACTCTTTGACACCATGAAAAGTAATTTGGAATTTATTTAATATTCAATGATGAGTCACTCCGGATGCTTTTGCTGGGAAGTAACAGAAAAAGTTGAAACTTCAGACTTAACCAGTAAACAAAATAGAATCACTCATATAAATGGAGGCTCAGACTAAGGGCACAATATGCTCAGTGTCAACAAAGATTCAATTTTCGCCTGTTCCCTGTACCATCCTCATCACATTGCTGGCCTTTCTCAAGATCACAAAATGGCTGCAGTGGCATTAGGCTTTGCTTCCTCACACAACAACATCCAGAGGCAGAAAAGGAATCTCTTTATTAAACACAGGACTAGGAATCCTTTTCTTGTGTCTCTTTTTTAAAACTAGGACTCCTTTCCCCAGAACTTCCCCAACTCCAGCAGATTTTTTATGCTCCTCAAATTCATATGCCCTTTCGTAAGTTAATGTGCCCTTGTCTTGATTAATTAAGACCTGTTCCTGATGATCTTGGAAACCTATGGCTGACAGAGGAAGAGACTTAAATCTTAACTTTTTTTTTTTTTTTTTTTGGCAAAGTAGGGGGTGTCGTTCACCATCATTGTTCTGTGCACCCTGGAGGGTTTTACTTGGTGTTGGTGGCCAAATTTACACTGTAGGAAGATGAAGCTGACGAGAGCTTTCAGGAGAGAGGAGAGAAACCAGAGGCAATAAAAATAGTGCGGAATTTGAAATAATAGCCTCTATTAGAGCTAATGCAGCCAAGGAAAAAGGGACAAAAGTGGACGTTATTTAAGACACAATAAAATTTGGATAAGAAGATGAGGGAGGGGAGGAGCCCAGGCAAACCTGGGGCCCTCAGGGGCATGTTCATGTCCCTCTGGGAAAATCACCTAAGAGCCCATCAAAGCCACTCAGGATTCTGCAAAGGAAGAGCTTTCCAAATTTAGACACCCCACTAGGAACACAAGCCCATGTGAATGGCCTATAAGAACATGAAGAAGTTCTCGCTGTCGTTAGTCACCAGGAAAATGCAAACTACAACTATAATGCATTACTAATAAAACCCATTCAACAAGGTAAATTAAGAACACTAACACCATCACATGGTGGTGAAGATATAGAGTAACCGGAACTCTTATACATGGCTGGCTCCTCACACTCTGGATTTTGAGTCTCTATGACCTTTTTTTTTTAAAAGATCTATTTATTCATGCATACAAGAACTGGGGTGTAAGCCAGAGGTGCGGGGGATGAAAGGATTCACCCGAGACAGAATGGGGAGCAGAACAGATGGATCTACTGAAATACACTGCTGAGGGGAGAGTGGATGAGACAGGAGAGGTCTGCTGTGCCATGTGGGTTGCTCCCTGGCCAGCCTGGGATCAACTCAGACTGCAGTGGCTGGCGATAGCTTGATAGCACTGTCTTTAACCTCTGCACCACCAGGGAGGCCCGAGTCTCTATGACCTTTATGATGACAGTTTAACCTTTGCCCTCTACTCTGTTTTATTCTTTAATTTGTCCAGGACCCCAGGGAGAAAAAGCCCCCTCCCCAACAATTCCCTCATCTCTGAAATGGTGATAATCCCCCCATGGGGTTATACTGAGAGCGGACTGGGGTGATTCGGGTCCTGGGACAGCACAGACGTACGCATACTAGTCTTCCTCCTTACCTTTTCCCTCAAAGAGCTGGTCGCCTTCTGGGAAATACTTTTCTTACTCCTTTCATGCCCCATGATGTCCATTCTCTGTTTTTCCCACTTCCTTGCTATTTCCAGGACAAGAGCCTGTAAGCTTAGTGTCACAGTTGCCCAGCCTTTCAGTGGCTGCTTCTCTGCCTGTCCTTCCCTAGCTGTCTCTCCCAAGTTAGCAGTGCCAAAAAAGTGCAAGTGGCAAGGATTGGGAGGAAGGACTTTTTTCTTTTAAAATTATAATAATTTCACCAGAATTGATACGTAGTGCTGTTAGGACACTGTAAATCTCACAGTAAAGCAAATTAATCCTTGTTTTACTTCTGAGACAATAAAAAAGCAAGTCAAAACAAATAAGAGCTGAGTTCCTGAGCTAGAAGGCAGCCAGTCTTTCTTGGGGAATGCCTGGCAGGCGAGAGCTGGTCCAGGAACCTGCCCTGGTCACTTGCCCTGAGTCCTACCAGGGATGTCAGGAAAAGGGAAGATGCGAGGGAGATGCTTTTGCAATGAGGTACCATGAGTTGCTGTTTTCTAGGACAGATCTGCTATGTACATAAGTCTTTGGTTATATGCAAATGGAGAATGATTTTTGAGCTTCCATGCCTAAAGCTAGGGTGTTTGTTTTTTTTTTTTAATAGTGCTGACCAGATTGTTACTAGGTCATAGGACAGGAAGCCCCCTTTGTCCAACGTCTGAACAGATGACCTTGAATTGAGGGTCCAAAGTTGGCCACATGATGGAGATAATTTTCCTTCTGTTGTAGATCCATCTCTATATTTATACTTTCTCTATTGGACTTTTTTTGCCTTTCCAAAAGTTAAGACCGATAAGCCCAGTTTAGAATATCTCCCTTGCTCTCCCTCACAGGGAACACTGTGCTCCTCCTTCAGGAATTCCATCCCTCTACACCGGGGCTTCCGGAGAAGCTTCCTTGCCTAAGCAGACAGATTGCTCCCCTAGACAATTCTTTATTGCTACCTATGCCTTTTGGTGCTCCTAGCCATGTTGTCCTTTCAAAAATCATTTTTTCCATTGTGATGTCATTAAAAAAACTGTTTCCAGTATTATCTCAATTGGACTGTGTACTGTTTGAGGGCAGTGGCCCGATTATATAATAACAAATTTTACTTTTTGCTGAAAATGAAATTGAAATATTGATAAACCATCTAAGTAAGATGGTCATGCTATAAAAAGACCAATTCATATCTTCCCAAAACAGGCTATGAGATGTTAGTAGATGCTCCATGAATAAAGATGGTTTATCAGTTAAGTTTGGGGCATGTACAACAAAAACAAGTTTCCAGGGTCTCCCCTGGTGGTGCAGGCAGTTGAGCGCTGCACTGTGAAGCTGTCCGCAGCCTCTGCAGTGCTGGTTAGACCCCGGCCGGCCGGCAAGGGTCCCACATGGTGCGACAGACCTCTCCTGTCTTGCCCGCTGCTCCCCTTAGCAGTGTATTTCGTCAGTCTGCCTGTTCTGTTCCCCACTTTGTCTCTGGTGAATCTTCTCACCCTCCCACGCATCTGGCCTGTACCCTGGTTCTTGTATAAATAAATAAATCTTTAAAAAAAAAAACAAGTTTCCAGTTGCTGGACTTGTAAGAACTTTCAATATGCTCCTGTGCACTATGAATCTGATGGGGAAGAGCTGACATGACAAGATGGCCCTGTCCTTTATGCCTTTTTTCCTTTAGCATGGCTCAGTCCTGCCCAGGCTCCTTGCAGACTTAGTGCCTCTCCTCCCCAGCCTGCCTCAAATCATGCCTAGACACAGTCCTGGCCAAGTGCTTCCAGAACCGTGCAGAACTCAGAACATAAGCCATACATTCAACAGATTCCTGGACAGCCAGCAGCCACAGCCAACTTGCCCCACACATCTTATCCCAAAAACCTCATTTATATGCTCCTCTGTGGGCTGTGCCAATGCATCCGTTCCTTTCTGTTCCCCTAGCTAGCTCATTCTGAAACCAGAAAGCAGCTCTGTGTTCCATCCAGAGTGAGAGTGCCTTTTTTTCTGAGAAATAACCGACTTTCCAGGCACCAGCCCAGACCAGGTTATCAATGATACCTCTGTCCTGCAGCCCTGCTCACTGTGAGATGTGCCAGACTCTGCCATCCAGGCACTCCTCCACTCGCAAAGAGCCCGAACGAACGTGGAGCAAAGTGCTGGTGTCTGCTAGATACACTGGGATAATCTCAGCCTAAGGAATTCAAAGAAGAGACAGTCAGGTGTTGGAGTGGCTAGGGAATGCAGAGAGAGTGCTCAGCTGAATCAAAAAGGACTGATAAAAAATTTTAAATAGCATTTTTATTTTCTCCTGATTATTAAAAAATTGCATGATCATTTTACAAAACATGAAAAATACAAAGCACCAAAAAGCTAAAGAAAGAAAATAAGATCACCTCTACTGAGGTTGTAATGCATTATATGCATATTTTAATTAAAATTTAATGTCTGTGAATATGTACATATACATATATGTGCACATGTATATGTATAATCAGTATGTTATTCATGTTAGTAGTTCTTAAGCTCAATTATTCATTACATTAATATTAAATGTTGTAAAAAAAATACTAGTGCCAGACTCCAGACTAACTGAGTAAGAACCCTAGAGGTTAGCTTGAGCATGGTGATTATTTCAGAATGTAGGTTTACATCAAAACATCAGGTTGTACACCTTAAATATGTATAATTTCTATATGTCAATTATTCCTCAATAGAGGTAGGAAAAGATAAAATAATTGTGGGATTTTTTAATCAGTACTTGCTGATAAAAAGATATGCACTTTTCAAATTGCAAACACATACACACACCAATCTTAGAGGTTGAGTGCCAGGCATTGGTATTTTGTGTGTGTGTGTGTAAATGTACTGGAGTGTAGGCCAGAGATGCGGGGTGTAAGTGGATTCACCAGAGACAGAGTGGGGAGCAGAACGGGCAGACTGACTGAAATACACTGCTGAGGGGAGCAGGGGCGAGACAGGAGATGTCGGCTGTGCCATATGTGTGTCACTTCCCTGGCTGAGGTTCAAACTCAGGATGCTCTGAAACTTAACTCCTAGACCACCAAGGAGTACCCCAGGTATTTGTATTTTTAATGCACCAGGGAGATTCAAAAGTACAGTAAAGTCAAAGACCCTCATCTCTAGATCCTCTAGAATAGAACAATGCATCTCTGGCCATCCTAAGAATGAGAATATTTGAGTATTCATCTGATAGACAAAATTCCAGAAGTCCAGTCTTTCTTCCCCTGTACCTTGGGGATCTTTCAGGAAGCAGTACAACCTGCTCTGGATGCATCTTAAGACTTATCTGGGATCCATGGCCTGATGAGATGGAGGTTTGCACTGAAACTTGGCCTCCATGAGTTGTTTCCAAGTCAGCAAGCGGGGTCGAGTCTCCTTCCATTCTTAAAGTGGTTGCAAGTGCCAAGCTGTTGTCATCATCTAAAGCAGTGAACCCTTGAGGGTGGGCTTCTCCCCCTCAAGTGTCATCTTCAGGAGAGGCTTCAGCTACCTTGACTGGCATGTTCATTAGATCTTGGACAGTTCAATTACTGAGCAATAGAGATTAGGATTGTGATTGACCAATAGCCCTGTACACCAAAGTACTACTGAAGCTTCAGGCAATTCAGCAGTGATTCAGTCCGTGGGTCAAAAGGCAAGACGCTGCCAAGGAAGGTGAGAGCAAGTGAGTCCATTCAGAAGGCTCAGGTTACTGGAGGTGGTGTGTGGGTTGGCATGTTGGCAGAATGGACATCACTGGTGAAGGTTGCATGTTGGGGGCCAGGTGCTCTGCTATAGATGCTGCCAGGAGTAGAAGAGCAAAGGTGTTCCACTCATCTGCTTGGAAGAGATGAGCCTCAGGTGACTCTCAGTCCGGGGCCTTAAGCCCAACATATAATGAATCTCAGCAATCACTTAGTGATCACTTTTTTCTCATTCCCACATAGGATCTTCCCAAGACCCCCCTCACTGACCTGAAACACCTCTCTACTCCCTCTTCTACCTCTCTTCACCCTATCCCTCCCACAATGGGTGAGGCTGATTTTTGTCATTCAGATCACTGAAAAATCTCTTTACACTATTTTCCCAAGACTGGCTGAAGTGATTCATTTTAAGAACAATGATCTACCCATTCAAGGTGATCTTCTTCCAGAGTAATGGAGCCAACATTACTTCCAGAGTAATGGAGGCTTACATCAGACTTGACTCTAAGTGATTATTTAGCAACAAGGAAAACCCGCTATAGTGGGGCACCTTTCCAGTGGCCCATTTGGCCACTGTTACGGCTTCTTCTTGTCAAGAAGTAGGATATCATCATGTTCTCATGTCTTTCAGAAACATTTCCAATGGAAAAATAGTCTCCTCTTAGATATGTACCATAATGTGTGCCCTGTTCTTTTGTTTAGATTACTTCCAATTTTGCTGCCTTGTAAATAAATATATTTAAAATCTCCTGACTTATGAATCTTTGTAATAGGTATGGGGATATTTGATGGGCATTGAGGGTAGAACTTCAGTATGGGGAATAGAAAACAGGCATCAAAGAGAAGAGGTAGAAAAAAATATAAGGCAAGTTCAGTAGACCAGTGTGTAATTAAAAATAAAGTCAGAGTGATATTAAATATGTTTAGTTGACATAGGGCACACATTGACCATTCATAATTGAGGCTAACTGTGGGAGTGACTGCTGGAGCCATCTCTTGTCAGATTTATTCACAGGGAGACTTGTAGACACCATTTTCATAGGAACTGGTATTATTTCTATGGCTCAGGAGGGGAAAAGCTATAAAGAAGTTCCCTGACACTCTGGCTAGGCACTTAGAGAAATAAATGTTTTTCACAGGCAAATGGGAAACCAGAAAGATTTTAGAAATGTTGTCCTGACTCACGAAGCCCTAATTTTCCATTTTCCACACCCACCTGTGTCAACAAAGTCAGCTCCGGGGGACTTCACATGAATTGAAATAGTTTTTTTTTTGCAAACTGTCACTCTCTTGCCCCACAAACAAGCCTTCACATTCACATCTAAGGTGTTTCCCCTTCACTGCTCCTGAAGCCTGAAGAGGTGGCAAGAAATGTGTTTATTGTGGGGGCTCCCAAGGAGGCTGAATTTGGGAGATTCCTTGATTCCCAGGGTCATGATTGCCCTTGTGAAATAAACTTTAACTCATCCCTAAAATATGGGCAGCTTGGGGGTCAGTGCTCTGAGGATCACAAATGGGCCATTGAAAATGAAAAAGTAGAAGGACATAATATATTCTTAATATTGGGTACAGTCAATAGGCTTTTTTATATTAATTTTGTGATAATACAGGTGGACAGTGGCATTTAGTGACCTCATTTGCTTGGACATAATTTCCCCAAGAATCATTTCCACTTACATGAGTTATACCCACAGTCCCTGACAGATCAAGTGATATTTTGAGTGCATGTCCTTGTCTAAGTTAAAATTGCACCAAAGTTAAACAGGCAAGAAAGATTTTATTCAATATTACTAGAATAGACGAGAGACTGAACTCAACTTCAGTAAAACAAAGAGCTGGAGAGTTTTAAAGAGCTGAGGTGGTGGGAATTGTAGGTCACCTGTGTTTGTTAACTCACCTTGGCAATTAGAGTAAGATGCCCACCAAAGTCAGGTGCCCAGACTCCCACAGAGACTATGAGATAGAGGTGCTATCTCCTTCAATGTTTCCATTGAAAAAAGATGGTTCCCAGTTCCTTAAAAAGTACATTTCCTGGGGCCTCCCTGGTGGCGCAAAGGGTTAAGCACCGCACTATGAAACCATCCGCAGCCTCTGCAGCACAAGTTCAATACCCCATCGGCCAGGGAGCTACCCTCATAGCACAGCAGACCTCTCCTGTCTCGCCCGCTGCCCCCCTCAGCAGTATATTTCAGTCAGTCTGCCTGTTCTATTCCCCACTCTGTCTCTGGTGAATCCTCTTACCACCCCGCATCTCTGGCCTGTACCCCAGCTCTCGTATGCATAAATAAATAAATCTTTAAAAAAAAAAGTACATTTCCTGGATTGTAAAACTGGCAAGAGACTGCATCTATATCAAAGGGGCTAAGTAAAAATTCATAATTGCAAGTTTTTGATAGTAAGTGCTTCAAATAAAGGGAGGTCAGGGGGCTATAGTTAGGAAGAAACCTGCGTAAAGGATAGTCAGACTGAGGAGAACATTAAGGCCATCTTGATCTTGCTCTAAAGCAATTCAGAAATGCACCACAAAATTTGTTCCTGCTGCTTGAGAAGGAATCCTTGAGATGGAATCCTGAATCCAGTGATACTTGGAAATATACTTGGAAATTCCAGGTTCCTTAAATGGGTTCTTTTTTATGAATAGCCTATGGGAAAAACCTCATAAATGTTTTCTTTTAATGCTTTCACCTAAGAGTGTCTTCACTGATTAATTCAATAAACATTTATGAAGAATCTACTGTGCTAGGCATTGTTTTAGGTATGAACAAGGTGGAAACTTCTCAAGGACACTTCATAGCACTGATGGTGATAGATGAGTAAAGAATAACTTAAAATATGAGAGTTAAAGATAGAGGTAACATATAGCTCAATAATTTCACTGCTAGTTATGTACCAAGACAAATAAAAATATATGTTCACATAAAAACTTTCAGTATTATTCATGACCAAAAGGTAGAGATAATTCAAATGTCTGTCCACTGATGGATGGATAAATAAAACATGGCATATGCATACAATCGAACATTACTCGGCAATAAGAATGAAGCATTGGTGTGCATGCTATAACATGAATGAATCTTAAAAAGTCTAAAGTGAAAATAAGTCCATCACAATGGGCGATATCATTGCATCATTCCATTTTAGTGGAATGCCCAGAACAGGCAAATCCATAGACAGAAGCAGATTACTGGTTGCCCAGGGTTTTGGGGCTTGCAGAAAATTGGGAGTGACCACTAATGGGTACGGAGTTTCTTCTGGGGCTGACAAAAGTGTTCCAAATTTGATTGTGGTGATGGTTTAGTAAATTCAAAAGATCATAGTTATGGGAAAATGAAAAGAACCCTGGACTTAACATCAGACCTGGTTTGAATCCCACAAATACTATGTACTTGATTTGTTCAATGTCATGTCCATTGAACTTTCTCTTCTATTTTCTCTACCTCACTGAATCATCTCACCATCCATCCACCTTGTTATCCAAATGAGAGTTGTGGGAGCCATTTGAAATGCACAACTCCCAGTTCATAAGCACCCCTAGCTAATTTAGTCACCAAGTTCTATTGATTCTATTTCTTAAATATTTTATTTATTTTCACATTTATTTTTCTTACATTGTTATTCATCTTTGTGCAACAAATGAATAAATCCTCTCAAATCTCCCACCACATCACCTGTGAACCATCACTGTAGTCCCTTGCGCTCTTCCCTCGCCTGTTTTGACCCCCTCTCCTTTTTCCTTCCTGATCTATATGCCTTAGATCTACAATTTGCTTGCAAGTTTTGTCTTTTTTTTTTTTTTTTACCCTTTATTCGGTTTCCTTATATTCCTCCTATGAGTGCAACCATACGATATTTTTCTTTTTCTTTCTGACTTATCTCACTGAGCATAACCCTTTCTAGCTTCATCCATATTGCTGCAAATAGCATGAGTTTATCCTTTTTGATTGCTGAGTAGTATTCCATTGTCTATATACAACGCATCTTGATCCATTCATCTGTTTTGGGGACATAGGTTGTTTCCATATCTTAGTAATTGCGAATAGTGCTACAATAAACATAGGAGTGCAGGTTTCCTTTCTAATTAATGCTTTGTGTCCTTTGGGTAGATTCCTAGGAGTGGTATGATGCTATGAGCATAGCCAGCCAGGTGAGCAGACCCAGGGAGAGGGAGCTGAGGCTGGAAGGGAATGGAAGAGTGGAAAGTGTAGACACCAACAGGTGTAGAGGGAGAGGAAGTTCTGAACGAACTGAGCGATCAGTTTCTTGGAGCCCATCAGAGCAGCTGGTAGAAATCTTAGGTCACCAACTTGGGTATGTAAGAAATGCAAGCTTATCTTTCCAGAACTGAGCTTACTTCCCATTTTGAGCCTCCAACTTCTACTCAGTAAATTCTAAATTTCTTGCCATTTTTGCCCAGCCTGGATCTCAGAGAAATACTTGAAGCTTGAGATTCTTCTCTAAAGCCTTTCTGCATGTACAGTGGACACACTGCCCAACCTGGGCTGGAAGGTTCCTCTGGGACATATCCTAGGTTTACTCTGGGTTTACATAAAGGACAGATTTACCCCAAGTTGGTTAGCCAGTGACTAGTACAATGCCTAGCTTAAAGCAGGTGTTCCTTAAATACGTGGGTGAAATAAATGGAACTAAAAGGGCAGTGAGAGGAATCAGGGTGTCAAGGATGCCACAGGTATTTCACACAGCCACTTGCACACCAGAGTCCCATCAAAATTGCTCTGTCCTGGTATCTCTCTCCCAGTGACTTCTAGTTAATCTGATAGATAAATCCTTGCTGATGTGTCATCAGGTATGTTCCCTTCTGGGTTCATCATGCACAGTTCACCCCCCAGTTGATGTGAGTCAGCATCATGGAGGGGGGAGGTGCTAAGTAGGCTTTGGGCCACCAAGAGCTGGTACAGGAGTAGTGGCACTCTCCTCCACTGGAAACCAACTCATTTATTATGTTTACTCTGCCTTGGTTATTTTTTCCTCATTACCAGCTAATGGTGCAAGGACAAGTAGGATGTTCCATGCAAGCCTAATGAAAGGAGAGCTTCAGGGGGTGCAGGCTGTGTTCTAGGTCCAATGACGGTCACCATTAGGAAAGTTCTAAACAATGCCCCAAGTGAAGCTCTTCAGCTAGTACCAACCAGTTGAGGATGGTTCATAATAAAAGACAATGTCAAAAATACATCCCCAAAGGGCCTGTACTTCGATGGCTCCATGGAGCTATGACTCTCTTGGCATCCCCTACATGGACAGTACCTGTCTCCTTCTAGAGAAGTAGGCTCTACTGGGGTGCTCTTCACACACTATACCCCCAAATGCCACAGAGGAAGTATCTGGAAAGGATTTCAAGACCCCAGGCTGAGGGTCTGTGTCTTGTAGGAGAGTGGGCATCAGTTGGGGCATGGGTCAGGGTACTCGGGTTTCTGCCTGCCTGGCCAAAGCATCTGTGCTGGTGTCTCCCAGTATTTATGGTCCCTACTTGCGGACATCTGGGTCCCAGTCCCCCTTGATTTCTTCTTCCCTCCATCCTATGTCAGCCTCAAGAATGAGAGTCCACACCTCCCTGCAGCAGATGCCCGGTGTGTGTGGGGGTATTTGAAATGTTCCCTTGGTCTTTGGAATCCTGACTCTTAGGCTGGACATTCCAATAGCACCTCTTTGGGTGCGGATCTTGGAAACTTTAAAAACTGTCCCAGCCAGCCCCACGACAGACTCAGCTTCTGTGAGGTTTGCAAGGCGCCAAAAACATCTCGGGTGCTCCCGGAGGAGCAGCCAATGGAAGTCTCAGCCAGGACCCCTCCCACCCCCCCCACCCCCCCCACCCCCCGGTGGCATCCCAGCCTCCTGGCTCTCCCTCCCTCCCTTCCTGGCTCCCTCCTGTCCTGCCTGACACAGAAGTGGACCCAGCAGCCTCGGGGGCTACAGAATCCTCTCCATTGGCTCTGTGGTTCTGAGACGGACCTCAGCCTCTCCAAAGATGACCTGGAGACAACTGCTTCTCTTCTCCTGTCTTTCAGCTGTTGTGTTTCTGGCCAGTGAGTATGGGGAGGTCCCAAAATGGACTGGAGTTAGGTGAGGCTGCTCAGGTGCCCCACATAGAAAGGAGGGTGCCTGTTAGGAGGGCTGCATCTGGGGTGTGTGTGTGTGTGTGTGTGTGTGTGTGTAAGGGGGGGGAGGCAAGGAGAGAGATATAGACAACACAGAAAAACAGCATGCTGTGCCTGATGGTTTCCTGGGGAGAACAGCTCTTGACTGGTCTGTGAGGGTCCAGGCCCCAACACTGGGCTGTGGCCACAAGGGCCTGGGAAGACCTGGCTGGCTTGAGCAAGGGTTCCCCTGGGGGAGCTGCAGCGCTCACCTGGTGCTCTCACCCCACAGTGATGCAGGAGAGCACTGGTGCATCTGTTGGCACCAGGCAGGTGACTGAACAAGAGGCCAAGGAAGGTGAGTGCAGGGGCCACTGAGGGGTGCAGGGTGGTGGGCTCCTGCCCTGGGGTGTCTGTGCTGATAGAGACCCACCTCTCTTGGGTTCTAGCTGAGGAACAGAAGATTTTCATGCAAGAATCAGATGCCTCGAATTTCCTCAAGAAGCGCGGCAAGAGATCCCCCAAATCCCAAGATGAGGTCAATGGTAAGGATATTGGTGGCTTTCTGCTGGGCCCTGGGGTTCCATGTCCCCACAGTCAGCTGGGTTGCACCGAGGCCCTCAGATAGCAAAGTGATTTTGGCTCTGAATTTGAAATCCCACATTTCCTTGATTGCAGGTTGTATATTGAATCCACCCCGGCACAGGGGATAGTGCCACATCATCTAGCAGTGATGAGGTCCATCCAGATTTCAGAAAGTTAAAAACATAAAGGGGGAAATATAGGCTCTAGCTAAGAAGGGAAACGGCATGTGAATGCTTCTGTACTGTATACAAAACCCTATAATGCAAGAGCAACAATGAGCATGAGAGCAGATGGGACAGGAGACTGGAAATGTGAGTTTGGTGACAGCTTTGCTGCTAAGTGACCTCAGCCACTTCCTCTCTGGCTGTCCAAGTTTCCTTACACATAAACCCCTGAAAGTGTGGTGTTCAGCCAGAGTGTAGAAAAGTTTTCGTTTTCAACGCATTTGGGAGCTTTTGAGCCTGGAAGCTTCTCTCCTCAGCCTGAAGTTGTCCCCTGCCTGGCAGGATCCACACTTCTGACTGCCCACCCTTGCGTTTGCTGTCCCTGAACTAGATTCTTCCAAGGACTCAGCGCTCCGATTTTTTCCCCAGTTCCCTGCCTGGATTTATTATTGTGCGTGTGTCTGAATAAACTCTTTGTGTCCCTCCCTGCACTCAGCAAGGTAACTTGCTTGGGAAAATAACAGGACTTCTTCCAAGTGATGGGAAAGATGAGACAAAAGTGCTTGGAGATGAACTTTTCTTTTTTTTTTTTAAATCGGCTCAGTTTAACCTCACTGGGAAAATCTCCAGGCTTCAAAGAGCTTGTGATTTAAAAGTCAGCAAAGGTTAAGAGAGACTGAAAACTGATGGAAGCTGGGCAATTCTTCCTGGAAATCAGAAGCAACCTCCTGGCAGATGTCCAGTGGAGGAGCAGGTGTGAATTTAGGCAATAGTTTCCATCCTCATGAGCAGATTCAGGAGACAGGTGATTAAACCTGAGGCCCTCCCCTCGACAGAAGCTCATTATTCACGGGGTCCCAGGACAGCCTGGTGATACCCAGGACTGCACCTGAGGGCAGCTGCCATCACTTGGCTTACACCTGGGCACGGGCAGGAGAACAACACCTGGTTACCTCACGGGCTGGGCAAAGGGCAAGAAACACTTTGTTAAACTTGAATTTGGAACTAGGAAACAGGCACCTGACATCTCTGAGCTTCTGGGTAAAGGCGCTGGGAACTACAGGGAGTAGCTAAACTGCTGAAGCAAGGGTTGAGAAGGGCTATGTTAGCCAGAGGGTACACAGTATACAAACAGCATCTTGTCCTGAGAATAGATTCTGTCAGTGCTGAGTCAAGCCCAATTTGTCGCACCTCCAAATGGGGGATTTGGGAAGATTTTACTGGAGTGCATAGGGATAGAAAATACTTTAGGAATTGGCAGTGGCTCATTAGAGCCTCCGCCTCCCTGGTTCCCCCACTGTAGCTAAGATGGCACCTGGGGCACCAGCTGGGTTTACAGTGAGTTGTAAAAGGGAAGGTGTGTTCTGGGCCAGTACTGGAGGGTGAGCACCTGGGACTCTGGCGCCAGTCCCAGCTGTGCCCTGGCCCACTGTGACCTTGCTAGGTTACTGCACTGCTCTGAGCCCAAATCCCTCCTAAGAAATGTGTGGATGTGGGGCAAAGGGTGGGGCCTGGGGATGAGTACCAATTCCTTCTGACAAACTAAAGATTCCTGTAACCCTTAGGCAAAGGCAGAGCGTGGGGAAAACATGGATTTACCTAAAGGATCTGCACTGAGAGCAATTCACAATTAACCTGATTTTTAGTCTTGGTTTAACATAAACATAACATAAATTACTAGAGTTCATGTAATTTATTAAAAGCTCCTTACCAGGATTTGAGGTAATTCACCGTATTATTTTGTAAAGATTTTTTTTTTTCTCCCTAGAACCCTGTAACATGTGATGGGGTTTGTGTGAAAGGCTTCTCATCAACCCCTCTTACCCACTTGCTTTTGCACATTGGAGTTGGTTGGGGTGACAACATCACCTCAGTGTTCCCCACTTTGATGTGTGAGGGAATTGCGTCACAGAGCACGAGGTGTTCTGAGGGCCCAGTTCCTCCTGCACCAGACATGGCCCTCCTGCCTTCATGGACTTTTCCAGTTGAAACCCGGTTAAAACACATTCCTTGAAACTAAGAGAGTTTTAATAATTTCTTCCAGACAATTGAAGATGTCAATGTAAAGATTTAAGGTATTAACTTATATGAAGTTAAATTTGGATTACTCCCTCGTATAACTCATTTCTGATCTTCAGATTTCTAGTTTCTAAGTAGCCTCAGGAATCTGGATACACACCAAGTTTTATGAGAGGAGCTAAATGGTTTCATCCTTTGGGATCTCAATCTTCTTATTTCCACATGAGGCAATTGACGGGATGACCTCCTTGGTTCTTCAAGTTTAAAGTCCATGTCAAGAGTAAACTATTGAGTGAAGTTCTCTTACCCCTACTCCCTCACAAACAACGCCTTCCCTAGGCAAATAATTGGTGTACCCTTAAATTTGGGCAGCTGCCCAAAGCAACTCTTGTTCTTCCCCTTTGCCAGCGGAGAACAGGCAGAAGCTTTGGGCTGATGAGCTACAGAGAGAGTATTATGAAGAACAAAGGAACGAGTATGAGAACTTCGTGGAGGAGCAAAATGATGGTAAGAGCTCATGAGTCAGTGTCTTTGGGATAATGGAGCTTTGTGGGAAATTGCATAACTTGCTCCTACTTGTCCCCAAACTGGAGATGTAAGGCAAGATGTACCTTCAATTCTTACCTATAGTTGTCTTGAAGGGTGAAAAAACTTGAACCTGGCTCTAGCACTTGAGTAGGCACGGTAGAGGACAGAACACCTGCGTTAGCACTGGCTGGGGACTGCGGTGTTGGGAAATTTGGGGTGGACTGTTTCCTTCTCCCATTTGGGATCACTGCGGTGGTATGTATTCTCTGTCTTAGTGCCTAAACTACTGGGTTAGTTCTGGTAGGGTCAGGTTGGAATTCAAAACTCACTTGCAAGTGCCCTGGATTCACATTAATGTAATAATGATTCTAGGAACTATTCATCCTGGCAAACCAGGGTCCTCACTTCCTTATTTACCACAGCCAGTATCTTAGATCTAACGTGGGAGGCAAAACAGGAAAAGTGAACTCAGAAAGCACTGTTCTTATTGCCCTGCCATGGACCCTTCCCACCTGTAAGTGCCAACATGTACAGCCCATGCTGAGGTTTCTGTGCGGGCCCTACCTCACTGCTGGCAGTGTATTCTTTGCTAAGCCTTGGCCTTTGCCACTCATTAACAAATAAAGGGAAGGAGAGTTTCTTATCAAGCCATCAGCACACTTCATACCTGCCCTTACCCCCTGGGCAGACTGAGGTCCCACCACCCTCTAGGAAGTGATTTCACCAGTTGGATGAGCAGCTGGATGTGGTGAATGTGGGTAGAGAGAAGCTGTATCTTTGAACCACACATTGCCAGGAGATTGAATTTGACTTTGTGTCTATAACATGCCTTCTCAAGTGTCACCCATAGCAAAAACTCATTGGAACACTTAATAGAGACCAGACCAGCAGGTGTAGGTGCATTTGTGTACATGTGTGCATGAATGTCATGCCTTCCTTTGTCTTCCCCCAAACTGAAATGGTCCTAAATAATCTAGATACACCTGAGCTTGGACATTAATTAAGGCTGCAGTTTAGGTTTTCTTTGTTAGAGAAAGTCTGCAATTTCAGTTCTGAATCATCAGCTTGCTTGCTCTGGCAGAATGGACATCCTCCTTGGACATCTCAGTGAAAAGGAAACAATCCTCAGGTTCCGGGGCTGCAGGCTAGGCCCTTGGCTCTGCAGATGGCACCTGGGTGAGCCCTGCAGAGAGGTGTTAGGCTTGGATCTCAGCAAATCAAACTTTCCAGGGAACATCATGGGGAAAACTCACTGTTGCAACAGTCAAATAATTCTGGAGATTTATCTTGGTGAACAATTTAGGGAAAAACATTTAAAAAATTAGGATGTGCCTTCCAAAATTCTTCTAAGTATTTTTTTTTTCTTTTCACTCATAGTGCTAATAATAGCATTTTGTTTGGGGCATTTTTAAATATCTCTGGTCCAAATCCCTAGCACCTGGGTGGAAACATTCTCTTTTGTGATGAATTTTAGGGTGAGGAGTTAGGCACCTAAGTGCCGACAGGTCTTCCACCAAAGCCAGAGGAGACTATGATCAGGTCGCCCAGAGATGGAGAAGACCTGGCAGGACACAGGCCTTCGGGGACAGTGACAGCAGCTGCTGTGAGGAGCACCTGCTCCATGAGGCACTGCGCTGCATCATCTGATCCTCAGACGGGCCTTACAATTCCCATCCTAATTTCAAAACGAGAGGCTGAGAAAGGATACATAGATAGTGAGGACACAGTGAAGAGTTTGCATTGAGGCGTGTCAGCCAGTAAAGCTGCCGTTCTTGTAAATGAAGGGAGATCAAACATGCAGACGTCCTGGAGCTCCTCTGTGACCCAGGGGGAAGGGTGAGGAGAGTAGGGCTGAGGGTCTCCATGGCTTGATGAAAGGAGGCAAAGAGATAGAGCGGGCCCAACCTGCCTGAGGAGAAATGTTGACAAAGGTGAAGCTGATTCCAACTTTCCTCCTCTTCTCTTGCTTCTGCCCTGGGAATGGACTCTGCACAGCAGCCGGGTTGCCTGAAACCTCGCTCTGTGGTCAGAGCATCCATCTTCTGAGTCCTCTCTGAGGTCCCCAGCTATTGTTGTGCAGAACCCGGTTTGGGTTAGCTGTCTTGATACAATGGCAACCATTCTTAGAATAATTCAGAGTGGTTGGGCATTCATCTGCGACCTGACTCATAAAAGCAAGTGCTGAGGGAGATCCATAGGTGGATAAAAGGTCTTGATTTCCGTACAAGATTGATCTTCCAGTGCCCTGAAGGTCCCATCTCCAAGGCCTCCAAGGGGGTCACGAAGGGCCAAAGCCTCATTCAGCTTCCCTGTGGCTCCAAAACCACTGGTTTCTCAAGCAAAAATGCCTTTCAAAACTACCGTTGGGAGCCCCAACATAGTACACTGAGCTCCCATTCCCATACTAAGCACCAATGAGGTGACACAGATCTGCCTCCCCTTCAAGGTCAGAGGCCTGGTCAAGTTTACCAAGGGTGGCTGCACAACACCTGGCTGGACGAAGGACGCTTGGTCATAAGTTGTAGAGACCTGTACTTAAAAGCAACAGTATCCGAGAATCAGGTCTTTATGAATGACCTAAGAAACTGCTATTTGTAAAAATCTTGCTTTCAAGTTTGGCAAGAGTGGCTGGGCTATCTGGGCTGAGAGGGCTGACCAGGGCAAAGGCTAACAGCCAAAGAAAGGCACAGCCGGGGCCTGACTCTGAGCAACAGGCTAGCACAAGGGTTCCAAGCCCCTAAGGGGATTTTCAGGGTAGAGCTAACTCCGTGCTCACATAGGAAGGAAACAGTTCCAGCAGCCATGGCACCTCAATACCCAAAGTGGCCCTTCCTGCTCAAGCACCTGGCTCTCAAGGGTGCTGAGGACCACAGGGACCACGTCTTTCCCATACCCTGAGGCCACCAGGTGATCCTGTAAGCCCTGTGAAACAAAGAATGTGTTGCACTAGCACCAAAATCAGGAAGCCCACAATGAGAAAACAGAAGCAAGGAAGACATCTTTTTGGTTTTTAACCCGTGACATTGTCTTCTACTAGTATTTCCCATCCTCCCGACATCTTTCACAAATGCTTTTTTAAAAAAATGTGGTAAAATACATAACATAAAATTTGCCACCTTAACCATCTGAAGTAATTCCAAGGCACAATGTTGTCCAACTACACCTCACTATTCCCAAAACCCTTTCACCACCTCACACTGAGAGTCTGCACTCAGCATGCAGTGTCTCCCCCACCACTACTCCTCCTGGCAACCTCTAACACATTTTCTGTTTAAGTTTGCCTATTCTAGATACTTTATCTAAGAAGAATAATCGCACAGCAGTTTTCTTTTTGTACCTGGGACACTTTATTTGGCGTATTTCAAGGTCCATTCATCTTTGTCGCAGTTATGAGAACTTCATTCCCTTTTATGGCTGAATATATCTGGGCCCACACATGTACCTACTCATCTAGCTAGCTCATGGTTCGTATACTTGTTCCTGTTTTCATTTTTAGGCACATGAGCCAGGAGTGAAATTGTTGGTTATAATGTAACTCTAGGATCAGAAACATGTCTTATCAAAGAGTAAAATCAGAACTTTCTTACTTATTAAAAATCCCCTTAAGTTCTCTTTAGCTTTTTACTATGAAATATATCAAAAAAAAACCCAACAAAACCTATATAGCCACTACCCCAAAACAACAATTGCCAAGAGTTCTGCACTTGTTCCATCCCTCCCTTTTCCAGTTAGCTTTAATATTTAAAGCTTAGAAAATAGAACAGTATAGAGGAAAAATTACTTTTATCCCATCACTCGAAGCTGACAATTCTTTCCAAGTTATTTTCTATGGTAAAGCTTGTAGTCTATCTTTGTTGCTACTTTTGTGTTTGGTTTCTTAGTTGCTATGTCTCTGAGCTAGCGTCAGCTTATAGTTCTTCCCCCCTTTGCTGGTTATACAGGAAAGAGACTGAACTAGAATCCAAGATGCTGGCCTCAGCTCTCTTGGCCAGCAGCCCTGTGCCTTCACCTGTCTGGGCCTGATCCATAAAATGAGGCCTGTGAACTGTACTCACAGGCCCTTCCAACCTGGATGTTGTGTGTCACCAGGCACAGAGGCGCAGCAAGCTCATGTCACCACAGGGAGGGCAGACTGGGTTGATGGCTCCCAGATGGGAATCCTCCCCATCCTAACATAATGTCTCCCTCTCTCCTCCCCAGAGCAAGAGGAGAGAAGCCGGGAGGCCATTGAGCAGTGGCGCCAGTGGCATTATGATGGTCTGTACCCATCATATCTCTATAACCGCCACCACATCTGACCTTATCGCTGCAGAGTCAAGATGGAGCTTGAAATATACCCCAGCACAAGGGAGTCCAGCAACAGTCTCCCCTCAACACAGGCCCCTCTCCGTGAGGCCTGCTGGGAAACACATTTTTTTTTTTCTAATGGATTAAAATGCCCTGCCTTTTGCTTCTTTGCAGATGATTTTTTGAGGTGAACAAACACTGTTGGAGCCTCCTTGTACCAAAGCTATAGTGGTTTCCCTTTGCTTAGCCATTGCTCCCCAAGTTAAGATGCCTGTCTAATAGAACAATGAAAAGAATCACAGTACAGAGAGAAGGTTACATGTTTGCTTATAGCTTAGAAATAAAATCACAGAGTCAAGATTGTGTATTATCTTCTCAAATCTCAAACTGAGTGGTGGTAACCTGTCTCCCTGCATGACAGCATCTAGGCATCTGAAAGTCTGAACTCACAGCAAATTTGCTCAGTATTCCTCAGGCATCACACAAATGAAAGAGAAATGCTAATATAAATGTTTTGGTAAAACAATCCTCTGAGATGTTTACTGAGCCAGAATGCTCCTCATGTCCTTGAAGAGTCTTAGTTCATCTGTGGTTCTTCTGCTTCAATCAGAGAAGCCACGATCACAGCAATCACAGCTGTAACCTTGACTTGAAAGTAGCTAACATTTAGTTTGGGAGTACCTCATTTTTCTTAACAGAGCCTGTCCTTAGCCTGGTTACCAAGTGAAGCAAGAGATGGTGAGGCAATCAACTGGGAGGCAGGCTTAACTCATAGGTAGCTCAGATGCTCTGCCAGGACTGTAAGACACTGGGCCAGAGAGACACATGAACTTGAACTCTATCCACACGAAACTGCCTTACTGGTTAGCCAGGAGCCAAATGTCAGGTGAAGCCCTGAGGCCAGATCCAGTCCCTGCCTCTTTAGGGTGATAACCCCAAAGTTACAGGGGATGTGTTTTACATACCTGGAAGTACAAGAGAAAAGGCAAAGCACTGCTTTCACCTCAGCCAGGAAATAGGAGTCACAGTCTGCTTGCATGGGTAGTGGTAATACACTTGCAGGATTCTGGCAAGAGGGCAGCTCCTGTTTCCATGTGCCAGAAGCAGGTGTATGGCAGCCGATGGAGAGTAACTCTTGGCTGTACTATACAGCCACCTGTTTCAAACAGCCTGCTGTGTCCACACAAGGAAACACTGAGCTATATAGATGTCAAAAATCAAAAATGGCTGGGTGAGAGGCCAGGTTAAAAGAGTGAAACAAAACAGCCTGTCCTTGCCTCTTCAATGGCCCTGCATGACATGCTGGCTCTCGATAAAGAACGCTCACAAACATGGTCCCACTAAGAAGTCTGTTACCTTGTTCTACCCCACCACTAACAACGGCTCCATTGTACCTCAGGGATTTCAAAGTCCACCCTGAATTCCTTCATTAAAAGCCAATCACAATCATTTCCCAGGCAGAGAGAAGTCTGCCAAAGGTAACAGACCAGGAATCTGGACAGCCACAGTTAATAGGAAATTAGTAATGGAGCGACCTGTATTTTTAGAGCCAGGCCTTGTCAAAAGTGTGGCCTTCGGGACATTCACTTATTTTTGAAAATTTCAAAAACTTGTTTGATGTTTTTTATCCATTTCATTTGACTGAGTTACTGTACTTCATTTTTGAGCAATTATATCCTAATTCTTTGACAAGTTTTTCAAAAACAGCAAGTTATAACTTTTTTTTTTTTTTTTTTAATAGAGGCATGTTTTGTTTTATTTATTTATTTATTTGTTCGTTTGTTTTGTTTATACATGCACTGGGCACAGTCAGAAGCGCGGGAGGGTGAGAGAATTCACCAGAGCCAGAGCGGGGAGCAGAGCAGGCAGAAGGACCAAAGCACACTGCTGAGGGGAGCAGCGGGCGGCAGGAGAGGTCTGCGCGCCATGTGGGACCCTCCTATGGTGGCCGGGGAGCAGCCGGGAATCGAACCGGTGCTGCAGAGGCTGCGGGCAGCTTCGCAACCCAGCGCTCAACCGCTGCGCCACCGGGGAGGCCCAGCAAGTTATAACTTAACCTCATGGTAACCACAGAGTAAAATGCTCTAGTACAAAGAAACAAAGGGCAGCTCTCCTGCCCACCTGTGACCATGCAGGCACCATTTTCTTTCTCCTTTTCCAAATAAACCTGAACTTTCAAAATGCAAAACAAACAAACAAAGGAAATGAACAAAAAAAAAAACAAAAACAAACTCTTAGATTCTGATAACAGAATGGGGGTAACCAGAGAGAAGGAAGATAGGGCAGGTGGGGGGTATCTTTAAACGGGCAAAGAGTACACTGGTAGATGGAAATCTACCAATCATAATGCAGATGTTGAAATATAATACTGTACACTTGAATTGAACTTAAACAAAACAAAATAAGTCCTTAGACTATGAGAACAAAACGGTGGTCACAGAAGGGAACGGGGAATGGGGTAACTGAGGTGAATGGGAACGAGATGGTGATAGTGAAGTGGCTTCTACAGATGCTGATGCTGATCTACACTGCTGGGCAACTGAAGCACATATATACTTACAAGCCAGTAACACTGCAATTAAAAAAAATTTAAGGGCCTCCCCTGGTGGCACAGAGGTTGAGCGCTGGGCTGTGAAGCTGCCCGCAGTCTCTGCAGCACTGGTTCGATCCCTGGCCACTGGCGAGGGAGGGTCCTGCATGGTACGACAGACCTCTCTTGCGCGCCCGCTGCTCCCCTCAGCAGTGTACTTCGTCAGTCTGCCTGTTCTGTTCCCTGCTCTGGCTCTGGTGAATTCTCTCACCCTCCTGTGCTTCTGACTGTACGCAGTGCTTGCATAAATAAATAAATAAATAAATAAATAAGCAAACAAATAAATAAATAAATAGATAGATAGATAAATAAATAAATAAATCTTAAAAAAAAAAAAGAAAGAATAACAAGAATCAACTGCCTATGTTTCTAGTTTTTTTGTCCTTTCTTTGGTGAAATGGCTTTGAGTTTTTACCATCTCGATCACTGCTATCTAGCATTTTTTCTCCAAAGAGTAAGGGACATGGTGTGGGGCTTGACCAGGGAAGCACTTGTCCCAGTTTTTATCTAGAGAGTTCACTGCGTGAACTTAGTTTTGGCACCTTAGCTTTCAAAATTTGGGCGCCTTAGTTTTCAAAAATTTCACAGCATTTTCACAAACTGCTGTCCATTTCACTCATTGATTTCCTCCACCTTGTTTTTTATTATATCACCATTTCTTTCCTCACTCTTGGCAAATACAGAACTTCACTTTCAAGTCACGCTGTGTTTTATCCAAATGTTCACCCCTGGCATTAGAGATGCGTATTTCACTTGTGCAGTGGGAATCTGATGGGTTGTGATTACATCCCATGGGATGTCAAAGTGATGAGCTTAGGCAAACATCTATTCTCCTGATTTTTAAAAATAAATGTTATCAGATACCTAATCTACTATAAACACCAAGTTTTACTTTCATCACCATCAACTTCTACACAGAAACCCAATATATGTAATCTCTTATTATCAAGCTTGCTATATATCAACTAGAATGATTTTATAAATTGAACATGGAAAAATTTTAGTTAAAATTTTTAAAGTTTTAAGTTCTTTGCGGGGGGGAATTCTCTATCAAATCATTCAAAAGTTCCTCATTTGCTCTTTTGGAACACCATTATCTAAAATTATTTCACTTTTTCTTTTTTTGTTGTTTGGAAGGGAAATTTATTTTAATAAATTTCAAAAGGTGTTTTTTCCTTAAACAGTGACCATTCCCTTTATTTATTTATTTATTTATTTAATAGAGGCATGTTTTATTTATTTATTTGTTTGTTTGTTTGTTTGTTTGCTTTGTTTATACATGCACTGGGTACAGTCAGAAGCATGGGAGGGTGAGAGAATTCACCAGAGCCAGAGCGGGGAGCAGAGCAGGCAGAAGGACCTAAGTACACCATGTGGGACCCTCCTCTGGTGGCCGGGGAGCAGCCGGGGATCGAACCGGCGCCGCAGAGGCCGCGGGCAGCTTCGCAACCCAGCACTCAACCGCTGCGCCACCGGGGAGGCCCAGTGACCATTCCCTTTAAACAGAAAAAGGCACAGAGGGAAAAAAAAGAGGAATATACCCAAAAAGAAAAGAAAAGAAAGAAAAATCTGTTGTGAAAACTGTAACATTCAGATCACCCAGGTTCAACTATGCAAGGCATAGACAGTTCTATTTGCTAATTTAGATCACTGTGTACTTATTTCCCTCTTTTGACAGGCTGTATTACACAATAAACCCTGCATTGCCAATGATGGAGCAGGGTCAGAAAAAAATTTAAACACACATTTTGGATTTACATGAAGCATTTAATAAAGAGGGTAGAATTAAAAAGATTGATCTCATTGATGAATCATTTTCAATGTTAACAAGTAAGCCCCCTTTTCCTTCTCATCTCTGAATATACTATGAAAGTGCACACAAAGCACCTTAAATCAAACACAGCCCCCAAGATCTAGAGTAACTGAGAAGGAACTCAACTATATTTGAAAAAATGTAAAAATTTTAAATTAAAATTTAAAAAAGGCGATTCAGTTCACTATCAATCTTTACAGGAATACTACACTACTTATCTACAACATACAAGCGACACTCTTGGGTAAAAGGACAATTTCTAGGCAGTTGCTCCATTGCTATTTTAAATTCATGGGACAAATAAATCTACTCTAAAAAATCAGAGTTTCAAGTACTTTTCTGTTCTAATTAAGAATTGAACACTTAATTCTCTTGTTAGTTAAAAATTAAAAAACAAAACAAAACAAGCCTTCTGGAACTGAAGTACTCCTTAAAGTATAGTGTTTAGGATATGCCCATCGGGGAGACACATAGTCACAGACAACCTTCCACCCATACTGAGCCAAATTTTATGGGATGTAAGGCATGTGAATTTTACTTTTGGATTTTTAAAACCTAAATCAACCATCACCCATCAAGCATCTCCCATAATTGTCAAGTTTCCACAATAATACCATCTCAAGGGAAACCAAACTTCTTTCTAACTAGAGTTAAAATCCCAAGATAATCCTAACAATTTACCCAATCTTTAGGTACTATCTGCATTCACTTAGCTCAAATGATATTTGGAAAATCAGTCTGCCTAATCAGAGGAACCCTCTAGATGGAAGTTTCCTGTGCTAATTTGTGTGAGGTCTGAACTATAATTCTTGATATGTATAGTATCTGCAAACCCCAAACTCCATGAGATTCTGTCTTATTTCTGGAATGTTTCTGATTTTTAATCATGCCTCACAGTTTCTTAAATTTGACATTCAATTTGGTTAGAAATTCTAGTTTCTTTAAAGCATACTTTAAAATGATGAGATTTTAGGTATATCTATTACAGAACTCTGTGATGCTATGAGGGCGCAGAGAGCCATAGAATAGTATCAACATATCAAGTCTATATAACAACGGCAACAATCATAGTTATCTAGATAAGTTACATTATTTGTAATATTTGAGGCTGAATGATGTACTTCAAGACCATTTAGTTCAACCATTTTCATTTTGTACATAAAGAAACTGAAGTCCAGAAACTAAGCAACTTAACTGGGGTAAATTAATTCTTTGCCTCTAGTGTCCATATAAATACTAGAACCTTATTATGATAAAGAAACCACACCACAAATTTTACAAACCAACAGATGTAGAAACACAGCTCTCAATTTATCTTCCAGTTTTGGGGGGGTTAACTGTGTGACCAGAGAACAGGGAAGACAAGACATCGTGATTTTCCACTTAACGGTAAAACATTAAACCTTGTGTCAACCAAAATATTGAAGAAAGTAAGTACGTAAGGCTAGTAGGCTTAACAGTTGTTTTGACCGTCAATCAGGAACATAAACCATTCAGGGCCAATACCTTGCTTTTCCAGAGTCACAGGGAGCAATGTAGGTTGTACTTAAATAGTCAGGGCTATTTAAGGCTATTCAGAAATTTGGCATGTTCTTCACCTCTTGGTAATAAAGTTTCTCCTCCTATCTTTGGACCTGTCTTTTCCTAGGAAAATGAAAATATTTTAATAAAAAACAGGTCAACATTATTTGCATGGATCACTAATACTTGTCAACCTGTAAATGACATACCTTTAGCATTCCGTCCCGTTCCCATTTGAAGAGGCCACAGTTACTGAAACAGAAGACATGGGATTTACTCAGCGGTGAGGTGCACACCCACACACATAAAGATAACGATGTTCACTGCATCCACCAGATGCTGATAAATATGACACTCCTATTGCAAGTTACACTCTAATGCTACTGGAAACATATTCTTTAATGATCTGACAAATGGTCTTCAACTGTGTAATAAGCTAGATACTTCAGAAATGGAAGTCCAAGTAAGAGTACAACAGGCTATGCACACTGGAGCCATGAGTGCAAGCCTGGCTCCCCCTGATGGTTGCCGGATGACACCAGATTTAGGATGCGGTCTCTGGCGCTGTCCAGTCATGGTTTGCCCCTTTCTCTTTTGCTGTAACTAAAAGGTTGTCATAAAAAAAATTAATCTTCTGGAACTGAATATCCCTTCCCCGCTTCTTTATCACCTAAGACTTACTCTTCTATTATTCAGTGGGCTTAGAGCCTCTTGTTCTTATTTTCTAATGTGAGGGGGGTGTCCAAGCACAAAAGGAAGGTGACTACTATGGGGAAAGCTTATTTTCCACAAAGTTTACTCTGGGAAATCTAATATATTTACTATGTGACATTCTAAAAAAAAGTTTGCCAACTTTTGCTCTAGATCAAGAAATAACTAGAGAAGTTCAGAGAACGTTCTCACAAGAATAACAGCACTACCTGGAGGCTGAAGAGGCATCTTGATCTTCCATTTGTGAGTTGTACTTATTGAACAGAACTTTTTTGATACTTCAGTATCTTGTCTACAATCCTATAACTACGATATTTTTGAGAAGTCATCTATTGATAGACAAAGAGCTACTTTAAAAAATTATAATCTAGATGTAAAAATTCACAACCAACTCTTAATTAGGTGATAGACTAGTATGAGGTACTGACTAGACTGTAAAAACTCACAACCAACTCTAATTGGGTGATAGACTAGCACGAGGTACTGAATCATTTCCCCAATCAGTCTGGAGAAACTGTAGGGGAGAGTTAAGTACAGGTTCCAGGAATTGAGCAATAATCAAATGACCAAATAAATAGTGAGATTATCCGGGTAAGACATTCTCGGGAAGACTAAAGGTGATCTTGAAATTGCCACAAATTCTAAAGGATTGATATCATACTGAAAAATTATATCCTTAAAGAATAATGTAATAAAGCCAGAATTTAATAACCAAAAAATGATAGCTAAAATCAATCTCATATATTTCAAAATTAAACATTACTAATCTTTGGGTCAAACAGGAAATCATAAATCATTAAGAAACACTTTTGATAACATGTCAAATTTTTTGGGAGACTGCTAAAGCAGGACTACTTTGAGGAAACTATATAACTTTAAACACATTTATGAGGAAATGAAAAAGATTAAAAAATAGTAAGTTAAAATTAAGCATTTAATGGAATAAGTTGGCAAAAGGGCACAAAACAAACTCAGAGAAACAAGAAGGGCAGAAAGATAAGGTGGAAGTCACCAAGGGAGAAAGAAAATCAATAAACATTAAAAAAACTAAAAGACAGTTTCTGAAGAGAGTAACAATAAAGAGTTCTGCCAAGGGTGATCCTGAAAAAGAAAAGAAAAAAATCCTAAATACCTGTTAATAAAAAATAGCATGTAATAGCTTGTAAGATATAAGTGTATTAGGAACATCCATATATGAATAAATTTGCAAATGATAAAAATGAATTCCTAAAACAATTAAAAATGCTGAAACTGTCAGAAAGCTGCCCAGTTTGAAACTCATATAATCTTGATTTTAAATCAAATAGGAACTATATAAAGAAAAAAAGAGTGATTTCACTTATGAATGTAGATACAAAAAAACCCTCATAAAATATCAACTAATTGAATATAACAGTGCACTGAATTAAAATTTATCAAGGAGGGTTTATTTAAGAAATAAAAAGTAAGTTCGACTTCAGAAAAATCAAAGATATGCACCACATCGATAAAAGAAAAGGAATCATACAATGAAAAAATCTAATAACACAGTAAATTAGGGACAGAAAGGACCCTCCTTAACCTGGTGGAAGCTATGTTAAAATAGAAATTTTGATGCCTACACTTTCAGGTAAAGATCAAGAAATGGAAGCTCGCTGTCATCCCTACTATTTAGTATAGTCCTGAAGGTTCTGGCCCACCCTATAAGGAAAGAAAAAGCAATAGGTTTAAGGGCCAGGGTAAAACTGAAGGGCCTCCCTGGTGGCGTAGAGGTTAAGTTTCAGTGCTATCACTATGACATCATGAGTTCGATCCCTGGCTAGGGAGCTAACCCATAGATGATGCAGCAGACCTCTCCTGTCTCGCCTGCTGCTCCCCTTAGCAGTGTATTTCAGTAGATCTGCCTGCTCTGCTCCCCACTCTCTCTCTCTCACCCCCACACCTCTGGCCTACATCCTAGTTCTTCTGCACAAAAATAAAAATTAAAAAAAAAAAGCAAACAAAAACAAACCCTGAAAAAACTTCCATTATTTGTGAAGGATCATCTACCTCAAGAAAACAACAGACAAGGGACTAGAGTTAAGTTCAGCAAGCTTGTTAGAGGCAAGATCAAAGTATGAAAAAGTTAATGTTTCTCTACAACAATAAGCATCTAAAAAACAGCAAAAAATAAGTCACCATGTACAATTACATTAAAAACTATAGCTTTACTGAAGAAATAACTAAGACTACTCAAGGCCTCATTGGAGACCATTTTAAAACTTAATAAAAGCTTTAGATGATGACATGAATAAATGGAAAGAAACTCCATGATAGGATGATATCAGTCTGCTGCAAAAATTATTTTACTCTTTTAATGCAATCCTAATCAAGACTGCTACTTCTGGGTGGGATAGAGTCCTTCTGCTGAGTCCAATGTTCTGTTAGAACAACAACTAGAAAAACCAAATGCATGTAGAAAAATCATGTATCTGAAGGCGGGGTAAAGTTGCTGAGGCAATAACTAGGGGTAGAACCTGACTGGGTAGAAGCTTGAAGAGAAATGCTCACTTCTGTGGCCACTTTTGCCCCAGGAGTGATCTAGGTGTCCACAGATAACAGGTGATAGGCGCTGAGCACAGGGTGACAGACGTACACTGAGCAAACAGGCACCCTAAAACCAGAGCCAAGGAAAGAGATGTGTGACACTGTACCATTTACATAAAATAAGAGCAAATGCATATAAATGGTACACATTTTACAACAAACACAAGGATGACATTAATCGTGTTACGATAGTTGATTCTGGTGTTAAGGGGTGGACATGTGGAAGGTGCTAAAAGGAATATATAAATAAGATGACGAGGCCAGGCAATGAGCAAGCCAGTGATTGTGATGTACCACTGGTGCGATCCATCCACCCGGATCCCCACAGGCTGTTTTCCCTTTGTGTTCTATGGAAATGACGCTTCCTGTGAATAGTCCAATACAGCAGTTTCACAGCTGCATTTGAAGTCCCCCCCCCCAAAAGTAGAAACAAAATCAGACAAAAGACCCTAACAGCACATTTACATGTTAAAGAAAAAGTTTTTAACAAATAGCTCCTTGGAGTGGAGGGAAAGAAGTCCCATAAACACACTTATATTCCCCATCCCCACTCCACCCATACTTCATTACTTATTTAACAAATGTACTGGAGGACAGGTTACAAGCTAGGTACTATATTAAGTACTGTGAAAAGAGTGGTGGGAAAGGCAGGCCCCCTTCCTTCCAGGAGCTTCTACATGAAGGCACAGGAATAAGGTCTGACTTTCACAAATAAATATCCAATGAGCAGCAACACGTGGTACTTGGTGGAAAGGGATGAAGAACCTAGATGAGACCAAGAACCAGGCGAGTTGCATACCTGCAGTGCTTTTTGGGGAGTCTGTCAAGGGAGATACTTCTGTTTCCACAGGGGCACTTGAAAAATCTCTTCACTCCATCATGCCAGTGGTAGTCATGTTGCTCGCTGACGCATGTCTCCAAAGGCTTGAAGTGGGTGTAGGCGCACTGCGTAAAACCAACAGAAATATACGCTCAGCCGGGACTTTGAAGGAGAAATGGGTTAGCTGTTGTGAGCACAACATCTGCCGGGAGAACTTCTCTTCTTTCCTCACAATCAGGCAGGTGCTGACAGAGTTACCTTACCTTACCTTCCAGAAGGCATGACCATGCCCCAATTTCTCGTCAGGCACAAAGCACAGAATATAACTTCTGTGACCTCATGGCAGTATTAAGGGCAGAGGAACTACTGGAAATTTCTAAGTTGCCGCAGTTGTCTGTCCCATACTCAGTGTAGTCATTTAGTTATAGGCTACTGGGGTGCAGAGCCTGTTTAGGAAGGCTGATCAGTGGTGCTTTCATTTTGTCTTAAGAGGCCACTGAGAGAGGCCTTAGATTACTTATTATTACTTCCATTTCATAAGCAACAAAACCAAAACAGCTATTAAGCAAGTCACTTTAAATTTTGATCTTCCATAGGACTGAGGAGAATTAAGAAATGGTGGGTGTCCTGCCAGGTCATAACAGCACAAAACGGGCCCATGGCCACAGCCGCTTTCACTCACTGTCTTGCATGTCACTACTCGACATTTCACTTCTTTGATGTTTCTCATCTTTTCTTCCATTTGCTCTTTTTTCACCAGTGGCTCAAAGTAACGTTCCTGCAGTTCAGCCTCAGCCTAGAATGACAAGGCATATGGAAGATCTTGTACCAGGTTAAACATACACTCAGGCAGGCAGCAGCTCACACTCATCACAACAGACTGATGAGCTAAACTGTTATGAAGTCATTTGATAAGCTGTAAACCAAAAGACAGTAAATATACATAAACCCTTAATCTATACCGCTCCACCCCACAAAAAAGGAGGGGGTATGAAAGTACTTGGTGATTATGAAAACTCTAAATACAAACTTAAAATACTAACACTATAGGCTCAGGTTATGGAAGTAATTCAATGTTCCCCCAGTGATGTCAGCCCAGTCTATTCCATACTGTTATCTAGACCAAGCACTTGTCAGGAGCAAACCCTGGGTGTTTGGAACAACAGGGAGAGTATGAGGGCAGAGATATTCAGATAGGATGTGGTCACAGCTCTGGAATTAGTGCAGTGGCACAAAGCAGGAGGTACAAGAACCCGGGGTCTTTGGCAGACACAAAAGACAAGGCACTCAACTCTACAGCCATCCCATGTTGGCTAGAGTGTATCTCCTGGCAGTTTCATGTTCCACAGAAAGACATGATCTATAACTATCTCACTGTTCCTCTGAGGACCAAAACAAACCCAGATCAGAGTATTGGCACTAAATCCAAGGGGTTGCATGAAAATTTGTTAACCCAGTGACTTGTTACCCCAGCTGTTACCCCAGCAGGGCCCAGGAATGCTAAATCTTACACAATACATGGAACAGTGCCCACACAATGAGGGATTCTTCTGAATGTTCCAGAGGGCATCCAAGAGGATGAAAAATCCTATTGCAACACTAGCACCTAACTGCTTTATGTAAAACCCTAACGTATTTGTGCAGGATAAATACTGACTTTTCCAAGAATGAAAGTAGGCAACTGTGTATCTGTAGGGACAAAGATACTTAGGTGTATTCAAAAGTTTCCCAGAAATATTCACTTTGATTTTTAATTCACACTGTCAAAGACATAGGCCCACAGTATTTAAATGACCACGAAAAAGCAGCTATGGGAGGCTTCCTTTCAGACTCACTTACACTAGGAAATCCAAGCCTCTCAGAACTTTATTTCTCTAGGGGAGCTGACCCCATATATATAAAAAATGAAATACATATTTTTGGCTATATTTCCCTTCTCTTTACATTACATCTAGGACATTAAATCGGTATTTCTAAAATTACTAGGTAGGTAATCAATAGTATCAGCAAGATTTATTTCAGGATAAGGGATTAATATAAAATGGCCCAGGTTATAGAAGTAATTCCATAACCTTGTTATTAAAAAGGAACTCCTTGGGAATGTTGGGTTGACAAATACTGATGCAGAGCATTTGAAATAGTAATATAAAAATATTTAAATAAAAAAATCCCTTTCCATGTTGCAAGACAGAAAACAGAAACAGTAGTGATTCAGTGACAGTCATAACTGCAGGAAGATATTTTTGTAATAATGACTACTTAAATATTAAATGACATTCTTCAATGCAGGGAGAAAGGCAAAGCTGAAAACTGATTAGAAATATTCCTGCTCTAGGATACAAAATCAACACGCAAAAGTCAGTAGCCTTCCTATACACAAACAATAAATCTGAAGAAGAAGAAATCAAAAAAACCATCCCTTTTGTTATTGAAACAAAAAAAATCAAATATTTGGGAATAAATCTAACAAAAGAGGTAAAGGACCTATACAAAGAAAACTATAAAACACTGTTAAAAGAAATAGAAGAAGACACAAAGAAATGGAGAGACATCCCCTGCTCGTGGATTGGAAGAATAAACATTATTAAAATGGCCATCCTTCCAAAAGCAATATACAGATTCAATGCTATTCCAATCAAAATTTCAATGTCATTCTTCAAAGAAATAGAACAATTATTGATGAAATTCATATGGAATCACAAAAAACCCCGAATAGCCAAAGCTCTCCTGAAAAAAAAAGAAGGGAATGGAGGCATCACACTCCCAGACTTCAAACTACACTACAAAGCCATAATCATCAAAACTACCTGGTATTGGAACAAGAACAGACATACAGACCAATGGAATCGAATAGAAAATCCAGAAATAAACCCACAGATTTATGGTCAACTAATCTTTGACAAAGGAGCAAAGACTATGCATTGGAGCAAAGAAAGTTTGTTCAATAAATGGTGCTGGGAAAACTGGGTCACTACATGCAAAAGAATGAAGCTTGACCACTACCTCACACCATACACAAAAATCAACTCAAAATGGATTAAAGAACTAGACATAAGACCTGAAACCATAAAATATATAGAAGGAAATATAGGCGAAACACTACGTGATTTGCACATCAAAGACATCTTTACAAACACATCACCCAAAGCAGTGATTGTGAAGGCAAAGATAAACAGCTGGGACTACATCAAATTAAAGAGCTTCTGCACAGCAAAAGAGACAATAACAAAAACAAAGAGAAACCCCACCAACTGGGAGAACATTTTTGCACCCAACACTAATGATAAAGGACTGATCACAAAAATCTGCAAAGATCTGATGAGACTCAACAACAACAAAGAAAATAATCCAGTCAAAAAATGGGCAGAAGAGCTAAAAAGAAACTTTTCTGAAGAGGAAATGCAAATGGCCAACAGGCATATGAAAAAATGTTCAACATCACTTGCCATCAGGGAAATGCAAATCAAAACTACCATGAGATACCATCTTACACCAGTGAGAATGGCACATATTAAAAAAACTAGCAACAACAAATGCTGGCGAGGGTGTGGAGAAAAAGGAACTCTTCTGCACTGTTGGTGGGAGTGCAAACTGGTCCAACCACTGTGGAAAGCTGTGTGGAGATTTCTGGACCTACTAAACATAGAGCTCCCATATGATCCAGCAATTCCACTCCTAGGTATTTACCCAAAGGACACAGAAACATCAATTCCAAAGAACACCTGCACCCCTATGTTTATAGCAGCACTGTTTACAATAGCTAAGCTTTGGAAACAATCCAAATGCCCAAAAATAGATGACTGGATCAAGAAGATGTGGTACATATATACCATGGAATATTACTCAGCATTCAAAAAAGATAAACACATGCAATTTGCAGCAACATGGATGGCGCTGGAAGGGATCATGCTCAGCGAAATAAGCCAAAAAGAAAAAGAAAAATACCGGATGGTCTCACTCATAGCAGGAATCTAGAAAACTTAAATAAGGGACCGGGAAAATGAATAACTATAAGAAAGTGAAAATCAAAATCAACAAAAAACTATGAACCAGAGACACTTTTAGGGGGGCGGGGGTGGGAGGGGAGGGATTGGGGTCAGAATGGGGGGGCTGCAATTGTATGGGGAATATAACAATAAAATTTATTATTAAAAAAAAAAAAAGAAATATTCCTGCTCTTAGAAGCAAACTCAAACTGACATCTACCTACATCTTAGTTTAGTAAAAAGAAATAGGTTCTTAGTCCCACAACAAAGCACTTCCGGTCTAAGGACACCTCTATCAGCTTTGGTCTTCTGGCCTTTTACCTCTTTTAGAATCCCCGTGTGCTTAGATTTTGCTTTTAGAATTTTCTGAAACTCCTCAGATTCCAGGTAGGCGAGTTGTTCTCTCCTTCTTTTCCTGGCAGGTTCCAATTCATTCTCACCTATAGCAAAAAGGAAAAACATTTGCTGCTACAGAGGAATTTCAGAAAGCAAGTATACCTTATCAACTCAGCTTCCCTCTATTTTCTGCCTTGGCCATGAGGCCCTTCACACTTAATTCACCCCACTAGGTACAAGCAGAAGAAAGGTCTTCAGAAGTGAGGGGTGAATATGGGGAAACAGAATACTGGGGGGAGTGGGTAGGATGGTATGTTTGACCACTGGATTAGAATGCCCTTTTCACCTTAAACAGGAACTGATTATGATAACAGATAGTAACAACAAAAGTTCTAATTACAAAGTGATGTTAAAATGATAATAGCCAATCACAGAGTTTTAAAAATAAAAATAGGACAAAACAAGGGATTTAGTTCTTTCAAAGTAAATCTTTAAACATGCACAAAGACCCAATGAGTAATTCTTTTCTTAAGTTTTCAGATAATTTCATTTCAATTACATGTGATTATAAAATACCATCAGTTCCAGTTGCAGGCTTTCTTTGTAGGTACTCCACACAGAGGTAATTTCAAGTAAAGTAATGACTTCTGATGCCAGGGACACTGGTTATATATTAGAACATTTCCTTTACAAAAGGTTTTGCTTCCCCTTGCTACTTTGAAATCTGTAGTACCTTGAGCAGAAAATGTGTTCTTTTCTACACGTTCCTTCATTTCCAGCACATCCTGAGGTCCCTTTTGCTTCTTTTTAATGGTGTTTGGATCTGTTTTTGTAAGAATTTGGCCTTTTGCCCTTAATTTGGTAATAGCTGCTAACTAGGAAAAAATGAGATGAAGGTAAAAATCTAAAAGATAAGATACCCCTTTCCCATTATTGTTAATCAGTGGACTCTGATTGTTCCCCAATATAAATGTACAAAATATAGTTTCATTTTATTTGACATTATTAAGATAATGTTAATTAACCTAATTTAGAATTAGACAGAATCCAGACAGAATGCCACTTACTAGCTTGTAACATAATTTTTTAACTTAAGTTTCTACATTTATAAAATGGGGATGATAGTATTTACCTATCTTTGAAAGTTGCAGCTGTGTAGATAAAATGAGATAATACATGTAGAACATGCTCCTTCACATAGTAAATGTGTGCATCTTTTTAACCAGAGTAACAGTAATAAACACATGCAATCGTTACTATTATTACCATCAGTGTGGTTTTGTCTTATAGCTAGATTTGCCCTTAATGTGGTTATAGTTGTTAGTTAACAGAGTAAAGAAGAGAGAGGCTCAAGTTGGGGGCTCGGGGTGATTTAGGAAGGGAGAAGTGGAATATGTTCAACAGGTGAGAGCCTGACTGCCCCAACTCCACTTCCATCAGAATACCTGAGCTACAGAATACCTGTCTACAGAGTGGGCTTCTGTGTAAGATTTTTTTTAAAGAAGAATTCTTGAAACCATTATTTCAATCTTGCCTCAATAACTGTAAGAATTTTTTCCCCTAATGCCAATGTCTCCAGCTATTAGCCTGACAAGAAACAGCACTCAGATAATGGCTAATTTTCTTGGATTGAATTAAAGGCATTATTATGATGACACTTGTATCACTTAAAATCCTCTTGACATTAATTTTCATGATCAATAAATCGCTATTAGTTGCCTGTTGTTCCCAGTCAGAGGTATATAAAGTTAGAAATGCCAGTTGTGCCCTACAAAATGCAATTCCAAGTTCCGAAGAAAACAGACAACACTTACTTTTTTGGCTTCTGCTAAAGCACTCAGTCTTGGTCTTGGTGGTGGTGACTCATCAAAAAAGAGGACATCATCTCCTTCTGAAATGCCTCGCCCAAGCTGGGGTGTCTGTGCGGCTGGGGATCCTTCTAGTCTGCGGAACTCAGCCCCAGTGCGTAGTGACTGGGAGGAGGGCTGTCGAGAAGAAGGTGGCATCACTGGGCTCTTGACCTCCATTGAGCTTTGAAGAAATCTTTAAAGACACATGCAATCACAGAACATGGAGATGGCATTTTATAAAGACAAAAACTGTGTCTGGGAACTGGGAGCCTGTTGGTAGGCACCAGCTGATGAGTAGTGGTTAGTAACCTAATTTCTCCCCCTTGCTTAGTAATTCAGGTTAGCACACAACTATTTCATTAACCCTCCAGTTAAAGGATTTTTCATTAAATATGTTCGAACTGCTTTACCCGTTTAGACCTGGTAATTATGTTTTATAAATCGGCTTTCCAGTGGGTGCCATCTGTAGTTCACAACCCTGAAGTTTTGAGGCTGATTGTATTTCATGACCAATAAATAGCTATCAGGTGCCTGTTGTTCTCAGTAAGAGAAACTCATGTATTTTAGTTTATGCCACAGAGAAGAAATAACACACGCAATAACAGTGCTATTATCTCCTTTACAAAGACATGCTATCAGCTACACAGTGATTACTTTATATATGGCTTTTAAAGGCAACTTAAAAATAAACTTCAGGGCCTCCCTGGTGGCGCAAGGGGTTGAGATGCAACCTATGAAGCTATCCACAGCCACTAAAGCACCAGTTCCATCACCGGCCAGGGAGCTTCCCACATGGCACAGCAGACCTCTCCTGACTTGCCTGCTGCTCCCCTCAGCAGTGTATTTCAGTCAGCCTGCCTATTCTGTTCCCTACTCTGTCTCTGGTGAATCCTCTTATCCCCCACACCTCTGGCCCATACCCCAGTTCTTATAATGCATGGATAAGTAAATCTTTAAAAAAATAAATAAACTTCAGACATCATCTAGTCCAAGCCTCTCATTTTATAAATGAAAAAAAAAAAAATTGAGGTCAAGAACCTACTGATCATAAGTCATAAGCTCAGGTTTAGTACCAGCTGCTGCCAGGCCAGTACTATCTCCACTACTGCATACCCCACTCTTGAAGTTCTGTGCTGAATTTACAAAATGCCTTTCAGATTTTGCCCGAAGATACATTGTTTGGCCAGTAAAAATGTCAAATTGTAATGCCTTTAAACTGACCAGTATTCTTTATTTTTATTACTATTTATTATATATTCTGTTGTGAACGTGTTCACAACTTCACGTTTTTATGTATCTGCATATGTATGTGCTTCCTGTAGGCACATGATGATATACCTAGCTATCCCATTAGCTCCTCAAATTAACCTGCCTGAAGTTAAATCCATTTTTTTATTTTTCCAAAGAATTTCCTCTGGGCTTATAATTGATTTTCCTTTCCAAGGAGCCAATCACCTTGCAGCAGCCCAGATTTGAGACAGTGTTAACAATTCAACATTGGAGTAGAACAGGCCGGTCACCTATTAGTTCTCTGGCTTATTCATAAGCCAGTTACATTATTCATAAAACAAGGGTAATTGCTCACAGATTGTCTGAAGACTGAATGAGAGACCCTGCATTCACGCAGTGTAGAGCATGGTGCTCCAGACAGGCCAGGTGTCTATAAACAGTAGTTTCTACAACTACTCAGATGACTTGAGCTCAAGAACCTTCAATTTCTCCACTTCCTATGTGCATTTCCACTTGCAAGAGAGATGACTCCATTTTTAGTGCCTCATTTTTGTCATTTCCCTGAACAACTACAGCATCTTCTCATTGGCTCTGCCTGTAATTTAAAGCCTAATTTTGGCAAAATTAAGAAGCATAGTCAAACATAAGATCCTCTTCTTGGGTTGTCCCTTTCTCTTTTTCAGAGATATTCATTACTATAATTTATACCACTAGGGTTAAGGATTCGCTAGCATAAGCTAGAAATATATGTAGCCTTAAATGTTAGTAAGGTTAAAATTATTTTAAAACTTTCAAAGTTGAAAATGTAGCAACCATCCAAAATCTAAAGTGACATTTTTGAAATCTCTCAAGACATTTTCAGAATTCCTAAGATGAATTATCTAATGAAGAATTATAAAATCTATTACTCTTACCGTTTCTGAATTTCCTCTGATTTCTTTTTCCTCATCTCCAACATATGCAGCTTCTGCTGCTTCAAGAGGGCTGATGCCGAGATAGACTGGATAGCGGGTTGCGGGCTCCCCAGGATCCCTAAAACACAAGCCACAGACTAAGTGTTCTGCGAGGCTGGAGAACTCAGTTGTGGACACGAGAGCAGGTATAGGTTATTTCTACCTGATGACTTGGCTTTGGCTAAATGCTGTTTCAAGTTTCTGGCCCCAAATGTAGGCAAGTCCATCAATTCTTTGAATTCCTCAGAGCAAGACAGGCTCTTCTGAGGTATTCCTGGAATATACAAACATAGCTTTAGATGTCATGTGACTTATCACTCTGCATTTGTAACTCAATCATTTGCAAACAAAGTAGGTGGAACATTAAAAGAAAAAATAGTCCTTCACTTCTAACATCAGATTACTAGGAATGAAAGAGTAAGACAAATGTATCTTATTTCAAGTTATGATTAGAATATTAATCTGTGGGGTCTTTCTGTACACTATTTCTGGACATGTCTTGACCAGAACTATGAATAAAATCACAAGCATAGGATGAAAGTGGCATTCTCTTAATGAAAGATAGCTTTGACACAGAAAGTGTTATTACTAAGTCTATTGCTTAGACAGCTGATATGAATATCCCTTTTTGTCTTAATATGTTTAATATGAAGAAACCAAGCTTGATTCCACATCACTGTGGCTGAATATAGGTGATGAGCAGGTATTTAGAATTTCAGAATATGAACTGTGACCATTTTTAACCCTAAAAAAATGCATATGTAAGCTGAAGAAAGAAATACAGTATGAGAAACAGTTACCAAGCTTTCTTTGCGTTTCCTGAATGACCAAGTCTGCACCCTTCACAACCAGATTAGTCAGAGTGGTTTGAACCTTCTTTTTAGGAGCAACAGCTGCAGCACTGAAATGACATGTCATCCCAAAGAAAATCATTGCACTTTAATGCTCTGATGAGACAAAGCAAATATGCAAGTATCCATTTATGTCAAACTTTCCCAAAGCAGGGCTTATGCTGACTTCTTTATACCATGGCCCCAGAGCACAACTGGTACATGCATTATGTTACTGATATAAAAACATAGCAACCTACAAATCTGCTTAGGCCATTCTGAAGAAGCAATTTGACAAAAGAAGTAAAAATAAGCCAACACTTTGATCAAGCAGTTAGGAATTTATCTTAAAATAACTAAAGATTATTCAAAAATTTAGGATATTAATGAAATTTTGTTTGTATTGTTATAGTTGAAAATATTGCTAATATTTAAACACAGGTGATATTTACACAAGCCCTCACAAGTCATGTAAAAGAACACTTATGTATTTTACTAAAAAATAATGCCTTAAGTGAATATTTGACAAGGAAAACATTTTATGTGGGCGGGAGATTATAACATATAGGTAAAGTGTAACCTCATTCTATATTAATAGAAATGTATACATATGGGAAAAAAAGGAACTATCAGTTATCTATGTGGTAGAATTATATATGGTGTTTATTATTTGCTTTTGGCTGACTAGCATATATCTTTATAATGAACATGTACTGCTTTTTGCAGGATTTTAAATTTTAAAAATATGCTTGATATTACAAAATAGACAGTCTAAGTCCCCTTGTCCAATTTTTGTTGGATTGGAAGCAAAATCTGCGTTTTGCCCTTGGGCCAATTCTAGTACTCTTGTGCCAGGTTCCCACCTGTCATGTCCGCAGGTGTGCTTTCAACAACATGGCAACGAGTCATCTATCAATTACTTCCGGGACTCTATGGAGAGCCTGTGAGAGGCCACTAATGCCTGCCCCAGCAGGAGTCCCCTGCCCTGTGTGAGGGTTAGCAGCCTATTCATTCACTGAGGAAACAGGACTACTAAGAGGCCAGCAATTTCACCATAACAGTTGTGTGGTAGTTGATTTAAAGGATGCCAACATTATGATTACAATCAGCTCTGACAAACATACACTATTCACATTAGAAGCCAAAAAGACAGTGTGGTTCTATGTTAAAACACCATCACGACATAGGCTCACTTCCATTCTCCCCTTCTGTGTTATCCTCTCTACCTGGGACTACAGAGGTCTTTCTCTATCTCAATCCAGGCAGGTAAGGAAAGGTCAGACCTGTACAAGTCTTCCAGGGCAGTTACAGAAAAGCACAACCATAGGATTTATTCTTACAGAAGACATGCAAGATCCACATCCCAAAAGAAGCCCCGAGAATGTCTTACATCGAGGCTGCATAGGATTCTGAAGAAACTCCTCCATAGTGAAAACCACCCTGGCACAGCCGTTCTTTTAGGCTGATGCCCTTGCGGGCAAACTTCTTTGGAATGCGTCCACCAGAGAAAGTGGACTGCAAGTCGGAGCGCTTTGCACTGAGCTTCTTGTACTGGGCCTGGATATGATACTGGCAGTATTCACAGTCATTCTGCAAAAGAGGAATTGTGGCGGCATCAGGATTAGGGGAACCAATAGGGAACCAATGGGGAAAAAATGTTTAAGTAGACACAGTTCCTTTCTTCCAAGCTTCAGAGCCCTCCCAGCTGACCTCCAAGGCCGTTCCCAAAGTGCAATTACTTCCTACTTAAAGCACTAGTTGGATAAAAGAAAAAGTGACTCATTCTCTGCCCTCTTTCTACAATGGAAATACTACCAGTTTTTAGGATAATCTTGAAACACTACAGCAAGCAAAAGCACTTGGACAAAAAGTCACGTGCTGTGATTTCACCAGCTATTTAGAGCAGCCAAGCCCACAAAAACAGGGGATGGTGATAAGGGGATGGCAACTACTTATGTTTCTAGGATATGAAAAGGTTTTGAAACTGGAGAGCTGATGGTGGCCCAACATTGTGAATACACAAAATGCCACTAAACTGCAAAGATTTAAATGGTTGATTATATGTTGTATGAATTTTCTCTTGATTAAAATTAATCTAAAAAAATTAAAATCTACATCCAGCGAGGTTTCTCTGGCTAACTCTTGGTTACGCCTCTCATTGAAAGGAACAAAGCAAAACAATGGTACAATGGTTCTATTGGGTGAACCCTTAGAAATGGTGACAATACATTTTTAATGATTGGCTAGATCATTATCTTAAGGGCTACTTAAGTGGAGACCCAACAAGCATTCCACTCATTTCACTCTTTTCCAACTATCTCCCTTCTATCTATCTCCTGCTCACTAATTCATTTCTTAAGGCAGGAATGGGGGAAATAAACCAAATGAAACCAAAACCTGTCATTTGATCCCACAAATATTAAGGAACTGGAATCTATATATACTACTGGTGAGACTGTAAGTTATTTTAAAACCAGAATGTCAGTTCCTCAAAAGCCTAAACATAGAGTTAACATCTGACCCAGCAATTCCACTTCAGGTATAAAACCAAGGGGAACGGAAACATACATCCACAGAAAAACTCAAATGTAATATTTGTAACAGCATATTCAAAATATCCAAATCTGGAAACAAGCCAACGAATGAATGCTTAAACAAAATGTGGTATAGGAACACAATGCAATATTATTCAAACTTAAAAAAAGCACAGAATGCTACTACAACATGGAAATACAACTTAAAAACATTGATTTAAATGAAAGAAGACACAACAGGCCATATTTTAAGATGCCACTGTATGGCTTGTCCAGTCAGGCAAATCAATAGAAATGGAAAGTACATTAATGCTCACCAGGGGCTAGGAGAGTGACTACTAATGGAGATAGGATTTTGGGGGGAAGGAAAGGAAGCACAAAAAATGTTCTTAAGTTACACAGGGTAATGGTTGTACAAGTCTTGAAAATAATAAAAATTATTGAAATATATACTTTAAAAGGGTGAGCTATGTGATACATATTTCCATGAAGCTATAAAGTTATAAGGATAGGTAAAATAGAGTTAAAGTAATATTAAAATAGGTTTTTGATGTGTTTTATCATAAGGTTTGATCTCTGGCACTACAAAGAATTCAGGGCAAACTAAAATTCTGCAAACCAAATTTCTCATTCTTTCTACTCAGCTGACAATAAAAGATTACTTTCCTAAGAGAGTAAAACCTTCCTCCAACCTCAACTTTTTAAATCAGTAATTATTAATTACATATACAAATTTTCCTTTCATTCTTTCTGATATGTAGGAAAACTCGGGTACAAATTAGTCGTTACACCTGAAATACATAAGATTTATTCCTATTAGCTCTTTTCTTTAGCATAAACCATCCTAAGAAGGTTGAAACCAACCAAATTAACAGTCTGTGTACATGGTTCTCCATTCTTCTTCTTTGCTTTACAGGTTCCCAGGTCAAGAGCTTCACCCATAATTAAGATCTTTTGAGGATGATCAATAGATAAACACACCTGTAGAAAAAAGGTGAGGTCAGAGTTAAAAGCGGACAAAGGTATGGTCTTTTGACCACCAAAAATGGATGAAAGAGGGGCCTCCCCGGTGGCGTGAGGGGTTAAGACGCAACCTATGAAGCTATCCGCAGCCACTGCAGCACGAGTTCTATCCCCGGCCAGGGAGCTACCTACATGGCGCAGCAGACCTCTCCTGTCTCACCCACAGCTCCCCTCAGCAGTGTATTTCAGTCAACCTGTCTGTTCTGTTCCCCACTCTGTCTCTGGTGAATCCTCTCACCCCCCCGCATCTCTGGCCAGTACCCCAGTTCTTCTATGCATAAATAAATAAATCTGGGGAAAAAAATGAATGGATGAAAGAATGGTTGGTGTGAGTTAAGGTTTATTTAACTCTAAAAGAATCTGAAGGCATTATGCTATAAGACAGGCTTTAGAAATGAGGAGATACAGAAGACACATGCTGTTCTCCATCCAAAATTCCTTCTCTCCTTTGTCTTTGTTATCAGAATCCTAATTTTATTAGGGCTGGCAAATGGTCAGCCTCAGGTGATGGATCCTGTACTGTTTTCCCAGCATTTCTATAACTAGTGAAGGTCACATAACTAACTTCTGGCCAATGAGACTGAAGCAGAATTTAATAGAGAGAGAAGCTGGGAAATTTTTTGTTTTTCTGATGAAAGGAGATCGAGGAGGCGGGCTTACTTTCTGTCTTGAATGGAGACATGATGACAGGAGTTTCAGTGCCATTTTATGACCAAGAGGAAAGGCTGAGCCTCACAACACAGGACATGACATCACTACACTGCTTTAGTATGGATTTTTTATTACGTAAGTACAGGTCCAACTGTTTATGTTAAAAGTATTAAGTTTTTCAGTTTTTCAGTTACTTATAACCAAAAGTTTTTCAGTTACTTATAACCAAACATATTCCTAACCAACACATGACTTGCTACCATTCTCTCGTGAAACCTGCAGTTAAATAACTTTCTCATTCCTTCTGACAGTAATAATTGTGTCTATCAGAGTGACATTTCAGTCTGTGGATTCTACACAGTAATGATTGAGAAGATAAAACTTCACTTTGATTCTAAACTGTGGCCATGATTTGTACTAATATAGAACAAAGGTATCCCAGCTTAAAACCTTGCCTCTTTGAGGCTGCCATGGAAAATTAGGAAAGAGGTCTAAGGACATCTGAATGTGTTTATAAAACTCTGGAAACCTTGGAAGTAATTTGAAAAGATAAGATGAAAGAAATTCAGAATATTGGTAAGTGAGGAAAGAACAGGTTCATGAAGATATAAATAATATAGAAACATGACTTATCACCTGGAAGTAGGCTAACACAAATGTTTTTGATAGAACTTGGTTAAGATATAAAGACAAAAAAAATGTATGTAAACAGATTGTTACCTCCTCTGAACCATCTCTGGGCTTCATGGGGTTAGCATTAAGCAACCCTATGACAGTACCCTGCTCAGTCTTCCAGAGCTCTTTGTGAACTTCTCCGAACAAGAACAAAGACACATATCGCGTCAGGTCACGCAGATCATTCAGCCGCCAGATGCTAAATGTTTTTCCCTGGAACAAATGTTTATTTTTAATAAATGTTCAACACAATGAGTGACATTGTATTTATGGTTCAGGTGTTCTAATGTTATATATAACACCATATCCATTAATTATAGATCAATGCTTCTTCGAGGTTTTGGTATTACCCTTCTCATTCTGGAGACTAAGGTGAAGTAAAGCACCAGTAGCAAATTCCTTACCAGTCTCTAATTCTCAGGTCTTAATAGTCAAACCCTCTTTCTAGACACACACACACACCCCACACACACAGAGACAACCTGCAATATGAATTCAGCCTCTGTGATTACCTGCTCCTCTCCTCCCCAAGAGGGTTATAGGTGTAACCCTAATGTTACCTAATGTTGACAAATGAAATGCAGTAGAATTATGTGGACCTGGGCTTCCGCAGTGGTGCAAGGGGTTAAGTCTCAGTCAGCACTATGAAGCTATCAACAGCCACTGCAACATGTGTTTAACCCACATGGTGCAACAGACCTCTCCTGTCTCGCCTACTGCTCCCCTCAGTAGTGTATTTCAGTAGATCTGCCTTTCTGCTCCCCACTCTGTTTCTGGTAAATCCTCTCACCTCCCCACATCTCTGGCCTACATCCCAGCTCTTATATGCATAATAAAAAGTAAATATTTGAAGAATCACGTGGACCTGAGATGCCCAAGAAACCTGTACAACCAGATCTTCTTGAAGACACTCTCACATACATTTTCCTCAGATACCAACCTGATGGTTGTGTGGTAACTTTAGAACTGTCAAGAAGCTATTTCAAGATGAAAGACTGATGGGCCCAGCATAACACATTAAGAACACGAGTCCCCATGGCCAGGCTATGATAAAGCAGGGAAGAAATCAATAAAATAGCTTACATTGTTAGAACTCTGTGGAGTGATTTTCTTCAATATAACCCCAAAAGTCACCCAATCTATTTCTTCCAGCTTCTCACTTGCAATTTTTTCCTTAAGCTGAGACAATCTGATCATTTTCCGGCCAATCATCTTCTTGTTCATTTCTGTGGAGGACACTCGAGGACGCCTGGGTTGAGACCAACATTAGTAGATTATTATTCTAAGAGATTGTCTGGCACTATGCTGACTGGTCAGAAAAGGTGTTATGAATAGGAATCTCTAAAGTACCTATTCTTGGGGGAGCTTAGTTTTGTAGTATGGACAAGGCAAACATTTTTATGACAGATAAATAAAAAGAATTTTTAAAGCTTGGTTTGCTTTTCTTTGTATAGAACTAGGGCTTATATGGAAAACGAGATCACAAATTCAGTAAGTTTTTATAAATTACAAGCTATGATAGTCTTTAAAAATAATCTTTTAACTTAAATACAAAATCATGAATCGATACAAAAATAAATGTGGCACTTAAATTTCATCAATCCTGCAAGAATTTCACAGGTTCCACTACTTCTAATCAAATATTATTTAAGCCAACATTTTCACATAATAGTAAGTGCTTAGAATCTAGCTTCATTTAATATATTCTTGTTCCTAGTGACTGGCCAAAAATTCATGATTTGCAAACTGGTTTGCTCTACTAGAATATAAATATCTACTCCAAGTTTGATCCTATTACATAGTTAAGAACAAAAGAAAAGAACATGCTTTTTGACTATCTCAGAAGTCTTCTGGGTAGAAAATCCTAGAGCTAATTCTGAACAATGAGGAATACTGAGAAGGAAGTGTAGGTGGAGAGATACTTTTCTTTGATTTCTGTGAGTTAATAGGTTATTATCCTTTGGAATATTTTAGGTTCTGACGTTCAGGTCTCACAATATAAACAGACTCAGACAATTCTGTAATCCTCTAAATTGCAGGCCACTAGAAACTTTGGCTGAGTAGTTTCAACTGTCTCCCTCATCCCACCCTTTGCAGTACACCAACATCAGCAACATCTTTCTTTATCCAGAAGTATCAAGTGAGAGCTGCTCAGGCTGGGAGTGTCATTGCAAGAGGAACATGTGTGTCTTGAAAAAGAATCCTATAGCCTCCTCAAAGGGAATTATAGCTTTTACTGTGCCCTACCCCTCAAGACTCTGTCTTGAATGAAATTAAGATATTGAGTATATTTTTTTTTCAGTTTTAGAGTAGAGCGTCCTTACAATACACTATCAATGCACTCTGACAGCAACTTGTTTTCTCCCTGCTTAATCATATATTTAGTTATAATTTAAGAGCATAGCAGTTTTAGTTTAGCTTGACAAGATTTAGGTGTTCTGGAGGGGGTTTACTCGGCTACTCAGATGGATGTACTCAAAACAATCAAATCTCAAGAGTAATCTCTGCCCTGGACTTCTTGAGAATATTGGTCATACAATGGAGCAATGATTTAGAGCTCAAAAGATTTGTGCTTTTAAATGAACTCATCCTGGATTTACTCCTATTTGAACGGAGTATCTTAATTTCTCTACATACCAGTGCAAGGAATATAAATTTGCCTTAAAAGTTATTATGCAAGGGCCTCCCTGATGGTGCAGGAGGTTGAGCGCAGCGCTGTGAAGCTGTCCACAGCCTCTGCAGTGTGGTTCAATCCCCGCCGGCCTCAGAGCAACCCACATGGCAAGCAGACCTCTCCTGTCTCGCCTGCTGCTCCCCTCAGCAGTGTATTTCGTCAGTCTGCCTGTTCTGTTCCCTGCTCTGTCTCTGGTGAATCCTCTCACCCTCCTGCACATCTGGCCTGTACCCTGGCTGTTGTATAAATAAAATTAATCTTAAAAAAAAAAAAGTTATTATGCAAGGAAAAGAATGGTTATTTTTCTTAGTGTTTATTATAAGAAGATATTATCATCTTGGTTAAACTATTTATCTTTTCTTTATGTGCTTGAAAATAGTTTATCACTATTTCTACCTGTCAATTGCTGATGAAATACATTATTTCATTTCCTTCATTCAAGAAAAACTCTTCCTTAAACACTTCCCATGCAAATGTATTGAGTCAAACCGAATGCTATAGCTAGTCTTATTGCCAAGTTTTGTCAAGTTCAGGTGATGTTGGTATTATGTGGATCTGCTGTACAAACACACTTTCTAAAAGGCCCAGTGTTTGAGGAGGGGAGAGGTACATGAGCAGATTAGGGGGCTGTTAGAGTTACTGACCTGAGTCTCAGACCGGAGAAGGCTTCCACAGAGATAGGCTGAGCCATTTCCCCAGAACTCTTGGGGGTTCCTGCACTCTGATGTCTAGTCACACTGCTCGGCTTGTTGCCGGGAGTGATTTGGAGTGGTAGGGAGGGTGCATTTGTCATACTTGAAGGTATACTTGTCATACTTGAAGATGAGCTTCTGGGCACTATAAAATTCGCATCAAAATGAAGTCAGAAGAAAACCAAACGGAGAGCCACAAAATCTTACAGTTATTTCTTTTTCAATCAACAGTTCCAATAACCAAATATTGAGAGAACATGGAAACCCACAAGATCACCTCTATATGCTCAAAATCTCTGTGGTGTAGACCAAAAATCCCTTCTGTATCAGTGGAATTGTTTTATATTGGTGCTGCCCAATGTGGCAGCCACCAGCCATGTGTGCCACATAGCACTCAAAATTGACTTGTGCATCAGAGGAAAGGGATGTCCATTTAATCTAATTAAATTTAAATAGTCACACATGGCTAGTGGCTGCTGTATTACAGAGTGCAGCTCTAGACCAGTGTTCCTCTGTGCAATGACATTCTCTAAGTAGTCACCATAGAAGATGCACGGTGGTAGATGACATAGGGGCGAATCCTGCTTTGGAATAAACAATTACAGATCTGCATACAACTCAAATTCTACCTTCAGAAAACCCAGATAAGATAAACCAAAATACCTACATATGTGCACACATGCACATGCACACACACACACTGTGCTAATGTATTTTAAACTAAGCCAGAGTAATGAGAAATCAGTGTGGGAGGATTCAAATACTACACCTGCAGGTGAAACTTTTGGTGTTCGAGCCACCCGCTTTGCTTTTGGTAGAATAGGAACATCAAGCTCAGCAGAAAAACAAGTTGACTCTTGAATTCTCTGAACTTTTCTCTCCTTAAGAGGTAGACGTACAGACTTATCTACTTGAGAAAAAGTAAAAGAAATCAGTCAAGAAAGTTTGGAAAGGGCTCCAAAGCTGTCTTATTTATTTTTTTAAATATTTACTTTTATTTATATATATAAGAACTGGGGTATAGGCCAGAGGGGTGGGGGATGAGAGGATTCACCAGAGATAGAGTGGGGAGCAGAACAGGCGGATCTACCGAAACACACCACTAAGCAGAGCAGCGGATGAGATAGGAGAGGTCTGCTGCGCCATGTGGGTAGCTCCCTGGCCAGGGATTGAACTCAGGCTGTCATGGTGATAGCTCTGAGACAACCCCTAGGCCACCAGGGAGGCCCTTAAGAACTGTTTTACCAGGAGTTGGATGCAGCAGTAATGTTATAATTTCTTCGTAACAGAAATGCATCCTGTTGCTGGATTGACAGTCTTATTACCAGGGGGTTTCTGCACAAGAGCTGGACTGTTAGGCTGTGTAATTGTTGCTGTCTTTAGCTTTTCTTGTAAGGACTTCATTTGCTCTTGTAGCTTTCTTAATTCATCTAGGAAAGAAAAATATATTAATTTAAGAAACAGAACAGAGGCAATATTACACACAGTGAAAGTACAGGAATTATTTTTGGTGTCCACCAAAATTCTGAGACTAACAATATGACCACATACTGAGAACTCATGATAACTTAGTACTTCAAAGGGGTCCCTCAGCGATATAAATTTTATATTTCTAATAATCAAGCCTTTAACACCAAAGCTACTGAAAAATTTGTATTACTGACAGATAGCAAAGATACATATCCCCTCCTTAACAACCTTTTAAGGAGCCTAGAAATGATTATATTTATTTCATAAGAATCATAATTAATAAAATAAACATTAATTCCTGTATTAGAAGAAACAGACTATTTCTGAATTATTTTATGGTTTAAAAATAAAGATGCCAGTATTGAGAAAGAGGGAGGTATGCCTCAAAGTTTCTGTTCAAGCATGGTCTCCTGCTCAAATAGCATATATAGTAACATAGTCTTATCTCTAGCTCCACATGCATACAAATCTCCAAGTAATATTTTTCTGTAATAAGCAGGGAAAATGTTGGAGTCACTCTGTGAAAGATAAGTCACAGCCGCTGACACAGAACTATGCTAAAATGCATACGGAGGCCTTAAATATCTGGTCTACTCATTCACACAAATTTGTTGACAAGTATTTATCTCCAGCCTTGAATCTGCAGCTATTTTGATAAAAACTGTCAGATTGGTGACCTTCAATCTAGTCTATTACAAAGAAATTAGAGAAAGCAAGTATATAGGGCACCTTGCAACTCCTGATTTGTTTTCTCTTGATTGGGAGCAGGAGCAGGGAGGACTCTATTTTTAGTTGATTGCAATGGAGGTACTTCTTCTTCATCTGTTAAGTCTTCCGTATCTCCAAAGAGAGTGGCCACATTTTCCTTTTGATCGTCAGTCTTTTCCTCATTTCCATCATCAATCTCCTCAGTGTATGATTCACCATCACCACTAGCATCAAAGAGCTCATCAAATTCATCAGGTCTGCCGTCTGTCTGGGCCACGGGGTCAGTCTCCTCTGAATTACAATTCAAGGCTGCCTCATTCTCCTCCAGCAATGCAGTCAGCAGACACAGATCATCACCCTCCCCTACGGAAAGAAAAAGGACAGAAATTATGCCTGCCTGAGAAACAGTGCCAATGACAAGCATAGTGAATTAAAAAGTCAACATTAATAAGGTGATTAAAATTATTCTGCAGATTTACCGTTTTGTCTGATATAATTATTGCTTATGTCTGCCTTTCCTTTTCCCAAATGCTTCTTAGAGGGTAAGGGGCTGAGGCAGAAGAGGCTGCTATTTCTTAGTGATCACAGTGGGCCAGGCACGAGGCTCTATCTTTTCACTTGTGCCCCTTCAGCTTTCTGCATACCAACATCTATGAATTTGACCTCCAGGGGATAATCAAAAACCACAACTCAAAGGCCCAATGCTGTAGCTACAACCCTGCCTTTTGTTCAGAAACTTTTTCTAAAATGTAGAAAGATGCAGAAAATTATATAAAAAGTTATCAGTAACATTTTAGTGCTGGTTAGACAAGGTTAGACATTGCTTTTGGCCTTATGTTAAATTATACTTTTATAAAGTTAAAAAAAACTTAAAGTTTATCATATCCTAACTCCTTATCACTATATTCTAGGCCCCATTACAATCACTATCATAATTTTGGCACAACAATTCAGTCTACTTTTCATACATTTCACATAAATCTATGTGAACTCTGAACTCTGAAGTCAGACTGTCTGGTTCAAATCTCTGCCCTGACAGCAGAGATTTGATGAGCCACTAAACATGTCATCCATCTACAAAATCTAGTTACTATGAGAATGAAACCAGTTCACAAAATTAAGGATCTTAGAGCAATGCTTGGAACATTGTAAGTATATGCCAACTATTATTATCGTGAAAGACAATTATTGCTGCCAGGAGGAGAAATCCTACCTAATTAAAATAATAACCCTCTGTGAGAAAAAGTGTCACTGAGACAATCTTAAAGGTGGAGGGCCTCAAGTCCCTCTTCTGTATGTGGAATAAATAACAAGACTATGGACAAAATGATAGTTTTCCATGACACCAAGAGAAAATGAGAAAATTGCCAGAACTTACCATCCATGATGTAAGAGAACAGCTGGAATATAGAACTTCAAGGAAGGATCAGGGACCTAGGGGTGGCAGGAATGCAGAGCTTCATCTGTGTGAAATCAGAAAAGTCACCCTTGATTCTTCTCTCTCTCCCACAGAATATCTAACAAACCTAGAGTCCCATAAATTCTGAGCACTCTAACCTCAAATTCATCCAGAATGTGACCATCCTCTTTTCCTTCCACCCAGTACAGGAGCAGTCCCCTTTCCCTGTCTTCAAACTATGGTTACCAGAAACTTTGGTGAGGTCCAGAGTAGCAGCTTGCATGCTGAATTATACAAATAAGCAAATCGGGCACAAGTATTATTGAGCCCTAAATATTAGTGCTATTAGTCCATTTTATTTATTGTAACACATGTGATAACTACATTATCCATAGCAGCCAAGTGTGTGGTCCTACTTAGATTCTGCCTTAGTCGCATCAGGTTTCAACTCAATACTAGTTAGCAAAGTTCAGAGGAAAAGTTGGCAGATCTAATTAGAATAAATTCTTACTCTGTCCCCTCTTCCACTTCTCCCTGGTTTCACCACCCAAAGTACCAGCTACGATCAATCTTTTGCTTGCACCACTACATTAACTTCCTGTATTGGTCTCTCCAGCCCCCTGTATTCTGCTCTCCACACAACAGCTTCCATCCATCTTTTCTAAGTCATCTTTTTTTTTTTTTTAAAAAAGATTTATTTATTTATGCACAGAAGAGCTGGGGTACAGGCCAGAGATGCAGGGGGTGAGAGGATCCACCAGAGACAAGAGTGGGGAACATAATGGGCAGACTGAAATATACTGCCAAGGGGAGCAGTGGGTGAGACAGGAGAGGTCTGCTGCACCATGTGGGTTGCTCCCTGGCCGGATGGGGAACGAACTCATGCTGCAAAGGCTGCGGATTGCTTCATAGTGTGGTGCTTAACCCCTTGCGCCACCAGGGAGGCCCTCTAAGTCATCTTTTTGGCATATAAATCATATCATGGTATTCCATTAATAAAAATTCTTCATAATTTTTTCATTGCCCTTAGTACAAAACTTACAAAGCCTCGGAGGCACTTTTCTACTTTGCCTTCCTTACCTTTTCTATGTATCCATTTCAGCCAATTCTACAACTCCCCCCCCCCCCCCCCAAACTGTGCTTCAACAATTCCACCTTGTTTTCAAGTTACAGACCACAAAGTGCTTTCTGGCCTCCAGCTCTCTGGAAAGCGCTCCCCTAGCTCCTTTTCACCTTGCAGACCCAAACTATCAATTTCTCAAAGCACTTGCACACCACCTATCCAAAATAGGCCTGGATCATACCCTCTTATTTCACCCTTTTAGATTATCTTTCTGCCCATTCCACAGTGGTATACTTGTTTATCTATTACCCTCTTTAAAGTCTAAGTTTCACGCAGATTAAGTTAAAGTGTATTTGGGGCCCAGACATAACACACATTCAGGAATATAAAGGGGGGGGGGAAGAGGAGGCAAAAATAAACCTAAACAAACCCTAGGAATTTGACTGCAGAATTGAGGTTACCAGAGAGGGACGGGTTGGGGAAAGGAGGGGAAGGGCCGATGGACCTTAGAAGATTATGCTGCTTGGATGGGCGGTGTGGTAAAATACACCTGAAGAATTGTGAGTCCCTAAAAAACCGTGTAGTGTTGTATATATCAACCTTACCTCAATAAAAAACAATACAGGGCCTCCCTGGTGGCGCAAGAGGTTAAGACACAACCTATGAAGCTATCCACAGCCTCTGCAGCAGCGAACCCCAGCCAGGGAGCTACCCACACGCACAGCAGACCTCTCCTGACTCTCCTGCCCGCTGCTCCCCTCAGCAGTGTATCTCAGTCGATCTGCCTGTTCTGTTCCCCACTCTGTCTCTGGTGAATCCTCTCACCCTCTGCACCTCTGATCTGTACCCCAGCTCTTGTATGTGTAAATAAATAAATATTTTTAAAAAGTAAATAAATAATAAATAAACATACATTTACATGCATGAGTAATAAAGCTTCTCCTGACCTCACCAAAAAAAAAATATATATACATTTTAATAAAGCTATTAACAAATCATGAACTTTAAACCCTTAATGAATGAATCAAGTCCAAACGGCAAGCATCTGGCAAGCATTTTGGTTACTTTTAAAAAGAAAAACTGGTCCCTTTAACAGAGCAGACGACCCTACGCGGGGTCCTTCCAGATGCTTTTCAGAGGGGCCCGCACCTCCCCGGCCCCCACACTTTCCCGCCGCTCTCCCCCGGCGCCCACCCGCAAGGCTCGCCCTAGGTTCGCCCGAGATCGCCGCCCCAAGGCAGCCCAATGCCGGTCGCGCCCCCCAGAGAGCCTCCGGACCCCGCGCCTCTCGCCCAGCGTCAGCTCTCCCCGCCGCCCGCGGGCCGCCCTTATCGCGCCGACCCAGCTCCTTACCCGGCTCCGCACAGCTTCCCCGGCTACAGCCAGTCCCGCCAAAATTCTAACTTGGCTCCACCCCCGCCTCTACGTCAGACGCACGCCGACTTGCGACCGCGCTGATTGGCTACGTGAGCGCTCTCGGCGTGGACAACCTGGGGGAGAGGGAGAAAGACGATCCTCGCGTAGAGCAAGCTGATTGGCTCACGTGACCCGGCGCCCTGTTTGTTGGGGGCAAAGGCACTTCCGGTCGGTGCCATTTTAGCGTCTTTAGATGAAATAAAGGGTTCTGGCGCCCCCCAGCTCTTGGAAGTTTAAATCTTTCCCGCAAGGTAGTTTTAACCGGGGTCCAAACTAAGCAATACAGACCTCTCTGTCCAGCTCCAGATCTGAAAATCCACTCCTTTCTTCCTCCCTCCTTCCTGCCTTCCCTCCCCCTTAATGGAGTATTAATATTCCATTTATGAACTCAGCTGTTATCTGAGCATATTATATTGATCTAAGAATAGGAACAATACCTTTTTAAGAACTGTTAATGTTGAAAAATACGTAGTAATGTAAGAACTATAGCACCATACTGAAGAAAGTAGTTTTAGTGCATCACTACATCTAGTTATAAGAAGTTTATCGTAGATATAGTCATTATGCAGACATTCCGGGACCAATTCTCATTGATATTCTGAAGTTCTTTTCTTCCCTTTGATTTTTCAGGTCCACTTTGCATCCAGTTCCACGCAAGAAATGGGAAACAGTGCCAACTGAGTTCTCAGACTTTTCCTGGAGTGAAGAATCAAGCAATTATTACAGGAATTCATGCAGTGGTGATTTTGAGAAGTGGATGTGATTCTGAGAAAGAAGTAGAAGTGATTAACTCACTGAATGTGGGGATGTTAGAGAAGGATTAAGATAATTGGGGAGGAGGGAGAGGGAGTAGTTTTTGAGATTAAAGCACTGCAGGTCAAGAACAAAAGAACAGAACAGGTTTGGGAAAACAGATTTGGTTTTGGACTTCAGGATGAGGTGTGTGAAAGATACAGATTAAGAAAAGTTTGATTTTCAGATCTGGGGTTGGACAGAGTGCTCTGTATTACAGTGGCTCTTAACTTTTTAGCAAGTATGGGAGGGTGATCACAAACTCCTTTAAGAATACAATGAAAATATTTCCCCTCCTCCCAAAATGCACACTCCTACATTCAATATTTTGTATATAGTTTCAGGAGATTTACGTTTTTCCCCTGAAGACGCTCTCCAAGAACCTCTGGTGTAGGAAGAGCCTTAGAGAGCAGACATTTGAGGTATGGAAGAGGCAGAAGCTGAATAGGGCAGCTGGAGTGGCTAGGTAAACAGTACTGCCCTTAATCCTTGGCAAGAGGGTCCCCTCTTGCCTTCACGTGCCCTAGGTCTCATCCTCTTTATGCTCCGTCCTCCCCTACGTGGTGAAGGGTCCAGGGATTCACCTATCCATGTCCTGGGCACTACCTGTTAGCTATAGGTCCTGGACCCTGGAGTTCTTTACCCAGTGACCCTGAATTCACATGTGGGTCCATGTGGCTGCTTCCCCTGGATATCCTTTCAAGGGTAGGTCCCCTGTGCAGCCCAGAATGTGAGTTCAGGTGGTAAAGAAGCAGGGTTTGTAAGGCTGAGGCCACTTCTCCAGATGCTATGCTTCAATGTAAAACTCAAGGAAATGGGTAGTTTTATCTATAAACTTTAAATTTATATATATAAAATGCGAGGACCTCTTGCTCAGGGTTTTCCAGTAGAAGAGGTGGGCCTTCAGGGAAATCATGACACAGGATGCCAAGGAAGGAAAGGTTTAGGAAATGGAAAATGTCAAAGCTAGAGAGCAGAGGTTCTCAAAGTCTGATTCCCAGACTAGAAGCAGAAGCACCACCAGGAAACTTGTTAGAAATCAAGGACTTGGGCCCATGCTAGACCTATTCAATTAGAAAGTCTGAGTGTGAGATGCAACATTCTGTGTTCAGTCTTTGTAATTATTGCATCTCTTCAGAGCAGTGGTTTCTAAAACTTTAGAGTGCATCAGAATCATCTGCTAAAACACAAAACAAGAAAGGGCAATAGGCAGCAGAGGGAAAGGTTAGTTGGCCTGAAGCCTCCTTCTCCAAATGCCACTGGCCTATATGTGCCTCTGATGTCATCCCACTTACCGAGTCTTACAGGTAGTCTTTCACCTCTCCTGAACACACCCTCTCCTCTGCACCCTTTTCTGACTCTTGTTTAAATCTCTTACCAATCTCTTCCATTTCCAACCTATACTCTTATTGCTCTATTTCCAACAAACTCTTGGCCTCGCCTCTCCCTGAACAAAATTCATCAGATTTCCTCAATTCCTAAAAATCCCAAATTTCTTGCCATTCAAGATCTTTATATGGACCTCATTGCTGTCTACTTCTCTACTAACCTTACTTTTATCTTTCCCCACTAGATCAGACTTCTAGCCATACTGAACAGTTTCCATTTCCTCAAATAGCCCAAACTCCGGCAAGCCTTGTGGTCTTTGTACATGAATACCCCTCAACCACTGGATCAGCTCCATCTGCCTGTTTCATTTCTCATCCAACCAACCTCAGTTCAGATATCACCTGCTCTGGGACACTTCTCTGGGTCTCAGGGCAAAGATTTCCTACTTGGTGCTTCCTAGGAGCTCTAGACTCTTGGCTATATAGCGCTTGCCACATTGCACCCAAATGGTTATGTCTTCTGCTTGTTCATCTTTCTCTCACTTCTCTTGTCACTGGTGCCTAGCACACAGCACATGTTGATAAAAAAAAAAAAAAATCCAATAGCGTATTTGCTCCTTAACAAATCACTTTGCCTTTGAGGGCTCAGTTTCTTCATCTGTAAAGTGTTGATAACAGTAATACATAGATTAGAGGGTTTTAGGAAGGATGAAAAGAGAATTTCAGTACATTTTCACACATAGGTTATCAGATATAATAACATTGCCTCAGGTGTAGAAGTTGTTGAGCAAAGACATGCTTCATAGTCTAGGAATTTATAGACTAATTTGGGAGAGGTGATATATGCATAAAAGATAATATAAAGTGACTACCAATGAGTATGAATCTTGCCGATAAAAACTCTATATAGTCTTGGTCGTTTTAATAAATTCCCTAAGAATGTTCAATATATTTTTCCTTGGTTATGCTGGGTTAATAACTATATTTTTTATATATGTGAAATTACTTTTGCCCATGATAATGGTTCCATATATTTAAAAGACAAAATTACTATATAAATCTATCAGCTCATTGAGAGTTCCTGAATCAATACTTTTTGTATTATATTTCATTTTTTTGCAATTACTTAGCTAGGAAAAAATAACAAATTATTCAGTGATGACTATTTTTATAGCAAGAGTACATAGTGTTATTTCAATAATTTTTTTAAATGAAGAACTATGTAAATCAAAGGATGCTAAACAAGAACGTAAAATTATTTATACTTTTTACATGACTTTCATAAGAAAGCAGTTTTGGTACCTTCTATTGTTCCACTAAAGATATGAATATTGGCTTATATACTTGATTCTCTAGGACACTTAAAATCTGCAACAAACTATCATCAACTTTCTCTCACTGAATTAATGATGGTATAATGTATGTGATGTTTCATTAAAAATAATCCCTAATTGGGCCTCCCCGGTGGCGCAATGGTTGAGTGCTGGGTTGTGAAGCTGCCCGCAGCCTCTGCAGCGCCGGTTCGATTCCCAGGCTGCTCCCAGGCCACCGGAGGAGGGTCCCACATGGCGCGCAGACCTCTCCTGCCTGCTGCTCCCCTCAGCAGTGTACTTCGGTCCTTCTACCTATTCTGCTCCCCGCTCTGGCTCTGGTGAATTCTCTCTCACCCTCCCACGATTCTGACTGTACACAGTGCTTGTATGAATAAATAAATTAATTAAAAAAAAAAATCCCAAATTGGGCCTCCCTGGTGGCGCAGCGGTTGAGCACTAGATTGCGAAGCTGCCTGCAGCCTCTGAAGCGCCAGTTCGATTCCCGGCCACTGGGTGAGGATCCCACATGGCGCGCAGACCTCTCCTGCCGCCCACTGCTTCCTCAGCAGTGTACTTCGGTCCTTCTGCCTGCTCTGCTCTCCCCTCTGGCTCTGGTGAATTCTCTCACCCTCCTGTGCTTCTGACTGTACCCAGTATAAATAAATAAATCTCTAAAAAAATAATAATAATCCCAAATTAGTCCTTTCATTATCCACCAAATAGTAACACCATCCAGTCTTCACAACAAATTTGATTTTCTGATGCACACAATGCATATTACATGTGTTCAAATTAAAAATTTTATAGTTCAAAGTTACTTTTCATTAAAAAACAATAGCCTTTATTTTTTAGAGTTTTTGGATTACAGAAAAATGGAATGGTAAGAACCAACTTTCCATATTGTCCCTACTACACAAGTTTCCCATTATTAACATCTTGTGCTCATATGAGACATGTTATAATTTATGAATCAATATTAAACTAAATAATTGACATTACTTTAAAGTCCATAGTACACTAGGGTTTACTCTGTGTTATGTATTTTATGGGTTTTGACGAATGCACCTGCTATCACAGTATCATTCAGAATAATTTCACTGCCTAAAAATTTTTTAGGCGCCACCTATTCATCCTCTCTCCACCTAATGCCTCACAACCTTTTTACTATCTTTAAAGTTTTCAGTTTTGCCTTTTCCAGTATGCTATGCATGTAAGTCATACAGTACATAACGCTTTTTACTTAGGAATATGCATGTAAGGTCTCCCATGGCTCTTTGTATTTTGATAGCTCACTTTCTATTAGCATTGAATAATATTTTCATTGTATGGATGTACCACAATATATCTAATTATTGAGGGACATCTTGGTGGCTTCCAAGTTTTTGGCAATAATGAATAAACCTATTGTATACATTCACATGCAGGTTTTGTGTGGACATAATTCTTCAGTTCAATCTTCCTGGCAACTGGAGAAGGGTCCCACATGGTGCGCAGACCTCTCCTGCTGCCCGCTGCTCCCCTCAGCAGTGTACTTTGGTCCTTCTGCCTGCTCTGCTCCCCGCTCTGGCTCTGGTGAATTCTCTCACCCTCCCGCGCTTCTGACTGTAACCCAGTGATTGTATAAACAAATAAATAAATCTTTAAAAAAAATTAAATAAAGTACCATTTTGAGCAAATAGTACCTTGCCAGCATTTGGTGGCATTATTGTTTTGGTTTTTATGTATAGGTGTATTTTAATTTGCAATCCCCTAATGATAGATGTTGAGCATCCTGTCATGCACTTATTTGCCAACTGTACATTTTCTTTGGTGAGTTAGCTGTTATCTTTTGCCTATTTTGAATTAGGATATTCTCTTATTGTTGAATTTCTTTTTTTTTTTAAGATTTTATTTATTTTTGCATAGAAGAATTGGGGTGCAGGCCAGAGGTGCTGGAGGGGAGTGAGAGGATTCATCAGAGACAGAGTGGGGGGCAGAACAGGCAGATCTACTGAAATACACTGCTAAAGGGAGAAGCAGGTAGGACAGGAGCGGTCTGCTGCGCCATGTTGATTAGCTCCCTTGCTGGGGATTGAACTCAGGCTGTAGTGGTGATAATGCTGAGACTTAACCCCTAGGCCACTGGGGAGGCCCTTGTTGAATTTCTTAATAGATACATATTTTTGAAGTAACATTGCATTATAACCTGTAAGTTTTAGGTGTTAGTGTTGATTTTAAGAGTTCTGTATATACTTTGGATACTGATCCTTTATTAGATATATGTTTTGTAAACATTTATGTTTAATGTTTTGTAAACATTTCTAGTTTGTGGCTTGAGTTAGTTTTTGTGAAAAGTATATGGTTTGTGTACAGATTCATTTTCTTTTGCATGGGGATGTCCAGTTGATGCAGCATTATTTGTTGAAAAGGCTGTATTTCCTCCATTGCATTGCCCTTGCTCCTTTGTCAAAGGCCATCTGAATCTACTGCTGAGCTCGCTACTCTGTCCCACTTATATATTTGTCCATTACAGATACCACACGGTCTTGATGACTATACCTTCATAGTAAGTTCAAGTGGGTAATGTCTGTCCTCCACCTTTGTTCTCCCTCAGTATTTGGTTCACCATTCTGGGTCTTTTGCCTCCTCATACAAACTTTAGAATCAGTGTAGGATTTTCCTTGGGATAGCATTGAACCTACAGATCAGGTTGGGAAGAACTGACATCTTCACAATATTGAGTCTCTCTATACACTGGTATGGAATATATCTCCATTTTTTTAAGTTCTTTTATTTTTTTCATCAGAACTTGTACATATTTTATTATATTTGACTGATTTTTTATGCTAATGTATATAGTATTGTATTTTTTAGTTTCAAGTTCTAATTGTTTACTTGCTGGTATGCTGATATCAGTAATCTGTGTTTTATATTTTCTTACTTAACTTTGATAGAGGTTTATCAATTTTATTGATCATTTCCAAGAACCAGTTTTCAGTTTCATTGATTTTTCTCTATGGACTTTCTGGTTTCAATTTCAATGATTTATGCTCTAATTTTTCTTTTCATCTGCTTAGTTTGTGTTTATTTTGCCATTTTTTCCTAACTTCTTAAAGTAGAAGCTTAAATTATTGGTTTTAGATCTTTCTTCTTTTCTACATATACATTCAAAGCTATGGATTTCCAAAAAAAGATAAACTCATGCTATTCGCAGCAACATGGATGGAGCTAGAAGGAATTATGCTCAGTGAAATAAGCCAGAAGGAAAAACAAAAATATCAGATGATTTCACTTATAACAGGAATATAGGGGAACCAAATAAAACATCAGTGAAAAAAAGGTAGTAACAGTACAAAACACAACAAAGCAAAAAACAGACAATTATGAATCAGAGACATGCTGCGGGGGAGGGAAAGGGATCAGAGGGAGGGAGGAAGGAGAGCAGGAGACTGTGGTGATGGTGCATGGGTGCCTTGGGGAAGGAAATTCTATGGGGACTCAACCTGAGGGAGTGGGGGGAAGCAAATACTGTTTCAAAAAAAAGTAGCCAATAATAAATTGCAACCAAAAAAAGCTATGAATTTCCTGCTAAGCACTGCTTTTGCCTTACCATGCCCCCCATTTGATAAATCATATTTTCATTTGATTTAGTTTTAAATATTTTAAAATTTTCTCTTGAAATTATTGTATTAACCCATGTATTTATAAGGGTGTTGTCTAATCAAGTATTTTGAGGGTTTCCATGTATCTGTTATTTATTTCAATTAATTCCATTGTGGTGTCAGAGCATACTGTGTATGATTTCTGTTGTTTTAAATCTTTTTGTGTAGAAGAGCTGGGGTGTAGGTCAGAGGTGTGGAGGGTGAGAGAATTCACCAGAGACAGAGTGAGGAGCAGGACAGGCAGGTTTACTGAAATACACGGCTGAGGGTAGCAGCGGGTGAGACAGGAGAGATCTGCTACGCCATGTAGCAAGGATAGTGCTGAGACTTAACCAGGGCCACCAGGGACTTAACCAGGCCCTGTTTTAAACTGGTTAAGCTGTGTTTTATTACCCAGAATGTGATTAGTCTTGGTGAATGTTCCGTATAAGCTTGAGCACAATGCGTATGTATTCTGCTATATGTAGAATATGAAGAATTTTATAAGTGTTAACAGTGCTGTTCATTCAAGGATGTCCTCACTATTATTTTTTTTTTTTTACTAGATCTGTTAAATATTAGTAGAAAGGTTTTGAAGTTTCTGACTATATTAGAGGATCCCTCTATTTTTCCTCAAGTTCTATCAGTTTTGATGATCTTTTGCTAGAAGTATATATGTATTAAGGATTGTAATGTTTTCAATTCCTGGAGAATTGACCTCTTTATCGTTTTGTAATGACCTTCTTCATCCCTGATAATTTTCCTTGTTCTGAAGTGTTCTTGGTTTAAAAATAATATGGCTAGTCCATTTTCTTGTGAGCAGTATTGTCATACTATATTTTTCTCCAGTTCTTTAATTTTAATCTATATATACTTTATATATTTTAATCTATATATACTATATATACTTTAATGTTAATCTATATATACTCACTTTGAGTTTCATATAGCATATATAGATGGGTCTTGTTTATTTAATCTTCTCTATAAGAGTCTGTCTTTTATTGCTATATTTAAACCAATGAATTTTAAAGTGATTATTGACATAATTGGATTAATTTGTACCCTATTTTTTACTGTTTTCTATTTGTTGCCCATATTTTTTATAACTGTTGTGGCTTCTAAGACTCTGCTCTACTAAGTGTAACTCTGTCAGTCTGTTTCTCCCATTTTTACACAGCAGTTAAATTCCTCAATTTTCTGAGGGATTTAAAAGGAGTTGAGGGTGTTAAGTTTGTTCAGCATTTTTCTTATTATAAGGATGGGAGTAATGACTTCCATGCTCCTTACATAATGGACAGATCAAAATTATTTTTAAATATAATATTTATAATTTTAAATAATATATTTTAAATACAATATTTAAATATATTGTAAGGCTTAATATTGTAAGACTTAATATTGTAATATTTAATATTGTAAGACTATTTAACTGTGAGACTTTTCGCTGGTCCATAAATATTTCTTACTTGATTCTATCTTTCTGTTGCTCCCATTTAAACAAATCTCAAGAATACAGTATAGGACCTCATTTATGGATTAGTAACAAGGAACACGGTCTTTGAAGAGATATCACACTAAGTTAATTAGATAAGATATGCGCACAGTTTGTAAGCCATTTCTGAATTGGTTTGATTCTCTCAAAACAATAGCTTTAATTTAAACTGATCATATGAATTTGCCTTCATTTGAAATCCTTCCAATGATCAAGCAAATGATTTGATCACACGGTTCACAAGCCATGCACTATTATTTCAGAGTTAGACTAGCTTAATTATTAAATAGAAAAAGCAACAGGATATCCTTAATAGTTTAAGTGGGAAACCATTTGGTTTGCTTCTCTATTCATCACACTATACAAATCTATTTTCTCAATTATAAAATAAGGAAAAATTAAAACTTGAAACTATAAACAAGAAAGTAAAAATAAAATTTTCATGATTATGTTTGAAATGTCTTAACAAACATTTTCCTTGGGGTGAAGTGGGGGACTATTTTAATCTAAATTACGGTTGAATTTATTCCATGTGATCTCTCGGCATAAAGATATAATTAGCTACTTGATTCCTTTTTCTTAAAAAAAAATGTGTATTACATCTCACTTCATCTAGGAGAGATTATTTATTATGACTCATTTAAACAGAATATCTTTTAATTTTCTCTACATTGTTTTAGGATCTAGATTCATTCTGAATATGTATTAAGCTTATACAAAGCTGAATCCAGAAAATACTTCCTATGAAATTAGCCAATCACATATGAACAATGTGAAAGATTCATAACCAAAATTTTATTTTGCGATAATTGTTTTTGTGATTATGAATATATAGCCTGCTCCAGGAGGAAAACTAATAGATAACTGTTCTTTTTAGAAATTCATAACCTATTTACTGTACAAGCCCATCTATCTGCAGCACAATGAAAGAACAACAATAACTTTCTCTACACTGTGAATGGTTATATATAACCCAGTGAATCTAAGGCACCCACTTGATCTCTGCCAGTATTTCTTCACTTGTCCTGATGATCAAGTGAAGTTCATAGCACTCATATGAAAAGAGCTGCATTGCAACTCTGGTTAATTACTGTGGCTGCAATAATAAAACTACAACATACATACACATATACATACTCCAATAGATTTTTTTCTAATAGATGAAGAAATGCAACAATAAAATTTATTTTAAAAATACTTCAAAGAGATTTTTCTTGATTAAATCACTGGCTACTTCATATTTTCTGCTTCCTTAAAAGGTTCTTAAAATTAATCAGTGAGGCCTCTTATATCTAATTCTATTTATTCTGTCCCATGATATCATATCATTATTCACTGCATGAATAGTTCAGTGCTTACATGAACTAAACATAAAAAAAATTAATTTACTATCAGAAGAGTGAGTTGTTAAGGATTCTGTTTTGCAAGTTGATGGAATCCCTCAAAACATGTCCTACCTTAGGACATGCCCATTTTCTTCCTTTTAAAAACCTAATGAATGGATATATTTGAGTAAAAACAAATAACACAAAAATACAACTCTTGGAGGAGAAAATCTGACGTTTACCAACAGTTTAGGGCAGGTGAATAGTCAACATTTAAATGATGCAGTCCATAACATGAATCTGTAATGTGTCTATGTCAGGCAGAACTTCTCCACATTTAGGGCAAGAATGAATTGGAATATTCCGTTGTTGCTGCCAGTTTGTATCCTCAGCTCCTGGGAATAAGCAGTAAATGAAATGTCATTCTATGTTGCACACAGTTGTGTTGGTTTGCTCTTAATAATAGATGGTTAATTTTAACATCAGTTAAAATTTTTTTAACTTAATTTATTTTTAAATGAGGCAATATTTGGATACCCCATCAGGTTATTACCATCCTAGTACCCCTACCACCGAAGCAGCCACAGTCCATTGTGCTTCTTTCCTTCTTTTTTCTTACCCCTTCTCATGTCCTCCCTCCCTTGGTGCTTCATTTATGTAGTCAGCTATCAAGGATTAGTTTTTAAGTTAAACTTTTTAATCAATACCCAGTGTGAAGTGAATACAGGGTTTTTTGTAGATTTTGGGTTTTTTTTTTTTTTTGTCTTTAACTGAAGCAACCACTACACAGAGAGAAATCTCTAAGAATAGTGCCTGCTTCCCTATTATTTTAGGACTTAAGCTCTATTCCAGGTTGTAGGTATGTGGAAATACATGCTTTTGGCTGTAGGTACAGGTCAATACATGTTAATATACCTGCACACAGCAAACTCTCAATGAGTGGTAACTCCAGGTAGTGTGGGAAGACATGAACTCTAAGGAAACTTATTTAATAGAATACTTAAATACATATTTATAACATAAACAACTATAAAATAGCAGGTAAGTACCTAAATAGAAATAAACTACTTTAGAAATTCAGGATTTAGAGGTCACATTCTGTTGCAATTTATGTCAGTGGGAGTTGAGATGGATTTTATTTTATTTTTTAAAGATTATTTATTTATACAAGCACTGGGTACAGTCAGAAGCATGGGAGGGTGAGAGAATTCACCAGAGCCAGAGTGGGGAGCAGAACAGTCAGACTGATGAAGTACACTGCTGAGGGGAGCAGCAGGCACGGCAGGAGAGGTCTGCATGCCATGTGGGACCCTTGCCGGTGGCCGGGGATCGAACTGGCGCTGCAGAGGCTGCAGGCAGCTTCGCAGCCCAGTGCTCAACTGCTGTGCCACTGGGGAGGCCCGAGATGGAGTTTAAAGATGGGTAAGAATTCACTGAAAGGTGAGGGGAGGAAGGCAGGGGTGGGAATGAGTGAGGGAAAGGTATATGATGAAGGATGCCACATGAAAAAGTGTTGGTAGGGATATAGGCCTAGGACAAGTTCAAGGAACAGGGAGTGATTCATTTGGTTAATATCTATAGGGAAATAGAGTGAGAAAATGTTCAACAGTTTGGCTGTGCCAGGCCAGTGTGAAGAGTCTGGTCTGGATTCAGTAGGTGATGGATGTAAGTCAAGATACTGTGGAAATAATACTGAGAATGCTATGTTTTTGACAGTTTGATTTGGAATCCATTATTTAGAATAGTGTAGAATTTTTCTAGCTTCTTCTTTGAACAATAGTTATTCCCTAAAACCTAGATTCACACATGACTCACCTCTTTGAACAAGGTAAGCTTGCTGGTCGGAGTCATTCGTTCTTGCTCCGTGACGACTCTGCATTTCCATCAAGGACTGCCTACTGGGATTAAAAGCAACACTATATGTGATGTTCTAAAACCCTGAAATATGACAACATTAAGCAGACAGTCAATAGAAGTAGGAGAGGGAAAGAGCTGAATTAAAATGCTTAGGTTTAAAAAAAAACAAAATTTGAGACTAATCCGAATTTTAAATGTTACTGGCACTAGGACACCATGTAGTAAAATTAAATAAGTATTAACATTTAAAAAAATCAGTTAGGATATAACCACTGAAAGGGAATGGATTAGAAAAATGTAACCTATTTCTAAAATATGATGCTACAGAGCAATGACACAGAAGTAATTAAATGTGCATACATATACAAAGCTCAAAATCACAATTCATTTAAAGCAAGTTTCAGAGTAGTATCTACAATGATCATTTTGTAACTTAAGCACAAAGAAGCTAATATTATCTTGTCTAAGGATATTATATAGATGTGTGTCTATAAAATAGATGTGCATGCTGCCCACCAAACTCCGGCAACATGAAGGAAGGAAGAGTGCAATATAATGAGGGACCAAAGGAAACTTTAACTTCATCTACAACTCCTTTTTTTCTTTTAATAAAAATATCCTTGAAGCAAATAAATGGTAGCAACTGTCGATTCTGGATGGGGTACATATCGGTGTGTGTTTTTATTCTCTGTATTTTTCAATATTTAAAATATTTCTCAAAAAGAAAATTTAAAAAAGTATTGTTTAGCAGTATTTAAAGTATTAAAGCACTAGGACTATTTCATACTTGCCAAGGGAAGATATGACATCAGAGCATATAATGTCATATTTTTACAGCTTATGTAAAGAAAAAGAACTCGATCATCCTTTGATACGCAAATTCATAAAGTGGTCTATATTTTTTTTTTCCCATGGGTGTGAAACAAATGGTGAGAATTTGAACTGGGGGCCTCCCTGGTGGCGCAGGGGGTAAAGTCTCAGCACTATCAAGCTATCACCAACCACTGTGAATTGTTCCCTCTTACTATAGTATTGAAATTAGATCTACTTAATTTACCAAGTCAAGTACTTGCCCTGATTTTATATACTTGCACCTGTCAATAAACAATGTGATATTTGGTGTAAAAAGAAAAAGAAAGAACTCTGCCAAGCCTTTCTGTGAGCCATACTAAATGACAGGAACACAACTCAATGATGTACTCAGAGTCGCTCTTATAGCTTCTGTTGGGGAACATGGTTGAGAGATCACCTCTCCAGCAGCCCATGCTGTGCTCTAAGTCTCCCTTCTCTTTATTTACCTGCCTCCATCTTCAAAAACATTATTTTCTTTCAGCAAAATTGCCAGCTGCAATGCCAATTGCTCTTTTTCTTCGTGAATCTTTTCTCTCGCAGCTCTTTCAGCATGAAAGTCAGAACAGTAAACCTCCATCTGTTAGAGGGAAAAGGAGACAGAAGTTACTATCTCACTGAATGTGAATCTCTACAGCTCACTAGTTGATAAGGTGAATGGAGCACTGCACCCTGCAGACCTTGTAAGTGACAGGTACGTGCTCCCTCTAGAAACCAGTGTGTGTTTAAATATCATGTTGAATCTAAAATGTGCATGAAAATGAAAACAGGAAGGAAACCCTAAGGTCCTTCTGAAGAGTATCATTGAGGTGGGAAGACTTACTCTACCACCTATCAAAGTTCCTGATGCCTTATAGCAAGTCAAGGCAGTAGTGCACCAGAGCCAGGACCACAAACAACTTGAAAGAAAACTTATGAGTTGGTGGTAAAATATAAAATAAAAAATATATATTTTAAACACTATCACTTTCCCATTTGAGGATAAAATCAGGGTGTCTTCACTTAGCTCATTTTCAGAACAGAGCTGACCTGAGCCCTCAGGACTGCCATGGTCTCCAGGTCCTCCTCCTGTTTTGCGATGGTCTGTTTCATCTCATCCATTTGAAGCTGCTTGGAAGCCAGGGCCTTCTCTGCCAATTCCAGCTTTTCATCTAATTCCTGCAGCACCACCTTATCCACCATTTCTGACTGAAAAAGACAAGTTTATTCTAGCAATTTGAAATAATTCAACCTATCTTACTAAAATGTTAGGTGAAGATTTATTTCTTAAAATGGGTTGCTCTAAACTGTTCTTTTAATTAGCAATTATAACTTATTCAGAAAGTTGTATTCATTTAACTTATGGCTTACATATAACTTCCTAATTTAGAACACTAATTTTAAAAATCCACTAAAAATTAAGGAAATAATAATAAACCTCAATCTCCATGAGGTTGTAACCTGCTGATACTACTATTTTTTCACTCATATTACTCTCACTTGGTGAAGTCAGTGGAAAAGAGGAAACATGTTTTTGAAATAAAAAATTTACTAGGTCCTAGAGAGGAAAAATATACACTTAAAAAAGTAAAAAAGTATAATTATAAGGAAATAAATTAAGAAACTCCTTCTACTTCAATGCTTCCTTATTTTCATTTATTTATTCCAGCTTTGGTAAGACATGGCTTACCAAATAAAATTATAGATATTTAAAGTATACATGATGATTTGCTACATGTATACATTGTGTAAGAATTCCCCTTGTCAGATTAAATGACACATCCAATACCTCATATATCAATGACCTTTTAATGATCACACCATGCTGGGCATTATTGAAAGGCTGCATCTAGATAAGTCAGTTTCAAGTTCACTGACAATAGACAAGCAAGCGTTGCATTTTTCATGCAACAGACAGACCCTCTGGCCCCAACTAGTGGGCTCACCATGTACTTCACACAGTATACCCTCAGGTCTCCTCAAACCCACCATCAAAAATGCTAAAAAACTCCCTGACTGTCAGACATTAGCACCATCTATGCATGCAAAATGCACTATATATATATATATATATATATGTGGAACATCAGATGTTGTAACACTTAGATACAAGAAATCAGTAATAAACTGAAAAACCTCTTTGAAAAACCAGACTTAGGATTAAGGCAACTACATATAAAATGCTCAGTTTGTGTTTATGACTAGGCTATATGAAAGTGATTTATTTTTCCATGAGTACCTCCTTCCTTTTTAGTTCCTCAATTGTTTTCATTTATAACTAGCATGTGAAAGTCATTTTTTTCCCTATAAGTACCTCTTTCCTTTTTAGTTCCTCAATTGTTTTCAATGAATTATTGTATTCCTGGAGAAGCTTGTTGTGTGTCAACTGTAGAGTGGCCAATTTGGACCTATTAAAAAAGAAATTAAGAAATAGAATCTTGTGGAAATGTCATAGAAACTTAAAAATCTTGTCTCCCAACATTCTTCACTATTTCCAATCTATATAAAAGAGCTATCCCTCTTCTTTTAGTAAATAGCCACTTGATCTGGGCATACTCACTTTTCATCTTCTGTTTTAGCTTGCTCCATTTTGATTTCTGATCGCATGCTTTCTACTTGGAGCTCTAACTTTTTATTATTATAAACAAGCTCTTGCTTTTCATTCAGTTCTGATGGAGTTGCAGAATTTTTCCTTTCAAGGGTCTGACATCTAGGAAAGATCAAAATGCTGTGAGTATAAATAATGCTCCTTTATTCCTCATTGGCTTTTAAACAAATTCTAAGATTATGTGGGACACACAAAGAATTTTAGCACTGCATTTTTAAAGGATTTAACAGTACATGATAAAATATTTCTCCTCCTTGTTTCTTTACGAGACATAGCAATAACTCCGAACCCTTATGCCAAAATCACAGGAGCTACTGCCCACCTGGAGTAATTGTTATAAATAGTCATACAAATATATTTTGTTATTTAGATACAGACCACAGTAGTAACTAGTTAAAAGTGCTTTTCACATAGTGATCCATGAGCATCTTTAATATTTAAAAAATGTATGAGTTTTGTTAAGCTCAAAGATTATGGCTTCCAATAAAGATTCAATAGCAGAAAAGGAAGTACTCTAAGTCTTCTTAAAGGTCAGAAAGACACTTTCAATATAATAGCAAATATGAATCAATTATAGCTAGGTGAAAGGCACTAATGCCAAGCATGTTAAACATTATCTCATTTAATATGACATTATAAAATGGGAATTATGACAAACATTTTATAAATGATAAAACTGGAGCTCAGACAGGAGAACTAGCTTGCCCAAAGTAAAAGCACAAATAGTGGGAGAACCATATTTTAACTGATGCATGTTTGTCTAAAGTCCTTAGCTTTGGTTACTAGGCTCCATCAGATTACTGTAACACTGCATAGAAAGCCATGGTAAGTGAGACTCCAAGGAAATATAAACTTGTATATTATGCTGGAAATATGTTTGCCAATAAGTTCAAAAGAACAACATCAGCTTAGCTTTCCGAAGTTTGGGGGAACATCTTACATTCTTACAGAAACAAGCAAAAGCAAAATGCTCAATTTATATGTTAGCCTTCATAATTGATTGAAAATATTTTTTTTTTCCTAAATAAAACTCACTGAAGTTCTTGTACTTTACAGTTTTCTTTTATGTTTGTTCAAATCAACATTGTCAACCCTGGTAACTCACAGGAAATCTGGCTCACTGCACTTTACAGATCCTCAGACAGCTTAATAAATAACCCCAAAGAGCAGAGCCAGAGGTCCAGGGCCCCACTTGTCCATGTTACTGCAAACAGTTCATATAATAACCTGAATATTGGCATTATATGAATTTATATTTTAATTAGGTCTATTTTTCTTTTAGTTTGTAACAGTAACAAAATTAAGTTTTTACATATTTTGTAAAAATGTACATTTTTCATATTTTGTAAATGTACATTTTTCAAAGGAGAATAAAATTCATCGCTTATTCTTACTTTTCTTGAAGTCTCTTCTTCATTAGCTCAGCTTCACTGAGTTTTGTATGAGCCTCCTGAAGCTCCTTAAACAGGTTTGTCACCTGAAGGTTCAGCATTTCTACTTCACTTCCAACCTGTCATACAGGAAATCCCAAATACATATATGTGATTCTCAACAGAGATCAAATGAACCTTTTTGTGAAAAAACAGTACAAACCATCATTGTCCAATTAAGACCGACTGGCAATTGATTAAATTTTTGACAATTAATGCCTCAACTATCTAGGATGAAAAAGATAGGTTTTGGATACAACTGTGATTCCTTACAGAGCATTTACTGACCACTTTGGATACTACACTTGATCTTAGCCAAAAGGCCGAGAAGCGATACTGACCACTTTGGATAAACTGTGATAATGACTTCATTACAATTAAAATGAACCCTGCTCTTGGTTCAGGAGCTCATGGTAATCCCTGGCCTATTTATGCTTCTGGTTTACTCAACTATATTTGCTGTGCAGCCAGCCTTTTTCCTGGCTGCTCTAAAATTTTGTCAATGAGTTCTGTGGTGCCTTGGAAGTATCAGTGACTTCCTATTATTGGTTGTTGAATTTGCTTTACACAAAAGGGTACTATTACTTGCTGATGGTCTCTTTACCTCAGTTTTCTAAATGTTCTTCAATTTCTTGAAAGCTCAGCCCAGAGCATGGCATACTATAGGCATTCAATATATATATTTGTTGGATAAATGAATTTGCCAAAGCGAGCATTTCATGTTAAGTGCCTCTTGTGTGGGCTACTGTGATCCTCACAACTTCAGTGGCTAAATTAACTTTCCCTAACATTGAGACTATGTGCTTGCAGACTCCAAAGCACAGCTCTCAGTTACCATGGAACACTGACTATATAAACACGAACCTTTTTCAAACTATTTTATTCAAACCAATAGTAAAATAGAACCAAGATCTTTCAATTCTACCTCGAGTTTCTGGGTCCTATATCCTCAAATGATCTCATTGTAAAGTGGACAAAATTCCTTTGCCATGTAGTGGGCCTGTTCACTTAGAAATTTAGGAGAGGAAATCAGTCAAGGAGAGATGAAGGAGTAATTTCATCGAATCAACAGGATAGGGATACATCTCAGTATATTTCACACTGAATGAAATGTTAATCAGAACAAGGAAATATTATAAAAATAGACAATAGTCAACGTTAAAATGATTTCTATATTTCTAAAGCAAATAAAACATCATGGAACTTGAGCCCATCTTTTACACTGATTTCCGTGAGCAGTGTAACACAGTCTTAGGATTGCAGTACCCACACTTTCTGTGCCTTTCTCCTCTTCTTTCTCTTTTTCTGTGCTTCCTTCTGTCTGGGTCTCAATCTCAGAACGACCATTAGTTTTCTTTTCAAAATATGAAACTCTGAAAAATTATTAAAGTAGAAAAGTTACTTTCCCTTTGATTTCAAGAGGAATACCAATTGCAGAAGCACTAAAAATAATATTGTTTAAAATCTCTTTGTATTCATTATATTTGGTTTTGCATTACATCCTAAAATTGACTAGAATTTATTTTAGAGATGACTGCATCTAGCAGTAAAAAATAGGCATGACTCATTCTGAACACTGAAAAACACTCCCTCTTTTCATGTAACTGTAGTAAGCAGAAATATTTTTTAAGTTTGTGTTTCTGTGTGTGTATACATGTACATGTATGTGTCTTACATGAATGTTTGTGTCCCTTTATAAGGATTTAACAGAGAAGGGAAGATTTTTCCATTTTGGAATCATTTCATTTTACAAGTCCTTGAAAACAATGTAGTAACAATCTTACACCAAATCATAAGCACATAAAAACCATCCCAATACAAATAAAACAAATGATCAAAGGTGGGAGATGGAATATGGGTATATATGTGTCCCAAAACCCACTAAAAAGATTTTTAAAAAGCAGTATACCTGTGAGAACAAAGAGAAAGAAAGAGGAAATAATAGCAAGGAAATCTGGGAAGCATATGTATGAGTGGGAGCTGAGTTGGCAGCATAAGAAGGCCGGATCTGAAGCCAAGATTAGGTAAGAGGCAAGAGCAGGGAGAGCCAAGATGTAACCCAATTCACACTGTGGGAAGCCAGTGACACCAGGCACCTCTGGCAGTGGTGATGGAGTTGGGGCCTGTTAAAAGACTAGAAGACCATAAAATAAAACAGAGACTGTAACTAGCATGGAGGACTTGGGTTCCTGTGAAAAGAGGGGAATTTATACAGAATACTGAGAGCTTCATCCTTCTTTTACTATTTATGTCAAGTAGCCTGGCATCTAGAAAAGTACCCTCCAGGCAGGAGACCAAAAGAGTCTTCTCTGGTGAATGTGACCAGGATGAGGGGAAAGATCTAGTTTCTGACATGGGGCTTCCCCAAGGAAAACTCTCAGAGAGATCTCCCTCCATGCACACAGTGCCTAAATGAGCTTCTAACTCCCCACCCTTAAATCTGATCAACCAACAAAAATTACCAGATCTTTGAGGTAAGCCTTGAAATGAAACAGAAAACAGTAAAACAGAAAAAAAAACTTAATAATATTAGAATATGCCAGGCCAAAAAAAAAAAAAATCTTCAAAAGGAAACATACTACAAGAAAATGGAAAACTATAAAAAAGCAACAGTCAAAGTAACCAGCCATCCCTCCGCAATAAAGGAAGATGAAAGTTGTCCAACTCTATCAGAAAGGAGAAGGGTGGGAAAGGAAAACACAGAGCTCAGAAAATTAGAGGCCTACCCAGGAAATCAATTCAAAATAAGAGTTGTGCTAGAAAGAGAGAGCAGGGAAGAGCTGGGAGCAAGCTATCATCCCTAAATTAATTCAAGGTCATTTTTCAAGAACTGAAAGACATGAGTTTGTAAGATGGCAGAGCCCAAGACTGTCCAAACAAATGGATGAAAACAAGCTCACCCCATGATGGTGCAAGGGTGCATTGGTGAAGGAAATTCTATGGGGACTACACCTGAAGGGTGGGGGGAAGCAAATATTGTTTAAAAATAAACAATGATGTGAAAAATAAAAAATTAAAAAAACAACAAGCTCACCCCAAAGCACACCTTGGGACAAAGCAAAGAGCCTTCAGGGAAGAGGAAAAACCAAAAGAGTTTGATCCCAAGATTAAGACTGACAGTGGCGCCTCCCCTGGTGGCGCAGCAGTTGAGCACTGGGTTGACGAAGCTGCCCGCAGCCTCTGCAAAGCGGGTTCGATCCCCGGCCGCAGGGCGAGTGTCCCATATGGCGCGCAGACCTTTCCTGCCACCCGCTGCTCCCCTCAGCAGTGTACTTCGTCAGTCTGCCTGTTCTGTTCCCCACTCTGGCTCTGGTGAATTCTCTTACCCTCCCGCACTTCTGACTGTACCCAGTGCTTGTATAAATAAATAAATAAATCTTTAAAAAAAAAAAAGAATGACAGTAGATTTCTTAGCAGTAATACCACACCAGAAACTAGAGTATAGTGAAGTAATGCTTTGTTTTCAATTTTTGGAAGGTAAATTATATTCAATGCAGAATTCTATGTTCAGCCAAACTATCCATTATATATAAAGGGAATGAAGGCAACAGGCTTCCTTCCCTAAGATGTTCAGAACACTTGCTCCCAACGCCTGCTACTTTGGCATGTGGTCAATGCCAAAGTGGTACCCAGACTGTCACACTTGATTGTTTTGAGCTGAGGATAATTGAGGCCCTATATCCTACAGGCTCATAGGAAACTTCTATACCACTCCCTTAACTACCTAGAAGAATATAAATTGGTGTTATTTCCCAGAACTATATACAATGCCAAAAGTACAAGTTACAAAGGGAAAAAAATAGATAAATTGGACAACATCAAAATAATAAATTTTGTGCTACAAAGATACCATCAAGGAAGTGAAAATATAACCCACAAGATGGGATATTTAGGGCCTCCCTGGTGGTGCAAGGGGTTAAGACGCAACCTATGAAGCTATCACAGCCACTGCAGCATGAGTTGATCCCCGGCCAGGGAGCTACCCACATGGCGCAGCAGACTTCTTCTATCTTACCCACTGCTCCTCTCAGAAATGTATTTCATTAGACCTGCCTGTTCTGTTCCCCACTCTGCCTCTGGTGAATCCTCTCACCACCACCCCCCACCTCTGACCTGTACCCCAGTTCTTGTATGCATAAATAAATAAATCTTAAAAAAAAAAGATGGGATATTTACAAATCATATATCTCACAAATAACTTGTATCCAAAATGTATTATGAACTCTTATAATTCAATAATAAAAAGACGATCTAATTTTTTTAAAAAGGCAACGGATTTGAATAGATATTATTTAAGGAAAATATGTAAATGGTCAACATGAAAAGATATTGAACACTAGTAGTTATTAGGGAAATAAGATAAAAATCTCATTTTCATATGTGTATAATGGACTTATAGATGTAGAGAAAATAGAACACCCAAACATTACTGGTGGGAATTTAAGATGGTACAGACTCTGTGGAAATCAGTTTGGTAGTACTTAAAATAGCAAACATAGAATTGCCATATGATCCATCAGTTCTACTCTTAGGTATATACCCAGAGAATTTTAAAAATAGGTCCACATAAAAAAATGTACATCAATGTTCAGGGAAAACATTATTCATAATAGGCAAAAAGTGGGAACAACACAAATATTCACCAATGGATAAGTAAACAAAATGTTGCTTAGTGACACAATGGAATAATATATGGCAGCAAAAAGGAGTAAAGAAATAACACATGGACAAATCTCAAATATAGCATTACTCTGAAGCCATTTACATGAAATATCCAGAATGGGCAAATCTATAGAAACAGAAAGTAGATTCTTGGGAGGAATTGGGAATGAGTGCTAATGAGTATTGGGTTTCTTATTTGAGAGAAAAATGCTCTACAATTATATTGTGGTAATAGTTACCAAAAAATTGTAAATATTCTTTTTTTTTTTTTTTTAAAGATTTATTTAATTTATTTATTTATACAAGCACTGGGTACAGTCAGAAGCACGGGAGGGTGAGAGAATTCACCAGAGCCAGAGCAGGGAGCAGAGCAGGCAGAAGGACCGAAGTCCACTGCTGAGGGGAGCAGCGGGCGGCAGGGGATGTCTGCGCGCCATGTGGGACCCTCCTCCGGTGGCCGGGGAGCAGCTGGGGATCGAACCGGCGCTGCAGAAGCTGCGGGCAGCTTTGCAACCCCGCGCTCAACCACTGCGCCACCGGGGAGGCCCAAAATTGTAAATATTCTTAAAAAATTGAAATGTACACCTTAAATGGATGGATTATATGATATCTTAATTATATCAATAAAGTTGTTTCAAAAAAAACCAGTATGCATAGTTCAAGTCATGTACCGCATACCTTTCTTTGGCTTCCTTGAGTGCAGTTTCAAGTCTCTCCACCTTCTGATTTCCTTCTCTCAGACAAAGCAGGAGCTGGCTCACGGTTAATTCTTCAAATTCCATGTAATTCCTGTTATCTTCTGCAGAATTGCTCCTATATTGAGACAGTGAAAAGATTAAAAGGTTTTCATTAGAAAACAAAGTCTAAGAGTAGACTTAATTCAGCTCCATTTAACTGAAACTAGCATAAAGGAACTGCTTTCAATAACATTCTCCAATTCTCATTTACCGAGCACAGCTGGTCCGTGGAGCCCCAGGGCCACATACTTTAGTCCTTCCAGGGGAAGGAGTGGGGACCAATGGGTAGGTTTGCCTCATATTGCATGATTCACTTCCTCCAAAGTGTGCCCACAACACCAGACCACAGGACCCACAGAAAGTGGCAGGGGCAGCCCTAGTTTTCAGAGTCTGGCTTTCTCAGAGAGCTAGTCTCAAAGATATCGGCAGTCAGACAAGGACCCCAGCATGTGTGGTGTGCCTGTGGTGACCTGCAGCCCACTGGCCTTCCTCCAAGGTGATAGAAGCCATCACATTCTCAAGGCAGTAGAAGAAAATCGGTTTAGGTTTCAAATAATTAGAGCAGAGAAATGCAGGCATTGTTGGTATGTCAAATATTTTTCTCCTTTCCAAAATCTGATTAAATCAATAGGCATTTCAATGACAAACAAAACCAGGACCCTCAGGCTACAATGACTAAACACTCAAGATGTCCTGGTGCTGCTGACAGGAAGCTGCCCTTTTAGTAATCTACTCAAGTTTGCACACTTAATAAAGAGCCAGAATTAATTATATCCTGGTTCCCTGACTCCACACACAAAAGCTAGAAATCAATCTCTCACTCCTTATGATATTTTCAAACAGGGGAAAGAAGTTGCTAATAAAAACAGCATTGTGGCTTAAAAGAAGAAGTGGTCTTTGTAGGTGGCTGTAAATGAGGAAGAAATGGCTTGGAATTTTCAAACAGGGCTTTCCTCCTTCACTACACATCTAGGAAAGTCTTTTGATACTAATAAAAGAAACTTGGGAGAAAGTTGAGGAATATCTAACTAAAAAATAACTTTCATTTTTGGCAGTGTACTGTCTGATGAAAGAGTATTATCGAATACTTATTTTTTCTCTTTATGTTAGGGGGAAATGGATGTCCCAAAGCAAATTCTCCCTGAGTTGTACCTTTTCCTTATTTTCTTTTTCTCTTGTAAATAAACCTTTTATTAACCCTTTTGTGTGTGTCTGTAGTAGAGTATTCATAAGTCCCTTTAAAGCGCGCGGGTGAGGACCCACAGCCAGGAACCCGTTTAATATCGGGGCTGCTCTATAACAACTCAGGGAGAAAATAGGGAAATAAAGTCTTTAATGCGTCCTACCCGATCGGACGACCTGGAAACCCAAAGTCACTCTCAGAGCTGACCGGACGCTGCAAGCTGGCCGAGAGCCCAAAATGGAGAGCCCCCCCAAAGCCCACGTGTCTGCCTTTTGTATCCACCTGGCTGCTTAACCCCACCCTCAGGTGCCAGCCACCTTCCCTTTGGTGGTGATGGGATTTGGAGTTCCCAGTGTCTTTGGCTTTGACCTGGGGTGGGGGTGGAGTCCACAAAGCCTATATGGAATTTGCTTTGGGACATCCTTTCCCCCCTAACAATTCCCTTTCTTTTTCTCTTGTAAATAAACCTTTTATTAACCCTTTTGCGTGTGTCTGTAGTAGAGTATTCATAAGTCCCTTTAAAGCGCGCGGGTGAGGACCCACAGCCAGGAACCCGTTTAATATCGGGGCTGCTCTATAACACCACCATTTAGCATCTCTGCTTGCTAATATTTATTTGGGACAGGCCAACTTGAGACACCCCCCGCCACAGGTAAGATATCTGAGCACTTTTAAGAAACACTCAGTGACTGAACAACAACAGCACTGGTAGAAAAGATCACCAAATATTAGTCACCTTTGCTTGCATGAGGAATGAACAGGGCAGAGAAAATGGAAACATCTCTTTTATCAAGATGGGCAGCCTGGTCCAGTCAAACAGCACCAGTAGGAAACATGGCTCTTTAAATTAAGCATAAGGGCCTCCCTGGTGGCGCAAGGGGTTAAAGCATCGCACTATGAAGTAATCCGAAGTAATCCACAGCCTCAGCAGCATGAGTTCGATCCCTGGCCAGCCAGGGAGCAACCCACATGGTGCAGCAGACCTCTCCTGTCTCGCCCGCTGTTCCCCTCAGCAGTGTATTTCAGTCGATCTGCCTGTTCTGTTCCCCACTCTGTCTCTGGTGAATCCTCTCATCCCCCCGCATACCTGGCCTGTACCCAGCTCTTGTATGCATAAATAAATAAATCTTTAAAAAAATTAAAAATATAAATTGAGGCTAAGTATGTTTTCACGTCTGATCTTATGGACATGAAACACAACTCAAAACAGAGTGGTCAGGGCTAGCTGGCATACAAAGACATCAAACAAGTTTATTCTCTGCCAGTTTGGGCTGCAACACTAAAAGGCATTCAAACAAAAGATTCTTGAATGGCCCTAGTTTAAATTAATAAGTGGCTGTTTGACCTCCAGTAGTAATTTGAAAGGGATTGTCTGTCCCAGTCTGTCTGTCCCAGAGCCCTAGTCTATCTTCACATACGTGTCTTTGGAATCAGTTTTTGTAGGTCCAGGACTAGTTTCGATTTCTTTCATTGCCACATCTGCTCCTCCTTCCTGAAAAAAAGCAGAAATGAAAGGGATTTAACACAGTACTTCAAGAAGACAAACCCATTATAAAAAGAGAAAAAAAGGCAATAGATCAAGAATTTGGATGGTGTGCAACCCAAGGAACCTACCAAACATTTAGATGTGAAATGTCTTAATTCAGTCACTCAAATGGAGTGGAAATACTATTCTTCCCTCACCCTACCCACCACTTCAGGAATATAAATATCTAGGCAAAGGTGTGAAGGTCGTCTCCTCTTACTCAGCGCAGTCAACTTGGCCCTATAAACATGAAAGCTTATCTCCCTTGCTTTCCTGGGTAGTTCCTCTCTTTCCCAGGTTAAGGTCATACACAGTGATAACTCCACACACCTCTCCCAGATAGCCTTTAAAATACAAAGTGCTAGAACTTGCTGAAGCAAAGTTGAAAAGCCATTTTCTGTAAGGGAGGCTCTCAAAGGACAAAGAATTTTGTGAGCCTTTTGGAATATTTAGGAAACAAGGACACTAAGACCATTTAAATGATGTGAAAAACATTTATATCTAATGGGAATATCTTTTAAAAATGGACAAAAAACCTGTTCTGGATAATTTTGATTATGTACACTCTTTCTAAGTTTTGGGGAGTATTTTTCAGTTAACAGAAGCACAGCTTGAAAAACGTTTACACTAAAAATAACTGTCACTCATCAGTGAGGGAGAATATTATCATGCAACCTAAAGAAAGAGTCTCATTTAGAAACCTGATATGCTCTTGTGGCTTCCTGACTCTTATCAGTAATTTGCAGAAGGTTACAAGTTCTTTGATGAAATTCGTGTTTATAATCTTTAGCTATTTGCAGAAAGGGTACTCTAGCAAAATGTCAGCTTTTTTTCCTGAAAATACTAAAATCTTCAATTGGCATTTTAATTCTCTTGACTTTGGTCATTATTAATGTGTCTACAATTTATTAGGGGGCATAGATAGCAAGTTTATTAAGAGCCATTTCCCAGCCAGCAAGTGAATCAGAAAGTAAAGAAAATCACACTGATATTTCAAATGATTCAGCAGCTAGTTTTTGAAAGTTGCTCCCCAATCCCCCTGCCCCACTTATCTGCAAGATACATTTTCTCTTTCAGAGACACCATTCATTTCCTTTCCTATACAGATGTATACTTTGAGGGAGCTAAAATGACAATGTGTATTACAAAGGATTTTATCCTTGTGTTTTCTCTCTTGCTATTCAGTCTGGTTCAATCTGGTTGAGTCTCTCAGCAGCTCATACCTGCACACCTGGCACCGCAGGTACAGTCCTGAACTTCACACATACATAGGGGTAAATGGGCACGTGTAACTTCGCTTAGCTCACTTCACCGTGGGATATACTGTGGGTTGCACTTCATTGTGGTTGCTGACACCAGCTTCAATCTCTATTCTCTGGGTACCTGCCTCTTCCCTCCAACAAAAGGGGGAAGCCAAGATATTCTCTCAACCTACAGATAAAGCACCTCTGCTCTTGTTTTCTTCCACTTATTTTTAATAGTTATCATATCACTTGGTTTGAAAAGAGGGTCTGTTTACTGCAATAGATCGTCATTCAGCTCACCTAAGTGAAATGCCAAACACAGCTTTGAGGCCCGGTTTGAAAATGTTTTTTTAGTCAGCTGCAAAATGTCTGATTTGCAGGACCTATTGGGGGGAGGGGAATGCAAGGAAGAACATCTCCTATCTTTTTTGCCATAAGTGGTAATCAGTTGTATTTCAGCTATGATAATCCTTACAAGTATTCTGTTACACTTAAAAAGCAAGAGCCATATTTTCTTTGCTGTGCTGACATTTCCTCACTGACTTGAAAGGCAATGGTGGTGTTTGTATCAACTGTTCAAGTCAGGTTTTGTAATTGGCTTAAAACCAAAACCATCACACTTACAGCCATCCTAATTTCAACAAAGGAGTCTTCAGGGGGTCCGTTTGAGTTCACTTTGAGTTGTAATTCTGATACAATGCCCAGCAGATCTGCTTTTTCCGCTTGCAAGCGTGCCACCTGGGTCTTCAGTTGTTCCACTGCCTGTTCTGTTTCTGTCTTGGTGACCTTGGAGTCCTTAAAATGATGAGGAGCAAAGTGAATCAATGAACAAACTGAGGACCTGGTCATCAAACTTGAGAGTCCCTACACCCACCAGTAAGGCAACTGTGCTCTACAGTAGAAAATTCTAGCTTTTTTCTTGGCAATTTATTTTGATATAACACTTAAAATGGAAGTTTTTAATCACTGAGTAGCACTCCATTGTGTATGTCTATCACATAGAACTGGAGGGGATACCGCTAAGTGAAATAAGTCAGAAGGAGAAAGACAAACACTGGATGGTTTTTGATGTAGAATAGAGAAAAAAAAAAAAGGTCAGATAAAAAAAAATCAGTGACAAATCCTTGACATCTGACTATAGAACTGAGGCAACCAGAGGGGAGTATGGTGGGGTGGGACCAACAGAGAGAAGGGGCCCAGTGGAGCATTGTAGTGGACTATTGGGTTTTTTTGGATGGCAGGCAAGATGTGAAAACATATACTTGTAAAGGTTTGAGTCTATAATCCCTAAAACAAATACAGTGATGTAAATCAACTTTACCTCAGTTTAAATTAAAAAAAAAAAAGTCACGATAAATAGAAAAAGAAATGACATGGCACCAAATGGTCTTGGTCTCTTCCAGCTGTTCACCTACTGGGTTGCTTTAATTTCCTCTCCAGGAAACCTTCATGGCTTTTATGGGCATGGTCCCAATAATAAAGAGTGGACAGACAGGTGTCTGCCCCCAGGCAGTGCTGTGCACACCACTGAGATCTTACTCCTCCTTGACTGGAGCACTTCCTCACTAGGCAACCACCACAGACCTTAGAGAAAAACTCACTATGGAACTAAAGAGTTTGGTCTGCAAGGCAAGGTTAAAAGTCCACACAATTTTTCTTAGTAAGCAGTCATTCCAAAGAGACATAAATTTGGGCCTCCCTGGTGGCCTATAGGTTAAGTTTCAGTGCTATCATCACTAAGGCCTGACTTGGATCCCCAGCCAGGGAGCTACCCGCATGGCACAGCAGACTTCTCCTGTCTTGCCTGCTGCTCCCCTTAGCAGTGTAATTCAGTAGGTTTACCTGTTCTGCTCCTGGCCTATACCCCAGTTCCTCTTTGCCAAAAAAAAGACATAAATTTAACAGAATAAAAACAAGAAAGGAAAGGCAGTGCTGAGCTTCCTGGCATCAGAAAGCAAAGAGGCCAGGCAAAAACCAGGCTTGAATACAAGAATTGAGGTACAGGCCAGAAGTGCAGGGGGTGAGAGGATTCGCCAGAGACAGAGTGGGGAGCAGAACAGGCAGACTGACTGAAATACACTGCTGAGGGGAGCAGCGGGTAAGACAGGAGAGGTCTGCTGCACCAAGTGGGGTGCAGGATCGAAGTGGGGTGTTCGATCCTGGCCAGGATCGAACTCATGGCGCAGTGGCTGGCAACAGCTTGATAGTGCTGAGACTTTAACCCCTTTGCCACCAGGGAGGCCCCCTGAGTGGTACTTTTCATTAATATCTTTGACCTCCACTGTCGGGTGGGTACATTTCCCAGGTTACTGATGAAAACATGCCAACCTTATAGCTTGGTAATTGTCCAACTGTTTTTCAAAAGTAAATGTAAAATGTGGGCCTCCCCGGTGGCGCAGCGGTTGAGCGCTGGGTTGTGAAGCTGCCTGCAGCCTCTGCAGCCGGTTCGATCCCCGGCTGCTCCCCGGCCACCGGAGGAGGGTCCCACATGGTGAGCAGACCTCTCCTGCCGCCCGCTGCTCCCCTCAGCAGTGTACTTCGGTCCTTCTGCCTGCTCTGCTCCCCGCTCTGGCTCTGGTGAATTCTCTCACCCTCCCACGCTTCTGACTGTACCCAGTGCATGTATAAACCAAACAAACAAACAAATAATAAATAAATAAATAAGACATGCCTCTAGAAAATTAAAAAAAAAAAAAAAGTAAATGTAAAATGTAAAGTGAGGAATCTATTTTAGACTGAGAGAAAGAACAAGGTAAAAATTTTAAATTCTGGGGATTATATTTTTTTAATCTAATTTATAGCAAAGACATAAACTAAAAACTAACACTTAGATAGGGCCAGGCAGAGGTCTTTCTTCTATAACATCTATAAAGAACACAAAACACTGATTTATAACCACAGTGCTCTTTTTGTTATAGGGCAGCCCCGATATTGAATGGGTTGCCTTTAGGACATCCTTTTCCCCCTAACATTTTGACTATAGTCAGTATGGTCAAAACTTTACACATATCCTCCCCCTAACAGAGATTATTCAAGACCCTTAAAAATGCTACCAATCTTCTCAGCAAGAACGCTTTTTTTTAAAAACAATGCAAAACAGGGCCTCCACGGTGGCGCAGCGGTTGAGAACTGGGTTGCGAGGCTTCCCGCAGCCTCTGCAGCACCGATTCGATCCCCGGCCACTGGGTGAGGGTCCCACATGGCGCGCAGACCTCTCCTGCCGCCCGCTGCTCCCCTCAGCAGTGTACTTCGGTCCTTCTGCCTGCTCTGCTCCCCGCTCTGGCTCTGGTGAATTCTCTCACCCTCCCGCACTTCTGACTGTACCCAGTGCTTGTATAAATAAATAAATAAATAAATCTTTTAAAAAATACAAACAAACAATGCAAAATACCAGTCCAGCCTGAATCATGAAAGGTGTGGATAAGTAAGTCTAGACAAATAGGGATCCACTACAGATATTAATAAAATCAAATCACAACTTCAGTCTGCTCACCTCAAATGACCTTTCTGCTTTCCCTTTTAGCTTCCCAAGTTCTTCCTTCAATTTTTCATTTTCATGATTCAAAGTCATTAGGCGCTCTTTGGCTTCTTTGCTCTGGGTCTCAAAAAAGAGACGTTCTTCCTTCTGTTTCTCTGTCCAGGCTGAAAGCTCCTCAAATCGTCCTTTCATAGCTTGATTATTCAGCTTCATGGCTTCTGTATGGGGTACAGAGTGAGGGTGTCACACACCAGGGCACAGGATTTGACTTAATGAATCAAATCTCCCCCAGACCACTTCACCACATAACAACTCTGAATCTAAAGATGCCACATTTGGCATGAGCCCGAGTGTCAGCTGGAAAAGTCTGCAGTGAGATGAGTAATATTTGTGTCCAAACAGGACTAGGAGGCTTAAAGTCATTTCTAGTCCTCAAAAGTCTCCAGAAAATACAATTGATTTGGGTACCTCCACAATAGCACAAATAGCTATTAATCATCAAAGAATTGAGGTTGGTCTCTCACTCCTGGCTTCCAACACTTACCCTGCTACAAGCAGTGGCTTGACATTTTAGAATGGTTTCTCTTAACAAGGGTTATATTCAGGAGAGTCTATAATAGCAGCCTTTCTTTTTCCTTTTTAATGGGCTCTTTTATACCATTTTCCTATGACACATAAAGTGTTTTGTATTCTTATCTGTATTTGAGTACAAGCAATGGAAACAGTTTTAGTCTTGCTAAAAGCTCAGTTCTGTACTTTACCCCCAGGGATCCATATAGAAAGAAGGGAGTTGCTCTAACAAGACTCAACACAAAGGTTAAGTTTATGAAAGGCCCAGGGTGAGTGCAGAAACACAGGGCCAGGTGATCCTCACCTTTTAGCTGATGGTTCTCAGTCAACAGCTCTTTCATCTGTTGCAGCAGCTCCTCTGGGGTGAACATATCCAGGTTTGGATGAGCCAGATTAGGAGGTCCATTTCCTGTGGTGTCGTTGGGGCTGTCCCCCTTCTCAGTCAGGCAGCCAAGTGGTTGGTGGGACATGGTGGTGGGACACAGTTCCTGTGGAAAAGTCACAAACAGAAAATACAGCTATCCCCGCTTCTGCAAGGGGTCTCTATGAGTCCTAAAAACCCATCAGCAATTGCTGACATGTATTCCAAATGCTGCTGACCCCACTCCAGTTACATTTTGCAGTTTCGATTTTTAAACAAAGAAGTCTATCACAGCTTCAGGGTTTGAAATATCTTAAATATACCACTTTATTTTGTAGAAGGATCCATGTGGACATAAATAAATTAAACAAATGTATTCTAATGCTACGTCTGTACAACCTTACCTTTTGCAATGCATGAAGAGGATAAGCCTTTTCATGAAGAACCACAGTCACCAAGATCAGTCACTGGAAGCAAGAAGCAAGAGAAGTGCACTCTCTCTGATCCATAAGTGGATCACAATATCTGAGTGCTCTTGCATTAAAATGCAACCAACACAGGGAGCAGAGCAGAGCAAGGTTTCTTTCTTACTCAACAGGCGGCAAGCAGTCTCCTGCCCACCTGAGACTATGCAGGTGCCTCTCTTTCCTCCTTTTCCTAATAAACCTGTCCTTTAAAAACATTTTTAAATAGGAAGGAAGGGAGGGAGTGAGGGAGGGGGAGAGAGAGTAGGCAAACTGAACTTTCTAGAAGGTGCCTGGTACCTGGCAACTACTAAGTGACCTGAGACACTGTCACCACTGAAGGCCTGTGACACTGCCGCCTGGCTTCTTCCTAGGGCAGCCAGCACAAGAAAAGGGATTGTTGTGAAATTTTTTAATGAGGATGGCCATTTGGTGAAGTGCAATACACTGATAAGCATAATATTCGATTCTGAGCCCTTTGTAAGCATCTGCATTTCACCTTTCCTAAGTTATTTAGAAAAGTGGTATAATGCTGACGTATGCTATTTCTTCACATTAGCTGGCTGGAAAAGATTACTTTCAGTTTCTACAATAATGTAATTTAGATCATTTTGGGTAAAACAATTTGGAGAAAGCCAGTTTCCAGCTTTCCATAAGATTCATTTTTGCAGTGTGACATTGGTACTAACATTTCATAAAAATGAATTTTTATTAACAGTGTTCCTGTATATTTTGCAGAGGGATATAAAATTCTAAGTAACCAACCAAAGAGAAAATCCTTGTAATATGTTTTATTTATTTGTCAACATTGAATATCCTCAGATATTCAATGACTATGCTACACTTAAATGGAAACATGAAACAGATGTTTTGTTTTAGGAATGTGATTCTGGAGTTGTGTTTGGGTTCCTTTTACTATATGCACCCTTTTCTCCCTAATATTTTTTCCAGTAGAGGGGAAAGGGTAGAAAAGGGAGAATGAAAGAGGGGAGACAAGAAGGGAAATGTTTCCCTTGAAATATTTCAAAGATCTCTTTCTTTTAAGCCTTCACCAAGCCTTTAGACATAACCATTATGAGGTTATAACTGGTTCTTGTTATTCCATCAGTACATCTCAGTTTTTCATGTAGCCAGACTTTATTTACTTATTTATTTCTTTAACGAGTTATTATTTATTTACTTTTTTACTTTAAAATATCATTTTATTTTTTAAAATTTTTTACATCATTGTTCATTTTTAAACAATATCTGCTTTCCCCCACCCCCTCAGGTATAGTCCCCATAGTTTCCTTCACCAATGCACCCGTGTATGCATACAAGAACTGGGATGTAGGCCAGAGGTACAGGAGATGAGAGGATTCACCAGACATAGAGTCGGGAGCAGAAGAGGCAGATCTACTGAAATACACTGCTGAGGGGAGCAGCAGGTGAGACAGGAGAGGTCTGCTTCACCAAATGTTGGTTAACTCCCTGGATGGGGATCAAACTCAGGCCTCAGTGGCAAGAGCGCTGAGATTTAACCCCTATGCCACCCGGGAGGCCCCATGTAGCCAGAATTTGTAAGAGGGAGGGAAAGTTGGGTTATATTAAGGGGGATAGTAGAAAAGCACTGGGTGCTACTAACCAGATGTGAGACCTTGAGAAATCACCTAACCTTCTGTAATGACTTACTCACATGTCTAGCAAATGATGATCATTACTGCTGCTTTCAGCTCAAAAATGCTGTGAAAAGTATTTCCAAGTTTCTAGCAAGATCAAGGTCCACTCCAGCACCTTTATGGCCATGCCACCCTCTCTCACTAACAAACTCTTGATAACAAACTCTCTGCTATACAATATTAGGAAAAATCACTAGTTAATTCAAATTCATTGTTAGAAGTTAGCATATGTGCCAGAAAAGGCATGTAAATACTTATCAAAAATTTTATTAAAGGCAGTTTTACTAATTTTTGGAGTCTTAAAGGGCACTTTATGATTTTAGAATATTTGAAGGGCATCATTATGAGTTATCACAGTACAGTGCATTTGTGAAATGTCTATTGGTTGTAGACCAGGTAGAGAAAGCTGAATTCTCTAAGTTCTTGACATCACCTTGAGCTACGCAACTGAGCAAATACAGAAATGCATTATAAATCCTGGTATATATTTTCAAAGGTTACAGAAGGTAGAACTAAGCCATTTATTTATTTAAGGATATATGTAATGAGAGAATTTCTTATAAAAATCCAACTAATCTAGATCTGAAATATATCATTTCTAAGCCAAGGTGATATTTAACTGCAAAAAAGTGAATTAACTTAGTATGGGATTTGAGAAGAATTCACCAATGAGAATGAAGGTAGAAGATCAAAAGAAAAATTTCCTAGACTTTATTTGCCGATATGCTATTTGAATTCCTGATTTTTTACACACACACACACACACACACACACACACTTCTTAATTCCAAAGGTCAAGTAATTATAGCAGTAACTTCACTTTGTAAGCATGAGCTTAAATCTCATTCCTGAGTTGGCCTTAAAAATGATCCAATGCAACTTCTTATTCAATGCAAGAATGTCTTTGTCTGTTTTCCATGGCAGATGGTCACACAGAGTAGATCTGAATGCTTCAGTGACAAATAATATGCGCAATGTTCTTAGCAGGCAACTTCCCGTGTCATTACAGAATGACTTTGACTACCAGAAATCACTTTTGTCAAACAGGAAGTCGACCTTTATGACTACTTATACCCACTGGGCATTGGGTCAGTGGGCATAATACAGAAGAAACTCAGGCCCTTACCATGGTGTGTCTGATTTGCTGATTAAGTATGAATAGACTCAATTCCTACATGGACCAGTTAGTTTTAAACAGTAAAAGTCTATTTCTTGCTCAAACAATGGTAGTTATTGGCAAATTCTGATTTGGGTTTACAAGGGTGCTGAATAAGATTCCTAAATGGTATCAACCAAACCCGTCACCATCTTGCAAAAAGAAGGAGTGTATGTATCCTATTAAGGGGTAAAAGAAGCCTCATCTTTATATGCCAGAAATAGTATTTTGATTTTGGAATTTGCTAATATGCAGAAAATGAAAGTAGGTTTGTCCTCATAACCCAAGGCAGGAACCTGGGAGTTATGCTTGGTTCTTCCCATTTCTCTCTTCCACCAACTCCAACGTGTGACCAAATGCTGTCACTTCTATTCCTCTCCACCCAACAGCTTAGGCCCTTCTTGTCTTGCACTTCACAAAGTATAGTGGTTTTGCCTATTTTTTCCTGTTTTGTCTGTATGCCTTGCACTCAGAACATTACCTAATAAGTGGGTTGAGTCAATAAATACTAGCTGAGTGAATTTTTATAGCCTCCTACATGGTCTGACTCTCATTCCATTGAAGAGCACTCCCTCTATGGTTTCTTTCCTACTACAAGGACAACCCGCTACTTATAAGTCTTCTTTTAAAAGACAGAGTTCCAGGTTCTGAGCAAGACCAGTGGAACCTTTCAGAGACTAGACCCCATGTACCCACCCATATTATTGCCTGTCACCACACCACTCCTGCTCAGGAAGCTAAATAATTTGTGGTTACCTACATTCTTTTTTTTCTGAGCTCCGGTTTCTGTTCTGCCCTTTGCCTGAAAAGTCTCAGCCCTCTTTTGCCCTAGCAAACACACATTGGACAGTTCGATGAAATGTCCTGGGTAAAATGAACTGTTTTTTTACCCTCTGAGCACTAATAGCACTTTGCGTAATCTTCCTCCATAGCTGTTTTTTTGCAAAGTACAGTAAGTGGCCCCATGCCAGTCTATCATACTGAAGGTCTCTATTTTGTTCTTCCTAGAGATGGATATACAACAGGCTCTCAGTAAACGTTTGCTGAAATGAAATGAAAATTTAGTGTTACATGGTATTTTGGGCTAACACTTGTAAAACTGTGTAGTGACAAACCCAGCATGGTAGGATCGTGAATTTTTCTACAGTTTTATGGCATTCATTTCAGGTTCTGGAACTCAGACTTTAAAATTTATTTTGGAAATTAGTGGTTTATATTACTATAAAGGTATCTGGATACAATTTCATAACATATTACTAGCTAAACTTAACACACATGTCTATGTGAAAACAATGAAAAATTTTAAACATTCTTTAAATTTTATTTAAAGAAATAATTTTCTTTAAATTCTGAAATAATTTTATTCTGTAAAAATAACAACTTTTTCCCTTTTGCTTTGGACTTACTATTCCATAGATTGCAAAGAACACATCAAATAGTTCAAGTCTATAAAATTCAGGAAAAGCAGGGGTTGGAGAACAGAATACTCACACACTTCTACTTAAAGAGAGGGGTTCTATGGGAAGGCCATACAGCGATGTGTTTCTTTTAAGAAAAAAGTTTGTTAAATAAATCTTAAAAACAAAAAAAAACAAAAAAAAACAAAAAAGTTTGTTTCTTGGGTGACTTGGACTCTGTAGAATAATATGCAACTTGAGTTCAGTTACAAAAAAGGGTGCTACTTTTATGTGGTATATAATTTATAAAGAATCACTAAAGGGCCTCCCCTGGTGGCTCAGGTGGTTGAGCGCTGCTCTGTGAAGCTGTCTGCAGCCTCTGCAGCACCGGTTCTATCCCAGCCGGCTGGCCAGCCGGCAAGGGTCCCACATGGCATAGCATACCTCTCCTGTCTCGCCTGCTGCTCCCCTCAGCAGTGTATTTCATCAATCTGCCTATTCTGCTCCCCACTCTGTCTCTGGTGAATCCTCTCACCCTCCAGCGCATCTGGCCTGTACCCCAGTTCTTGTGTAAATGAATGAATAAATCTTTTTAAAAAAATCACTAAAATTGGGCCATTAGAAAACCTGATCATACCGTCATCCCAAGACTCCAATCCTTATCCTCTCTGGACAGGCCACATTACACTTCACTTGTCTTGTCCTGGCCTTTGGCCTTGTTCTTTGCTCCTGGTCCACTTCAGCCCTCTACAAACTGGGTGTCCTGAGAGGTAGCCCGGGCACCCTTATCCTCCTTTGCCTGTGCAAAGGAGGTAGGTGGGAACTTCTATTTACAGTGCTGCCTTACTCAAACAGATTGGAGGCTTTTGATGTCTTATCACTACCCTGATGTATTCTGTCTTTCGTTTTCGATTTCATCCTTAAACAGTTCTGCAGCATAATTGCCATCCCTCAGTTTTCCAGGTGGAGGAGGTCAGATCAGAACCTGGGTTTCATTTTCTCTTAGTGATACTGTCTTCAGCCTACACCTTTCCAACAGTAATCACAATTTTGGGATTTTTTTTGGGGGTGGGGAGAGGTTCTCAGCTTCATCAAATACTCATATTCTCTGTCTCTGAATACACACACAAATACATCCATGCTCTCTTAGACACAACGGTTTATGAAGATTCTTTTCTGCTGTTCAGTAACCCCACTGCCTCAGAGAGAGGCCACTAGCTTCTTAGTGTCCCTGGGCCACCTCATAAAACTAGAATAGCTTTTGTGTTCCAAAGGGGTATGTACCCTCAACCACTTCCCTTGTAGTGAGTAACTGGCTGTGTGATCATTCCTCGCCTGCGGAAGGATGTCACCCTTAAACCACCTTGGTAACCTACAGCGGGGGCGGGCAGCCAGGCCGGTACAGACGGGGGAAGGGCACTTCGGGAAGGCAGTTCAGCTGCCCTGTCCCCCGGGTCAGTACCGGTCAGGGCCTGGACGCCCTCCCAGGGAGGGAATGCCCTGCTCCTCGCCACTTACACCCCACAGGGTCGGGGCGGCGAGGCTGAAGAAACAGCTTCCAGGGCGGAGAAGAGCCACCCCCTTCGCTGATCCGCTGTCCGCCCCCTGCCCCAGCTCACCCGGCGCCAGCGCCTCGGCCTCTCTGCGGGTCACTGCTTCCTCGGCATGGTGCCCGCTGGGGGAGGGCTCCGGACCCGGATGCAGACGCGGACTTGGGTACCAGCGGGGGCTCGGGGAGCCTGGGGCTGACGTTCGGCCTCGCGACCCCGCCCAGCGCGCTCAGCTGACCGCAGCGCGGGCCCCTCAGCCAGGGCTGGGGAATTTCCCGGCCCCGCCCCTCGGAAACCACGCCCCTTCACAGGCACCGCCCCTCAAGGCCCCGCCCATCAGTAGGCCCCGCCCCACGGGTCAGCCTAGGGCCCGCTCCTCCACGGACCCCGCCCCCAACGCTCCGCCCCCTGCAGGCCCCGCCCCTCGTCCCCCGGCCTCCTCTCGCAGCGTCCCAGCCTCGCGCCTGGCGCGCGGGCGGGCTCCGGACCCCAGGAGGGTATGCAGAGAAGGGGTCAGCGTGACCGCGGTGGCTGACCACATCGTTTAACACAAGTTGCTGATTAAAGGAAGTTTGAGGAGTCGGTCTTCCCTGTGGTTCCTTGAAGGAACTGCTGGGGTTTCTATGGAAGGCCAGAGCCACAGGGGTGGGCTGCGCCCCGTGGAGAGAGGACTGTCCCAGCATCTGTGGTCCTTCTGTTATAGGGCAGCCCCTTCCATCATTTATAGCTAACTGAGGCTGCATGACTCTCCTCCCATTTTGACCTTAAAATAAACCTTTATTTTTTTTTAAATGGAAACATTTTATTTTTATTTTTTATGTTTAATGTATCTTATTTTCTATAATTCTTACATCCTTTTTCATTTTTGCACAGTGTATGCATTTTCATTTTGGTTATATTCCCCATACAATTGCACACCCCCCCTTATTTTGACCCTAATCCCTCCTCTCCTTCCCACTGGCCCTCCTAGTTGATTTCGATTTTTTCTTTATTATAATTAGTCTTTTTTCTGGTCCCTTATTTGGGTTTTCTAAATTCCTGCTATGAGTGAGAGCATCCGGTATTTTTCTTTTTCTTTTTGGCTTAAAATAAACCCTTAATTGGGGCCTCCCCGGTGGGGCAGCGGTTGAGCGCTTGGTTGCGAAGCTGCCCGCGGCCTCTGCAGCGCAGGTTCGATCCCCGGCTGCTCCCCAGCCACAAGAGGAGGGTCCCGCATGGCGCACTGACCTCTCCTGCCGCCCGCTGCTCCCCTCAGTAGTATACTTCGTCAGTCTGCCTGTTCTGTTCTCTGCTCTGGCTCTGGTGAATTCTCTCACCCTCCCACTCTTCTGACTACCCAGTGCATGTATAAATAAATAAATAAATCTTAAAAAAAAAAAAAAAAACCTTAATTGCAAAGGAAAAGGCAGCAGGATGCTTCTTGGACTCTTGTTCCCAGAGACCAGGCCATCCCTTGATACATGGGATTCCTGGGTCGATCTGGATTGTATCTGGGAAGCTGTCTTCACTGCCGTAATGAAGGTACTGATTTGCTGTACCGGAACCCGAGGTTACCCAGTTGAATTAAAAGTGAGGAAGCAAGATGAGAAAGGAGGGGGGAACTCCCTAGACTGCATCCCAAACACCTTGAGAAGAGATGAGCAAGGACTCAGACACAGGACCCAGCAGGTATCTTATCGCGAGGTCAGAGTCTCAGCCAAGGTGGCACAGCCAGTTCCCTGGGCCTCAGGACCCTCCCGCAGGACGAGAACTCAGAAATTAGGGTAAGGTCCCCAACAGGCTGGGGCAGTGCGAATCTGGGAGCAGGTCTGTGCCGAAGATCAAAAAGGATGTCTGTCATGTTGGCTAAGAATTTGATTTACAAATGAAGAGTAACGCTGCTCAAAGCTGTGTGAAAGAGCCGCACCTGGTTGCACACCCCTGCTGCTCACTCGTTGGAAGAAAATCCGAGGCGTGGTGGGGTTGATGGGGCGGGGAGCGGTGGAATCCTAAAGTGAAAGGGAAAAGGCCCGCGCGCCCTCTCCTGGTGTCGGGAAGGTTTGCGCTTTGCGCTATAGGCGCTATAGACAGTTCTGAGCTTTTCCTGCTTGGCAATTAACACCATCCCTGGAGCTGACTCCTAGAGAGAGCTGGGAAGGAGCTTGCAAATCTGTAATTGCCCCACACCCAGTTTCCGAACCCTAGAGCTGTGCATTGGTGGAGGTCTTGAGAATACGCGAACCGAGGGCATGTAGGGAGGGAGTAAGCGGAGGGACAAAGGGTAAATTTTTAAAAATCAGTGCAGTGCAGAACTGGCGTCATTGATGAAGAGAGCTTAGGAAAATATGAGAAAGAAAAGTGGAATAAAGTACTCGGGTTTTTGTTGAACTCTTGCCATCATTCAGGTTGTAGAGACTGTAACAGTTGTCCTGGGGACAGCGGAGGAGGGTCCCTTTAGGTCTGTTAGGGGGATCTAGCATAAGTCACACTCCGTGGAACTTCCACTATTTTATCCTTCATTTTTATTTTATTTTATTATTTTTATTTTATATATTTTTACATCATTTTCCATTTTTGTACACTGTATGCATTTTCATCTTGGTTATCATCCCCATAAAATTCCCCCTCCCCCCTTTTGAACCTACTCCCTTCTCCCCCTCTGTAGTGTGTCTATGGGTTATAGTTGCTTGTTGATTTTGATTTTTACTTTATTGTAATCAGTCTTTTTCCTGATCCCTTAGTTAGGTTATCTAAATTCCTGCTATGAGTGAGACCATCCAGTATTTTTCTTTTTCTTTCTGGCTTATTTTGCTGAGCATGATCCCTTCCAGCTCCATCCATGTTGCTGCAAATTGCATGAGTTTATCTTTTTTGATTGCTGAGTAATATTCCATTGTATGTGTACCACATCTTCTTGATCCAGTCATCTATTTTTGGGCATTTGGGTTGTTTCCAAAGCTTAGCTATTGTAAATAGTGCTGCAATAAACATAGGGGTGCAGGTGTCCTTTGGAATTAATGTTTCTGTGTCCTTTGGGTAAATACCTAGGAGGAACTTCTACTATTTTAAACCCTATCACGGGCAAGATAAAATGACCATCAGAGAAGTTGGGGGCAGTGTGCAGGGGTGGTAGAAGATCTTACACAAGGCTGCCCCCTGCTGTGGGTGGGAAGAGAGTAGGTGTGTTTCTGATAGAGAAAGTGGTTGTGGGGGGTTTCTGAAATAGTAAGCACCACCATCGCTTCTTAGCTATGTGACCTTGGACAAGTTGCCTAATATTCTGTGCCTCATTGTCCTTGTCTGTAAAATAGGGAATATAATATAAAATATAAAATAGGGAATATAATATAATATGTTTTCAATATCCAAAAGTTCTGAGACCCAAAAACCTTTCTTAGTTCAAATCCTGGCCTAAACTGGTGTAAAGTTATTGATATTTACAATCTGTAATTGGGCCACTTGATGTGATTGTGTATTTGTTTTATTGACAGTATAATAGTTTGTATGAGATCTGTTTTAGACCCTTTTGGGCTGTAATATAAGTTATATGCATTGTATTATCTTGCTAAAATCCAAAATTTTCTGAATTCTGAAACAGAGCTTATTCCAAAGGGTTTAAATGAGGAATTGGCCCGCGGCCTCTGCGGTGCCGGTTCGATCCCCGGCTGCTCCCCGGCCACTGGAGGAGGGTCCCGCATGGCGCGCAGACCTCTCCTGCCGCCCGCTGCTCCCCTCAGCAGTGTACTTCGGTCCCTCTGCCTGTTCTGCTCTCCGCTCTGGCTCTGGTGAATTCTCTCACCCTCCCGCGCTTCTGACTGTACCCAGTGCATGTATAAACAAAACAAACAAACAAACAAATAAATAAATAAACATGCCTCTATTAAAAAAAATTTAAAAAAAAGAGGAATTGGGAGCTACAGCACCGACTACCTAAAGATATTGTGAGGATTAAAGGGATAACACAAGTAAAACGTCCAGAGCAATGCCTGCTACATAGTGTTAGTTGTTATATTATTGTGAGTATTAGAACCAGCTCCGGTTTTTAGCCTAAATAGTTGAGGGTGCTTCCTCCCTCCTCTTTCACCTTCCACTAGTAGATTGAATCAAAGTGCAGCTGAAATCATAACATGCTTTTACTGTTCTCTGATGTGACTTTGTGGGAGGTGAGTGCAAAGCATTGTGGTAGGGTGTTTAGCAAGATAGTAATTTGTTTCCTGATCTCAGAGCTCTGTCCCATTCCTTATCCCCCTTTGTATGCAGAAGGCAGCCAGCCAGTCTCTTTGTGTTTCCTACTCAAGGGGTTTGCTGGATTCTTGGAAGACCAACTTTTCTTGGTTTTTGAGAAAGCCCCATCTCACCAAATACATCAGTTAGTCCAGGCATCTGGGGGAAAAGAGCGGGGGAGAACTTCCATAGCAGTTGGAGGAAAGAGTGACTCTCCCAGAGTGGGAGAGGCGTGGGGTTGGTGGTCTCACAAGCATCAGGAACTCAAGCTTCAGCCCCCGCAGCCCCAAGACAGATGGCAAGCTCTTGAAATGACACAGCTATGTGATGCACCTGTTGGGTCTTGGGAACCTGCTCTCACCACTTTGGCAGATTCATGACCCAGAATTGCCACTGGAAAGAACAGGGCAACTGCCTTCTCCTTAGAGAATGGCATATTGGATAATGAGGGTATCAACATCAGGGTTCATAGGTTGCAGAACAAATGGTCCCAACCCCAGTGGCCACCAAAAGGCCTCCTGATTCTTTGCATGACCCTCTGGAAGGAGAGGCTCCACTCCAGACATGGTAATATCTGAGAGTACATTTCCTTTCACTCCCATGGGACACTTTTATGCACATCAGAGCTAGTAAACTAATATTTATACTAAGCCCGAGTGTGTGTATGTGTGTGTGTGTGTGTGTGTGTGTGTGGTCTGCTCTTCCTTCCTCTCCTTTGCCCCACTTCTCTAAATCTTGAGACAGTAAAGTCGTTGGAAATAAGTCAGTATTTTATCCTTAGGTGATCATTTATCCCCTGTAAATATTCAGTAAGAATAACATAGGTAGACTCCTTCCTACTCCTTTCCCATTATGTCCACAGAGCTTACTTGGACGTTGCCACCTGTCTTATCAAGTCAAAGAGGAGAATGGATTAAATTTTAAATCCTTGTTTGGCTGTAAAACTCTTAGATTTCCTGCATTAAAAATTTCTGTTTAAAGTATAAATTAGCCAGAGTCACTGATTAGGGAAAATAATCACTATAAGACACCACAATTTTTCTCTCAGCCAGCCAGGGAGATTCCCACATGGCGGGGAAGACCTCTCCTGTCTCGCCCCCTGCTCCCCTCAGCAGTGCTTTCAGTCTGTCTGCCTGTTCTGCTCCCCATTCTGTCTCTGGTGAATCCTCTCACCCTCCCGTGCCTCTAGCCTGTACCCCAGCTATTGTATAAATAAAAAATAAATTAAAAAAAAAGACACCACAATTTTTCATCATGGTCTGAAAACATCACGGTTATCTTCTTTGTATGCCTGAGAGTGAGGAATGGCCTAGGTGTCTCACTTTTTTGCGTATTGTTTCTTGCTTCTGATGGAACAATTCCTCATCAGTGTTGAAGTATAAGAGTTTGTCTTTTTTCCATTTCACTTTTTGTTTTTTGAGGTGAGATGTCTCACTTCTCTGAAGACATACATCATGGACTGAGGGACACAGACCTAGAGACATCAGGTGACCTCCACTGGAACTGAGAATCCAAAAGGGGCAGGCTGCCCTGGACCTTGGCTTCTTCATCAATGAGCTCAAGAAGCAAGGACAGGGCCTCCTTGGTGGTGCAAGAGGTTAAGCACCGCACTGTGAAGCAATCCGCAGCCAGGGAGCAACCCATATGGCGTAGCAGACCTCTCCTGTCTCGCCTGCTGCTCCCCTCAGCAGTGTATTTCCTCAGTCTGCCTGTTCTGTTCCCCACTCTGTCTCTGGTGAATTCTCTTGCCCCCCACATCTCTGGCCTGTACCCCAGCTGTTATATGCATAAATAAATAAATCTAAAAAAAAAAAAAAAGAAGCAGGGACAGGTGAGCTCTTACCTTCTATCCAGCTCTGAAAAAAAAGGGCCATTCCTTTTGCTTCATTATGTTGGGTATCCTATGCTGGTAGCGGCCAGATTAACTTAACTTCACTTTAGGATTCTTCCTACTTATATTAATCAGAATTCTCCAAAAAGCTACACCAATAGACTACACGTCTATGTATGTATAGCTGTCTGTCTATAGAGTGTTTAAGTTATTATAAGAATTGGCTTCTGTGAGATGAACAAGTCCCAAGGTCTGCAGTCCACAAGCTGGAGACCCAGAAGAGCTGCTGGTATAGTTCCAGTCCACACCCCACAGGCTTGAGACCCAGGAAAAGGATGTTTTCTTATGAACCTGAAGGCAAGAAGACCGATGTCCCGGTTCAACATAGTCAAGCAAGGGGAATTACCCCTTATTTGGAATTTAACTAAATGCCAAACCAGTACATATTCTGGCATTCAACTGATTGAATGAGGCCTATCTATATTAGGGAGGGCCATGTGCTTTGTTCAGTCTTACCAATGTAATGCTAAAACTCATCCAAAAACACCCTCATAGAAACACCCAGAATTTTGAAACAAATATTCAATGCACTCAGTGACCCAAATCAGGTTTATATACAACATTAACCATAGTACATCTATAGACACTGACGTAACTAACTTGGCAAAGTTGTTATAATTAATTTTAGAATTTGAAAAATTACAAATCCTGTCTTCATGAGAAAATCTATTCATATATGGCTATCCAACAAAATATAATAATAAGCCTGGATAGAAATACCCACAAAATTTCAGAGTTCTTGTCACCAAGCTACATTAACCCTTTTCTGATTTTGTGGACAGAGTTCCCATTATCCTCACCCTAGGTCAGTAGACAATTAAATTTTATAGAATTTGGTGACATGATGAGCAGTGACACTGCTTTTTCTAGGACTGATCTTCACAATTGAATGCCAGGAGCACAGTTCTTTCTTTCCTGAGTTCTAATTCTCCAGCCAAAATACCTTCAAATTTTGCAACTGATTACCCCTAAGCTCTTCTGGACCTCATCCATTCCTCTCTCTAGTTCTGTTGGAAGCATAAAGGAGAAAACGACTCAGATTACACAGGGTATCCTAATGTGAACTTCACATAAAGCCATTCACATAAAACAATTCTCACCAGTTAATTTGATCTGACCCCAGGGAGGTGGAAAATTGTCCTAGCCAGAATACACCTCTTGCAGAGACAATTGGGTATTCATGGAATATTATGGCAAGTTTTGAAGAGCTGGCTGTGAAAACTGCAAGAGGAAGGTCTATTTGTGAACTTGGAAGTGCTTAGGCAGTATTTCCCTCTGCCATCATTTCAGAGCTCTCCCATAAAGTTAGAATCTTCCCATTCATTGGGTCTTATAATAATTCTGGGAAACTACACCATTCTGTTTATTATAGTAACAAGGGAAACATCTCTGATTTTTTAATAAAATGATTTCCTGTCTACCTTGGCTTCATTCTGTAGATTTTTTTTTCTACTCTCGTGCAAAAGTATCTTTTAGTTGATTCTGGCTCGGTTGGTTCCTTTGTGTGTTAAAGTAATATCTCCCCAGTGGACAGTTCTCTGCCTGGCACCCTTTCTGTCCTCCCATTGCACACCCTCTCCTCTATTTGCCCTTTCAAGCTTTCTCACTGAAGGGTCATATAACCCAGAAGTGACATTTTGTATGCTTCCAGGCTAGGGTGTTATCTTTCTGGAGCCATTTGCATTCAGAAATATTTCTAATTTTGTAATAAAAGACTTGTCCATTAAAGGAATTTCATGCTCCAGTTGGTAGGAAAGAATTTCTTTTTTTTTTTTTTTATGATTAGACCTTTCCAGGTAGGCTTGAAATCAAACCAATAAGGGAACTTCCATCTCAGCTACAGAAAAAGTCAGATATAAAAGTCTGTGATAAAAACAGGGATACATTTGGGAATACTAGACTGTATTGGGAATACAGTCTGCCCTGGGTGACTGAATGGGTGGTAGGAATAGTATCTGAGATTAAAAACACAGAATTGGCAGGAAGATGGTTAGTTTTGTGTAAAGAATTTGAAGTACCAATGAAGGTATGTGTGATACCTGTGAGATATTTGTGTGTATTACCTGTGGAATAGGTATGTGAAATATCCGTGGATAGGTGTATGGAGTACCTGTGGATAAGTGACTAAAGTACCTGTGAAATAAGAGTGTGAAGTACCTGTGGGATAGGTATCTGAATACCATGGACAGGTGAGTGAAGAACTTATGGGACAGGTATGTGAAATACCTATGGGACTGGTGTGTGATGTCCACAACCTTTTGGGAAAATGCATCAGAATTTGGGAAAGACATTTGAAGTATGTCCTTTAGGAGTTATCTTCATTTAGGAAGGATGAATTCTAGAAAGTTTCACAATTTAAGAAGTATGCTAAGAAAATGAAAAGTTGGAGATAATAAAGGAATCAGCTGGAGGGGAAAACAGTGCTATGTCCCCAGTCAAGGGAGAAAGCAGGCTGTAAAGAAGGGACCGGTTATGTGTCCAAGGCCACAGAGCCATTAGAAGGTGGAGCAGAGAAGTAGGTTTGAGATTTGGAGATTTTATCAATATAGTCAACTGAGCCTCATCAACTTCAAAACTTATTCATAAATAAGTGTTAAATAATAAATAGTCAAGTTCTAATAGTTATTTCTTGAGAGTTGGTCATTATATATTTTTAGGGTCAGCTATAGGGTGATTCTTGGATCTGAATCACCCCTGGAAAATGTGAGAAAAAGAATTGTTCTAAACCTGATTCTACTTATATCTCAATGTTCACTTAATTACAAAATTCTTTCTTTCTCCCCTTCTTGTCTCCTAAGACTGCTGCTTTTACCTAATTTATTGGAGACAAGGGCAGGTAGGTTGGAGGGAACCTTCTTATTATATTCGCTTGGTGGCTTTGATTATTTGCAATGTGTCATATTGGAGGTATGCAGTTTAGTTTTCATCCCTAGGTCTCATGTTATCTTCAAGATTAAAATCCTATTTTTAAAAATGATTCATTCTACTTGTAGGCTTGTGCTAATTATAGTTGATATTGACTACAGTGCATTTTAGGGGATATCATCTTACAAGGTCCCTTTTCTTATGTTTACAAACACTGGTTTGCCCTATGCATATTTCCCCTAATTTATTCTGTTTTATCTCTCTCCCATGGAATTGGAAACTTTTTTGGGGAATCTTTCTATATTGGGAGCAACATGTAAATCCTTTCTAACCTTTTCAACACCATTTTGAAACTGTTTAGTGTTTTTATGATAACGAAGAACCAATGCTAATTAAAATAACTAGATGGTGAATAAGACTGCCCAAACTTCCTGTATGTAAATATGCTAAGGTGGAATGTCTCTTGCTAGGATTTGATTGCGGCTGCTTCGTACAGTCATGCAGACTGCTCACTGCACAGTGATGTTTGGCCACAAGAGCAGTTGTCACTGTTCTCACCAAGCCAGTCACTGTGGTGTGAATTTGCATCTTCCCAGGGAAGCATCTCCTTTTTCACACAAAGGCCTTGTCCAACCATTGAGCCCTAGATTTGAGTATTTTATATATCTCCTCAGAGTGCAATGCTATCATGAAGAAGGCACAGTATGGGGCCTTTCTGGTGGTGCATGGGGTTAATCACAGCACTGTGAAGCTATCTGCAGCTTCTGCACATGAGTTGGATCCCCAGCCCGCAAGGGAGCAACCCACATGGTGCAGCAGACCTCTCCTGTCTCTCCCGCTACTCCCCTCAGCGGTGTATTTCAGTCAATCCACCTGCTCTGTTCCCCACTCTGTCTCTGGTGAATCCTCTCACCCCTAGCACCTCTGGCCTGTACCCCAGTTCTTGTGTGCATAAATAAATAAATCTTTAAAAAAAAAGAAGGCACAGTATGGGCCTTGCCCAAGTAGATGACAAGCCCAAAAAGTCTATAAGAACATATAAGTCTTACTCATGTTCTAGCTGTCCATTCCAGCCCATCTCACTCACAGGGATGCTGCTCCACACCTCCTCCGCTCTATATGACTAGCACTCTGCTCCAGTTTCTCTGCCAGCAGCAGATTATACTTCTTGCTCCAGCATGGCCATGTCTTACAGCAGGGAGTAAAGTCTCTTTCCCTTTGACCTCCTATTTTTCCCACCTAAATGTATGAGGTAATTAGTCCTATTGCATGATATTAAGAGGATTTGGTGAGATATCAGGTAATAGACTTGGAAGAGCCTAATCCATTCCTGGAACATTCAAGTATGAGAGCTAGTAATATTGAAGTAAATTAAAGTACAGCACTCCGGAGGCAAAAATAACCAATAGGACCAATAGGAGATATATTCTCATTCTCTTTCTCTTTCTCTCTCTCTTTCTCTCTCTCTCTCTCTCTCTCTCTCTCTCTCTCTCTCTCTCTCTCTCTCTCTCTCTCTCTCTCTCTCGTTTTCTCTCTCTCTTTGTCACCTATTGGGGTCTGAAAGCTGGCTGGCAAGCAGGTCGGTGTTGACGTTGCAACCTTGACTCTGAATTCCACAGGCAGCAGGCTGGAAACTCAGGAAAGGTTTCTAGGCTACAGTATTAAAGAGAATTCCTCCCACCTTGGGGAACCTCATTCTTTGCTCTTAAGGCCTTCAACTGATTGGGTAGTACCCAGCCACAGTATGGAGCACAATGAGTTTTACTTAAAGTTACTGATTTAAATGCTTATCAAATCTAAAATAAACCTTCATAGAAGCATCTTGGCTGATTTGGACCAAACAACTGTGCCTCATAGCTGGCCAAACTGACAACACGAGATTAACCATCATACTGGACAAATATTTTTTGATTGATGCAAATAAGAAAGGTCTTAGTTTTCCATTTCTAGGCTAACTTGCATAGAGAACATTCCCCCCCGCCCAGTATTTCTTTTCTTATTCTTTTTTTATTGTTTTTTTTCCAAAGATTTATTTATTTATGCATACAAGAGCTGGAGTACAGGCCAGAGATGCGGGGGGGTGAGAGGATCCACCGGAGACAGAGTGAGGAACAGAACAGGCAGACTGACCAAAGTACACTGCTGAGCTGAACAGTGGGAGAGTCAGGAGAGGTTTGCTGCGCCATGTGGGTTGCTCCCTGGCCGGCCGGGGATCGAACTCGTGCTGCAGAGGCTGCAGATTGCTTCATAGTGCAGTGCTTATCCCCTTGCGCCATCAGGGAGGCCCTCTTTTCTTATTCTTAACAGATTTAATACTTTAGAGGTAGGGAGAGGCTTTCTGGCCAGGAAATTTTAAATTATTACATGTCCACCCAGGCTTGGAAGTCTAGAAAAATCTCTCTCCTTCAAATAAAGATAACTGTGTCACACACCCTTTCCCCTTCTGATGTTAATTGCTTACTATTTCAATCAAAAAGCTACAAAAACAAACTAGCCAAATCAAATTATTTCCAAAGTGGCTAAGTGCTACGCTGGTTGCTTGGGACACAAGCAAAATGTGTTTTCCATTCTTTAAATATACCTGGTTGTCAGAGGACCCCCTTCATTTTCATGACTTGCTTAACTAAACAAAGGTGCTTTATGAAACTGTAAAGGAAATGGGAGAGAAGTAGTGGGAAAGACCCTTTAGCTTCTGAGATGTTCGTTAAATGCTGGAGAGATTTGTAATAAAGGGATTTCAAGCATTGTTTGGCAGGAAACCATTTGTTCAAAACAATTCCAGGTAAGCAATGAGCACCTGTTGCTCTTTAGCTGATTTGATTTTCCCAGCCTTCACTGTTGGTCTGCGCCCACCAGATGGCACCATATGACTCAGTGTTGTTGGGCCACCTCTGTATTTGTAGAAGGCAACATCTAAAACAAAGCACTTTCTCTCTGAGACTCTTCTGCTGCATTCTAGTGTGACATATGGGTCAAAATAAGAGGCGTACAAGAAAATGGCTATTTTTCCTAGAATGTCGTAATATGGTGGAATAATGGAAATGTAGGTCACATACAGAGACAGCCCAATAAAATGGCACCACATGTAGAGCTGGCATGGGAAACGTGCGTGTGCATGTGCGTGTGTGTGTACTTGTGTTTTGGAGAAAGATTAAACAGTCATGAATGCAAGCAATGAAAAACACTTCAAAAAGTAAAGGTAAAGAGAATCAAAAAGTTGGAGAAGTTGAAAGGGAGAGATTGTGTAAGCAAACACAAGACTAGGGAAATTGGCTTAAAGGTGTTAACATGAGAACTTAAGAAAGGGTTCTTTCTGTTCCTCTATTTCTTGCAGTTCTCATAACAGATGACTTAAATTTCAATGCGTAGCATTTAAATGGAGGATGGCAGGGGAGAAAGACTTGAATTCATTTAGAACCAATTCAATGCAATTCTTCCTTTCAAGGGAGGCTAGCTTAGTGTTCACCAGGGACTAGGAATGATCCAAAAGATACAAAGTACCTGTTAGTGGAGGCGGAGTCAAAGCTTCAGGTACTGAAAGAAGCAGTTGCCTACTGAGGAACAGGAGAGAAGAAAAAAAGCAAACCTGCACTGAAATGGTACATCTTGAGGGTTTATTTTCTATTGGTTAAGCTTTTAAAATCTACATCTGATAAGGAAGGTTTATTCCAGTTGCAGCTGAGGGACCTGTTACTCAAATTAGAAACTGCTGCCAGTGCAGACACCAAAGTTTGGAAAATGGCTCCTTGTCTGTGTCCTAGTGTTACAGGGCAGGGCGCCTCCTTTAGGTCTCCTTCTTGCTCTCCATCCTGCTTCCTTCCTTCCTCCGTCTTCCCTGCAGCTTCTTCTCTCCTTGCTCAGCTCCACCCTCCCTTGGGTGGGGCAGGGAACCTGGAACCTCCCCCTTTCCTGGGGACCACCCTGTTATAATATGTCACCTTGTAGGGTAAGGTAAAAAGTATCAGGCTTTTCTGCCCTCCCACCATTAGGATAGATGACGGAACCCTGCGGTCCTGAATGCATGCCTGATGGCGGGCACCTGGAGTAGGGTGTGGGCATCGGTAGATGGGATTCACCTGGGCTGAGACTGGGCTTTTAAGGGCGGCATCATGGGGACGCCAGCAGAAGCAGAGAGAACACCAGAGAGTCCAGATAGAGTGAGGATTTGCTGGGGGCTGGGAGGACTGCCAGCCTCCCGGCCCCCCAGCACCCCTACCTGCCTTGTACCCGGTAAATCCCAATAAAAGCCTGAAAAGCCACTGAGGACTCTGACTCCTCCTTTACCTGGTCTGCTGGATCATAGAAAACCTGCTCAGTGGTCCTTCCTGCCTCTACACACCTCTCTTGAGACAGTTCAAAAAGAAAGATGAAAGGAGGGAAGCCATGAGCTATTCCAATGACTGATGGAGGACAAGAATAGAAAGACTGGAAAGGAGGTACCCCAAGACCAGAACCTGACTCACAAGCAGGTGGGGGTCGAGGGGAATAACATGACCATTAACCCAGCTGTCGAGGTCAGACCCTTAGGTGCCAGTGCCTCACCACAAGGCATGAGACCCAAGCAGGATCAGACTGCTAGAGGGAGCAGGAGCACAGGCCTGAGGGTAAAGATATGGAGATTGGGCCCACCCTGGAATCTCTGGTCCCTTTCTAGTTTTGCCTGTTACCCAACACAGCAACAAGCAGGCCACTCCATGGAGGAGTGACCCCTCCCAAAGAGAAAAGGACTGTATCAATGCAGTCTCTGCAAAGACTAGGGGCAGCACTTCTACTGTTAGGGGGAAAAGGATGTCTATCCCAACCTCCATATATTCGATCTTCATCACCATGGAAATGGTGGCAAAAAGTGAAAGGGGGGAATTGTTAGGGGGAAAAGGATGTCCCAAAGCAAATTCCATACAGGCTTTGTGGACTCCACCCCCACCCCAGGTCAAAGCCAAAGACACTGGGAACTCCAAATCCCATCACCACCAAAGGGAAGGTGGCTGGCACCTGAGGGTGGGGTTAAGCAGCCAGGTGGATATAAAAGGCAGACACGTGGGCTTTGGGGGAACCCATTTTGACTCTCCGCCAGCTCGCAGGGTCCGGCCAGCTCTGAGAGTGACTTTGGGTTTCCAGGTCGTCGGATCGGGTAGGACTCATTAAAGACTTTATTTCCCTATTTTCTCCCTGAGTTGTACATTTTCCTTATTTCCTTTCCTCTTGTAAATAAACTTTTTATTAACCTTTTTGTGTGTGTCTGTAGTAGAGTATTCATAAGTCCCTTGAAAGCGCGCGGGTGAGGACCCACAGCCAGGAACCCGTTCAATATCGGGGTTGCTCTATAACACTACTGCCCACCTGTGACTCACCAACGCTCTCCCTCTGCAGGGCAGCAGCTTCCTGACTGCCCGTGATCTGTACCTGCCGGGACTTCTCTTCACTGACCTCCCTCAGCGGAGGCAGCTCTCCTCGAGGCCGCCCACCTGCACCCATGCAGCCTCTCTCAGCAAACCTGTTCCTTTCCCTAATAAACCTGCTCTTTAATATAACTAACGTCCTGTCTCATGGAGAAACTCGCCTGGGGAACTCACTGCGGGCCGCTGAAACGTGAGCTCTAGTGAAACGAACCCAAGGACCCTGCAACTCCATAACCCCATGAGTGACCACTGAAGACAAGGCGGAGTTTCTACCATGGTTTGCCCCAGAGACTGCCGGCTTTCTTATGAATTTTTAAAAGTTAAAAAATTCCTAAGTGAAATGATGTTTTAGGTAGATGTCTTTAAAACTCACTAGTATGCAAATAACATGGGTTTACAATTCCAGCCAACTAACAACATGCTGACAAAAAGCTAGAAATGCCTGTCTTCCAGGAGTGTTGATGTCTTGCAAAAAGTGGATGAAAGGCTCAGCGCAGTAAAGAAGAGGAGAGCCAGGCTACATTTCTCAAAGGGAGGGAAAGTTTATTGCGCCCCGGGTGGACCTCATGCACCCAAGGTGGGGGTCAGTGAAGCCGCGCACGTTGTTGGGGGTAGCAGGGCTTTATAGGGTGAGGAGAGGTCAGGTGGGAAGTTGGGCTCCTACGGCGGGGAAAAAGTTTGTTGGGCGGGGGGAGTTTCGTGGGGCAGGTAGAGGTTTTTTGTCTGAGAAGAGACTCGTAGGGGGAGGGGGATGCTCATTGTCTGAGTCCTCCAGGCAGGTTTCCGCATTCTTGCCCCCCAGGTGGGCTTCCTGGTAGGCTCTTGCATTCCGGCCTCCTGCAAGGACCTTTCAGTGGATGGCACCCAGAAGTTTGAATTGAATTATGAAATCTATGGAGAGTGGTATTTAATCCAGATTATTCCAATTAACCAGTCAAAAAATATCTACCACCAGAGGTCCCTGATTCTCAAATTTGCATGCTAAAGATTCAACTGGGTGCTTGTTAAGAGCCGGTGTCCTAGGCCTAACTCCAAACATTCCGCGCGATCACTATGGGCTGCTTACGAATTTGCATTTTAAATGATCTTTTCAGGTGATTCAAATGCAGAAGTTCGAAAGACCTCTGAGAGAAGCATTGCCCTAAGACAGGCTTGTTACTCAGGGAGGTTTTCTTTTTTTCTTTTTTTTTTTTTTTTTACTCAGGGAGGTTTTCTAACTCACTTCCCGTTTACACAACCCTTCTCCCTCTCCTGAACTCTTTATTCAACACGTATTTTTATAAAAAAAGATTTATGCATAAAAGAACTGGGGTACAGGCCAGAGGTGTAGCAGGTGAGAGAATTCACCAGAGACAGAGTGGGGAGCAGAACAGGCGGATCTACTGAAATACACTGCTGAGGGGAGCAGGGGGTGAGACAGGAGAGGTCTGCTGTGCCATGTGAGTCAGCTCCCTGGCCGTCCTAGTCTGTAACTCATGCTGCAGAGGCTATAGATAGCTTCACAGTGCTGTGCTTAACCCCTTGTGCCACCAGGGAGGTCCTCAACACATATTTTTGATGCCCTAGCTTCCATATTTGATGATGAGCGACTTAGCACTGTGAAGAGACTCCATCTTGCTCATGTCTGGCGGTAAGTGTTGAATCTGTAGAAGTGATGCCAAAGAGAGTGTGTGGGAATTTAGGAAGAAATCTTGCCAATACCAACTGGCATGGTGGGAAAAGCACAACTCTGCAGAGAGCGTGGGAACTTGCCTGGACCCTGCAGGATAAGGAGGACACAGGATATTTATGACGAAGGAACAGGTTAGCTTCATATCATTCTGTAGGGTAAGTGAATGATCCAGGCTTTTTACACCATTGGCCTCTGTGGCTAACATCTGTCTTGATAGTGTTCACACAGGAGTGTTACAGGGTAACCCCGATATAAAACTGGTTGCCTGACTGTGGGTCCTCACCTGCTCGCTTAAAAGGGACTTAGTAATACTCAACTGCAGGCACACACAAAAGGTTAATAAATGGTTTATGTACAAGGGAAGGGAAAATGAGGAAATGTACAACTCAGTGAGAAAAGAGGGAGATAAAGTCTCAAATGCGTCCTATCCATCTCCGCTAACCTGGAAACCCAATGGCACACTGAGAGCTGGCTGAGGGCCAAGAGCCGTGAAGCCAAGAGATCCTCCAAGGCCCACGTGTCTGGTTTTATACCAAACCTGGCTGGTTAACTCCACCCCTTAGGTCCCAGCAACCCTTTTGGTGATGATGGGATTTGTCTTTCCCAATGTCCTGATGGCTTTAGTCTGAAGTGGGGGTGGAGTCCACAAAGCCTGTATAGAATTAGCTCAGGACATCCTTTCCCCCTAACAGGAGGAGCTTGGGAGTGTGAGGACAGGGCACGTATACCTGATTGTGGACACCTGGAGTATGGGTGTAGGCATGTGCAAGTGTGCACACCTGAGTCTGCAGGTCAGGGCTAGAAGGGTGGTGTCACTCAGAGATGGAGCACGGTTATGGGAGGACGACTACAGGAGGACCAGTGACTGCAGGAGAGGTGAGACCATGAGAGAATGCCATAGAGAACCCAGAGAATTAGTTAAGATTTGTAGAGGACAGGGGGGGCTTGGTTGCCTGCCTGCCTTGCAGCACCCCCACCTTGCCTGGTGTGCTGGGTACCTAATTCCCTGAGAGCATTAAAGCTTGAAAAGTCCACTGAGGTTTCCTGGATTCTATCCCTCTGCCTGAATCCATCGTGAACCTGCCCTGTGCTTGCTGGCACAACACATACCTACTAAGCAAGAACATTATTAATATCTGTAAGCCTAGACTAAAGATATCCCACTGGCAAAGCATGGCCAGGGATTAAAACTGCAATCTTGTTAACTACCTTCAGAGGAGAAATGATGAGAAACTGAAAGTACCTGAATCAGCAATGTCATCTCCTTTGTTCAAAAGTTTGATGCCAATTGACCCATTTACTTTAATAAGTTGACAGAGTAGGAACATTTGACAGGACATGTTTCTAACAAATCTTGTTTTTCTCATAAATCCAAATCTTTTTCATCCAGCTGCTTTCATTAAATTAAAACTATGATTATAAAACACATGAAGGGTATAGAAAATTAATACCCAAAGAAAAGGATTAGGACTGTTTGAAAGCAAGGGTGGAAGATTAGTCTAATTAAAAATCATTTATTTAATAAAGCGCTGCATTCCTTAACATTTATGATTAGATATATTATTTTGCTTACCTATAGTTTGCCAATCTATTCCATGAAAGAAATTTTAATCCAGTTTGTTCTCCTTCCCCAGGTCTTCTTGCAAATATCCTACAAAGCATAAAAAAAACCCGAAAAAATATTTAAGCAATTTTGTGCAAGAGTTTTTACTGAGCCTGGGTTGAAGGCAGGTAACAGTAAGCCACCACACTTGGGAAGAGTACGGGCTCTGGAGGTAGACAACGTGGTTTATAACGTTGGCGTACAGCACTCAGGATAGCCCGTAGCTAGGGCGCCACCAATGTTGGACTGGTCATGAGCACTCGAGTTGAGGAAGGAACAAGAGCGTGACAGCTTCAGTTGGGATGGGTAATCTGGAGAGATAATAATATATATTTGAAAATCAACAATAATGTGGAGGGCTAAAAATTACCCAGCCCCATCAAAAAATTGTTTATATCTTTATAATAAAAACAGTTAAGACTGTTTATAAGAATGCATAATATAAAGTCATATGGCACAGAATTTACAAAGACAATAGCAAGAGTAGGGACATAAAAGAGAACTGCAGAGAAATCTGGTACAAAAACAATCCTGGGTGTCTCTGTACACGCAATGGCTAGACCACGTGTTTGTGTCTAAGCTTCCTAGCAATTCCTGCAAAAAGAGAAAACTTACCAAATACAAGAAAGAAGCAGACTAATTTTTGAGGAGAAACAGTTTCTCCTTATGTCAAGACCAGAGATGATATGGTCCTAATCCCAAAGGTCATTATTAAAATGAGACTGTCATTTCATAAACTTCTGCATCTTTTCAGCAAAGGAAACAAAGGTTTTCACAGAGATGCTTCCCATAATCTTTCTCAATCATCACCCAAGCACATTTCAGTAAAAGCAGTACCAGGCGATGAACTAGATGGCTCAGGTATTCTGTTGATTCTGCTTTAAGAAAAGGAAGATTTCAGAGTATCTGGAGCACCCATGACTTACACTTAGCCTTAGATATTTGGACCCTTAAACACAATCTTTTGTCATTTCGTGCTCAGAAACACCTCTGTGACAGCAATATCCAATCTATTAGAGTTAGAGAAGTGGAGTGTGAGGGTGATGGGAAGTTAGGGTCTGGCCTGCTGACTCCTCAGCGATCCCCCGGGTTTGGCTGCTCCTTCATCATCTGGCTCCTTAGAGCCCTGTTCCCTCTCCCTGACCTCTTATTCACTGTTTTTCTCATTAAAATCTGATTTTTCTATCTGTAACAGCATTGAAATTACCTCTTGCAAAAGTCACAAATGATTTTTTTTATTGTCAAATCCAATGATGCGTTTCTCTACTTTTCTCTCTTTTTTTTTTTTTTAACTTTGAAACAATTGATCACTCTTTGGTGTTCTTTTCTCCTTTGGTTATGGGGGGGGGAAATTAGTATTCCTGGTTCTCTTCCTACCTCCCCACCCTTTTGCTCATTAGCCTTTATCTCCTGGCCACCCCTCCAAATGTTAGGGTTCCTCGGGGTTTCAATATTTGGTCCTCTTCTCATGTATACCACACATTTTCCCCAAAAGCCAGTTCTCTCTCTTGAATTCAGCTGCCAACTTGAAAGCCAGTTGTTCCCAGACAGAATGGTGCAATTTCTTGTTGGGGTTAAGTCCTAAGGTTGGGGTCTGAGGCAAAAGCAGCATTTCATCTGCACGAGATTTGTTCACTGCTCTTTTTTCAGTTGAATTACTTCAAATTTGGAGCCATTATGTAGGAAAAAAGTGTTTCTTTAAAGACCAAAATTATACAGAGTGGCAAGATGCTCATATTATGAGGATGTGCAGGGGAAACGAAACCATTTGGAGGAAGAACACCTCCCATTTCCAGGTCTATTTGGAGCCTAGAGCCCCAGGATGAAATGGCAGGAAAAAATTTACAAAATTTCCTCTTTTTATTATTTAGCCATTTATTGATTTAGAATCAAGCACACATATGTTAATGATGAATTTACAAATATTAATGATGACGCCATGTGTCTCTATAAACTCTCATTGCCTACGGAACATTTCCATTTGGTTGTCCCATAAGATGTCAAAATCAACATGTTTAATATATCATTTATCTCCTTTACACACCATTCAGTTTGAATTAGATATAGCAGGATATCCACTCTGTAGTATTGCTATAACAAAGATACTCCTAAATTTGGGGAGCTTAAACCAATAATTTTTTTTTTCTCTTTGCCTGGTCATTCAAAGTAGGTACTTTGGTTAGGGAGGTGAGGATGAAGTGGGGTACAGGAGGTCTGCTCCATAAAGCCATTCAAAGATGTAGACTCAAGGAAGCTCAGCCATCTTGAATAGCTGGCTTCCAAGGTTGCCTTGCTGTCAACATGCAGATGGGAGAAAGGGGTAAATGAGGGGTTGAAAGGGCATATCCGAGTTCTTTTGTCACATTACTTCTGCTCTCACCACATGGGTGGCTGCACCTACATGGGAGGGGAGGCTGTTTACATCCCAGCAGTGAGTCCTTATCATGGGAGAGGAGCACAGCACCAGATTTTGATGGGGAGTTAGCCATCTGTCATGCTCTCCTGTCCTCTTCATGTCAGATTGTTCTTCTCCAGGATTTGTGTTTCAATTTCCTCTTCTGTGAAATGAGCCAACACAGTACTCTTCACAGTGGTTGTTGTGAAAATTGAGATAATCTATGCAAAGCAATTAGAATGTGCCTGATTTTAGTTGGTGTTCAAAAGTTAGTTCACTATTAGTGCTGTTAGTTGCAGGACTTCGTCACCCAGTTGCACCAAGCTAGAAACTCTTTCCTCACCAACAACTTCCAATCATTCACCAAGTCCTGCTTACCTAGTTTAAAAATGCTTACAAATATTTGTTTCTTTAAGTGCACGGACTACATGTTTCTGATATGGAAATCAAAACACATGAATTTGGATTTTTAAAAAAGATTTATTTATGCATACAAGAGCTGGGGTACAGGCCAGAGGTGTGTGTGTGTATGGGGGGGGAGGGGTTGAGAGTGTTAGGGGGAAAAGATGTTCTGAGCTAATCCCATACAGGCTTTGTGGACCCCACCCCCATTACAGACCAAAGTCATCAAGACATTGGGAAAGACAAATCCTGTCACCACCAAAGGGAAGGTGGCTGGGACCTGAGGGTGGAGTTAAGCAGCCAGGTTGGGTATAAAAAACCAAACACATGGGCTTTGGGGTCTCGCTTGCTGTCGCTCGCCTCCTGGATTCATGGCTCCTGGCTCGCGGCCAGCTCACCAGAGTCAGAGTGGGGAACAGAACAGGCAGATGTACTGAAATACACTGATGAGGGGAGCAACGGGCAAGTCAGGAGAGGTCTGCTGCACCATGTGGGTAGCTCCCTGGCCTGGGATTGAACTCGAACGGCAGTGGCTGCGGATAGCTTCATAATGCTGCGTCTTAACCCTTTGCACCATCAGGGAGGGCCCAGGATGATTTTTTTTTTTAAAGAAAACCAAAACCTCTCTCTGGGATATCCAGTTTATTTATTTGACTTCAGTCACCAACTTTAAAATGGATTCTATTTGTCCATATGACTGGATTAGAACTCTAAGCTGGAAGGGATCTAGGAAAATCTTCTGTCCCCATACATAAAATGGAGCAACTACAGCCTGGTGAATGGCAAAGGTCTTTTGACTGTAATCAAGTTCTCCATTGAGTTCAGCTGTCTTCCTACATGAGCATAGACTTCTTGATTCTCATTCCTCTTAGTTGAATTTCACAAAAAAGATAAACTAAACACAAACCAACCAATAACTCCTTTCTCCCATTCTCACAATTTTCAGTTGTTGACTATTAAATGAAAATGACTGTTACATGAATTTTATCTAATCTCCTGTTTACTAAGTAATTAAGATTCCAGAGTCCTAAATCCTGATTCCTCTAGTCTGGCTAATGGGATCCCCAAGCCCATTGCAATCTCCTTTCCTGCATTTTTGGTGAGCAGCAGATGGCACTGTGCCCAAGCGTGAGAAGATGTTTTCTATACTTGGTGCAGATTGGTGGAAAATGTGTTGGATATCTTGCTAAATACTCCCTTAATTTTAAAGGTATCTTTACCTCATCCTCCTGGATCTGTGGGCTTTAATGAGTGTGAGGTGTGCACTAAAAAGCACAAGTGATACTGTGTGCGTTATTTATATGGTCTGGGACATTCTAGCAGGGATGCTGCTTCACGTTGTACTTGCTTCTCCTTCCTGGTCACCTCTCCGGGCTATATTTCCTGGTTGTAGTTATATTCGGCCATGAGATTGAGTTGCTGCCAATAGAGTTAGAAAGAAAGAGATCTATGCCTTTTCCTGTACTGGCCAATAAAAATCTCCTGTGCTTTCCTTTTTCCTGCACCTCAATGCCCAAGACGACCTTGAAAGAAGTTATGGTTGTGTTACAGGGCAGGGAGAGGGGCAGCCCAAACCCCGCAAATCTGCCTATTTTATATAGGGTTCTGCCATCTGCCGCAGCAACACAAAACATGAGACTTTAATGGGAAGGAACTTTAATACAACCAGGAAACAATACAGGAAAGGCAAAGAATCTAGTTTCTAAATCAAGCACCCAAAGTTACCTGTCCCCTCTGAAAGGTTCGGCGCGGTAAAGAAAAGGAGAGCCAGGCTACATTTCTCAAAGGGAGGGAAAGTTTATTGCGCCCCTGGCGGACCTCACAGACCCAAGGCGGGGGTCAGTGGAGTCGCGCGCTGTTAGGGGGAAGCAGGGTTTTATAGGGCGAGGAGAGGTCAGGTGGGTAGTTGGGCTCCTATGGCGGGAAAAGTTTGTAGGGCAGGTATAGGTTCTTTGTCTGAGATGAGACTCGTAGGGGGAGGGGGGAGGCTCATTGTCTGAGTCCTCCAGGCAGGTATCCGCATTCTTGCCCCCCAGGTGGGCTTCCTGGTTGGCTCCTGCATTCTGGCTTCCTGCATGGACCTTTCACCCTCGTGGGTAAAACTCCATCCAAATGGGATTGGCCCAGAGCAAGGCCCCAAAGCCTGCCACAAGTCTAAAGCATCTTTCAGTGGGGACCCACAGAAAAGGATCAGAAACAACCAGACAAGCCCGGAAGGAAAAGAGCAAAATCAAAATCAAGACATAAGCTGCCATGGTCACCTCCCCACGGGTCTCACCCACATCTGTGTCACCCAGTCCACGACCAAAAAACAGGCGTAGTTTCTTCACGTATCTTTAGGCTCCATGAGCCTCCTCCAGGTTTTTTTCTGGCTCCATCTTACTTCCTTTCTCAGTCTCCTCTGCAGCTTCTTCTCTCTCTGCTCAGCTCCACCCTCCCTTGGGTGGGGCAGGGAACCTGGAACCTCCCCCTTTCCTGGGGACCACCCTGTTACAGTGGGAGGTGGCAGAGTTGGCTTGATGTTGGTCCCTGAATGACTGGATGGGGCTGAGGACCCCTACTGACTTGCACCCACACTGGGCAAATCTACTGTTAAATGACTAAGAATACAACTATACCATGTTAAGCCCTGAAATTTGGGGATTTGTTGTTGCAGTAATTAGCTTATCCTTACTGATACCAAAACTAACTGATAAAACCCTTCTGCTCCACGTGGCGTTTTGGGAAAGATGTTTAATGATGTTTCATAGGCTATATCTAAGTTTCTGAATAATAATGTATCTTTCCTGACATTGGACTCCAAACAGGAAGTGACTTTTCCCTGTCAAAAGGGGTTTTAAAAGTTGCCACCACCCCCTTATTGTTTCAGGAAACAAAAGACTTCATCTGCAGGGGGGAGGGAGGCAACTAGCAGGGAGAAAGAGAATTAGCCCAGGATAAAGACAGACTACATCAGACTACTACTGCTGCACACATCTGTGCAGTCTTGGAGAATACACGGTCCTAGTGATCAGCGTCTTCCAGGCTACCTTCCTACCTTGGCCTCAGGTGAGCAGCTGCACACCTTCTGCAGGAGGAAACCAGGGAAGTAAGTTCTCCTGTCCCCTCCCCACAGAACATTCCTTGGCTTCAGTTCATGTCTGCTTTTGTCTTGTCCAGGCAGAACTCCTCTGTCCTGAAATCTGTACCTTCCCAGTAGAGACCATTCTGTCTTGTCTGTTAATTTCATCATTTCCTTCCACATCCCCACCACCCCATCCCTTCAGCTCTGGGCCTGGAGGCACTTATGGTCACCCAGCACTCCCTCCTGTAGCATCAGCTCCCTTCCTCACAGCTTTTCCTTGCTAATAGCTAATGTTGGTCCTTCATAGACTGTCCCACGTAGTGACAGTGTTTCCCTGATTTTGGAGGAAATAGTAATGATGCAACAATAATAGCTGTGCTGGCTGCCACTTGTTGCCCACAACATACCCTGTATTTCATAGGATACCAACAATTTCGTAGGTATGTGCCATCACCCCCACTTTAGGGAGGAGACCATTGAGGCTGAGAGGGTAAGCCAAATTGAGCTGGAGTTTGTACACAAATGGCCCACTTGCCACTGAAGCCCTGAATCTTCCTGCCACACTTCACTGGGTCTTTCTTACCTTTCTTATCACTGCTCCAGGGATTGTTCATATTGAAACCAAATAAGCCCTCAGGCGGCCTTGCTGGGTGAGAAGTAACCCCACGGAGAACAATCTGATTTGCAGGCTGGGATCAAAATAGAATAAATTGGTTGGAAATACATGAGGTTCATTTGGGGCAGAATCAGAATAATAATTTAAAGGAATTTCAACAGCTAGAGCTTTGTCTACTCCACATAGTACTCTTCAATTTTCTCAGAGTCCAGAAATTCCCTTCCTATAGCTGCTGCTCACTTCCTCTTAAACCCAACACCCTACCTTCTGCAAATGGGTGTCCTGCCCTCTAGCACTTCTAAAAACAATCCAGGGAGATATTACAGGCAAGACAGCTTAGAATATCTGGGTGGCCCCAGTCTGTTGGCTTTGTCATATATAAGAAAGACTTCCATGGGCACAGCTACCTTCACATGCTGAAAATAGAAACTCCTCCATGTGCTTCAGTGGCCAAGACTACTCTCCACTCATCTCAACCCAGGTCAGTTTCACTCCTGGGGCCGTTTCACTTTTCCACCTTTGAAGTTTGCAGTTGCCTTTCCAGCAGATTCTAAAGGACAAATTTATGCAACCCTCAGAGTTAGGATTAGAAAGTGCCCTTAAGCAACACATTTATTCTGTGCTTTCCCCACCCTTAGCTACTAACTGGAAGAGGAAAACACCATTTTTCTTGGGAAATAGGCAGAGGCTTGTTGAAAATCTGCCCCAGTGTTTTCCACACCTGTGATATATTTACTCAGAAGGTAAACCTGGATGGGTGCTCCTCCTCTGTGGAGAAAAAGGGTTGTCAGTCACCTGACTACATGCACATTTCCCCAGAGGCTGGGGACAGATGAGTGACTGAGGATTTAGAAAGCTCTTTTTCTCGAGATGAGTACCCGGCTGATGGTCTAGCTGCATGTTATGACCAGGTACTTCAGAGGCAGCTTTCTGTGAATCTTAACTCCTGGACCCTGAGACTCATAGCTCTTACAACCATCGCTTTTCAGCTGCCACAATCTCTCTCAAACTGTAGACAAACAATTTCATCTCTTCTGCCTTTCTCTTCCCATCAAAAAAGATTTGGGGGATAATTCTTTAAGAAATCGGAAGTGGTTTTAAGCTCAAAAGTTAGTTTTGATTCTTTATCTCACTTCTTCCAGCTATTTTGGGTTCTGTTCTCCTGGGTTTACAGAAGCTTATTGGAGTTCATTAGATGTTTTCCAGCTTCACAGGTGAGAATAGAGATTTTCAAAGAGCAAAGCAGATTGTGACTGAGAATTGGCCAGTAATCCACACTGCTGGCCTTAGGCTGGTTCTCTGTTGGTGCAGAATGACTATAGAGAGAGAAATGCTTTTAAGTTCCTGTATTACAAGAGAAAAGCTGCTCTCCTGGTTTCCTCCAAACTTCTTTCCCAGCAGGTACTGATTGATATTTTTGAGTTTTGAGATCTGGTCGAGTGGAGAGTGTGAATGGATTTCCATGATCAGAATGATCAGGCTTGTGCACAGAGTCTATCCACTGGCTTCTAGCTTGAAGTCTTGCTGGTAAAAAAATTTTTTTTTATAGAGGCATGTTTTTATTTATTTATTTATTTGCTTGTTTGTTTCTTTATTCAAGCACTGGGTACAGTCAGAAGCGCGGGAGGGTGAGAGAATTCACCAGAGCCAGAGCGGGGAACAGAGCAGGCAGAAGGACCGAAGTACACTGCTGAGGGGAGCAGCGGGCGGCAGGAGGGGTCTGCGCGCCATGTGGGACCCTCCTCTGGTGGCAGGGGAGCAGCTGGGGATCAAACCGGCGCCGCAGAGGCCGCAGGCAGCTTCGCAACCCACTGCTTAACCGCTGAGCCACTGGGGAGGCCCTTGCTGGTAAATAAAGGGAGAGGTAGCACGGCATCTTTTTGTGTTTTCAGTGGGCTGGGAAGATCAGATGACAAAGATATCCCAAATCATACCCTCATTCCCACTCAATGAGCAACTGAGCAGGCTACTCTTCCAACTGTAACACTTGAACTTTTTATATTCATCTCCACTGTTACTCCATCTAACCACCAACTCTTCATATTCTGCCATGATGGAAAATTCAAACCTGCTGATTAAAATCCGTGTGACTCTGAATGCAGTGAAAGATAACCATATACTTAATCTCCCTCTTTCCCTGTGCCTCTCATGCATGTGTGTGCATACACACACTTGTATTTTGATTTTTACTGTGCATCTAGTTACAATTCTCCATTAGTTTGATCTACACTGTCGATGACCAGGGGACCTAGAAACACAGTTGGGGATGTATCAAGCAGGCCCTCCAGTTGTGGCTATTTGAGAGTTGATTATTATACTTAGGAAGCATTCAAGCTCATAATTGCCGTGGGTGCTTCCCAAAGTCAATAGCACAGAAAACTACCTGTTATGCTAGAACTGCCAGCTGAAAATGGATGATATCAACAGGAAGGCTAGAACTGAAGGTAGTGTTTCCTGAATAGGTAATAGAGTAATGGAACAAACTAATATTGGGTGTTGATCCCTTTAGAGAGTTTTAGGGAGGTCATCAGTTGTCATGAATGGGTTGGGTCTTCTAGGCAAGATGCAATAGCTTGGAGCAATCAGGGCAGGAGCAGATTACTAATGTCCCCTTTTATGTAACTGTGTTCTTTTGGAAAAGTGGGCATGGGGTTCAAGTTAGTTCGGAAAATTCTTCATTAAACTAAGTTAAACAAGTTTCTTTTGCCTCTAATATTCAGATTTTATTGGGAATCTCTAAGAGGAAGAAAAAATCAGGACTTTCCCCCTAAAATTTTTGACATGGGGGTCTCTTTTCACTGGGAATCTCTAGCTTATCAAAAGCTAGTGTCCCACAAAACCCACTTTGCAGAATGCCATTTGGAGAAATCAGGAAAGCCTCAGCTGCGTAGGGTCACCAACTCCATTGAGACTTAGCTCCAAGCCCAGTGATGACATTTCATGGCAGTAGACTTCACATTTGGTACCTACATCCTGGGAGTAAAGAAAGTTTTCTAAGTGTACAAAGGCACATAATGTTTGTTTTTAATTTAAAATCTAAATTTTTCCATCTGCATGCTTGCCTAAAATTTCCTTATCAAAGGCTGAGTGGCAATGGAATGGAGTGGCACTGGCCCTCCACTTCATAGAAGCAGAAGGTCCCACTCACAGCCTCTTCTTTTTTTTTTTTTTTTAAGATTTATTTAGTTATGCATACAAGAGCTGAGGTACATGCCAGATGTGGGGCTAGGGGCTGAGAGGATGCACCAGAAACAGAGTGGGGAGCAGAAAAGGCAGACTAATTGAAATACACTGCTGAGGGGAGCAGCAGGCAAGACAGGAGAGGTCTGCTGTGCTATGTGTGTCACCCCCCCTGGCTGGGGATTAAACTCATGCTGCAGTGGCTGCTGATTGCTTCATAGTGCTGATGCTTAACCCCTTGCACCACTAGGGAGGGCCTCACCCCCCACTTTTTGCACTGCTCCAGGGTAGACAAATCTCTGGTATATCAGTCAGATTTTTTTTTTTTGAGAAAGTGAACGAGTTTGTTGACCAAGTAATAAATCTTTGTGCAACTCAGATGATTTCTAACTCTTTGCTTTCATAAAAATTGAGGGAAGACCTAATAGAGTTGTCAGAGAGTAAGATCATTAAGAATAATTTTGATGATAGAGCACCATCTCAGAAGGAGCTCGGTAATTGATGTTGCTATGATGAAACTCATTCCATTCTCATCTACTTATTTTTATGAAAAAGGTTTCATAGTGCTTATAATCACTGTAACAACAATAATTATAAACTTGGAATAATGTTGATGAGGAACATTATTTTAGTTAGAAGTCTGTGAGTAGTTTTTTTCAATAAAATTCTGTTTTGGGTGTTTAATAATATTTATAAATCTTGTATGTATATTGTTTTGATGAATTGGATATTTACAATACTTTTAGTGATAATTCAGTCCCAGAATATATTTTTGCTAGCGAGAGCTGTTTGGTCACAGGAAATTTTAAAAATTAATTTCATATTAAAATGAGCAAGGTAATTTCCAATTATATACATATTTTTTGTTGTAGATAATTATTATGGGTGATTAATAAAAGAATGTCAGATATAAAAATATTACATTAACAAAATTATGTGGGAAAATGGAATGGAAACACAACTTTAAGGAGTAAATGAAGTAAGGCATTAAAGGCCAACAATGGTATATACTTAAACAGAATTATGGTGGAGACGTCAGATTGCTATGGTATTAGATTATATTAGAAACATTTAAAAAATTCAAGTGAGTTTTAATTTTCAATGTTCAACATGTTCAATTCAATTCAATGTTCAACATGTTCAATTATATCCCTTGCAACTATTTGAACTTATGAAGAAATATTTTAGATGTTAAAACAATTTGAAAAGACAGTTTTTAAAAATTACTCTAAGGAGAAGTGGAGCAGGAAAAGGTCTCTGTATCCAACAACATGTAAGATGATAAAAAGGTAGGGATCAAAGATGGCAAGACTTGGCCTTAGTCAGGCTTTTGGTCATTATTCCTGCCTGGCACTCCTCCACTTTTTTCTGCTGTACCTCTCAAGTTGTGTCCATGCCTATCCATCCAGCCTGAGGTCTCCTCAACTCCAAACTTAACTTCTCATGTCCCTGTTAACCTCCCAGGCATCCCAGATTTCTTCCTACTTTACAACCAACATGTTTATTTGGCCCTGGGTATACTTCATGGAACCTGTCAGAGCATATGGTCCCCTATCCCACACTCCCCTGCCTCATTCTTGCCCCAAATTTTAGAAACCCTCAGACAGTAGAAATCATCCTGGTCCCCAAGTGCTAGGCCATTCATCATCACCTCAACAATGAGCAGTAACTTGTAGGTTTGCAGTTTTCAAACTCATGTTTATATTTGGCTTCTATTACTTCATGTAATTTTTAACACCACCTGCATGATAGATGAAGAAATTGGAATTCAGATGATTTAAGTGAGTTTCTTGCAATTGCCCAGCAAGAAATGGTAGAGTTAATATTTGGATCCAGGTCATCTGTCTTCAAGATCTATACTTTAGCCACAACATCTCACTGCCCTCCAGTGAGTCTCTTTTAGTCAAAGGGCAAACCAAATCAATGGCGATCTGCTGAGTCTGGAGGGGGTGCCCAACCTTGAAGTTGGTGGTGGCTGTTAGCACAAAGAGTTATGACCGCTCTTTGGAGTCTTCACCAAGATTCTCTGCCAGTTACTTGGAATGGACTTGTCGGCAGAGAGGGAAAATCTACACAGACACATGTGCTTAATGTGGAATAAGCTATTATGGTGTGGAGCCAAAAGGAATGTAAACAAACATTCACATGAAAATGTGCAAGAATTAATGTGAGTGGTGTTGTCCCCTGTACTGTTCTACCAGAAATAAGACTTGGTTGGATGTCAAAATACCAGTCATCAAGCTTTTGTTTTGATTTTTTAATTAAAGATAAAACTTCTGGAAGCCTAGAGAAGTACTAAAATCTGTTTCATCTTACCCAAAGGGGGCTAATTAATAGGTACTTCTGACTCAGTAAGTCTACTTTATGCTCTAGGTGTTATTTTTGAAAACTTTTAAGGAGAATTTTAAAAAAATTTCTTTTTATTTATATATATTTTTTACATTATTGTTCATTTTTAAACAATGTTTGCTCTCCCCCACCCCCAGGCTAGTCCTTACAGAATTCCCTTCCCCAATGCACCGTGCACCATCACCTCAGTCCCCTGTGCTCCTCCCTCCTCCTGCCCTGCAGGATGACTCTGGTTTATAATTGAATGTTTGTTTTGTTTTGTTGTGTTGCGCTTTGTATTATTATTTTTCCCCCTGATGTCTTATTTGGTTTCCCCATTTTTCCTTCTATAAGTGAAACCAGAGGAGAAATTTTTTTAAAGTGCATTCAGCTTGCTAGATGTGCAATGTGGAACAGTAATTATTCCGTCTTTGGGATTTGATATTATTACTTTTTTTGGTTCCACAATAAGGAGTATTTCATTTGAGGTTGAGTTCTCATGAGTCATAAAGTTAATTGGGATTTCTAAACATGATTGATTTTCTTGGTTTTAAGGAGTCAGTCCTTGAGTAACTTGTGGTAAATAATTTTAGGCAACTTAATGCACACAGAAATAGTTTACCCCAAAAAAGGATTATAACATTGTAAGCAGAACAAGATCATCCTCCAAGGCCACCTGGAAGTTCATGTGTGCAGCTGGCCAGGAGTTTAGCTACCTGTCCTCATTGCTTGGCGCCAGCTGTTTACTTCTGACTACAACTCAAAGTCTTTGTTATTCAGGGTCCCTTGAGAGATGCACCCCACTGGTGTTGGTTAGGGACAATCTTGGGTTGGCAAACATGTTAACACACAGAGAGTGTTATAAATATGTAATTCTTGAGTGGAATTTAGAAAATCTGGGTGACAAAATGAGGTCTTTCCTAAGTAAAATCTGAGTATTCTGAAAAACTTGCCAATGAGAGCCTCCTAGAAATGCTCTCTGCTCATTTCCAGATCTGAGGTGTCCTCAGTATGCTCACAGAGCATGGGACAGATGACCTGGGCTGTTGGAGACAGATATGCATAGACTGTCAAAGTGGAAGGATGGTAGAGATCATTTGCCAGTGTAAATGGCCACGTGGGATTCTGTTGGCTTCTGGGACAGAAAAATCTTTTTCTGTGAGACTCTCCTGGCCTCTAGGCTCTGTGGATCAATAATGCACCTGCTACTGGTGTTGTGAGAACTGAAAATCACTTCTTCCAAAGTATTTTCAAATAGGGAGGGAATGAAGAAGGTCATACAACCTTCAGATAGGGCACAGGGTGTCAGGAGTGGGGTGGTTTGCTTGAGGTCTTCATGCAAATTAGTTAGGAAGTCAGAATTTTACCCTGAAGTCTTGACTTTAATCACCACCTGCTATTCATTTGTAAAGTAGGAATTAACATACTAATTAATTTACTATTTGGGAAGTGCTTTAAAATTCTAAGCAAAAGGTACTAAATAACTACCCTCAAAGTGTTATCTACTTATCATCAACATGGGTATAGTCACAGGTCACTTCGCAGTGTGCATATGTTCTGGAAATGTGCCCTTAGGTGATTTCTATTTCTATTTCTTCATTTCTGAACGTCACAGAGTAGAGTCACACAAACCCAGATGGCACAGCTAAGCACACACCTAGAATACATGGTGTAGCCCACTGGGATTACCATTCGATATGCAATCTGCCCTTGACTGAAACATCTTTCAGTGCTTCATCACATCGTTTATTTTGTAATTCATTTGGGAGGTGCTTTTTAGAAAATATCCATCAGTGATGGGTAGAAGAACACAACCACGCCCAAGCTGGCAGTTGGTGGAGGCAGGCCCGGCGTGTCCCCTTTTCACCCCAGGGCTGAGTGCCATTCCTGGCATGTGTCTATTCATCTAACCTGCAGCACATACATATTTGCATTTGAGCTGCTCTTCCAGAGAGTTTGTCAAAATATGTCTCTAGGAGTTTCATTTCTGATTACTCTCCTGTTCAGGGTCCCCTGGATTGTGGTGACAAAACTGGACCATCAGATGTAGCCAAGGTTGCTTGGGACCTAAGGGGAATTTCCTTGATGCTGGTGTTCAAGTTGTGACCCAAATGTACCGTTGGTGCTACTGGAAGGAGTGGTTTAGCACAGGCCCCTTTGCCAGGCAATAAATCCCTTTCTCCTGGGTGCTCCAGCATGGTGAGCAAGATGCTGCCTGCCAAGGGCTCTGAGGCTCGGTACAAACATTATCCGTAATGCTGTCTCTAATCTGTAAATCCTGGGCTCTCTGTCTATAAATACAAAAAGGAGTGGGGCTGGATAGACAGAAGCAAATGCATGTGAGGCATTTCCTCAGCTTTTGAGGTTGTTTCTTGCTGCATGCTTTTCCAACTTAGAGACATTAAGCCTCTACTTTTAAGCCTCAGCAAGTCCTACATATTTGTCTGTGATAGGAACTTCCTCTTTTGGAACATAAATCCTGTTGCTGGTTTTTTTCCTTTCAACAATCAACTTTTGTTCTTTCCCAGCAGAGTCCTACACAGCCCCAGGCTGTACTTTTTCATCACTAAATCATGGAAACATGACTCTACTCCTCCAGTTACCATTAGAAATCTATTAGAGACCTCCCCTGGAAAAAAGCTGTTTCTTTCCTTCACCTGGATCCAGGTAGTAACTGGGTAGTACGGACACTCAGGGTAGACCCCTATCAGTTTCACTAAATGAGCAATGTAAAGTGCCCTTAAGATTAAAGGATATTCTTCCAGAAATTTTAGTGGGCAAGGATGTTCAAAGCTAAGAAATGGCTTTGCAGCAGTAGGGGCTGAGAGGAAATTTCCCTCTATTTTCTTGGTTCTTCTGAGACTCATTGAGCAATCAAATGAACATCGGGCTAGTGTAAATGGCCACAAATTTAATTACATACATATATATATATATAGAGAGAATCTACATGAATGTCGATTCAAAAGTCAATGGGGCAAAATGAGTGTATATATTCCAAGCTAAGGAGTGGAACAGAGGTCTGGGTCTTCAAGGAGAGGAGGGAGACTCATGATGAAGGGTGGATGCTCTGCAAGTAGATGTTTGCCCTGACATACTGATAGTTTTCTCCAGCAGAAAGGTAATTTATGTTAAAATCCAAATTCTGGGTAATTCCCCCAATTTTTTTTTTCTTCTAGGTTGTTAATGGAGAGATAAAATTTTCTCACGAATCTTTAGGGTTTCAACTGAACTCAACTCAAAACAATCCAATGCCAAACTGACATGTCTTGAAAATGATTGTTCTGAACATCTCAAGGAGGCCTGTATGTCACTAATTTTATACGTAATGGATAGTTTAATTAGATATAGAATCTTATATTGAATACAATTGACATCAGTTTGAAATAATTTGCATGCCAAAGTGACATATTTTGGGAACACCTGTACTGAACATCTGGGGGAGGCCTATTCTTCATCTCTTAATTCTAAGTGGGCAATTTCTTCCTGGCAAGGGTCCCAGTTGTTTCAAGCACCCAATGGCAAGGGGAAAAAAAAGGGACCGAGTGGAATATTTTAGTGTGAAAGAAATATATAAGACACCTAAGAGACATGATAACTTCATACAATGTTTCAAATAAACCTATGGTTAAAAGAAAAAGTTTTAGCTATTTGGGGGAACATTTATGAAGTTATGTAATATGATTAATTTTGTTGCGTATGTTGCTGGATTATGGTTGTGTGATAAAATACTACACTGGTCTTAGATGCCTAATTAAGTATTTAGTGATAAAGGACTTGAAAGCTTGGATTTCTTTAAATATACCCCAGCTTTAAAAATGACCATAGAGGGCCTCCCCGGTGGCGCAGCGGTTGAGCGCTGGGTTGCGAAGCTGCCCGCGGCCTCTGCAGCGCCGGTTCGATCCCCGCTGCTCCCCGGACACCGGAGGAGGGTCCCACATGGCGCGCAGACCTCTCCTGCCGCCCGCTGCTCCCCTCAGCAGTGTACTTCGGTCCTTCTGCCTGCTCTGCTCCCTGCTCTGGCTCTGGTGAATTCTCTCACCCTCCCGCGCTTCTGACTGTACCCAGTGCATGTATAAACAAAACAAACAAACAAACAAATAAAGAAAGAAAGAAAGAAAGAAAGAAAGAAAGAAAGAAAGAAAGAAAGAAAGAAAGAAAGAAAGAAAGAAAGAAAACATGCCTCTATATAAAAAAAAAAAAAAAAGACCATAGAGGGTCTCCCCTGGTGGCGCAGCGGTTGAGCGCTGGGATGCGAGGCTGCCCACAGCCTCTGCAGCGTGGGTTCTTTGCCCGGCCAGCTGTAGGCGAAGGTCCCACCAAAAAAAAAAAAAAAAAAAAAAATGACCGTAGATGCAACAAATATAAAAAAAGTATATGGTTACTGAAATTGGATAATTGGCAAGTTAGGTTTGGTGTACTCATTTTTGGAAATTTTAATTTAAAAGTTTAACAAGGAAAAATGTAAATTTTTTAAAAAAGATTTTTTATTTATTTATACGAGCACTGGGTACAGTCAGAAGCGCGGGAGGGTGAGAGAATTCACCAGAGCCAGAGCGGGGAGCAGAGCAGGCAGAAGGACCGAAGGACACTGCTGAGGGGAGCAGCGGGCGGCAGGAGAGGTCTGCGCGCCATGTGGGACCCTCACCCGGTGGCAGCCAGGGATCGAACTGGCGCTGCAGAGCTGCGGGCAGCATCGCAACCCAGCGCTCAACCACTGCGCCACCGGGGAGCCCCAAAATGTAAATATTTTTAATGAAATATATGGGAATCAGTTTTGTCATAAAGTTACTGAATGTATGGAATGCCTACACTTTCTGCTCTAGTTTAGAGAGATCATGATTTTCTAGAACTTGTCTGTTTAGGCTTTTTGGGAATAAGGTTTCCATTTGCAAAATTTGGTATGGTTTATCATATTTTTAAAATCTATGTATTTCGTATTTTTTTTTTTTTAGGTTTGGAAAAGCTGCTAATTTCAGCAATGTCCACAGTTTGAAAGAGATAGTGATGTCCCCAAGGCAATAATTTCTGCATGTTCTATTTTTTATTACTTCATACTGGTAGATAACCATTTTGTTGTGACATTAGACCCCTTTCTCTCCTTTTTGCTTTTCTTCCTAGGGGAAAGGTCTTGTTTGGAGGTATTTTGGTATTTTTCTATTCAAATTAATTTACTGGAATGTCTTCCCAAGTGGTTCTAATTGCAGGGTACCTTAAGGAACCATAAATTGTATATAAAGGGTGACTTATGACCTTGATATTCTTTGACCTAAAAAAAAGAAAGAAAGAAAGAAAAAATATATGGATTCAACTTAGCCGTTGTAAACCAAGAGTTCCCGGTTAAACATGTGGTAAGCATTCTGCTGCAGAATGGTGGTATCTCCCCTAAAAGGAACATTCACCTTGGTTTCTATCACTAGTTAAGAAGGTCAAATGTAGACTTTACATGCTGGTTCTAGAATTTACTAGTGGTATGGCCATGAGAAATTGGACAAGTTAATACAACTTTTATGAACTATTGCTTTTTTGTGTTAATTATCATTAAATGGGGCCAATAATAGTTTGTAAGTTAGAAGTAATGACATGAAAACATAGCCGTTACGGTGCTGGTATATAATATGGGCACCTGGTGGCTGCCCTTGAATGGCAGCTGTGAAAAGTCAGGGAGAAAGGGACAAGAGGAAGGCTCCATATTATTATGGGTTTTGAAGAAATGATGGTATTTCTGAAGGAAGCCATTGAATCTCAGTAGATATAAAAAAATAAGACAGTATCCTTTTGTTGAAAAAGTTCACTCTGGAATGGATTGCCTTCTAAGATGTGATTTGGGCACTGGGAAATGTTGGTCAGCAGAGGAATTGCTATGGAGGTTCACCCAAGAATCTGGACTCCTGCACTTCCCATAAGCTCAGCCCTAATAGTGGCCCAAGCGGCAGCTCACTGATAGACTGGCTCCCTAGACCTCAGTAAGACGCAAAGCTAGGGGCCTCCCTGGTGGCTCAGGGGTTAAAGACAAAGCTGTCAAGCTGCTGCCAGCCACTCTAGCACAATTCCTGGCAGCCTGGGAGCTGACTTACAGGGCACAGCAGACCTCTCCTGTCTCACCTGCTGCTCCCCTCAGCAGTGTGTTTCAGTAGATCTGCTTGTTCTGCTCCTCAACTCTCTCTGGTAAATCCTCTCACTCCCTGCACCTCTGGCTTATACCCTTGCCCTTGTATGCATAAATAAATAAATCTTTTTTTTTTAAAAAAAAGAAGCAGAGCTAATATTGAGGCAGCATTTATAGCTCTTTTTAAAATGACCAAGATTACCATGGAAACTAAAGGCAAAGCAACAAAACTCCAAGGAGCGGGGCATCATTTGCTTAATTGCTTATGACAATATGTGAAAGGAATGGAAATTTCAGACCTGGTAAAATGATAGATTTGTTTCAAGAGAAGAAAATGAAAGAATAGATAGCAATACCCTTGGGGTGAGGGGGCAGCTCTGTTGAAATCACTGACACTTTGGAAGCATTTTTTTAAACTGCCCCTGCTCCCTCTCTGTGGAAGCATTTTGATTAGAGTTTTAGTTATACTATCTCTCAGATTCATGCTGGGGTTAAAAAAAGTACAATATGGTTCCATTAACTATTACATGATTAAACTGAGAATCTCTAGGGAGAAAAAAGTATAGTTAACCTATATGCTTCTTCGCTTGATTTTAAATCCCTTAAAAAAATTACTTAGAGCTCACGAAGGATTAAATAAGAATGTAGAATGTTTCCTAAGTTTCAGTGAAATCAGACATTTTGAGTTTTTTCTATCACTGTCTTAAGAAGACATAGCCCAGATAGGCAATGTTAAGTATAGACTGCACAACAGTAAAATCCAGCTTCTCCTATTCTTTAAAGTTTCATTTAAAACTTAAATATGTAAAGAAAGCAAAATTAAATCTCTATTTATTTGAAAATAACACTTTTGTTTCAAAAAAGTTCTTTGCAAAGACCAAAACCTTTCAGAATTAATTTTTGTAAAGCTCTTATACAGAAGCAGTTTGTAAAACCTGTGGATTATCAAGACTTGATGAGGAAAGTACTGTTGCATGTAATTTCAAGCTACACCGAGTTATCAGTGCCTAGCTTGGAAGCTGGTGGAGAGTGACCATTTACTTTTTCTTTATAAGTAAGAAAAGATCTATCAGGATAACACTTTCATGCTATTAGGATGGTGTTATTTCCAGAGAGGAAAGCAATGCCCAATTCTGCTTTGTGGTTCACTTCTTCTTGGCAAAGTGTTCTTGACCTGAGAGAGAGACTCAAGGTGCAAAAGCTAAATGGGAATCAAAATACAGCCCTCTTTATAGCTGAAGATGATTGATGCTAGAAAAAGGCCACTCAAATGGAATCCACTTAAAGTGGGATGGAATCCACTTAACGTGGGATAGAATCCACTTAAAGTGTCATAGAAAATGTAAAAATAGGTTTGATAGGTATGCTTTTTGAAAAATAAATGAAATTTGTAAAAGTGAGTATATTTTGTCTTATACTAACAAAATGATTTTATAATAACTGTGTTCTCACTACACCCAAGGGGAGAAATCAAATATTGTACAAAATGAATAATGTAAGAAAATAAAAAAGTATAATCAAAAAAACAAACAAAAAAGTGATGCAAGTGAAGTACTGGCAAGTTCTTGCACGTGGTACCTTGACTCCCAGCCATGCATCTTCTTACAACCCATCACTGTGCTCTAAGAGAGCATAAGCACAATGTGGAGAAACCCACTGGAGGAAACTAGCTAACTGGTTGCTCCAGCCAACTCTCATTGCGCTCCCAGGCAGCAGGGAGCACCAATTTCCAGTCATATGTATGAATCCATTTTAGATCTTCTAGACGTTCCAACACCAAATCAACAACAGATGAAGCATGTTAACTTCCTGTCAACCCACAGGTTTGTAAGAAGAAATAATAAAATGTTATAAGCTATTAAGTTCTGGGATGGTTGGTTATGCAGCAATAGATAACTAAAACAGAAACTGTACCTGAAATAAAGTTCTGCCATAACATGTTGGTTTTAGGTCTGGTAGAAGGAATGGAGAAATTTGGAGGAATTCCAAAAAGGCTGTTAATGGAGGCTGGAAGGGCAGTGAGGAAAGTCCTACTGGCAGCCAAAGAGAATCTCGTGATGTATTGGCAGAACAATTAGCACATCCGTGCCATGGAAATAGAAAAGGGTACCTAATGAACTTGTGGATCTAGCCAGGGAGATTTCTTGGCACAATGTTGAAAGAGGCATCTGACTTATTTTAGCTACTTTGGTGAAGTAGAGGAACAGCTGAACTAAAGAAGGAACTGTTCAGATTTCAAGCAGAATTTTGAAGCACGAGTAAAGAACTAGAACATATGGATGTGATCATAAAATAACTTTTCATCCCCAGTCTCTCCAAGACAAGATTTCTCAAAGTAAGAAATGACCTTGGTTTGAAAATGAATTCCAGAGTGTTGGCTGTAAAATATGTTATAGTACCACTTAATGATGCAAGATTTGTATCATTGTGAAATGATCGTTACAGTAAGTCTAGTAAACATCTGTCACTGTTCACAGTGACAAAACTTTCTCGTGGTGAGAACTTTTAGGATACACTCTTAGTGACTTTCAAATATGGAATATGGTATTAACTATGGTCAACATGTTATATATTACATCCCATGGAATTTATTTCATCAAAAACATTCCATTTTTCAAATTGTGTATGATGTTAGCTGTTGGCTTGTTATATTTGGCCTTCATTGTGTTGAGGTACTTTCTTGATACACACATTTTGTTGGGAGTTTTTAACCACAGATAACTGACTTTTACCCATCTTGCTAGTGAGAATCTACCCACTGGGTGATATGAGAGCAGGAAGGTACACAGTAGAAAAAGAAGTGGTATTACTCTATTTCTCTCTTCATTCTGTCCATTAGAAAGGAGAAAGGAGAACAAGGCAAAGGAAACACTATTTATGGGCAGAAGTGATTTAGGAACAGACTAAGAGAAGTTGGTCGCAGGAGTGAATTCTTGTTTGAGCTGAATTTCTCAGAACTTATTGTTGAAAAAAAGTTACAAGTTTTTTTTTTAAAATCAACTTTTCCCAAAGTCTTGTACTAGAAGTAGGAGGGTATTGACTCCAAGAGAGGATTAAAGTGAAGTGAGAAACTCTTGAGTAAAGATCTGGAGATCAATGCAAGCTTAAGCTGTGACTGAGAAAAGCAGAAAGATGTGAAGGAACCATTGTAACTTGAATTTGTTTACTTTAAAAAGTTATTCCTAAGAGTTGTCTACTTTTATTGGTAAACGTTAAACTATTTCCACAAAGAACTGTGCTTTTGTAAATAATGAGTAAAACATGCATTGCAATATTAAATTATAGATATATAACATACTTTTCAAGGTCCAGACTGTTGAGTTTGAACACCCAAATTAAATACATAAGAAAATATTTAAATGTTAAAAAACAGTTGTACTATAAGAAAGTGAAAATCAAAATCAACAAAAAACTATGAACCAGAGACACTTTTTGGGGAGTGAGGGGCGGGAGGGGAGGGATTGGGGTCAGAATGGGGGGGTTGCAATTGTATGGGGGAATATAAAAATAAAATTTATTATTTAAAAAAAAAACAGTTGTAGTACTGAATAAGCTTTGAGAAAGCTGAAACTACATACAGAGGTACAGGATATATTAATTCATTCATCAAATATTGAGTGCTTGCTCAGTGCTGTTTAATCTAGTATTCATATTATTAATGCATGTTAGGAAAACTTATTGTTAAAAGCTACAATGTATGAAGCATGGTCACTGGAACTAAGTTGTAATATATTTAAAGATTTATTTTTATTTGTTTTTTTTAAAGATTTATTTATTCATGCATACAAGAACCAGGGTACAGGGCAGATGTGCAGGAGGGTGAGAGGATTCACCAGAGTCAGAGCAGGGAACAGAACAGGCAGACTGACTGAAAATCACTGCTGAGGGGAGCAGCGGGCGAGACAGGAGAGGTCTGCCACACTATATGGATATATTTCTGGCTGGCCTGCATCAAACCCATGCTGCAGAGGCTGCAGACAGCTTCACAGTGCTGTGCTCAACTGCCTGTGCCACCAGGGAAGGCCCTATTTTTATTTGTTTATGCATACAAGAACTGGGGACTAGGCAAGAGGTACAGGGGGTAAGAGGATTCACCAGAGACAGAGTGGGGAGCAGAACAGGTGGATCTACTGAAATACACTTCTGAGGGGAGCAGGGGGCAAAAAAGGAGAGCTCTGCTGTGCCATGTGGGTTAGGTACCTGGCCGGGCGTCGAACTCATGCCCAGTGGCTGGTGATAGTTTGGTAGTGCTGAAACTTTAATCCCTGAGCCACCAGGGAGGCCCAAGTTGTAATATTTTTTAATGGAAGAGTCAGTAATTGAAAATTTTGAGGAAGCAACTATTCTTCTAGAAAATACTTTACTTTAGGGGTAGAAGTTCCTGAAATACTGACCAAATTTCACCTTTGCCATGAGAGTACAGAAACATAAATTAATAAATGCAGAGTACTAGTAAAAATACCCTTTGGGGAAAAGGCACACTTGAGATGCCTTTGGGGTTTTCTTATCGATGAACTATTTGGACTTTCTCCTGACGCAAAAAGGAAAAAAAAAAGGACTGCAATCAACACTATCTGGTTTTATTTGTACTTCAGAACAATTTTAATGGATCCTTTTAATGCAGTGCTTTCATAGTAAATATAGAAATACTCAAACTTCTTCCACAGTTTCTATTCATTTCTCAACAGTCATCATAATGTCCTACCAAGTCAAAAATCCTATGCGATCTTTCCTCTGGAATAAGAGGTCATTTGTCCAGCAAACTTTTCAACAACGTTTTATCTCTTCTATGCAGCTGGCAAAAACATTGAACCAGCAAATGGAAAACACACAGCGGTATATATGTTTGGAGTCTTTGTAAACTTTCCCATGCATACTGTTCTACCAGCTTTACATATTTCCTGAGCAGATACTGATGAGCTAAGATGTCAAGCATGCTCGGAGGTACAAATTGGTCTAGTATGCATAATCTGTGAATTCAGCCTATTGAGTGGAGCCAGCTGTGGGTCTTCCCTTCAAGAAGCTCATGCTTTCAAGAACTTTGTTCCACTCCACCCACCAACGCTTCTACCACCCCCCTGGAGACTTCACTTCCTATGGGAAAGAGCTACTTGTTGACAGCATCTCAGGGAAACCAGAGAAACTTTATGATAATTGTAAGTATCCCATCTTCCCACCCCTCCCCAATTTTGGCTCATGTTGCCCATTTCATTCCACGGATGTTGATGTGAAAGGAAGTTCAATGAAACCCACCTTGCTCTCAGTCTGAGGGGAAATTATTTTCTAATATACGAAGGGAAGCTTGGTTTTTTAGAGACTCACCTGAGACCAGACATGCTTCATCTTAGTCTTGTCAGTTATACCTACGTTGAAATGAAGGTATTACAGAGGATGATGGACAAGAATATTTTTTAATCATTCTTTCCCAGTGAAAGTTATGTCTTCAAAGCCTATTTTTCCCTTCCTCACTATATCAGTCACAACAATTTTGACTATTGATGGACTTATATTTGAAGAAGGAAGGTTCTCTGTTTTTCTTTGCTGTATCCTCAGGGCCTAGAATACAGCCCAGCACACAGGTGAAAGGTAAATGCTGAAAGTTATTTGTTGAAATGTAATGTTGCATGAAGAATATAGAAGGTCAAAATGCGCAGTCCATGCCTAGTAATTCCCTTTCATGTCTAAAAGCTTAAACAAGAGGATGTTGGGCATTTGGTTTGATAGACTTTATTTTATTTTTTATTTATTTATTTATTTATTTTTTTTTAGAGGCGTGTTTTCTTTCTTTCTTTATTTTGTTTTTGTTTTTGTTTATACATGCACTGGGTACAGTCAGAAGCGCGGGAGGGTGAGAGAATTCACCAGAGCCAGAGCGGAGAGCAGAGCAGGCAGAAGGACCGAAGTACACTGCTGAGGGGAGCAGCGGGCGGCAGGAGAGGTCCGCGCGCCATGTGGGACCCTCCTCCGGTGGCCGGGGAGCAGCCGGGGATCGAACCGGCGCCGCAGAGGCCGCGGGCAGCTTCGCAACCCAGCGCTCAACCGCTGCGCCACCGGGGGGGCCCTGGTTTGATAGACTTTAAATTACAACAGGAATTCTTGGGAGCATTATCTCAGATACTTGAAACATCAACCAGTCTCCAGTTTTCACCTTTTTTCCCACTGTGAAAAGGGCTATTGGCAGTGTCTTCACTGTAAGTGTTCATTGAGGCAGCAACTAAACTTAGCTCACTACTTTTCTAAAATGCAGATGCTTAAAATGATAGATGAAGAGGTCTGTTAAGAGTTCAGGGTCCTTGTTTCCATCCACTCCTGACAGGACAGAACTGTCATAGACTGAACACAAAGCATCGTTTAGGCTGAGTATTTGTCCCTAAATTGGATGAACCTGACATTATTGACAATAACTACATGTCCTAAATCTGCCTCCTGAAAATGTACAATGTATGAATGAGCAGGGGAAGAAAAATGCACTTTTGCTCAACACTCACATTAACATTCCTTTTATAGGACAGATTCCAAAAGTGTTTTAACATACAGTGTTATTGCCTAAGGAGGCCCTGTTGGAGAGCCTGGGGGACCCAGCAGGGAGCCTTAACCCCAAACTGGATTCCCAGCACCCCCAACTGCCTGTGGTTATGTGACTCCGGGCAAGGATTTAACCTTTTGGGATTCCAGCTTCTTTATCTGTGAAATAACATTGGCTTCCTGCCTTCCAAGGATACCAGAAGGAAGAATGAGTTAACATTTACATAGCAGTTTGGGCGTCTCTAAGAAAGGCTCAAGATGAGAAAATATGATAGAATAGGAAAATGTCTTATTTAAAGTTTTTGGACTTCGTCTTTCTGGACCTATGTACAGCATTTTAATAACACAAAGAAAATTCTGAACTTAATTCAGGTAGGAAAACTCTGATCCTACCTGCTGGAGTTCCTTGTTTGTTAACTTTGGGGAGGGGAAAGATATGGCGGAGGTAACTTAATTGCTATTAGGTGACATATCTGAGTTTAGACAGTATTTAGATAGCGTTAGATAGGCACCCCTTTTGGAGAATAGCATTAGGCAGAGAAGGAATGTGCTAAATTTGGAGTTCATCACGTTGCTAAGCTCCTGGGGTATGGGATTATATTTCTAATACCTTTCCTGTATCCGTCATATAGCTACGAGTTAGTTGGTAGTTTATTAATGAAAGAATTGACAAAGGTCTGAATTACAGTTTTGTTCCTTACCAGCTATGTGCTCATTTTCCATAATTGTAATTTAAGTTATACCAGCATCTTTGCAGGGTTATTTATTTATTTATTTTGCATAGAAGTACTGGGGTGTAGGCCAGAGGTGTGGTGGGAGTGAGAGGACTCACCAGAGTCAAAGTGGGGAGCAGAACAGGCAGATTTACTGAAATATACTGTTAAGGGAGCTGAGGGGTTATTTTGAAGGCTTGATGAGTGATGGGTATAAAGAGCCCCATGTGCTGACTGACACTTTTGGGGTACACAATCACAATAACTGTTGTGATCATCGTTAAGTAACAACTACTCCGAGGACATGGGGCAGTACAGTGACAAAAGCACAGTGAGTTCACTGGCATTGACATGTGTCAGCTCCTGCGGAGCAAAGGTTTAATATTTTTAGAATTCTGTTCCCCACCTGTATAGGAGTTTGATAAAATTTGATCTCCTTAGCAGCTCAAGGTTTAGAATTTAGTCCAGTATCATAAAGGATACTTTGTATCTTTCAAAGATCTTTTACTGTATCATACATCAGGAAAGCATATAAACCCCAGTAAATGACCATCATCTGACCACCAAGGTCAATACATGGACCATGGCCAGCATCTCAAGAGCTCATCCCGTATGCACACATCATTTCTATTCTTCTTTCACCTAACATTATATCATGTACATGGCATTTGGAATTTTTTAAAGATTTGTTTATTTATACAAGCACTGGGTACAGTCAGAAGCGCGGGAGGGTGAGAGAATTCACCAGAGCCAGAGCGGGGAGCAGAACAGGCAGACTGACGAAGTACACTGCTGAGGGGAGCAGCGGGTGGCAGGAGAGGTCTGCGTGCCAGGTGGGACCCTCACCAGTGGCTGGGGATCGAACCGGCGTTGCAGAGGCTGCGGGCAGCTATGCAGCCCAGCGCTCAACTGCTGCACCACCGGGGAGCCCCATGGCATTTAGAATGTTTAAAAATATGGTTAACTATAATAAACCATTTACCTATATGAATGTGCTATGATTTATAAGCCACTCCCTGAGTGTTGGCAATTTGGGTTGTTCCTACATACTGTCTGTCCTGTTCTACTATACCTGTTGTTTCTGGCACAATTATCCCACCATTTCAAGCACTGAATAAAATAGATCTAACACCTGAAGGGCATATTCTTCCTCCAATCCTCTTTCATAAACAGTTATTCCACTTATTAATTTTGAAATATTCTCAAACCTATAGAAAAATTGCAGGTCTAGTACAACAAACACTCTTCCTAAACCATTTGGGAATGAGTTGCTCCACAATGCCCTGTCACTTGCAAACATGTAGTGTTATTTCCTACCACCAAGGGCAGAGAAATGGAAAATTAATATTAATATCACCATCAAAATTTCAGACCCTTTTCAAATTTTGCCACTTTTCCAAATAATATTTTTATAGCAGGGCCTCCCCAGAGGTGCAGCGGGTTGAGTGCAGCGCTGTGAAGCTGTCCACAGCCTCTGCAGGGCAGGTTTGATTCCCAGCCGGCCAGGGAGATTCCCACATGGCGCAGCAGATCTCTCCTGTGGCGCCTACTGCCGCCCTCAGCAGTGTATTTTGGTCAGTCTGCCTGTTCTGTTCCCCGCTCTGTCTCTGGTGAATCCTCTCACCCTCCATTGCCTGTACCCCAGCTCTTGTATAAAGAATAAATAAATCTTAAAAAAATATATTTTTATAGTAAAAAAATCCAGTCAGTATTAATTGTTGTTTTTAGTCTTTTGCATGTTTTTTTAATTGTTTTTTTAGTTGTTGCTTTTTTGTTTTCTTTCATTTTTTTTTTTATAGCGGCATGTTTTATTTATTTATTATTTATTTTATTTGTTTGTTTGTTTTGTTTATACATGCACTGGGCACAGTCAGAAGCGCGGGAGGGTGAGAGAATTCACCAGAGCCAGAGCGGGGAGCAGAGCAGGCAGAAGGACCGAAGTACACTGCTGAGGGGAGCAGCGGGCAGCAGGAGAGGTCTGCGCGCCATGCGGGACCCTCCTCTGGTGGCCAGGGAGCAGCCGGGGATCGAACCGACGCTGCAGAGGCCGCGGGCAGCTTCGCAACCCAGAGCTCAACCACTGCGCCACCGGGGAGGCCCTGTTTTTGGTTTTTTTTTAAGTTTTTTTTTTTTTTTAATTGTTGTTTTTAGTTTTTTGCATGTTTTTTGCATTTTTTTTCCCCCATCTCCTGTCTGGGTCTTTTAGTGATTTTTTTGAGCTTGGTACTTTATAAGAGTATAGGCCAATTATTTTGTAGCATATTCCTTAATTTAGCTTATTTGCTATTTCTTCATGGTTATATTTATGTTATAATCTTCTAACAGGAATATTGTATGTTCTAATATAGAACATAATATATATTCCCATTGCATTTTAACAGGTGACTTGTGGTTTCTATTTGTCCCATAACACAGGATGTTTATTTTGATTAAAGTGGTATCTCCCATGCTTTTCCAACTATAGAATTATTCTTTTTGCTTTGTAATAAATGAATAATTTGTTGGAGGCTGTTTTTACTACGTCAATGTCCCTGAAATATTCTATTTAATTATTCATCCATTTACTGGTGTATATTCTTGGTTTCTTATTTGAAACTTTATAATCCTTTACTATCATTATTAATTTTAATAGGTCACTGGAAGTCTCTTCAGGCTTGGTTTTATGTGTGTCTGTGCATGCATACCTGTGTGCTTGTGTGTGTCTGTGCAAGTGTGCTATTTGTGCATGTGTATGTGTGTGTGGAATTGATGGTGGGATTGTAAAGTGGTATATTGCTTTGGAAAATTGTCTGGCAATTCCTCAACATGTTAAACAGATTTTCCATATGACCCAGCAATTCCATTGCTAGGTATTTATTCGAGATAATCGAAAATATGTTCATATAATAACTTGTAGATGAATATTCATAGGAACATTATTCATAATTGGCAAGAAATGGAAACAACCCAAATGTTCAGCAAGTGATGAATGATAAACTAAATGTAGTATATTCCACATAATATTAATCAGTCATAAAAAGGAATGAATTCCTGCTTCATATTATAATGTGAATAAACCTTGAAAACATTATGCAAAGTAAAAAACTAGCTCAAAAAGGCCACATACTATATGACTACATGTATAAAAAGTGTCCAAAATAGGAAAAGCAAGAGAGAAAGGAAATAGATTAGCAGTTGCAGGGTTTGGGAGCAGGGGAAATTGGGAGTGACTGGTAATAGATACATACAGGGTTTCATTTTGGCGTAATGAAAATATCCTAGAATTACATAATGGTGAGTGTTACATAACCCTTTGACTCTACTAAAACCTCCTATCTTGCATATTTTGAAACAATAAATTTTATGGAATGTAAATTATATCTCAATTAAAAAAGCAAAACTAGTAAGGGTCTTTGGGGAAAAAACCCCATTTTTTGATGATTCAAAGACTAGTTACACATGAAATTTTAGTCACTGAAGAACAGATGACGAAAGTTTTACAAAATTTGAAAACTTTTTAGAATGATGTATAAAACAACAGAAATTATGTTGAATTTAAGTTTTACTTAGATATCATTGACATACAATAAACTGCACTTATTAAATTGTAGTTTGTTATGTTGTAACAAATATGACCAAAATAAAAATAACTAACATGCTCATTATTCCCCAAGGTTTCCTCGTGTTTCCTTGTAATCCTTCCCTTTTCATACTTCCTCCTTAGGCCTCAGGGCACCCCGATCTTATTTATTTATTTATTTATCTTTTAATAGAGGCATGTTTATTTATTTATTTATTTGTTTGTTTGTTTTGTTTATACATGCACTGGGTACAGTCAGAAGCGCGGGAGGGTGAGAGAATTCACCAGAGCCAGAGCGGGGAGCAGAGCAGGCAGAAGGACCGAAGGACACCGCTGAGGGGAACAGCGGGCGGTAGGAGAGGTCTGCGCGCCATGCGGGACCCTCCTCCGGTGGCCGGGGAGCAGCCGGTGGCCGGGGAGCAGCCCGAGGCCGCAGAGGCCGCGCGGGCAGCTTCGCAACCCAGCGCCCAACTGCTGCACCACCGCGGAGGCCCCACCCCGATCTTATTTTTATTACCATGTATCAGCTTACATTTCTTAGAATTTTATATAAAGGAAACCATACAGTATATACTCTTTTGAAAAGATATTTGACTTTCACTTAGATAATGATTTTGAGATTTATCCATGTCTTTCTATATTTTAATTTAATTTCCTTTTGTTGCTGAATAACATTACATTGGTGTCAATGTGTTTACCATTTACCTGTTGATGGACATTTGCTTTGTTTCCACATTTTGGCTATTACAGATAAAATTGCAATGGGCATTCATATACAAATCCTTACAAGGAATATGCTTTAATTCTTTTAGGTAAATACCTAGGAGTGGAACAGCTTCATCACTTAGTTTTTTTTTTTTTTTTTTGTGGGACCCTCGCCGGCGGTCGGGGAACAAACCAGTGCTGCAGAGGCTGTGGGCAGCCTCGCAGCCCAGCTCTCAACCACTGCGCCACCAGGGGAGGGCCCATCACTTAGCTTTTTAAGGAACAGTCAAACTTTCCTAAAGAGGTTGTATATTCACATTCTCACTAGCATTGAATAAGAGTTGGGATGTTTTTAACAGTATCTTTTTTGATTGCTGAGTAGTATTCCATTGTTTAGATATACCACATCTTCTTGTTCCATTATTCTGTTTTGGGGCATTTAGGTCATTTCCATATGTTGGTTATTGTGAATAGTGCTGCAGTAAACAGAAGAGCATGTTTCCCTTCAAATTAATAGTTTTATGCTCTTTTGGTAGATATTTAGAAGTGGAATGCTGGATTTTATGGCAGATTCATTTTTAGTGTTTTGGGTAACCTCTACACTGCATTCCAAAGGGGCTGAATTTGTCTACATTCCCACCAATAGTGTAAGAGGGTTCCTATTTCTCTACACCTTCATTGTTGTTTCTGGTACTTTAAATATGGGCCATTCTTACAGGTGTGAGTTGGTATCTCATTGTGATTTTGATCTACATTTCCTTGATGATAAGTGATGAGGAGCATTTTTTCATGAGCCTATTGGCCATCTGTATGTCTTTGGAGAAGTGCCTATTGAGCTCTTCTGCCCATTTTGATTGAGTTGTTTTTAACAGTGTAACAGTGTCTTTTAAAAAGCAGAAGTCTTAAAGTCGAATAAAGTCCAATTTTTGTGTAACCCAAGGTAGCAGTGGCTTTTTTCTGGAAATATTATATTTCAAGCTAATTTTTGCCTAGTGTGCAAGGTAGGACTTGTTTTTGCGTATGTATATGAAATCGTTCTTATACCATTTGTTGAAAAGACTCTTCAATGAATTGTCTCTGCAGATTTATAGAAAATTAGTCATTCAGACTAGAATATATGGGGCTTGGAATCAAGGAATAGAAGTGGTTTATTTCACCATTAAGCCCAATAATTTGCTCATTGAATTTGCTTTCCCTCCTGGCTACCTTGAGCTCCTTGTTTGGAGTCTTGCAAAGAGGAACTGCTTGCCAGGATACATGCTAATGGCTCTAGGTAAAGAACCCCAAATGGTGAGGCACTTGGCTTACTTGACAGAGCAGAAGAAAAGTGTGGCTAATGTGTTGGTGAGGACTGCATGAGAAGTAACTCTCTCTAAGGTGCTCACTTCTGGAAAATAAATTGTGGGTTGTATTAGAAGACTTTTTATTCTGTCAAGTTTATGCAAGGAGAGAACAATAACACACACTTTTTTATTTATTTGCATTATCTAAAGGGACAGAAAAGTCAGGGGATTATGGTCTATAGAAGTGGACAAATCTTTTCCAGGCCTCAGAGGTATTTGAGAATGCAACTAAAAAGAAAGACTATCTAAATGTCTTGTTCAGTTATTATAGCACAGATCTAAAATAGAGCAGGGATGCTGGGTAATAGAAAACTAGTATTAGTCCAGTTACACACTCATTTAGCCATCACTGGTCTTTATGCTAATGCTATTGCTATCCATATACTCTGCTTACTTCTGGATAAAGGGCCCTCTTGTGCCTTGAAAACATTGCCTTTTTGTCCATATTTAGAGTTGTAGTTAGGATTCTGGAATTTGATTGCTGGGCTTTGAATTCTGTTTCATTCACGTTTTAGTTCTATGATCTTGAGTAAGTCAATTAACCTCTCTGTGGTTAAGTTTTCTTATCTATAAAACAAGGGCAATAGTGGTATCTACTTCTGAATATCAAATACAATTGTTCAGAAAATTAAGATAACAATTGCTAAGTCCTTATAATAGTGCTGGACCCATAGTAAGTAATGAATAAATGTTAGCAATTGTGAGTAATATAATTTGGCATTGCTGACTCTAAGACTGCTTGCTGGAGATAGCAAGCCTGCAGACCTGCTAAATAATTGTTAGGGACTAAATTGTGTCTCCTCTCCACCCCACTCCCCAGTTCCCCAAATTTGCACATTGAAGCCCTTACCCTCAATGTGACTTCTTTTTAAATTTAGGGAGGTAATTAAGGTAACTTAAGGGGAGGTCCAAATCTGTTAGGACTGATGTCCTTGGAAGAGAAAGGCATTCAAGAGATCTCTCTGATATTTTGTTATGGCACACTGAGCTAAGATAAGGACATTATGAAATTTCCAAATTCACATATTTAATAAACAAATTAACAATGCTGAGATACTGTGGCTGATGTGATCTTGAATGCCATTTACTGATATCTGCCATGGGGGAGTGTAAAGGGCAGGAATGGACCACGGTGCAGGTTTTCTGATCCAGCAGACCGGGTAAAGCAGGAGTCAGAGTCCTCAGTGGCTTTGCAGGTTTTTATTGGGGTTCACCGGGCACACGGAAGGCAGAGGTGCTGGGGGGCCAGGAAGCTGGCAGTCCTCCCACCCCCCAGCAGGTCTTCACTCTGGGCTCTCTGGCCTTCTCTTGGCTTTTGCTTCTCTTGCTTCTCTCTTGGCTTCTGCTGCTGCTGCTGGCGTCCCCGTGACGCCGCCCTTAAAAGCCCAGTCTTAGCCCGGGTGAATCCCATCTACCTATGCCCACACCCTATTCCAGGTGCCCGCCATCAGGCATGCATTCAGGACTGCAAGGATCCATCATGTCCTGATGGTGGGAGGGCAGAAAAGCCTGACATTTTTCCTTACCCTACAGTCCACCCCCTCAGGGTTTTCTGCCATACAGTCTATATATATACAATTTTCTTAGCAAACAAACAATGCAGCCATGGCCCACAAAAGCAAATACATCGCAATATAACAAAATACAACAGAACACAAATAAGTCCAGGCAGGGCCCCAACCTAGTGGCAAAAGACAATTATTGGTACCAGCAGATGAGCCACCAAATCTGCTGCTGAAGGCACTGCTCATACGAGGGAGGGGAATCACTCACGGCATCTACTATATCACACCAGGAGCCGTCAGGCTTCCTGGCCTTCTCTGGCTATAGTCTCGGCTACAAGGCACACACAGCATCCACCCCAGGATGCACTAGCTCTGGGATTGGCAATTTTATTCTGTTGGGGGTAATCGCCAACCCTCAGGGTTTCTGTCTGCAGTCGCTCCAACACTCGGCCTTCACAGCCACCCATGCGACTTGCAGACCCCTGCACTCAGGCCAACCCACTGCACAAGCACATGGGTCGGGGATCCAAACTCTACATTCGGCCTCTTTCGGGTCCCCTCTTTGGCTTGGGCTCCACCCCAAGCCACGTTCCCCACCCGTCCCCCAAGGACGGGTTCCTCAGCTCCTCACCCTCACTCTACAACGAGCAGGGCATCACCCACAGGTGATTTTATGAGACTCACAGGGCTTCAGCATACTCAGGCTGCTTAACAGCCGCTCAGGGCTTCCCAAACTTAGCATCAGCACCAGCTTTTGCCTTCTCAGTTGGCTTTTCTCCTCTGCCTGGCTGTTGGGCATACACAGGCTGCTTTTGGCCACCAAGGCCTACTGGCCACCCCCAGATTCCCAAAAAAACATAATCTGCCAAGGTCCTCTGCCTTCTGGCGGGATTATCAGTCCAAATTCATCAGTCCATGTATGTCCATCAGTCGAAGTCCATTGGCCTCTCCCTGAATCAGCACTGGCGAGCTCCAAATTGGGGCCCTGTAGTCCCGATGATTCTTGCTGCCTCAGGGGTCGTTGGCTGGTCTTTTTGGGTGTCCTTGGCTGGTCCTCTAGGGCATCTCCTCCTCCAGGTATGGTCTTGTCCTGTAGATCCTGGACCTTGTCCATCTCCTGGGTCGCTATGACTCCTCCAGCGTCGTCACAGGCAAAGTCTGTTACTCCTTAGTCCCTCCAGGTCTTCGGAGGGCTCCATACCCGTCTGCATGGATCATCTTGCCGACTTATGCCAATTGTAGGGGCTGGAATGGACCACAGTGCAGGTTTCCTGATCCCATGCAGACTGGGTAAAGGAGGAGTCAGAGTCCTCAGTGGTTTTGCAGGTTTTTATTGGGGTTCACTAGGCACACAGCAGGCAGGGGTGCTGGGGGGCCAGGAAGCTGGCAGTCCTCAGCCCCCAGCAGGTCTTCACTCTGGGCTCTCTGGCCTTCTCTTGGCTTCTGCTTCTCTTGCTTCTCTCTCGGCTTCTGCTCGGCTTCTGCTGCTGCTGCTGGAGTCCCCGTGACGCCACCTGGGCACAGTGCAGGTTCTCTGATCCCATGCAGACCGGGTGAAGGAGGAGTCAGAGTCCTCAGTGGTTTTTTTGCAGGTCTTTTTTTGGGGTTCACCAGGCATATGGCAGGCAGGGGTGCTGGCTGGGGGGCTAGGAGGCTGGCAGGCCTCCCAGCCCCCAGCAAATCCTCACTCTATCTGGGCTCTCTGGTGTTCTCTGCTTCTGCTTCTTTGCTTCTCTCATCGGCTTCTTTCTCAGCTTCTGCTGCTGCTGCTGGTGTCCCCGTGATGCCGCCCTTAAAAGCACAGTCTTAACTCAGCTGAATCCCATCTACTTATGCCCACACCCTATTCCAGGTGCCCGCCATCAGGCATGCATTCAGGACAAGGATCCATCATCTATCCTGATGGCGGAAGGGCAGAAAAGCCTGACATTTTCTTTACCCTACACCGCCCTTAAAAGCCCAGTCTTAGCCCTGGTGAATCCCATCTACCTATGCCCACACCCTATTCCAGGTGCCCGCCATCAGGCATGCATTCAGGACAAGGATCCATCATCTATCCTGATGGCGGAAGGGCAGAAAAGCCTGACATTTTCTTTACCCTACACCGCCCTTAAAAGCCCAGTCTTAGCCCAGGTGAATCCCATCTACCTATGCCCACACCCTATTCCAGGTGCCCGCCATCAGGCATGCATTCAGGACCGCAAGGATCCATCATCTGTCCTGATGGCAGGAGGGCAGAAAAGTCTGACATTTTTCCTTACCCTACAGGGAGGTAACAACATTTATGTCGTAGGGACTACTGTCCACTTGATTCCCTCTAATAATAATGATTTTTTCCCCCTACAAAACCTTTTGAGGTCCTAGGCTGATTACTAGATAGCATGGGTTAGTAATTGTCTTTAAAGAACTTCTTTCTGCTTTTAGGCCATCACAGAGGATTTTGTAAGAACAAGAATTGGGTAGATTTGAATCTCTGACCAGATTCTGGGCTAGTATGTTTGAGCTTCACATCAGCTGCAGCCTTCCATTCACTCCCAAGTCCTGCAAAGCTGGCTGGATTAGATGGACACAAGGCCCTCCCTGCAATTTCTTCCCATTCCTCAAGGACTATCCTTCTCCTGGACCCTTCTTGAGCTCCTGCCAGACCCTGTTAGATTTGTACCGCAGAGCTTCCAACAGGCTCACCACAAGGATTCAAGTATTTAATTGTCTTAACTGATCACAGGAAGATTTGCAGATTATGGGGGTTGGGGTGAGTGAGGTTGGCCTTTCAAATTTCTCTCCCCCTTCTCTCTCCTCTTTTCTCCCTAACCTTTCCCAGAACCTTTCTTCCATTCAGTACAAAGAAGAATTCAGTTTGGTGCCAAGGCGCAAACTAGCAGAAATCCAAATTAATAAGATGTTTGCAGACTAAAGAACCTTCCACAATAAGGTAGTTTGGTTACAAATTCATTATAAATGCGTATTATATAGCACATGTATGTTATATGTGTAGGGTAAGGTAAGGTATCAGGCTTTTCTGTCCTCCCACCATTAGGATTGCATGCCTGATGGCGGGCACCTGGAGTAGGGTGTGGGCATATCTAGGTGGGATTCACCTGGGCTAAGACTGGGCTTTTAAGGGTGGCATCACGGGACGCCAGAGAGAAGCAGAAGAAGCAGAAGCAAAGCAGAGAGAAGCCGAGAGAAGAACAAACGAGAAGAACCACAAGAGAAGCAGAGAACGTGAGAGAAGGCCGGAGACCCCAGAAAGAGTGAAGACTTGCTAGGGGCTGAGAGGCCTGCCAGCCTCCCCGCCCCCCAGCACCCCTGCCTGCTGTGTACCTGCTAAATCCCAATAAAAGCCTGCAAAAGCCACTGAGGGCTCCAGGACTCGGTCCTTTACCCGGTCTGCTGGATTAGATAACTTGCACTGTGCCCATTCCTGCCCCTTACTTATGTATAGTATATGCATGATAAAATAAACATATTTATCAATAATCAATATCCTCTTTGTTTTTCTTTCTCGATTAGGAAAAACAGGTAATATAAAGATAAAAGGAACCTTTGCATTTAGGGAGAAAGAGAACTGTTGAGTGTGGATCTGTCATAATCACTCATTGACTTAAAAACTGGCTGGAATATACTTCTAAATTGTTTTCTCAGGTGTAAGGTGTTTAGAGTGTAGCAGTAAGAACGATTTAAACCTGGGCCTCCCTGGTGGCTCAAGGGGTTAAGCACTTCACCATGAAGCTCTATCCCTGGTCGGTCAGGGAGCAACCCACATGGCAAGGCAGACCTCTCCTGTCTCGCCCGCTGCTCCCCTCAGCACTTTATCAGTCTGCCTGTTCTGTTCCCACTGTCTCTGGTGAATCCTCTCAGCCCCCACCCGCATTTCTGGCCTGTACCCCATCTCTTGTATGCATAAATAAATAAATCTTAAAAAAAAAACAAACCGATTTAGATCATCTGGGTTTAGAAATACCTGGGTGAAATGGTTTTTCAAATCTTTTTAAGGCATATCTGAGAGAGAGAGAATAAAGTTTATTGGCCCACACTGAATCACCTCAGTGCCGGTAAAGTAGATTTCAGTCCTCTGTATTTTGACTAAATGATCTACACAGAACTTGTAAAAACGTATGCGGGTAATCAGGATCTTAGCAGTTATTTGAAGGCTGCCAGGCTTTCAGAAGTCACGTTGACTCCCCCAGGAGAGGTTTTCCCTAGACCTTCAGAGGGGCGCGCGGAGAGGCTGGGCCGAGTCTCCAGCGCTGACTTTCTCGCCACGCCCCGCACCCCCTGCTCAACGCACCACGCACGCCCCTGGCCAGTGGCGCACCCCGGCCGGGACGGCCCCCCTTCACCGCGCCGCCTTGCGCGCCCCAGCCGCTGGGGGCAGGGCTGGGGGCGGGGGCAGACCCGCCCCGCGAGCCCTTTAAAGTGTCGCGGGCGCGGGCCGGGCACGGCGAGTCCGGCGCGGAGAGAGCCGCGCGCCCAGTTCCGGGGAGCAGCGCGAGCGGCCGCGCACCCCGGGCTGTGCGTCCCGGGCCGGTGGGGAGGTGCTGTCGCCCAGGGAGGGCGCTCCGGGCTCTCGGACCCCTTCTGCGCCCCTTGACCGTGCGCCTCGGCTCGGTCCCGCCCGCCCCGGGAGTCCCCCATGCGCCCAGGCTAGTGCTCCCGGGGCGCCGCCCCTTAGCCGCAGGTATGTTGCACCCGCTGCTGCTCGCCGCGCTCTGCCTGGCCGGCGGGCTCGGACCCGCCGCTGGCTGCCAGCTGCCGTCGGAATGGAGACCCCTGAGCGAGGGCTGCCGCGCGGAGCTGGCGGAGATCATCGTGTACGCCAAGGTGCTGGCGCTGCACCAGGAGGTGCCCGGCCTGTACAACTACTTGCCCTGGCAGTACGAGGCCAGCGAGGCCGGGCTCTTCTACTCGGCCGAGATAGAGATGCTGTGTGACCAGGCTTGGGGCAGCATGCTCGAGGTGCCCGCGGGCTCCAGGCTCAACCTCACAGGCCTGGGCTACTTCTCGTGTCATTCCCACACCGTGGTGCAGGATTATTCCTATTTCTTCTTCCTCAGGTGAGCCCGGCACCCCCACCCTCTACAGCACCCCTCCTGCCTGTTTGCTGACCTCCTGAGGTCACCATCCTCAAGAGCCAGGCAGGCAGGCCTGCGGAGTCCTGTTCATGTCAAATCAGAATGTGCCCCACGCTCCCCTCCTTACTCGAGTCTCCTGCTCTGCCCAGCGTCTCTAAACTTGGTACCTGGTTTCAGGCTGTTGACAAAAAGGGATTTCTCTCTCTCTCTCTGTGTGTGTTTAAGAATGGAAGAGTTGTCCAGGAAAACCTTCATTGAGGTGGTTTCCAACAATCCATTTAATTCAATTTTTAAAAAATTTTAGCCAGTGAGAATAATATGGGATGGGGTTGGGGGGGACTGAAATCCCACTGTTTTCAGAATTCTGGTTCTACTGTGATTTTGAACAAGTTACTGACCACAGGAACCTATGTCCTCACCTTCATAATGTGAGAGACAAGGTTGGTTGAGACATAGTAACTGATGCAGAACACCTGGTGCAGGGGAACCAGGGCACCTCTCTCCTCCCACCTGCTTACATGAGGAGTTGTGAACTGGGTAGAAGGCAGTCCAGCTGCTCCTTCTCTCGTGGCAACTGCCAACACACTCCAGTGCCTGGCTATTCCAAATAGTCAGGGTTTATGAGGGATCTGCTGCATGGAAGACCCCGAGTCACAGAGCTTTGAAAACTAGAGGTGGATAAGGCGGGAGGCCTTCTCTGATTGGAGACTCCTGGATTCTTTGCAAAGTTCCATGCAAGTTGGTCTGTGGTCAAGATGGAATGTGTGTGGTTAAGAATGCAGTCAGTGGCCTTGACTGAAATTTGAAATCAAGAGCCAGGTGGAGCCCCAAGTGCACTAATTGTCTCCAGTTGAATTAAGAATGATACAGAACAGCTGAAGAACATCAGACTGGAATCTAGCATATATATATATATATATATATATTAAGAAAGCAAATTAACCCCAAATTGTGACTGGTGATAGTTGTAGTCTCCCCCCGTTGCAAAGTAGCAGTAAGTATATTTAGAATGATGAGGACCTCAGTCTGCAGGTTCACTTTTAGCTCTTGACATTCCACATCATTCTGAGAAGGAAAACAGTAAGTTCCATAGCTCGTGGCAACACATGTGTTCCATATTGAAGCCAGTTTAAGTTTAGAATACATGGCTTGCTTTGTGTTGGCTTGAGTGGTTTAGTTAAACAGAATATTTTTTAAGTTCTAGGGAAGTATCACTTCTAAATCCAGCAAGAACCAAGGCAGTACCTTTCTTGATACAAAGATGTTTACTTCAGATTTTTCTTGTTTTTCCTTAGGAAAAACACTGAGACTAGAACTATAAAACTATTCAAAAGTGAAACATCATTTTCCAAAGAAAAAAGAGCCCAAGAACTTGAATAGACACTATCTTTTCCTATTTTATCACGAAATTCCGTGCTGCTCACTGGCTCTGTGGCGGCCAGCAAGCCCCTTTATCCTTTGCTCTGACATTTACAAAAAGTTGCTATAGCATTAAAGTGTAGTCTGACCCATTTCCACTGCATGGGGCTGTTTGTCCTGATGTGTTAGTTGCTTACAAATCATTCATGGAACTTCCTCCATTATACTGCGACCCACTCAGACGAGAACAGTCAGTGTTACAGAACACAGAGGTGGTCAAGGTTCACTGGTGAGCCCTGTGTGCCCCTTTGGGCTGGGGTGTGACTTCCATCCTTTTACTTTTTTATGACTTTTTTATCTTTCTAACAAACAATTTGCATGAGGGTCAGTAAAAATACTGACATTTATACTGCACTCACTCTGTGTGAAGTACCTCATTTACTCCATTTTCTAATGCAATCCTTAACACCCCTACCAAGATGGTGCAATTATTCCCTTTTTAACAAATCAGCATGTTGAATCGGCATTTAACAGAAGGTAAGCAGTGATGGCAGCATTTGAACCCTGGTTATCACTTTCACTAAGCAATAGGAATTTTACCAAGAAACAGGAAAAACCGAAAAATCCAATGAGAAGAAAGTCCCCTTGGGTGACTTGAGAGAGATAAAAATAGGAAAAACCCCACAAATGTATACAATTTCCCCCCTGCTTTACTCAGACTCACCTTTTTGAAAACCTTAAGGTTAACTCTTGTCGTGTGAGGCAGAGAAATAATTTGAAATAGTAATTCTTCTAATGAGCGCCTTGTGAGACAGTGATTGGCAAGGCGCTTAGACTTTGTGACACTTGATTATAAAGCTGGTGTACTCCGTGGGTGTCCAGTCTACATTCTGCTGTTTTCCTCTTTCCCATTAGGATGGATGAAAATTATAATCTCTTGCCTCATGGCGTCAATTACCAAGATGCCATCTTTCCAGACACTCAAGAAAACAGAAGGATGTTTTCCAGCCTATTCCAGTTCTCAAACTGTTCCCAAGGACAGCAGCTGATGGCTTTCTCCAGTGATTGGGAGATTCAGGAAGACAACAGGGTAAGAATTAGCTTTGCTAAGTGCCAGAGCAAAATCATAGGATTTTGAAATCTTGTGTGACAGGTATGTCCAACTAAGAAAAACTGTTTATTGTTACTTCCTTGACATTATTCAGCGGTTTCTTCCTTAGTCCTGCACTACTGACAGCAGTTTGGACTCCTCTCACCCTTCCTCCATAGTTTTCAGAATTTTCTGAACGAGTGACCTGTATTTTACTCCCAACATGATCCCAAACTTCTGTTCTCTCCTCCTCCCAATCTGTACTGGCATGTACTCCATATTGAACTGGACCTGCCAGGGTGAGCCTGAATATTCTGAGCCTGTGTCACACCTTAGCTTGTTCCAGTGAAATCTTCTCAGGCTTGAGCCTTTGCTTCATTTTGTCAGAGCTTTGCTTTTACAAGTAGAGTCTTGGTAACAATAGATTTAGATCAAGAGATCAGATAATTATTCCAAAAATACCCTAGTAGCTTTGCCCCCAAACTCATTAGTACATAACTTATTAGCCCTATGGTCACATAATGAAGCTATTAAGATTTCCCTAGAATTAGATTTTCCATCATTCGAGAAGAAATAGAACAATAGGACCGTGGAAAATTATTTCAGTGTGAAGGCAGCACTATTTCTGGTGGTCAGATGTTGATCTTGGAGAATTCCTTTCCTTTCTCTCTAATCACCCTGGCCTCTTAGATAACAGTGGGTATTGCTCTGAGGAAGAACCAGAGCTTTGGGGGGATAAAGTAATTGTTCCAGGTTGCTAAGCTGCTGTGTAGCCAAATTTAAAAGTTAGATCTGATGTATGTTGCACTTTGCAATACCTTTGCTCTTTCCATTTTTATCTTCTGCCCACTTAACAAGGCACCACATGAGAGCTAAGTAAAATTTGTTAATTTAGAATTTAATTTTAAAATGGAATTAAATTTCCTTTTTTGTAAATTTTATGATTTACATTTTATGATGCTCCTTGAGAAATTTTCATGTACTCTGGTGTGATTAAAATAGTTGTGAACTGAAACTCTCAGAGGCCTATGCTACTGACAGCAGGAAGAATTCTTGACAATTGCTTGCTCTATTCCTCAATACTGAAAGTTCTCTCCCTTTTCATTTCACCTGCATGAAGGGCAGAATCATATGACCTATCCTGCCCAGAGAAATAGGCCATGTTTGCTCTGAAGCAGTCTCTGTTTGTTATAGAAAAGATCAGAGAGCAGTTCATAATCATCTTCTTATTCCAGAAGAGTAGGCATTAGGAGACTTTCTAAAAATCAGAACTCATGAATCTTTCACATGTCCTGAGACCTTTACGAATGGCCCCAACTGCATGTTGAGTCTCTTTCTTGTACTACACGGTGTATCTTAGATTACAGATCCCAGACAAATCAGCAAGTTCTTGTTCTTCCCGCTATTGCTGTTGTTGCTCCCTCAGCTTGCACAGTGGGTCTAGCCTGTGGTTGGGAAGGGAACATTAGGTTCTCATCACTGAAAGTTCTCACTTTCTCTGTCCTGGAGGATCATATCACTCTGGGACTCTAGAGTCAATCCGGAGGTGAAGAAATTGAACAGGAGGAAAATCTTACATGGGGAAACATTTGTGATGTGCCCCCAGCGTGGCCTGCAACTCAGTCCCCAGCAGCGAAATCCTCCCTCTTTAGTTCCATCTTCACACATCCCACCCACACTTTAGTAAGTGGAAACACAATTTTCAAAAGTTGCCAGGAAGTCAGCAGTGTTCCAAACTCTTGGCACCTCTCTGGTTCAGTGTCATGGTGTTAATGGGACTTCAGGGGATGTCGTTGGCAAGTTGGAGGATCCACCGGATTTGCTGGCAGGATTCTCTCCACACCCACCAAGGACTTTTTTCCAGTCTCCTCCTGGGTGAGTCTAATAATCAAAGCAAAAGTTGTATATTTTCTCTGCAAATACTGTCCCCTAGGACCAAGACCCAGACTGACCTATACTTATATACTTACAACAGTCTGTCATAGAACATCTTGGGACTGGGAGAAATTCTGTGCCATCTCTTCTGTTTTTGGAGTTGGGAAAGATCAGGGGGGATTGTCATCCTCCAAATTGCATCAGAAGGAATGTAAACTTGTCATCAGAAGATCCAGATGGGCTCTGTCATTTCCAAAGGAATGACCTCAGGCAGGTCCATAATTTCTTACAACTCCAGTTTTCTCATCTATAAAATGGGTCTAAAGATGTATAAACTATCTTAGATTGGTATAAGGATCTTATTAATCACAGCAGAGTTGAAAGTACTTTGTAAACCATAAAGGATGATAAAAGGGTTTATTACTATAAACAGATCATTTTGAAGTCTGACTTTGAAGACAGCATTTTTAAAATTTAGAAAAGCTTCCTGCTGGTTCCCAGGGGGAGTTCCAGAACATCCAGTAGCAGAGGTGGCAGCAGTTGTGCTGGGGATGTGTTTGGAGATGGGAACTGATGGTTGGGAAGCCACATGTATGCTTACATCCACTCAACAGATTTGATTAGGTTTCATGCAAGGAGCAGTTTTTTTTTTTTTTTTAAAAATTCATGTACTGAATTATGAGTGGATAACACATTTACTTGGGTCCCAAATCTAACAGTATAAAATGATAGAGTTGCTCACCTCTGACACCCATCCAACCACTTCCCATTCACTCTCCAAATGCATAGCCATTTGTTGTTAGTTTCTTGTCAACACTCAGTAGTTTAATTAAAAAATTCCATTATGTATTCTTTACCATTGCCTTTGATACAAACAGCTGCGTACTACAAACATGTGGCTTTACCTTGCTTTATTCACAAGTAGCTCGTGAAGATCTTTCATTATCAATGAATATAATGTTGCTTTAAGTAACTGCATAGTATTACATTATCTGGACAATGTATCACAGATATTTAATCAAGTCCCCAACTGATAGGTTATTAGATTGTTTCAAATAAATCACTATTATAAGGAATGCAGAGATGTGTGACATCGTATGTACCTTATTTTGTGAGATTGCTGGGTACAATTTTTACCCAGAATTTACTGAGTACTTATTATGAAGTGGCTACTGTGTTAGATCCTAGAGTTTCCAAGTTGAGCAAAACATAAGGTCCCTGATCTCATAAAGCTAATTTTCCTAATGTTGGTGACTGACACAATCAAAAATTATATTAATGGTTTCAATTTTAAATGAAAATGCTTAAAGGAAATGCCAGGGGGATTGACCTGGACTTGTTGGATAAAGGAAACCTCCTTTGGTGAAGTTATACTGGACCTAAGAGCTGATCCTTGTTTAATGCTAGGGTTGATGGGATAGAGAGCAACCCAGAGAGAGAGAGAAGAATTTGTGCAAAGGCCCTGTAGTATGAGGGTACATGGCCTTTGAGGAAACAAAAGAATATCCCTGGGGGTAGAATAAAGGGGGACAGAAGGATGTGGCAAGAGTATTAGATAGGGCCATACCAATCCAGAGAGAGAGAAGAATTTGTGCAAAGGCCATGTGGTATGAGGATACACAGCCTTTGAGGAAACAAAAGAATACCCTTGGGGGTAGAATAAAGGGAGACAGAAGGATGTGGCAAGAGTATTAGATAGGACCATACCATGAAGGTATTGATAGATCCTGGTGAGAATTTGGGATTCATTTTGATAATGGGAAACCTTTGATGTTTTAAAAACAGGGGGTGATGGGCTCAATTTAACATTTTGGGGGAAAATGACAAGATTGGGGAATTGGATTGGAGGGGATCCAAATGGTATAATGAGAACAGGTAGTTCTTGTTATAAAGGCACCAGACAGCTAATGGACTAGGGTGGGGTAGTGGGCACGGAGCTAAATAGGTAGATTGGGAAGATAACTTCGGAACTAAAAATAGTAGATGATTATGATGGTTTGAATTTGGCTTTCAGTGAGATGGGGACCTATGTTTCTGACAGGTAGATTAATGCCTGTGTTTCTGGCTTGTAGTCTGTATCCCAGGACGAACACTAAGAAATAGGAATAGCACAAAGGATTCATGACTCTAGTTTTAGACATACTTAACTGAGATGTCTTTGAGCCATCTAAGAGAGATCATGAATAAACACTATAGATCTAAGGCTTTGATAAGACCCATGAGGGGAAGATACAGCCTTGTATCTTATTTTACCAATAATTTGATGTCAGTTAAAACTGGATATGAAGATGAGGTCTTAGAATAAGATGAATAAAGGCTCTGGATAGGACAGAATCTTGTGGAACACCATCATTGTGAGAGAAGGAACAATCAGAGTTGGACGGAAAACCAGGTGAATCAAGGTCACACAATGTTTCCAGAAGGAAAAATGATCAACAGAGCCAGAAGATAATGAAAAACCTAGTAAGACGAGGATTGAAATGTTAACACATGACTTTGATGGCCTAAATGAAGACAGTTTGCATGGAGTAAAGGAGTAGAATCTGAAGCAGGGATATGAGGAGGGATATGTAGATACGACAGGTAACTCTGAAGTTTGACTCTGGATGGTTTATTTATTTATTTTAAAGATTTATTTATGCAACAAGAGATGGGGTACAGGCCAGAGATTGGAGGGGGGTGGTGAGATGATTCACCAGAGACAGTGTGGGGAACAGAACAGGCAGATTGACCAAAGTACACTGCTGAGGGGAGCAGCAGGCGAGTCAGGAGAGGTCTGCTGTGCCATGTGGGTTGCAACCTGGTGGGCCAGGGATCGAACTCGTGCTGCAGAGGCTGCAGATTGCTTTATAGTGTGATACTTAATCTCTTGTGCCACCAGGGAGGCCTGGCTCTGGGTGGTTTAATACATATAAGACTACAGGTGAGGAGGGCAGAAGTGGTGAAAGAGGTGTTGTGGTGTTTAAAGATGACGGCCATCCATTTCAAACCATCTTGTGTCCTATTTTCCTCTCTTCAGACACTATTTACGTAAGATGATTTAGCTACCTGAGGCAGGGATATTTGTTCTATTTTCTGTTTTGTATATTTGTTGCATTTTTGTGGTATGTCACACATGTATTAAGTGAATTGTCTTTTATTTAGAGAACTCTGAATCTTGAGTAAGCAGAGGCATTTTTGCTGTCTGCCTTGCTCTGTTTTGTTCTGTCTCTATCTCTCTCTAGTTGTCTCTTATTTTTCTGAATTAATATTTCAAATCCATGTACAGTAAAATTCACTGTTTTCAACATACAGTGGGTTTTTTTGTGTGTACCTGGTTTATTTCACTTAGCATAATGTCCTCCAGGTCCATTCATGTTTTTGCAAATGGCAGGATCTTTTTAAAGGCTGAATAATATTCCATCATTTACACATACCATAATTTCTTTATTCTCTGTCAGTGGACAGTTTGGTTATTTCCACATCTTGGCTATCATGAATAATGCTGATATGAACATGGGAGTACAGATGATTTTCAAGGTATTAATTTCATTTCCTTTGGGTGCATATCTAGAGGAGGGGGTTGGCCATTTGCAAAATATGATTCATAGAATTATACGGGTCTCACAATAGCGGAGACTTTTACAATATTTTTAAAAGTCCTCTTTTTAAAAAAAAATCACCATCAATCTCATCAGAAACTCTTTCAACATCCAGAAAATGTCAACCACATAGTGGCAAGTTTTCTAAAATTCTAATTTTTGCTCAAATATGTCACTGGCACAAATAGTGTCAGTTGTTTTCATTGAAGTGACAGGCTTACTTTATCCATTTTCAAGGAAATGTCTATCAAATAACTGAAATCTGAATAATTATAGTTTTCTGTCATTCATTCGTTCAAGTAAAAATAATGTTTCATGAGGAAAGCCGCTAGTTCATGTCAGAACTCAATCACATAAGTGTTTTTCCTTGAGACAACCATTGTGCTTTGACAAGCAGCAGTATTGCTTTATGTGTCCTGATTTCTTCACACAAAGTGTTAGAAACACGCATACCCAAGGAACAGGATTTACTTATTGTCACTGCTTCGAGGACATTCTTAAAGTGGCTTTTTCTTTTCTGCCAACACAAGGCACTAAAGAATGCAGTGACTACTGGTATAATTTAGTGCCAGTGCCTTGATTTACACTAGTCTATGGCAGGTTTGCTCACTTTTAGTTTTGCACTAACAGTGCAAATGTCAACAGCAAATGTGCTAACTAAGAGTGCAAATGTCAACAGGAAGAAAATAACAGCTTAATATTATTCTGAGAATAGTTTTGATCTCATGGCCTCCCTGAAAAGATCTTAGAATCCGCCCCCCCCCCCCCCAAATCTGAAGACTTTGAGATCCTCTGCTTTTGAACAACTCAGTGATTAGAGGATGATAGGATTTGTGTTCCCCTTAACCCCCACTGAATGCTCAAGTTGGTGGGACATTCATCAGCTCACAATTGGGCCTGGAGTTTCAGAAGGCCTGGGGGAATCACTGAGCCTGGAGTGATTTCAGAAGTTGGATTTCTAGCATAGAGAATAGTGGGAAATCACACAGGGAAGGTTGGACAGATTGTGGAGGGCTGTGGATGCCTTAGGAAGGAATCCAGAATCGGGTTGCAGGAGCTCTGGAGTCTCATCTGGATTGTGTCCTCTAATGTTAATCTTGAGCTAATCCATTCATCTTTATGGATCTTGGCATTCAGTACATGATTAACCTGTGCTCAAAAAATACTTTCTTCATTGAACTTAAATTATTTCATCTCTGGAAAATGAAGGGGTTATATTTATCTGAGGTTTCTGTAAACATTAAACATTGATTATGTTTTTTCTGTTACATTTGAGTCAACTAAGGCCCAGACAAGACAAATGGAATGTGGGTAACTGAGCTGTGAGACCAGGGGCTCATGACTTGGAGTCCACGCTGTTTATCTTCCCCATCCTGTGTGTGTCATGGCCTCCTGCCTCCCACACTTGAGAAACTTTCTGCTTGCAGAGTAGCTTACTTCACTGACCCACTTCTTATGTCTCTCCCTCCCTTTATCCAGCTAGTCTGGGTTTGTTCTCCAGTTACTGTATTACTGCATACCTATTTTCTTTGTGGCATTTATCAAAAATATTTTGGTTTATGCAAATATTGGTTTAATATATATGTCCCTAAACCAGGGTACAAATTCCATATACACTTCTGTATTCCCAGGCCTAGCATGGATCCCTCACATAGTAGGCACTTATGCCAATGTAGGTAAAGAGGTTATTTAATGTTGCATAAGTGATTATAGATATAAAACTTTAGAAAGTCTGGGAAAGGAGGGATCAGTGGGGTTTTGAGTATTCCAGGAAGATTTCAGAGATAGAAGTGGACTTGATATGGACCAGTACTATACCAATACTATATTATTTTAAAATGCATGGGAGGTATTTAGGATCATGGTGTCATAGCCTCTAGGTGAAGACTATTAATCTACTCTCATATTGTCATGACTAGGTCATTCATTTGCCAAATAGAGCCAGGACTATGGATCATGGAGAGTGTGTTGTTCTTTCATTTCTTCAGGCACACTGTTCTTCTACACATTCTTATTGTCTGGCACTGGGGATACGAAAAAGAACAAGAGAAAAGTGTCCCTTGCTTTCTGGTGCTTACATTGCATTGGGGTGAGGGAAAAATAGTTAACACATTAATCAATATTTCAGTCAGTGAGGATAATGTCAGATGATAGGGGTTTGGCAATGAATTAAGAGGACAATTTGATAGAGAGGAACTGGAACTACTTTAGGGTGAGGAGGTAACACTTAAGAAATGAGAACAGTGGGTCAGCCATACAATGATCAAGTGGGACAGCATTCCCGGTAGAAGAAAAAGCCAGTGCCAGTGGTCAAGACAGGTTGGCATCCTTCAGGGATGGAAAAGCTTGAATGAAGCATTGTTGGTGGGAGAAGAATGAGACAGGATGGGTTTGGAGAAGTGAGCAGGAGCCAGGCTATCCAGAACTTTCTAAGCAAGGGGAGGACTTTCAACTCTTTGTTCTTTGGGGGAGCCACTGGATGGAATGAAATGATGTGAGTGTATACATTTGGACTAAGGAAATGCTATGGGGTTTGGAAGAAATGGCTGGATTCAGAAATACTTTGGGAGTGGGACTTTTATTATGTTCCTGCAATTTGTCCTTGATCACACTTTAAAACATTTTCTCTGTGTCCTTTTCCTGCGGAGTCTCAGTCACCCCTAAGACATTGGTGAAAGATCACATTTTGTGCTATAGCATGTTCCAGTTCCTTTTGAGAAACTTTGCATTTTAATTAACTAATAATTTGCCCTCTTAAAAACAAAGTTTTAAGGTGAAAATTTGTTTCTTGATAGGGGTCTTAGAATGAACCCCAGATTCCAAATTTGACTCCACACCAACTGTGACTTTGGCTATCACTTAACCGCTTGGAAATCAATTTCCTTATCTGTAAAATGGGTCTAATTATATCTACTATCCTTCATAGCATGTTATAAAAAGCAACTGTAATAAAATTTAAAAGCACAAAGCATCAATTATGCATGAAATGTTATGTAATGGCTCTCATGCTTTTTTTATACCCATTTGTCTCATCTCATAACTGACAAGAGTAGGAATCAAAGATCTTGAGGCGGACAGGCCTTTATCCCATCAATCATGATTTTTGAGTACTTCCTATAATCTTAACACTGTATTGTATATTATGGAGGATATAGAAGAACCTGGTATCCCAACTCTTGGTACTAGTTGGAGAATACACTGAGCCCATGTGGAGAAATGGATACTGCTTTTGGGTCTTGTGAGATGGGGAGGATTTGGATAGATGGCTAGGAGAGAAGAAGATGAATTCAGATGGGCAAGAGCATGAAAGAAACAGAGATGAGACTAATGATGGCGGTCAGAGGGTAGCACAGCAGCATGCAGGGTTGCAGGTAAATGAGGATGCCCATATAAGTGTTCCACTCACACTGACAGCTCTTGACTTGGTTTTACCGACAGGCAGTTCACACTGAAAGGAAGATTCGCTCTGACAAACCGGTAGTTGGTGGCTGTACTGGTTACTTAAAACAACTTTTTTATTTTGGAGGAATTATAGATTCAGAGGTTGTTGCAAAGAATTAGAGGCCATTGGTGGCCCTCCCCAACTGCCCTGACTGTGAGCATCTTATATAATTATAGTACAGTACCAAGAAGGGGTGATGTCACAGGTAAACTCCACAGAACTGAGTCAGCACGTTAGACATGCACTGCTTAGTGTGTGTGTAAGTGTGTGTGTGTAAAACTCTAACTGTCACATGTGTGGCTTCCTGTCCTACCACCACAATCACCCATACAAAGCCTTCACATCCCCAGGGGTAACAGGTGTTACTCCTTACATAGCCACACCTTCCTGCTTGCCCATTCCTGAACTCTGGCAATCACTAGTCTGTTCTCAATCTCGAGGATTTTGTTAAGGGTAGGACCTTACAGTGTGTAATTTTTTAGATGATTTTTTTTTTACTTAGCATAATTTCCTTGAGGTTAATCTAAGTTTGTTGTATTCCTTTTTATTGCTGAGTAAAATATTTCTTGGTATGGATGTACCGTCATTTTTTAAAAAACTCTTCCTTCACCAATTGATGTATAGGTAGTTTCTAGCTTTTAGCTGTTAGGAATAAAGCTACTTTGAATGTTCATGCATAGGTTATGTGAACACAAGTTTTCATTTCTCTGCAGTAAATGCTCAAGAGTATTGTTGCTGGGTCTCATGGTGAATCCATTTTTTATTTTCAAAGAAACTTCCAATCAATTTTCCAAAATCATATCATTTGCATTTCTACCAGCAGTGTGTGATTAATCCAGTTTTCTGCAGTATTGTCAGCACTTGGTGTTATTGCTATTTTTCTCCTATCCATTTTGGTAGGCAAGAAAATAGTAGTCCTATCTCACTGTGGTTTTAAATTTTTCTTTTTTTTTAAGAAATCACATAGCGTGAAACTCACTTTATTTATTTTTTTAATTTTATTTTTATATTCCCCAAACAATTGCAACCCCTTTATTTTGACCCTAATCCCTCTCCCCCACCCCCCTCCCCTCATAAAGTGTCTCTGGTTCATAGTTGTTTGTTGATTTTGATTTTCACTTTCTTATAGATATTCATTTTCCTGGTCCCTTATTTAAGTTTTCTAGATTCCTGCTATCAGTGAGACCATCCAGTATTTTTCTTTTTCTTTCTGGCTTATTTCGCTGAGCATGATCCCTTCTAGTTCCATCCATGTTGCTGCAAATTGCATGTGTTTATCTTTTTTGAATGCTGAGTAATATTCCATGGTGTATATGTACCACATCTTCTTGATCCAGTCATCTATTTTTGGGCATTTGGGCTGTTTCCAAAGCTTAGCTATTGTAAATAGTGCTGCTATAAACATAGGGGTGCAGGTGCTCTTTGGAATGGATGTTTCTGTGTCCTTTGGGTAAATACCTAGGAGTGGAATTGCTGGATCCTGTGGAAGCTCTATGTTTAGTAGGTCCAGAAATCTCCACACAGCTCTCCATAGTGGTTGGACCAGTTTGCACTCCCACCAACAGTGCAGAAGAGTTCCTTTTTCTCCACACCCTCGCCAACATTTGTTGTTGCTAGTTTTTTTAATATGTGCCATTCTCACTGGTGTAAGATGGTATCTCATGGTAGTTTTGATTTGCATTTCCCTGATTACGAGTGATGGTGAACATTTTTTCATATGCCTGTTGGCCATTTGTATTTCCTCTTCAGAGAAGTGAAACTCACTTTTTAAAAGTCTGATCCATTGGTTTTTAGTATGTTCACAAATATTTGCAACCATCAATACTATCTAATTCCAAAGTATTTTTATCCCTCCAGAAAAGAGACTGAATATTCATACCAGTCACTCCCAGTTCTGCCCTTCCCCCATCTCTGACAACCACTAATTTTTTTTTCTGCCTTTTTGGATTTGCCTTTTCTGGGCATTCATATAAACTGAAACCTATAGTATGTGGCCTTTTGTGTCTGACTAATTCTGCTTACCATAATGTGTTCATTATATAATGTATATGCTATAGTATGAGTCAGTACTTTATCACTTTTTATGAATAATATTCCATTGTATGGATATATCCCCCGTTTTGTTTTACAATTGTCAACTGATGGACATTTGAATGATTTCCACTTTTATCTGTTAGGAATAATGCTGCTATCACCACCTAGGTACAAGTTTTTGTATGCATGTATGTTTTCATTTTTCTTGGCCATATATACCTTGGAGTTGAATTGCCAGGTCATGTGGTAACTTTCTGTTGAGCCTTTTGAGGAACTACCAAATTGTTTTCCAAAGCAGCTGCAGTATTTTAAATTCTTACCGTTGTGTATGAAGGGTTCCAGTTTCTCCATGTCTTCACCAGTACTTATCATTGTCTAATTCAATCTAGTCATTTCATTGTGCTTTTGATTTTTAATTTCCTTATTTGTTGAGCCACTTCTCATGTGCTTATTGGCCATTTGTTTATCTTTGAAGAAATATCTATTCAAGTCTTTGCCCAGTTTTTTTTTCCAAAGATTTATTTATGCATACAAGAACTATTCTTTGCAGCAGCACTGGGATGATAGCAGCACTGTAGGTTTTTTTTCTAAATTATATTAAAAAAAATAAAATCCAGCTGAACAAAATTTTATGTGCATGGCGTGTTGTTAACTCTGTGCATTCTGTGGTACAACAGATCTCTAGAACTTTTCTTCATCTTTAGATCAGTTGAACAGCAACTCCCCATTCCTCACTTCTCCCAATCTCTGGCAACCATGGTTCTACTTTTTGCTTATTAGAGTTTGACTATCCCATGCACCTCATAAAGGTGGAATCACGCAGTATTTGTGCATCTGTGACTCCTATTTCACTTAACATAATGTCCTCATGGTTCATCCTTGTAGCATATGCCCATAGCTATAGGTTTTGATGTATACAATATCAACTCACCAGGACTCAGTTTCTTCATCAGCAAAATGGGTAACAGTAGATGATTATGGAACAGAATTAGGGAGTGACCACACTCAGGGCTTTATAAGTAATGAGAAATGGAGACCTATGGGCCACATCAGAGATGCCATAGTTATAGTACCTTTGCCAAAAAAAGTCAGAAGTCAGCCAGGGAAAGTACTCATCCTGGCTGGTTGACGAGGCCTCATTGAGGAGCCTCATATTTCTTCCTTAATTTTTTTTAAAGATTTATTTATTTATGCAAGAACCGGGGTACAGGCCAGATGCGCTAGAGGGTGAGAGTATTCACCAGAGACAGAGCGGGGAACAGAACAGGCAGACTGATGAAATACACTGCTGAGGGGAGCAGCGGGCAAGACAGGAGAGGTCTGCTTCGCCATGTGGGGTTCTCGCCAGCCGGCTGGGATGGAACCCGTGCTGCAGAGGCTGCAGACAGCTTCACAGTGTGGTGCTCCACTGCCTGCACACCAGGGAGCCCTCTTCCTTAATTTTTATGTCTTGTGCAATACTATTTGCCCTTCAGTCCTAAAGCCTTTTCTTGAGTAGTTCAGTACATAAATACTGAGACATAAAGGGAGAGATTCTCTTTATGTCTTTCTAGTTCTCTTCAAAGGGTCTTCTCTGCTCTCAACCAAGAAAATTCACTAGTCAGCTTCCACCTGACCCCAGGGGACAAACAATTCCTGGAGAGTTATTATGAAAATGTGCTGCAGTGCTAGAAGGAAATGAAAGAAATCATTCCAAGAGGCTTATAGTCCAGGAAATAGTAGTTCTGACGTCTCTTCCCAAAGCCTCCTGTGGCTGCTCTCTTCATTAAATTTTTTCTCAGCATTTCACTGTCCCCATGTGGACACAAGGCTGAGGATGTTGACTGTCTTGCAGGGGTGTGCAGAGAAGTATGAGAGGTTTGGAAGATCTCTGGCCCATCAGACTTTGCTCTTTTGTCCCTCTCTGTCTTGGAAGCAGAAAACCTACCACCATCTGAGCTTTCCCCATGGACATGTTAGCTCATGCAGACTTCTTTGAAGGGGAAGAGAATCTTTATCTTTGGCCTCTCTGCCTTCCACACCCCCTCTCTCTTTAGGACCTTTGGCTCAGCATCATCCTCTGCTAGGAGCTGGCCAGCAACCTCGGCTCTCACCTTTCTCAGCACACACTGTGGTTTTATGGATGGGCAGGGCCATTTCTGGAGTTTGATGGTAGTGATTTCAGCAAAGGTTGCCTGTGGGTCTTGGGTCAGAGGAGATCTCCTTTCTCCTCCACAAGGCCCTGGATAGACCCTCAGGGATACAGTCCAGCCACAGTCCCCCTGGCTCATTCTCTTCTTTCTTTTAATTAGATCAGCTGTGACACAGTCGGACCATGCTTCTCTGGGGTAGCAGCAAAGCCAGGTGCTATCAGCTTGCTCTGGGGCTAGTGTCCAGGCCAGTCCACTTACTCTGCACAGATACAGGAGGAAGGCTGTCAGAGCTGGAAGGGAACCCATAAGTCATCTTTTTAACTGCTTAATTCAGCATCACAGAAGAATATTGTAGGAAAGCAAATCCCTCTACCCCTCACAGCTACAGTTGTTAACATGTGACCTGCTGATGCTGTTATGACTTCAGATATAGTAATCACATTTTCAGAGTCAAAGCATTTAATATTAGTAGCAACAAGCACAGGGTTCCAAAAGTGAAAACCGTTGTTATAGCAGTGTAGTAAATCAAGGCCTTAGTGAAAGTCAAAGGAAATGATTCCCACCATCCTCCGTCCCCACCAAGTAAAGGAAGGACATTCTTGCTCAGTATCAGATGGTAACTCTGCAGGTGCTTTCTAAATGATTTCTTTTTATTTACTAAGAAGAGGGTTCTTTTTTCTACTGCTTTATTCTGTGGCTGAACAGCAGGGTGGGTTTCTCACATTTCCAGGAAATGGTTGTAGTTGTGCCTGGAGACTAGGATTGGTTTCTTTGTTGTCTTTCCATCTGGTTTCCCTCTCTGGGTTCTTCCTGCCGATGCCAAGTTGTCCCCATGCCTGATCCCCACAGCTTCCTGCCTTGTTTCTTTCTTGAAGCCTCATCCTCCCTCCCCACAGGTTTCTTCTACCCCACCAAAACTTTGTTGATCTGTGTCATGCAACCCCCAGGGCTCTGCTGGACAGCTGAGGCTGATCCCATAGAATAACTTAAAGTGGTAAAGGGTAGCAGTGGCATTACTTACGAACTTTCCATAAATGTTTATATTAAACCTTTTGATCCCTTACTCCAAAAAAAGAAAAATTGTGAGTGGGGCAGACTTTTCAAGCAAGAAGAGGAAAATAGCTTTACTTGATGGTATACTGGGTCATGCAAACCATATAGCTGACACATTTCAAACACTATCATTCACTTGCTCAGTCCAAGCCCATCCCTCTGTGCTGTTGTTCCTAAGGAAGATTAAACCCACAGTTAATCCAGACATGTCTTTATGAGTATATATCTCTAAATAATTAGGTCATGGACTACTATTGACAAGGAATTCTATTTTTCTAATTCAGTTCTTTTCACAAACAATAGGAATGTAATATGTATCTGCTAGTGATAATATATTAATGTGGTTGAAGTTGGTAATAAATCTTTTCTAGTGTTTGAAAACTGCTTACAGAGCCTTATTGGAAAGGCCCCGGGAAGCCTTGCATGTGTGTTATCAGAAACTCCAGTTAATTGAAACCTCTAATGAAGGTCATTTCCTTTCCTTCTAGCCAATTCATATTGCAGAAGTTTTTCTTGAGGCCAGAACTTTATACTTTCTGTGGAGATCTATCCTTGGAAAATTAGCTTTAGATGCTGTTGTCAGCAGTATGTTCAGCTGCTAACTCCACAGGGTAGTGGGTCGGCTCTCTTCCTTGAGAGGCTCTATCAGTGCTGGTACAGATACTTTAGGGATGCCTAGGAAAAATGTAGAAGGCACTGCTTACTTCCTTTTACTTCCCTATGGACACCTAAAAGTGGTGGATACCATCTTGGATGTATGCGGACAGGCCCTGGGGTTGAATCCTATAATATGCCACCACACTGATTCTATGGCTGCAGGCAAGTCATTCAACTTCCTGAGCCTCAGCTGCTTTATTTGTAAAACTCAGATAATGGTCTCTTTTCAAAGTGTTATTTTGAGATGTAAATGAGAAATTCATGCAAAGGACTTGGCAGTGAGTAAAAGGTGGCTACTGGTGAGTGGGAGCTTTCTAATGTGGTAAATCCCTAAATGGCTTGCCTTTTATTTTGTTTAATTGCCGTTTCAGAATGGTGTATGGGGATAGAGCTTGCAGATCAAGAACTTTGGGTCTCTGAGTGGACAGCTCCCTAAATTGTGGATCCCAGGGTATGGGCATAGAGGCTCAAACACTTGGCAGGCTGGGAAATGATTCCTGCTTTGGCACATGGGATTCCTTCTAGGGGTAAGAACATGGGTTGATTGCTACCACAGAGAGGGTTCTGCAGAATGCTCAGGGTGAATAAGTTGGCTGGAGGTCTGTGATTCCTGTGACCACAGACTGTTATGTCCCCCCCAAATTCATACATTGAAATCCTAACCCAACGTGATATTAGGATGTGTGGCCTTTGGAGAGTGTTAGGTTATTACAATGGAGCCCTCATAGTCATCTGTGAGCCTCTTGAGGATTCATGTATGAAATCCTGTGTGGACAGCTCCCTAAATCATGGATCCCAGGGTGTGGGCCAGTCCTCATTAGACACAGAATCTGCTCGTGTCTTGATCTGGGAAGTCTTATTCTCTAGAACTGTGGGAAGTACATTTCTGTTGTTTATAAGTCACCCTGTCTATAGTACTTTGTTGTAGCAGCCTGAATTAGCTATAGATTTTATCCAGTGGTCTTATGGATTTAAAAAGAAAATAGATTTTACTTTTAGAGTAATTTTGGGTTCACGACAAAATCGAGTGGAAGATTACAGAGATTTCCCATATACTCTCCTGCTCCAACATATATACCCCCTCCCGTTATCAACATCTCCCACTAGAATGTGTGCTTGTTGCAATTGAACCTATGCATGTATAATGTGTATGTCTCATTATATAGAATCCTACAGAGTAGTTTCCTTGTCCTGAGAGTTCCCCCCAGTCCTATTGGACTTTAAGAATTAAATTATTTTTCATATAAGCTTTAGAAGTCCTTTTTACCTGTTTTTATGTATTTACATTGTAAGACCATAAGTAAAACTAGGTTCAAACTAAATATAGAAAAGTAAATTCTATAACATACATTTCTTTATGATTGTGGATTCTTACCTTGACAATTTACCCTTGTTGGAGGAATTCTCTGTCTTAGAATTCTTGACCACTCTTCCTCCCCACCCTTGCTATTCTTCATTCCCCCACTTCTATATGATACTAGGTACGCTGAGGGTAGGGGCCACACATTCTTCATCTCTGTAACCTGGAGCCTAATGCATAGCAATTGCTTAGCCAATGCTCAGTGAAAGGGTGAATGAATGCTCAGCCACCAGCTCCTGTTACTCTACTTCATTCCATGATCTGTTGACCGTGGGCACTCTTCTCTTGCTTTTGCCAGTGCCCCCTGGGTGGGTCTTTCTATCTACTCATGAGAGAAATAATAGTGCAGAGGTCTGGCTCTGTAGAGACTTGAACTGTTTGCCTGTCAATCAGCCATGGCCTTGTGACTTTGAGCAGAGAGAACAAGGGTGTGAGCTGCTTGGATGACATTATTTCAGTGTCTGGACCCCATCTGTGGACACAGGGTGTCCAAAAAAAATAAGAGCCCCCTTCCCTGTGCTGGGATTCCCATCTCCTGCTTGTGAAAGTGTGTGTCTTGGGTTTCTGGGGCCCATGACTGTTGTGTGCCCTGAATTTCTGTCCTAACAAACTCCAATTCATTGAAAACAGGGGAAGTGACATTTTGCACCTGAAAATTGGTCTTGGGTTAACTCTGTAACACTTGGTAATGTGGGCTAAAGATGGCGAAAGTGAAATGCTTTAAGGTCTTTCTGTAAGAGTTGCTGGTTAATGCCCAGTGTGTCTATTTCTTCTGCCACTTCCAGGGCACCCTTGTGTGGCAGAGGGTGCTGCCGCAGGAGGACTGTGAGCAGGGCTTGCCTGCCTGACACCGGTGGGTGCCTACACGTTCAGAGCCCACTGCTGCAGGCCAGCCCTCTGCGCTAAGGGAGACTGAGTCCTGAGGCCATGGAAGGGATGCTTCAGTATTCACCTGCCCAGCCTTTTGCAGGTTGCAAAAACAACCAGAGTGCATTGATTTGGTGGAATATTTTCTTTCTTCCTTTCTTAACGTTCCTTCTCTCCTCCCTCCTTGTTTTCCTTTCTTTTCTTTTCTTTCCTTTCTTCCTTTCCCTTTGAAGACTGCTGAAGCCCATCATGTTCTTATGCCTCTATGAGGCTGAACTGTGAGGCCCAGCAATTGTTGTTGGAGCTGAGCAGAAGATGGAATTGTTTCTATCTGTTGAGAATGTGGTCTGGGGACTTGGTTTGTTTGCCATGGAGGGCAGTGGAGAGGCCTGAGTGTGTGTTTGGGGGTGTGTGGAATGGCTGTGAGCTCATCCTCACTATGCCTCCCTGAGATGAGATGGGCAGAGGATTGGGGATCCCGAGTGGAGGACATTTACAAGGGGGTGGCCCCTGCTCTCTGCTAGGTCATGGGCTTGCGAAGAGGATGTGAACTGAGGGACTGATGCCCACAGCACTAAAACAATTTAAATCTAAGAGCAGAACTGACTGAGAACCGCACATGCTGACTAGGGCAGGGTCAAGTATGGACTTGGGGCCCATCCTCATCAGCTGTTTGGCCTTTGGGAATGTCTTAACCATGGGAGTATCAGGTTCCTCATTTGTCTTGGGACATAGGAGGTAGGCAAAACATTTGCTTAGAGTTCTAATTTCATGAAACAATGTATATAAAACAACACCAGATGCTATGAGTCTGACACATAGTTACATTTTTAACATTGCTTATCAATTATTAAACTGGGGATGCATGTTACTGGGGAGACTGTAGGTGTAATGAAATCCTAAGGCGATCCAAGTCTGGTTATCAAACCTTCATCCCTGGGTGGGATTCCCGAATCTGCCTGTGCCATGTGTTGTACAGTCATGTGTCACGTAGTGACTGGAATACATTCTGAGAAAAGTATCTTCAGGCGGTGTCATCATTGTGCATTTGTCACGGAGTGCAACCACACAAGCCTAGGTGGTACAGCCCATTGGGAGATAGCCCATTGGGACTGCTGCCTTATATCTGGCCAATCAGCAACCAAATCATCATCGACACATGACTGTAATAAGACCCATCAAAGAATCCAAGCTTTTGCAAGACCAAAGTATCATAAAAAGCCCTCCAGTTAGGCAGTGAACTGGGATGATGTAAGCCTACCATGCAGCAGGAAGCATAGACATGGCTGCTCAGAAAGGTGGGTACCTCTGCTCTTGGCCCACACCAGTGGATGCCCAGAGACCTATCAGGACTGCATCTACTTCTCTTCCTTCTACTCACATTCTTTTACACACACACACACACGCACACACACACACAATTTTATTTTATATATTTTTTACATCCTTTTTCATTTTTGCACAATGTATGCATTTTCATCTTGGTTATAATCCCCATACACTTCCCACCTCCCCTTGGTTGATCCTACTCCCTCCTGCTCCCCAGTGTGTCTCTGGTTTATAGTTGCTTGTTGATTTTGATTTTTACTTTATTATAATTTGTCTTTTTTCTGATCCATTATTTAGTTTTTCTAAATTATTGCTATGAGTGAGACCATCCGGTATTTTTCTTTTTCTTTCTGGCTTATTTCACTGAGCATGATCCCATCCAGCTCCATCCATGTTGCTGCAAATTGCATGAGTTTATCTTTTTTGATTGCTGAGTAATTTCCATTGTGTATATTACCACATCTTCTTGATCCAGTTATCTATTTTTGGGCATTTGGGTTGTTTCCATAGCTTAGCTATTGTAAATAGTGCTGCTATAAATATAGGGGTGCAGGTGTCCTTTAGAATTAATGTTTCTGTGTCCTTTGGGTAAATACCTAGGAGTGGAACTTCTGGATCATATGGAAGCTTCATCTTTAGCAGACTGAGGAACTCCCACACAGCTCTCTATAGTACTCACAAATATTCTTAACAGGATGCCATGCCCCTCTTTTGCCAAATGGACTGGCATTTCTCAGACCTGCTGCCTTTTGTATTTGGCTCTTCAGAGGGACCGTTAGCTCAAGTGCTGGAGGCATTTTTCAAACCCCCAGAAAGAATGTGAACTGCAGTCCAGCTGTAGGGTCAGTTTCCTCATCTGAAAAGTGAGATAGAATCTACTTGCAGATGGGTATAGTACCTACTTTATAGGGTTGTTGGTAGTTAATAAATGTATAAACCCCTGTTAATATACCTAATGCACTTATAGTAAGGGCTTAATAAATATAGGCTCTATTGTTACTACTGCAGTTATTCTATCTTGTACCTTCTCTCACTACACCTCTATCCTTGCATTCCACTCCCTACCTTGATTTGGGTTCCATCCACTCCCTACCTCAATTTGGGTTCCAAGACATTTCCAGGAAGTCTTGAGACTCATGCCTTTTGGGGACTATCTTATGGACACTGATATTTTCCCCATCTCCCACCTGCCCATCTCCATTCTAATGTCTTGATTCAGTCCAATTTTCGTCTCACGTGCCTGTAAGATATCAGGTCTTGCTTTTCATAAAGTTGGTTCCTGTCATTGGTGGAACTGGCAAGAGAGTATTCTCATTGGACCTTGAGGGCTTAGCCTAGGGGCAAGGAGGGAAATGGGTAGATTATTGGATTGGGGTATACTTGGGGCTTCTCTGGGCTGTAGGGACAACTCAAAATGATCTGATGGTTCCTTTTAAGTCAGGGTGGAGATCTTTTTCTTTATTGAGGTAATGTTGGCTTATGTTTGTGTTTTGGAAATATAGGATCTGCCCCATCCCCCCCAGTGATACTACCATTACTGATATTTCCACCACCAAAGCACCCATAGTCCATCATGTTCCCCCCTCCCCAAAGTCTCTGTTCTAAAGTCTGCTTTCAAGGGCTAATTTTTGAGTTTGTTTTATCTGACCCTTTGTCTATTTTCTCTATATTCCACATATAAATGTTACCATCTGGATTTTTTCATTCTCCTTCTGACTTAATTTCACTTAGCATAATTCTAGCTCCTTCCTTATTGCCAGAAATAGCATAATTTTTTTTAATTGCTGAGTAGTATTCCATCGTGGATATAGACCACATCTTGATCCACTTGTCTGTTTTGGGCACTTAGGTTGTTTCCACAGTTTGGCTGTTGTAAATAGTGCTGCAGTGAACATGGGAGTGAAGGTTTCCCTCCAAATTAGTGTGTTTGTGTTCTACAGGCAGCTACCTAGGAATGGAATTGCTGGATCATATGGTAGACCTGTTTTTATTCTTTTGAGAAACCAATATACTTCTTTTCATAAGGCCTGATCCAGTCTATATTCAGGGTGGAGATCTTATATCCAGGAAATCCTGGCCTCTTTTTGACCATCTTACCTGCCTGCCCTTCCTTTTTATTTTTATTTTTTAAAAATATTTATTTATTTATACAAGCACTGGGTACAGTCAGAAGCACAGGAGGGCGAGAGAATTCACCAGAGCCAGAGCGGGGAGCAGAGCAGGCAGAAGGACCGAAGTACACTGCTGAGGGGAGCAGCGGGCGGCAGGAAAGGTCTGCGCGTCATGCACGACCCTCCTCCAGTGGCTGGGGAGCAGCCGGGGATCGAACCAGCGCTGCAGAGGCTGCGGGCAGCTTCACAACCCAGCGCTCAACCCCTGCGCCACTGGGGAGGCCCCCTGCCCTTCCTTTTTAGTGGAAAGATGGGGGTGTCCTGCTGACCTGAGGTACAGCCCAGCTTGGGCTTCCCTGGCTGTGAGTTCAGCTCTGGGCTTCACCGTGACTCATAACTGGATCTCAGTCAGTGTTCAGCCCCACGCCTTCACTTCCTAGTACCTCATGTTCTAGGCAGGCCCTTGTTCACTGCCTAGTACCTCATGTTCTAGGCAGGCCCTTGTTCACTGCCCTCCCATGCCCTTGCCCTCTGCTTCTGCATTATGAAGCTGAGTCAGGTGGATAGTCACTTGCATGATTTCCATATTCTGTATAATTGAATCACTTAAACACATAAATCTGCATCAGTCAGTTCTATCTCCTTTGCCAAAGAGATAACAACTGTAAAAACAGACTTTGTGAGAAAAACAGGAGGAGAGGAATGTGAATGTGGCCTGTCCCTGCCAGCAGATGGTCATTGGCAGCAGTGGAAACCTCTGGCCTGCACTGAACTGCCCTATTCTTCTGCTCTGTTGATGACACCTTGCATGGAATACGCCGACTAGCTTGTTCTGATGTGTAAAGCAGCTTGACTCACAAATGGAAATTCCAGATAGGAAGTTTGAAGACCTGACTGATTTTTCCATGGGATGAGATTTTTCTCTCTGTACCCAGAAGACCTTTCCTTCCCAACGTATTTCGTTATGGTGGCCTAAGTTACTTCAGATTGGCAGTGCTCTATCCCACTGCCTCTTATCTCCTGCCATTAGAGGGGCTTTTGACTATATCCTTGGATCATCTGGGGCCTTTCTGGAATGATGCCTAGTCTTGGGGTGCTTTTACTTTTCATTTGACCTTCATAACCCTAGATGTTATTACCAAGTGAGGATATGAGAGTGAGTGACCCACTCAAGGTCACATAGTTTGTTAACAGATAGGAAAAAATTCGGGTCCCCAGATGTCTGGTTTGGTGCCTTTTTGACTTCATCATGCTACATGGGAAAAACCTGGAGTCCTACGCAAGAAGCCTTAGGGATTTAAGACCTGTGTCATATTTACCTGGAAGCCCAGAATGCAGGAGAAGTTGGGTAACATGCAATAAGTGAGAGGGGAACTTATAAATTCTCACCGACTTTGAGGCAGCAACAGATTCCTGGTGGTGCTGGGAACCCACCAAGTAATGCTGCCTTTAACCTTTTGCAGGAGACTTCCATGTTGGAAGAGCATGGTTGGCTCTCCCTATGGTTCACTGAATAGCAATACCCATCCGGACTGGCAGGGACTAGTGGCATTCCTCAACGGAGCTCCTTCAGGGCTTGGGAAGAGGCCAGTGTGTGTGTTACAGCTTGTTTCTCTGCCCTTTTCCACTGCTCAGGCCTCCGCCATGGATATTCTCTCTCTGGACCTTCCTGCCTCCTCTCCTCAGCTCACCACTTACCCTGGGTTGGGCTGCTGTATTGGACATGTCCCGAGTCTCATGCTGTGTTATGATATTCTGTCTCTTGCATGCATAAAGGGAGGTCTCCTCATTTCTCTGATCCCACAAATGATCTAGTGGCAAAAAAAACCTCAGGTCTTTGGGCGAGGGCTGTGTTCTTTTTATCTCCTGCCGGCCGCTCTCAGAGGCCCTGGCACATGCATTGAGGCCTCACCAAGTGCTAGCTGCTCTGGTTGTTCTGAGGCTTGCTTTTTCCTCACGACAATTAGAAAATAAGGGGGTGATGTCCCTATGTTGCAGGTGAGGAAATAGACTTGTCTGGTCAGTCAGCTGTAGCAGTGGGACTTGAATCCAGGCCTGTTCCATATCCAAAGTCAGGCTTCTTTCTATATACTTCCCTATTTCCCCTGATGTGTGGTCATCCCCAGACCAAACTGGTTTCTGGAATACTCTTCAATTTGTAAGGTGTCTGAGATACGATCTGGAGTCTCTCAGAGGCTGTCTTCCTCATCCCAGGGGAGGGGACTTGGGAGAATTAGGACAAAGCAGAAGCCACCTGGATGATCTTGGCCTGTGGCAGAGATGGGGAAAAATTCCTAATACCTGACTTTGGCATTTGGGGATGAGGTGAAAAGGAAGCGTGAGTCTGGTGCATTCTCAGTGTTTACATCTATGTCGTGATGAAGACAGAAGTGCCAAAACCAAACAAAGTAACAAGGAAGTTGGGGGTTGCCTTTGAGATCTTGGGGTAGAAAAATCAACTTGGGGAGCTGAGAAGTGGTGTGAGGTGACAGGGTGACAGTGAGGGCTATTGGTCTGAAGGCAGTGGAGGTGAGAAGTGGAGAGAAGAGAATGTGTTAGCCGTGACCAGCCAAGTTCATCTTGCAGGAGACCAGTGGAAGCTGAGTTTGAGAACCAAGCCTGGGGGCTTGCCTGCTCTTGGCCATGGAAGGAGAGACAAGTCTTAGCCCAGCAGACAGAGAGGGAGCCAGGGGAAAGGTGGGCAGGAGAGCAGGGAACTGCAGGGTATGGGTCCTCTATGCTGAGAGGAGGGTGGCAGGGCGTAGAGCTAAAATTCAAGGCACAGAAAGGACAGAGTTTGACAAGAAACAGGCCATTTAGGGCCCCAGGGAGCACATTTACTTTTCCACATCTCCACCTGCGAACAAGTGAGAAGTTGTGTGCAGAGTGAGTGACTTGAGGACCTCAAAAAAGGCGTTGACTGCACTGCACTTGTTAAGGCAGGAAAGGGCCCTGCTTCACAAGAAAAGGACAGAAGCCACTCGAGTTTTGTCCAGACATTGGTTCAGCCATGGTTGACCACAGTGGCCTCTTTCCCACTCCTTCTGTTGAGTTTTGTTCCATGGTGTAAATATAGTCTACAGGGCCCTGGCGCCAGGGAGGGAGACAAGCCTTTGTGGACACTGGAGGGATGTGATTCACATGTCAAGGACTTTTCTTCCCTTAAAATTCTGTAACTTTATAGGTCTGTATATTGGAGCAAATAGCAGCTTTGCCACAACACCTGTAAGCAAACAGATTTCTCATTTCAGTTCTGAACACTGGGAAGTTGAGCCAGGAGGATTCGATGTCATGCTTGACTCAGTAGAGTGCTTTATAATTGGCTAATTTGTCAGCTTGTGGCGTGACTTTTAAAGAACTTTTCTAAGAGTCTCTAACTTAGGTAGAACCATACTGTTTAAAGATGAAAAATAGCTTACTAAAACAACAGAAGAATTAATTATCTTGTTTGTTTGGTGAAGCTTCTGAAGCTTGGCTAAATTAAAGTGGGGGCGTCTAGTAAATGAGGGTATTAATCAAATGGCATAAAAGTCAGTCGACCGTGTTGTGTAAAAGTGACCTTAAAAAGGCAGGAAGGAGTGCTGTGTTGGGGGGCGCTGCAGAGAGGCCAGGTCCACATCCTGTGACTTCTTAGGTTAAGTCTCTCCCCTCACTGGACTCAGCACTGGAGGGGGCCAGAGAGAAAGGTATTCCAGAAAGAACAGAGCGTGGGAGCTAGAGATCTGGAACATTGTGTGGGACTGTGTACCCTGGACAGAGCACTTAACATGTCTCGGGCTCAGTTTCCATACCAGAGTCCAAGTGGGATAATAAATCTTGCTTTCCTCCCAGGCTTGCTGAGAAGGCCCAAAGAGATAAGACAAGATAGGGGAAATACTTCACATGCCATCAAGCACCAAACCAAGTTAGGTTTTAGGAAATCTTGGGGTATGAACAAGCTTGATAAGTAGCCATAAGCTTTGTCACTCATGTTCTGATCTAGTTGAGTTAAATAAACATTGTTTTTTTAAAAAATAAGTGAATCTGGGCCTCCCTTGGTGGCGCAGGTGGTTGAGCGCAGCCTCTGCCGCACAGGTTCTATCCTGGCCGGCTGGCGAGAATCCCACATGGCGCAGCAGACCTTTCCTGTCTTGCCTGCTGCTCCCCTCAGCAGTGTATTTCACCAGTCTGCCTGTTCTGTTCCCCACTCTGTCTCTGGTGAATCCTTTCACCCTTCCGCACCTCTGGCCTGTACCCTGGTTCTTGCATGCATGAATAAATAAATCTTTTTTTTTTAAAAAGTGAATCAATATTAGAATATGTGGCTCCTACCTGCAAGTGAGGGGGTTGATTCCCAAACTCAAGATTATTTTTTTAATTAAATATAATTATTTAAATATATATATTTACATCATTGTTCATGTTTGTATAATGTTTGATTTTTTCTCTCAGGTGTAATCCCCATAAAATTCCCACCACCAAGTCACCTGTGAACTGTCACCATAGTCTCTTGTGCATTCCCCTCCCCTGCTTTGATCTCTTCCCCCGCCCCACTATGTCTACAATTTATAGTTTGCCTGCTGGTTTTATCTTTTTTTCTTTCCCTGTACACCTCCAATTAGTGAAACCATCCAATATTTTTCTTTTTCCTTCTGACTGACTTCACTGAGCATAATCCCTTCCTGCTCCATCCATGTTGCTGCAAATGGCCTGCAAATTGCCTATCTTTTTTGATCACTGAGTAGTATTCCACTGTGTATATATACCACATCTTCCAGTCATCTGTTTTTGGACATTTAGGTTGTTGCCATATCTTAGCTATTCTAAATAGTGCTGCAGTGAACATAGGAGTGCAGGTTTCCTTTTGAATTAATGATTTTGTGTCCTTTGGATAGACTCTTAGGAGTGGAATTGCTGGGTCATATGATAGATCTATTTTTAGTAATTTGAGTCTCCTCCACACAGCTTTCCATAGTGGTTGGACCAGTTTGCATTCCCACCAGCAGTGTAAAAGAGCTCCTTTTTCTTCACATCCTTGCCAGCATTTGTTGTTTTTAGTTTTATTTTTAATGTGGGCCATTCTTACTGGCATGAGGTGATATCTCATTGTGGCTTTGATTTGCATTCCCCTGATTATAAGTGGTGTTGACATGCCTGTTGGCCATCTGCATCTCCTCTTTGGAGAAGTCACTTTTTAGCTCTTCTCCCCATTTTTTGACTGAATTCTTCTTGTTGAGTTGTGTAAGCTCTTTGTAGATCTTTGATATCAGTCCCTAATCAGCTCTGTGGAGTGCAAATATTTTCTACCAATCTGTGGGGTGTCTCTTTGTCTTGGTTATTGTCTTTTTTGCTGGACAGAAGCTTTTTAGTTTGATGTAGTCCCAGCTGTTTTTCTTTTTTTTTTTTTGCTTTGGGGGGGTGAGTCTTTAAAGGTGTTTCTGAGATGTATGTCATGGAGTGTTTTGCCTATGTTTTCTTCTATATATTATACAATTTCAGGTCTTACATTCAGATCTTTTATCCATTTTGAGTTGGTTTTTGTGTATGGTGTGAGATAGTCCAGTTTCGTTCTTTTGCATGTAATGGTCCAGTTTTCCTAGCAGCATTTATTGAAGAGACTGTACTTGTTCCAGTGCATATTCTTTGATCCTTTGTTATAGATTAGTTGTCCATATATGTGTGGCTTTATGTCTGGGTTTTCAATTCAATTCTGTTGTTCTGCTGTCTGTTTTTGTTCCAGTACCATGCTGTTTCAATTATTATGACTTTTAGTAGTATTTTAAGGTCACTTTTACATAACACGGTCTACTGACTTTTATGCCATTTGATTATGTAGTTGTTCTAGTCAGGAGAGCTTTGACAATTTGAGGTTTTTTGTGGTTCACATATGAATTTCATCAACATTTGTTCTATTTTATTTGTTTATTTATTTATTTTTATATTCCCCATACAATTGCAACCCCCTGATTTTAACCCTAATCCCTCCCCCCTCCAAGTGTGTCTCTGGTTCATAGTTGTTTGCTGATTTTGATTTTTTTCTTTCTTATAGTTATTCTTTTTCCTGGTCCCTTATTTAGGTTTTCTAGATTCCTGTTGTGAGTGAGACCATCCGGTTTTTTTCTTTTTCTTTCTGGCTTATTTCGCTGAGCATGATCCCTTCCAGTGCTATCCATGTTGCTGCAAATTGCATGTGTTTATCTTTTTTTGATTGCTGAGTAATATTCCATTGTAAATCTCACATATTTTTAAGAGGTAGGGTATTCATTTTCATCCCGTGGACAAAGAAAGAGGCAACTACAGACCAAGGTCCATGTTTGGGGTAAGATGCTTAGCCACAGGTAGAGTGCTGGTCTCAAATTCCCAGTCCAGTGCAAATAATGTTAACAGAGCTCTGTGGTCAGCAAACCATGTATCCCAAGGGTGAACCCTTGAAAGGGAAGCACTAATTCATCTGTCTCTCAGCTCTGTGTGCCTCCTCTAGAGCTCCTTCTGGCTCCATCCTGCTTCCTTCCTTCCTCAGTCTCCTCTCCATTTGTTCTATTTCTTTGAAGAATGCCATTGAGATTTTTACTGGAATTGCATTGAATCTGTAACTTGCTTTTGGCACAATGACCATTTTGATAATGTTAATTCTGCATTCTATGAGCAAGGAATATCTTTCCATTTCTTTGTATTGTCTTCTATTTTTTTTATCAATGTTTTGTACTTTTCTTTGTATAGGTCTTTCACCTCCTTTGTGATGTTTATTCCCAGCTATTGAATTGTTTTGGTACAATCATGAATGGGATGATTTTCTTAATTTCTTCTTCTTCAGATCGATTATTTGCATATAAGAAGCTACTGATTTTTGTGTGTTGATTTTGTAACCTGCTACTTTACTAAACTGTTGTTTTAATTATTTTTTTCCTGTGGAGTTTTTAGGATTCTCTCTATATATTATCATATCATCCACAAATAGGGATAGTTTTACTACTTCTTTCCCTATTTGGATTCCTTATATGTCTTCCTCTTGCCTAATTGCTCTAGATAAGACTTCAATATTATATTGAAAAGCACTGGTGAGAGTGGACATCCTTGCTCCAGATCTTAAAGCATTTGATAAAGTCCAACATCCATTTATGATGAAGGCCCTCAAAATTCTTGGAATAGAAGGAATATATCCCAACTTAATAAAAGCTATACATGACAAACCTACAGCCAATATCATTCTTAATGGCGAGAAACTAAAAGCCTTCCTTTGGCTTTGGGAGGGGTAGGGGCTTCCTTCTTTACTTTCAGCACCATCTGTGTCAACAGGGTTTACCAGTGGGCCTCCTTAATTAGCTTTGGCCAATGAAGACCCACATTCTAGGGCAGCCCCTGCTGAGGTAATGGCTATGTGAAAAAAAATGGAACATCAACAAAATTGGGGTCCAATGGTAAGGGAAGAGGGAATTAGGTGCTGAATCATAAACCCTATAGCGTCATTGTGAGGAATAAATAACATACATCTGATTTAATGAGTGAACATATACAAAGCTCTTTGAACAGTGTGTAGGACTTGGACAGTGTGCTTGTTTATTGTGATGAATGTGTTTGAGCCTTGAGGACCATACCAATAAAAAGTGGTATTATGAATGGAGGTGTCTTGTTAGAAATGAAAAAGATGGAAGCCAGAGGTGTATGAAGGAGGAGATCTAGTTGATACTCAGAGGAGATGGATGGAGCAGTCGCCTATGTTTGGTCAGAGTCTGTATGTGGGAGGAGTTAGTGCAGCCTTCTAAATAAAGGAAAAATACTACTGCCTAATGTGTTAATGAATTCCAGTCTCAATAGTCTCCTATTTCCCACAACTATTTCTTTCACTAGTTGAAAGTGGTATTGAACTGCAGAAGTATTTTTAAGATAGCTGGAGGTCCCAACCAAAAAAAGTTTAAATTTCATTACTTTTGATGGGGGGAGAAAGGAAGTGGAAAATTGTATGTGTGTATGTATATGTAAATTTAAGTAACTCTTTATAAAAAGCACTGCATACACTTATAGGAAACTATATAAAAGGTATAGCAGTTCTAGCCAAGAAAAAGGAAAATAAAAAAAATGGCTTCCTGACATTTTTAACTATAAATAAAATTACTTCTCCTAGTCCATGTTTGACACATGATTCCAGGAAAAAATGTATGCTATGTACTCTGAATGATGTTAGAATTCTTTTTCATTCTGGGACTTAAAAAAAAAGAAGACCTCTGTTATGTCTGATGACATTTTATACTCTTTGGAACTTAGCCTTTTGTTCTGGCCACTTAATAAGGCACTCTAAATGTAACAATGACCACTATAAAATTTCATTTATGTCTTTAGAAGAAAAAAAGCAGTTCTGAGTGTAAACGTCCATTTCATGTGACTGCATCAACTTTTATTCCACCAGCCTTGAAGACGTGGGGCTTTGGTGATGGTTAGGTATTTTTCTTAAATGGAAAACAAATTACTTAAAGGGAGGGTGTCCTTTTTAACAAGTAGAACTTGTCAAATCAAACCCTTCCCCTTCAGAGTAGCCTAAGAAGGCAGGGAGATATTTTGGAGCTTCTTACTCTGGCATGAAAACAGCAGTTTCTGTTTTCATTCCTCTTGGCCTTTTATCCAATTTTGCTTTAAATCTTCTCAGAAAGCAACCTTCCATTATTTATAATCAACTTCATATACTCTGATATTTGCCAATCTATCTGGTTTGGCGCTGACCATCTACAAGTCCAAATAATCGTTTCTTCCTTTTTCAGAGGTCTACGTTCCCTCTAACTTGTGTCCCTCAAAAAGGGGAAGGAGGAGTATTTTCTTTGTATTTTTACAGTATTTACTTTGAAGTTGAGACTGCAGCTATTTGGAAACCTTATAAAGGAGTGCTGAGTGCTGGCCACCACCTTGGATCACCAAGGAGAGTGTTGAAATGGAAACTGTAATGATTCAGCTGATTACTTGGGAGTGGGAAACCTTTCTGTTCCCTCCTCACTATGAGTTTAAACTCACTAAGTTCCTAATGCAAAACCTCCCTTAGGAAACGGGTCTAATGTATGCAAACATCTTTTCAAAGGTTCCTAATGACCATTTCTATTAATAGATCTGTTCATAGACTTTAGCAGGAATAACTTAGGGCTGATAGAAAAGTTCCCTGAACTTTTAATGCTACTTGACTTTCTCCTTATTATTGGGCTATAAAGGAAACACTGGTTTTAGCAAGGAGTTGACCCACCTGCTGTTTCCTTTCCTGAGGACACATTCTTGGGAACAGCTGAGTTAGTGGCTAGCAGTCTCTTGGCAGGCTTTCGAGACATTAGATTTTAACTTCCTCCCTGTGGTGTTTACAGTTCTTACCCTCATTTCATAGATGAAGAAAGTGAAACACATGGGGTTAAGCCACTTGCCCAAGCTGCTGAGCTGCAGGGCGGAATCTAGGCTGGCACTTTTTCATTTGGGTCCCAAGCCCACGCTTGCTCACAGTGCCACGCAGAGCAGTTTCTGGGTGGGGGTGCTTTACCTGGAGGGACATCCATATTGCTAAGTGGAGGTTGTATTTCTCATTTCCCTCCCTGCTGTTAGGCCCTTCTGTCCCCCCTCCTGCCCGCTTTATTCCCATTGAGATATCATAGTCTAAGAATATTAACCCGAAAGGGTGAGGGAGTTTGATGGTATTCAAAATCACTGAGTTCACACGGAGTGCTCTCCACCCTAACAGAATGCTTTCTCATTTACTGTCCTGCTTGATTGGGTCCACAGGGCTCATGCTGGCCCCAGGGCAGAAACCCCAAGCTTGTGATCTGGTGAGTGGAGCTTGGGTAGCAGAGTTGCTCTGGATTGGTGTTGATGTTTCTGAATCCTTGACTCCAGGGCAGGACTGTACAGCCTTGATCCCTTACAGGGACCACTTCCCACCTGCTTGTCTTGTGTTTTGATCCAACATAATTGTCATTGTGTTAGATAAGCTTTTTGAGCCTTGTACAAAATTACTGGACATACATTCAGTATCGTGGCCTTCACTCTCATTATTCCACTTGGATCAGGGCTGGAATACCACATTATAACTCTCCCATGCCTCGCAGCTGCCATCCATGGGCCAATAAACAGGCAAACTTTGAACTCAGGAATGGGGAATTTCCATTCTCTGAGGCACCAGGACCCAGACAGAGCTTTCTGACTCCCAGTGATTTGTCTTGTCTTGTTCTTTCTCCACATTCTGGCTCCTCTTCCCAAACACACACAAGGGAGATACTAAAAACAACACAGAAACCAAAAACCAATGCAGTAATACCAGAGCTTTGTTGAGCTGAAGGGTAGAAAACACAATGGCTGTTCAAAAGTCTTACGCGTATTCGTTTCATTGCTTTTCCCCACAAGGACAATATAGTTGCCCTATGCTGCTGCCCTTTCCTGTTGAGTTGACCATGTCCCTGTGATCTAGGCCTGGCCAAGGCCATGAGCAGTGGTTAAGAAATGGCCAGACACATAGCAGGCCAGTGAGGTTTGTGCTGGACTATAGGGACAGAGGCTCTGGTTGCCAAGGAGGGTGGTAAGCTGGAGGATGATACATCTGACACTGCTGGTGGCCACCTTCACTATGACACAGGACAGATATGCTGAGGATGAGGGTGATGCCTGGGAAAACAGAGCAAGGAGGAGAGGAGGGCTGTGATGGTGTTGTCAGCACTTCTAAGTCTAGCACTGCCAGAATCTAGAACAAGGCCTGGACCTGTTAGTTATGTAGGCCAACAGGTTCCCTGTATAAAAGTTTTTTGGACTGTGTTTCTGACCCTACAGTTGAGTCATGATCAGTGCTAATCATCAGGCTTTTCTGCCATGTCTTCCAGGCAGCTCTTGATTCTTTCCCTGGAATCAGCTAGGATGCATATGATTTCAGCTTAAGTGCCAGGGGTGTTCTATCAATCTCCAACTATAGTCCAGGGTGTTACTGGGCCCAGGATTGGTTATTTAGTGTCATCACTGTTTGGGATTGTCAGCATTCTGCACCCACTTAAGTTTGTCCCCAAATGGTGTAAGGTTGCAGCTCTAGAATTCTCCTCATATTGCTGCATCCTGAAAGGAAATTTCTCCCAAAAGTTCTTCATAGTCTTGGGATTTTGTTTATTTCTTTTTGGTTTAATTCTGTTTTAGATAAGAGGAAAAAATTCTAAGTGGAGGGTTTGGACAAATGTATAGTTGTGTACACACCCACACACACCCACACACACCCCCACACACACCCACACACACACCCACACACACATTTATCTCCATCCCAGTCCTTCAGCAGATTTATTTGTTTCTGATAAAAAAAAAAAAGTTCAACACTACAGAACATAAAGAGAAATTTGATTCAGTACTATTTGCGGTAAAGAGACTTAAATAGATACAGGACTGGACTCAATTTTGGCCCATGTAGAGGTGACTGGGCATTTTTAAAGGCAGAATGAGGGAGAATGAGTAGGTGCTTACGCATTGAAAATTACAAGAAAGGAATTCTAATACTTTTCTTTACAGTAAGCGAGTAGGTTGGTCAACGGGATTAGGGCATCTGGGTTTGCTATCTGGGGCTTACTGAAGTTAGGTTCCAACCTTCCCATAGACAGGGGCCCTGTCCTTCCTAACAATTGTATTTTTAAAGGAATAACTTTTGAGAAAAGTACCCCTGGATTATAGGAGATAATATACATTTCAAAGATATTTCAAAGAGAAAGGATCATAATTGCAAGTTTTTGAAATAAGTGATCTAAGAAAACAGAGGTCTGAAGCCAACCAGGTCATTTGGCTGGAGCAAGTGGTAAATTCTTTTGGCCGCCTTAAGTTTTCTCAGACAGGAACTCAAGGGGGATGGATCATCCCAGGGACTTTACCTTAAGCACTCCAAACCATGTTAGAGTTCAAATCTCCGTGTGTTGGGGTCAACAAAATTGTGTGTGTCAGAAGTTGCAGTTCTTTTAGGCCATGACTGAGGCCATAGTTGATAAAAGGGCTCAGAGCAGCCTGGCTAAAGTCTGACTGAGAAGAGTGTTTTTGTTGTTTTCTTGGCCAAGGTAGTATTACCTGTACAAAGTAGATAAACCAACTCACAAGAAACTCCAGGCATAGTTGTGACAAAAGTAAGGTAATTTTCATTGTTAGTGTAAAGTCTAACTTTAGACTCAAGATTTATCTCCTTGAGCTTGGGAGGGGCATTTTTTCTGAGCTCAGGACCAGGAGGAGAGTTTGTTCAAAGTTGCTTTAGGGGACCTTAGTGTTTAAAAGCCCTTTATGGAAATGAAAGTAAACAATGTTGATAACTCATACTTTGTTTGGTATACCAAGGAATCTAAATGCCAGACACAACTGAACAATAATAGAATTATTATTCTCTAAATATTTAAAAAATGATAATTATCAAAAAAAGTTTGAAGAACAGTTTGCTCTCATGGGTAGTATGTGGTGATTTTGTGGTCTTGGGTTGTGTGTGACAACTGGTGACATCTAGGTGTCAGATCTACACACTGACAGTGGAGAGGCAGATGGTAATGGACTTTTCAGGACTGTCATGACTGACTCATGGTGACACATGCATCAGGCCTGTCTGGTCCCTTATATGTTCTCATGGATCACTGTCATTTTAGAGTGTTAGATTACAGTTGGATAAATGTATACTATATATCCCATTCAATAATTCCTATCATGGAAAGGGGCATAAGATCATTCAAAATCAAAAACATTTGGGTTGCATAAAGTCTTTTTGAAATCATTGTGCTTGTTTGGATCTAAATATCCAAATTCTGGGAAATACCAGTAATTTTGACTAGGTCAGATATTGAACACTGGGTAAATGACCGTCTACAGTTTTTCTGATTGAAGATTTTTCTGACACTGTTACATAGTATGATTTCTCCTCACTAAGCCAGAGGTCAGCAAAATAGGTCCACAGGCCAAATCTGGTCAGCTGGTCACATCAGCCTACTGCCTGTTTTTGTAGGGTTCCTTAGCTGAATGGATTTTTACATTTTCAAATGTAACAACAAAAAAGAATATTTGGTGACACATGAGTATTGTATGAAACTCAAAGCCAGCATGTGTAAATAGTTTCATTGACTCAGAAACTTGGTTAGTCGTTTACATATTGCTTGTGGCAGCTTCAGTGTGACAGTGGCCTAAATGCGTAGTTATCACAGACAGTGCAGCCTACAAAGTTGAACATACTCACCACTGATGCTGTCATGACTTATTCTCGTCTTCCCATGTAGAAGGTTCTTCCTCTTGGGTCACCCTGCTGAGTGTTTCTCTGGGGTTGAGTGCGTATGATCTCCCTGAAGCTCCAGTCACAAGTCCTTAGGGTTAAAATCTCAGTGAGCTGTCCTCTTTTGCTTGTTGTCTTTCAACAAGTCAGCAGTGAGACTTGGGAGAATTTTCCTGCTCAGCCTTAAATCTGAGCAGCACATTACTGCTATTACCTCCTATTCTCTGTTCTCTTCAGACCATATCTCTATTTTACTTGCATGTGTATATTTAAATCTTTTCATTTAATCCTCTCAGCCTGCCTCCACATCATAACTTATGGGGATAGAATGAGATGGGCTCAGGGTGGACAGAGAAGTCCAGGGGGACTGACTAGGTTACTCATTCATCCATTTATTCATTTATATCTCCAAGAAATATTTATTGAATAAGATCTACTGTAGCCTTCAGAGAGCTCAAAGTCCAGCAGGAGAGTTAAACATGTCACCAGAAAAGTTCCAAAAAGATATTAGAACACAACAATGCATGTGTGTACACAGGGCAGAGGTAGCATGGGTGAGGACTTGGTTTGCTCTGCAGAGGTCGAAGTTAGAGGCACATGGTCAGGGAAGGCTTTGAGGAGTCACACTTGACCTGGAAGATAGTGCTGTTTGTCTAGGTTCTCAAAGGAGATTGTTAATTCAGGCAAAAGACACTGAGTGAGCAATGGCACAGAGACATAAACCAGTCTCAAGCATTTAGGAAACTCAAATTAGTTCAATATTGTGGAAGAATAAATTTTAAAATGAGTGCAAGGGAAGAAGGCGTAGCTAGAGAGTAGGTGGGAACTCATATACAGACATGTCAAGGGCAAGTTTCGTGTTCAGATGACCTCAAAACATTTTAAACTGGAGAGGAATAACTTGGATTCTATTTCTAACTAGGTTTCTAAGGATATCTGAGTAAATGTATTGTACCTCAGTGAACTATACTTTCTTTGTAGAGTAAGTACATTGGCTGCATTAGTAAATAATGGTTTTCAAGTTTAAGGATTGTCTGCATTCATTCCTTTATTATTCATTCAACTAATGTTTATTATGGCCCATTTTGTGCAGGAGACTATTCTAGGAACTGAGAATAGAACAGTGAGGTAAACAAAACCTTTCCCTTGTGGAGTGCACAAGGGAACTTGTGATTTATTGTTGATTTATTATTGTCTATTTATTCATTGTTCGGCTACATGGAAGGGTTGAGAAGAACTGCAGAGCCTGTCTTTTGGGTTTACCTGATTTCGGCACAGTCGCTTCATTCTGTTCTTTGTGGGGTCATTTTCTATTCCTCATTTCCTTATCCTTTATCGGATATGATCATATAGGCATGGCCATCTTTGGTGAAAACAACAACAGACGAGTAAATCAGTTGCTGTGTGGATGGAAGTTGAATTCCATGGAAAACATTAAGCATGTGAACAGGACATGATTTATTCAATCCATGGTTTCCAAACATTTTTGGCTGTGGCTCACACAAAGAACAGCTTAGACCAAATCAGAAGTTGAATAACTATGGAAGTGATGGCCAATACATGCTGCTCTATCCTGCTTTGGTAAAAAATGATACTTCAATAAAAATTAAAATGGAAAAAAATGCTGGGACAATGCTTGCAAAATTGATTTCACAACCAACTGCCCTTAAATCACAGTCTCCAGCTTGAGAAATACCGCATTAAGGTGAATACTCCTTGTTGGCTGACATGGGGTTTTAAAAACTTTGATTTCTTATAAGATTTAGTAAGTACTCATTGATGGATTATTCCAACTCTTACTTGACCTTTTGAACCCAAGCAATTGTGCACAAGCCAAACTGTAGATTATTCCATCTTTGTATCACCAGAGAAGCCCAGTCAGACATACCTGCAGCACACTGTGCCCCGGGAGGTGTCCAGGCTGCCCTATTGTAACTACTGCAATTGAGCATTATATGGAGTTAGATGTGGTAGGAGGAAAACCCTCTCTTATCCCCTTCTTTTTAGAAGCATGTGAACAGGACATGATTTATTCAATCATGTTGTAAATGATCATCACAACATAACACCTTTTCTCAGGAGAGGATCACAGGTCCGAGCTTGTGTTGTTGGCTCTGGTTGGGCTTCATTGCCTCTTCCAGTGACATCTGATGTGCCCAAGAAGGTGGGGAAATTTAGAAATGTTTGTCTTCTCTATTCTAAGGGTGTATAGGAGATTTAGTCAGATAATCCAGGCTAGGGAGGAAAGAATGACTGTCAGATACACATTTTTCTGGGGGTTTGCCAATTCCAACATGTTACAGCATTTTGTTGTTTGCTTTCATAGAGGACACTTCATCTTGTTCTGCTATTTGCTGCTGAACTGATCTCACTCACAATGGCTGGAATCTGGTGGGATGATGGATGAGTTCCTGTGCTTAGCTTTCTGAGGGAGCTGTGTTCTTCTTTGCTTTCAACTGAAAGAGTCCCTTGGGCAGAGCAGCCTCTGTAGACAGATTCTCTTATATATTCAGTGTTGGGGCTTCTAGGAGTGTTTTCCAGAGGGCTTTTTTTGTTTTGTTTTGTTTTGTTAGCTTCAAGTCTTGGGCCTGAGACCCTATTAATCATATTTGGTTTATTTATTCAGCCTGTCAGAGTAAGCCCTTGGGTTAGACAATGCACAGGTGAGAGCTTCTGTAGAATATTGGGTGAAAAAGGATCTTCTCCCAAGAGGAGATGGGCTGGATCTGTGTTTAAAAGCACATAGGGAAGGGCCTCCCCTGGTGGTGCAGCGGTTGAGCACTGGGCTGCAAAGCTGCCTGAGCCTCTGCAGCGCCAGTTCGATCCCCGGCTGCCGGCGAGGGTCCCACATGGCGCGCAGACCTCTCCTGCCGCCCGCTGCTCCCCTCAGCAGTGTATTTCATCACTCTGCCTGTTCTGCTCCCCACTCTGGCTCTGGTGAATTCTCTCACCCTCCCATGCTTCCGACTGTACCCCAGTGCTTGTATAAATAAATAAACAAACAAATAAATAAATAATAAATCTTTAAAAAAAAAGTATTAAAAAAAAAAAAAGCACATAGGGAATACAAGAAAGGGAGGGGGAGCTCAGGGGTGTAGCCCTGGAGAGGAGAGAGTAAAGGGAGTAGTGGAAGTGGTGGCTGCTCTCTCCTCCTTGACAGTCAGCCAAAGTGTGGTGGCTAAGATCTGGGTTTGGAGTCAGATTGCCCAGGCTCAAAGCTTGGCTCTGCTCTGAGTGACTAAGAGTGTCTTGGGTCTGTTTGCTAGACTTTGATTCCTCACCTGTAAATGAGGCTGTCATAGAAAGTGCCCTGCAGAATTTTCAGGCAGCAGCTCTTAGCCACAGGCCCTGGCTCCTCGGGAGGGCTGTACAGATTTCAGCCATGAGTATTGTTGCTGTTACATAGCACAGTCATTATGTTGATTTGGGTTGTAATGAACCCAGGGAGAGTATAAGACATGGTAGGTGATGTTGCCTGTAGCTGATGTGACACTTTGGGGGAGGACAGTAGGAAAGCTTACTCAGCCCTGATTCTAGCAGTGCCTTATGTATTTCTAGCACCCAGCACAGGGCAGATGCTCAAAAATGTTTGTTGTAGAGAACCGTGCAGAAAATGAATAATGACAGTGGCATCTTTGGACACCTGGCATAAGCTTGAAGAAGAGTTGTGTATCTGTTGACTCAGTGAAGACTCGAATCCAATTGGTATTTACCAAACGCTCGATAGAAAAGCCCTTGCCAAGCCAGTCCCCGAGTCTGGAACTCTCTTCCTGCCTGATACCTTCTCATGGGGCGGCCTCCAGCAGGAAGGTGGCATATGTTCCAAAGCTACATAAGATGCGTTGGAAACTGGGCAGGAGGCAGAGCTATGCTTCCCTCTTGGAAACTCAGGTGATTTTTGATTGACAGAAAATAAGCCCTGGAGATAGAACAGAAGGGAAAACCAGCAATGAGAGAGCTGGCTCTAATGAATTTGCTTTTTTTTTCTTTAGTTTTCCATGATCTATTTCCTTCCTGTGACTTTTATTCTCCACTATCAGCCCCTCCCTTTACAAGGGACTGAATGTGGAAGGGGGTGCAATCTAAGGTACCCAGGAAAGAACAAGGTTTTGAGGAAGCAAGGGATGAAGTGAAGCAGATTGACCCATCCTGAGTAAGATGTTACCCAAGTAGTGAAACTGCCAGGAAATGCATGTCAATAACTGCAGGAAGAACCCTGCCTGGGGGGGTGGGGAAAGTGGGCGATGGGGGTGGGGGATGGCAGGGTGGGGGGTGGGAGAAGAAGACCTTAGCTTGCCCCAGTATTGAATGGAGTTTGTGTCTTAGGACCCTAGTGAAATCACATATCACCTGCCCTTCAGTGTCTGGTGAGATGATCTTAACTCCTCTGGTTCAGACTCCTTTGAGGAGCTGGTACAAGAAATGTACTCTCCCAAGAAAAATGCATTTATATACACACTATGCTTTCCTTCATTGTCTGCAGCCCCCACAGCACACCAGAGGAATAACACCTGCCTAGGCCTCAGAGTTCCCGGAGAGCAGCATCTCCCTGTCTTACCACTGGGCAGTGCTGGGTCAGTCCTATTATGTTCAAGACCCCTTCCCCCTTTCTAGCTCCCTACTGGTGATTCACACTTTAGAGCTGATACCACCAAGAGTCAAACTACAGGCTCTTTCTCATTCAGTTCTGCCTTGTTTAGATTTAGGGGCAGGAAACAAAGCAGAGGGGCAGGACTATTGTCCTGTTGTGCACTTGACTTACATTGTTACCTTAATTCTTGCCACCAACATAAGAAGTGAATGTGACTATAAGAAAAGGATCTAGGGAGGTAGGTGTTTGCACAGTCATACAACTAGCTAGCAGTTGAATAGGAGTCAGACTCCTATGTCTGATTCCAGACTCCGTTCTTTCTGTTGTCTCAAAGGCCTTTCTCTGATTTCCCCCCATTGGATTAGGGAAACTTCTGACCCTGAGGTGATTTCTGCAGACGTCTAAGCTGACCCATTTCATGTATTTTTTCTTTTAGTGACTCTCAAAAGGTCATGATTTTGAAATCCTTGCAGACATTACATTGCAGTCCCCTGTGTCCCAGTCAGACATTTGAAATATTACGGTCATCTCAGTGTTGTTTCCCACTATAAAAACTCATTCCCAGGAGAGATAGTAAACTGGAACTTGGTTAGGGAAAAAAACAATTTCAATTACTCTTTTTTCCAGATGCCTTATTTTTCTTTTTGTGCCATTGTTTTTGTAACTAAAATAGCCTGATGTATTTTGAGCTGTTTTCTTTTGTATGTAAAACATCTTCCAACAGGTCCTGGGATTTGTCGGGATAGTTGGCATGTTTTCACACATTTAGGACTGACATGTTAACACAGAAGTAAAATTATGACACAGTGATGGCACTAAAATGAACATTTAATTGGTCCTGGCCAGTTCTATTCCTGTTTTTAAAGACTTCCAATCTTTTTATGAACTATGCTCATACCTAACAATCTTCATGTTTGAGAAATTCTTAGGTCAATTAGCTAATGTTTTTACTAAATCATTGGCTATAAAAAGAGTTATTTGATAGATCATTGTTAATGGGCTGACCAGGCCTTGATTTCATCTTTCTTTTAAGTAATGATTATGGTTTGGTCAGACTCTCTACCAAGTCATGCAGTATTTCTTCTGTAATGGCACCGTGTGAGAGACATTGACCTTGCTATAACATCTAATTTATTCTTAGAGGTAGCTGATATCTGGACAGAATTGATCCACTTCTACCATTTATTAGATACTAAGAACCTTTATAAAATAAAAGCTCCTTCAAATGTGGCTTAAAAGCTATGAATTGTTGGGCTGGACAGAAGTTGAATTTCCTTACTCAAAAGGACATCTTATCTTTGCCATTGGAATGGAGATATTAGAAAACACAGACACGTTTAGAAAATGGAGTAGAAAGTTGAGGAGTCTTTATTTCTGTATATACATGTGTATGTGTGCACAAGCATACACACCTCAGAGCCCTTATTTTCTATAAATAGGATGCAAAGTCATCTGCTAAGGTGGTAGTTCAGAGAATTTAAGAGAACGTTGAAGCTAGATTTATTGTAAGGAATAAGAAAGAGTTGGCTTGAGACACATAAAGGAATCACCGAGCATAATTGAAGTTAGAGATGCTGAATTTTTGGAGGAAATAATCACATCTCTGGGGTAGAAGAAAAGATGACATTTTTTATTAGATCTGGGGCTGGTATATTGTTGGACATATTTATTAAAAGGATAAGAAGGCAGTGGGATTGAGGGCATGGACAAGAACACAGTTGAAGCTATGGGTCATTGATTCATTCATCTATTAAATAAATATTAAGTAACTCTTTGAAGCCATGTAGCTGGAGAAGGAAGGAGTAGAAGACAAGAGTAAATTGAGACTTTTGGGGATCCAGAGGTTGGAGGCCTTAGGAGATCAAAGACAGATAGATGAAGTGAGGCCATGAAAAGTGAGGCCATCTGGAAACCAGTGCTTAAATAGCTCCATGTAGAGCCTTGGTAATAGGTTTGCCTAGGCGACAGGTAGTGAACTTCTAAGTCAGGCCACTGAACATGTGTTCCATAGGACCGTCAGCTTTCCCATAGCTATGGTGACAAGCTATGAATGGCCTTATTCTGGTCATAGCCTGTCCCAATCAACATTCTATGCCTTAGCGTTAGTTCCTAGACAGTTTGTTGACGCTACGGATGGCATTTCTACAATAATATTTTTGAAATCATAAAATAAGATGCTCTGGATACAAAGAAAGCCAATTATATTCATGTGGATTACCAGAATATAAAAAAATCCATGATATGAAAATATATATTCTATTATTAACACAACATAAAATAAGAACTAGCAGCATATCTAATAATTATAACTTCAAAATGATGAGCAAAAATAATAGATTGAGATATAATGTGACATGATACCTGCGATTTTCTATTGATGACAAAATGTTGGGTACACTAATACTGCTGTGACTTGTTGACTATGTATGTAATAGGGGTAAGCCCTGTATTTAGGCCAGAGATGAGTGAAAATAAATATGTAATATTTTCCCACCCTAATCCACATCGTCTCTGACTTCTACTCATGGACTTTCAGGAGATACGGGGCCTCAGATTTAGAACCTCTGCATAGAGGAAACACAGAGAACCTAATTTTTGAAATGGCCTCTCCCATTCTACCCTATCTGGGACACATTGTAACTAAAAACTTAGAAACAAATGAAGTAGTTGTTATATTTATGAGTGGGCCCCATTCATATAGGGTTGTGAGTACTGTATGCTTGCCAGGGGTTTTAAACTGATTTTTGGCCCTCACAGTGTAGTCAGATTTAGACCAGGGCCTGGGACAGGCACACATCATTGGTGTTCTCACTGAAGCCACGGCCTCATAGGCCCTGCTATGTTCCACATCTCCTTCTAGAACAGGTTTCTCAATCCTGGCCCTATTGACAGTTGGTGTGGATCATTCTGTGTTCTGGGGAGCTGGTCTTGGGCATCTAACAACATCCCTAACTTCTAGCCACTGATAGTAGTAGTGGTGTTAATCCCCCAATATTTGGAAACCAAAAATGTTTTCAAATATTGTTAAATGTTCCATTGGTAATAAAGTAACTCTGATCAGAGAACTATTGCTCTAGAACATGGTTTCAGCTGTTAATTTATTGTAGTCATTGTCAGTTGCACAGGACAACTATTTTACTGCACATAGCGACAGACTCCCCTCCCCTTACTGTAGTATTATCCTCTTACTGATAACAGAGAAGCCTTCACAAATTGAGGGGCGCTCTCATTCCAATCAGAAGAGAAAGTTTTCCATTGTTCACATTATTCATCATCCCTTCAAGTAATATCTGGATCCTATTCACCACTCTACACATTGCTCTCATGACAAAAAGATTTTTGAGGGTGCCTTGCAAATCGATGACCTCTTGTCACTCAGTAGAACAGAAACTGGAAAATGTGAAACCATTTCATAAACTTTATAGTCCCCTATCCTGGATAACTTCTAAAAAAGACTGCAGACCTAATTGATGAAAATGACTGGAGTTCTGCCTGGAGCATGGGCTTAATGGCATTTAGAATTATGTTCCAACTGCAATTATGGAAAACTAAGGAACTCCTCATCAAAACTTGCTCCCAAGTTGGCATCTCCCATTAGAATACAGACATGTGAATAGTAATTTTATGTGAAAATGAAGTATAACTATTAATCATCTTTCCCATTTTATATTGGCAAGACTACTTTCTAATACTCTTCACCTTTACTCATTGCATAAGAAATCTCAGATCAAGAGCATTTTTTTCTCTTTCTGCTTTTTCTGTTATTGTTCCCTACAGAATATACCCCCTCCCACTCTGACTTCCAAACTTGCTGTTTGTACAGCATTTTATAGTTTTCAGAGACCTTCTATAAACATTCCCCCAAATTCCATCAGACTGATATGATTATTCCCATTTTAAACATAAAAAAACAGCTTTAAGAGGCAAAGTTTCCCATTTCAGGATCAAATGGTATTTGCCTATCTTGTCTTCATGGAGGAAGACATGTTGGAAGCATGTTGGCTTTATTGGGCCAGTGAAGAAGGGGTGAAACCAATACTGGGGCACCATGAGGGTTAGGGGTGTACAGTGATGTTTGCTTGACAAAGTGGTAGGGAAAATCTGTGGCAGAGAAGGGTAGAGTGACTTCCAATCCCCAGAGACTAACCAGCATCTAGATAGGAGAATGTCATCCACAGAGACAAGGACTAGCTTCGCAGGGAAATGATGGCACAACTGAAAGTGAGGCAGCCTTCTCCCCTAGTCCTCTTATAAGCTGCTTTTATGAAAGTCCTTATCAGAGCCCCGTGCAGCTCCTGAGAGCAGGTAGCCCTTGCACCTCACCTTTAGTGACTTAGGAAATGGCTAAGGCAGGTCGACTCGTTTGTCTAACATGACGGTACAAAACTAAAACTCAGAAGAAGGCAGGGGTCCTGTTTAGGTAACATTCTCCTGTCGAACTTGAGCATCATCTTTTATTCTGATGGTCTCAGTGGACCAGATCTTCAGCTTCCAGTGGACTCTATGCAAGTCACAGTTCTCCAGAGATATATATGTAGAAATACAGAAAGATTTCTTTTCTTTTTTTTTTAAAGATTTATTTATTTATGCAAGAACCGGGGTACAGGCCAGATGCACAGGAGGGTGAGAGGATTCACCAGACAGAGCAAAAACAGAACAGGCAGACTGACGAAATACACTGCTGAGGGGAGCAGTGGGCAAGACAGGAGAGGTCTGCTGCACCATGTGGGATCCTTGCCAGCGGGCTGGGATCGAATCCGTGCTGCAGAGGCTGTAGACAGCTTCACAGTGTGGCGCTCAACTGCCTGTACCACCAGGGAGGCCCCAGAAAGATTTCTTATGAGGAATTGGCTCTTCCTATCTGCTGTCTGCAAGCTGGAGGTTCAGGGGAGTCTGTGGTGTCGCTTTGGTCTAAACCCAAAGGTCTGAAAGTTAGGAAGGGGCTAATGGCTTAGTCCTGGTCAGGAACCAGGAGTGCTGACCTCTGTGGGCAGAAGATATTCAAATTCAAGTAGAGCAAGAATTCTCCCTTCCTCTGCCTTTTTGTTCTTCAGATTTTCAAGGTGTCAGATGATTTTCCCCCTAACCCTCACCCCTGCCTCCACCCCACTGGTGAGGGAGATGTCCTTTACTCTGTCTACCAATTTAAATGCTGATCTCTTCTAGAAATATCCTCACAGATACACCCAGAAATGTCTTAACAATCTGTGCAGCCCCTAGCCTAGTCAAGCTGACACACATAAGTAACCATCATTCACCTGTAGCGGAGATCAACCAAGTGCTCCAAAATTTCCTTCTGGGGTAAGTGTTGGAGGGGCACCCTTAACAAAGGTGATCCTGTGATAGAGACCTAGTTGTCCCCTGTGCTCTGGATGTTGGGAGACAGGGATAGCTTCAATGGAACAAGAATCCCTTGCCACATCAGAACCAGTTGTACAAGGAGGACTGATGTTCACAACTGCTGCTCCAGGAATGGAGTGGTGGTCACAGAACAGAATACCTAGATCACTTCACATTCCACCCCAGCAGAATCCCTTCCTTCAGGAGGTAGTGCAGGCAGCAAGATCAGTTAACTTGGGTGGAAGTTAAGACTCAGCTATTGGCATAAATGATACACACTCCCTCCTAAAAGGTTCCCAGAGGAGATTATTTGACCTCCTTTATCAAAAAGACACCTTTCTCTTTGATGGCTAAGGCCATCCTGCAAGGGACAGGAAGATGGACCACTTAATAAACTGTATTGCTTCACTTCTTCAACCCAGGTATGTGTCCAGTGAGGTTATCAAGTAGTCATTCCTGAAAGGTCCAGAGGGAGATTTTAGTGTAAACTGCTGAGAAAAGGTTATCACTTTCATAATTTCTCTTTCTTTTCTTCTGTTGCATTCTTTATTGTACTTTCTCCTGGTACCCGAGGCTTTCTGAATTTTGTCTTCCCAAGTTTTTGACTTTCTAAGGTGTCTAAAAAAAAGTTGGGGTTTGCTGTGAGCCAGAGTTGGAAATGGTTGCCTGTGGTATTGGCTGGGTGACCTCCTACACCTTGGGCCGCCGGTGTCCTAAGAACCGTCTCCAAGCTCTGTGTCTATATTACATTTAATTTGGACAGAGTTGCAATGCCATTTGCTGAGCTGTGTTTGAACACGCTGAGACCTTGTGTGTGCACACCTACATTCCTTGACTTCGCCCAAATGCCCCAGCAGGCTTGAGGTTAGGGAAAAAAATGTGTGATTTTTTTTTTGTTTTTTTTTTTTTCAACTTGATTTGGCAATGTTGTCTTTCAGAAGTAGAGGGCTCTCTGAAGTCCTGTTCCATGTTAGTTACTTTTCTGGATTTTGCCTACAGTTTGAGATTGATAGAACCTATCCATCTATTAGTGATTTTTGAATGCAAATTGAATTTCATTTGAAACTGAATTGAGAAAAGTATCTGCTCAGGAGGATTCTAATAGGATCTGTGGGATTCTGATGTATTTCAAATTAACTTTGATGGGTTCCACGAATTCCTTGGGCAAAGAGAAGCAATCTTTTTGGAGTGTTTTAGAACAAAGAGTATGTATTAGAGAATTCACTTCTAAAATTCCATATTATTGTTCTTTATGTGGTAGTAATCATCTCTAGAATTAAGCTTTATTGAATCAAAAAGAGCTCTTTTTGTCATAGCAATGACCCAGTTTTTCATAAGAAATCAATGACTTATTTTTTAAAAGGATTGTTATAGCATGAGAGACTTGGGAGCTACAACCTACCAATGCGATATATGGACCTTATTGGGATTATGATTTGAGCAAACCAAATTTAAAAAAAATTGCGTCTGCAAGGCAGGTGTACTGAGTGTTAGCTAATATTAAGAATTTTGGGGGGCCTACTCTGGTGGCACAGCAGTTGAGCGCTGGCCTGCGAAGCTGCTCGCAGCCTCTGCAGCGCTGGTTTGATCCCCAGCGGCCAGCGAGGGTCCCACATGGCACAACAGACCTCTCCTGTCTCACCCACTGCTCCCCTCAGCAGTGTATTTTGTCAGTCTGCCTGTTCTGTTCCCTGCTCTGGTGAATTCTCTTACCCTCCCGTGCTTCTGACTGTACCCATTGCATCTATAAATAAATAAATAAATCTTCAAAAATTTTTTTTGCATTTGTTAAGTGTAATAAAGATGGTGGTTGTGTCGGGGGGGAACGGATTTCACATTGGGGTTGCCCTGCAACAGTTGTGGTCTTTTAGAAGGCCCTTATAGCTAGCGAAGCCTCTGAAATTATTTAGAGGTGAGATGATCTGATAACTGGGATTTCTTTAAAATATTCCTTCAAAAACAGGTGGGAAGGGCCTGTGAATAGAGGAAATAAGAGAGGAAAACAGTGGGAATTGCTGAGGGTGAGCAGTGATAGATTCTACTTTTATGTATGTTTGGAAATTTCCATAATCAAAAGTTTTTTTTTTTTTAAAGAAAAGTCCTTTTCTGGGTGGAGATTGGAAAACAGGAGTTGACAAATATCATGTCAGTTGTTGAAAAGAAGACTGGATATTGTTGTCTTTCTTTTTGATCACAATGTTTTAGTCTGAAATCTTAAAATATATATTCTTTATAAGCTGGAAGTTGTCTTGGGAAAGTGATTATGTTTTATTTATCTTTCTATTGCCAGGAGTACTAAATAAATGCCCCCTGTGTTTGATTTCATGCATTTTTTTTTTTTGCTTCTAGGAGCATAAACTTTATAATGTCTTCATGATGAGTTGACCCTTGATGAAATATCTTCTATATCTTGTGTAACACTCCGTGTCCTGAAGTCTACTTTCCTGGTGTCAGTATAGCCATACCAGCTTTGTTTGGTGTGTGTGCATTTTGCTTATTTAGTTTTTTTTTTTTCCCTAACCCTAACTCTGATCCTGACCCTAAACCCTAACCCTAACCCTTATTTAGTTTTTTCATTGTGATAGCATTAGGATTCTCTCCATCAGGGGTCACCACCATAGGATACCCACCACCAAATCACCCATAAGATACCACCACAGTCCACTGTGCTTCCTTCCCTCTTTGTTCTTGCCCCTTCCCCTTTGGGTGCTTCAGTTCTATAGTCAGTTTTCTTTTTCTTTCTTTTTCTTCTTCAGCCAAGACAGCAGAAGGGATGATTTATTGTACACGTGTTACATTCAGCCAACTGAGAGCAGAACTAGTCCAGAATGTCACAGGTCGAGGGCAAAGGACCAAAAGGGACTGGTTTTGGTACGAGCAAGGTGGGTCTCTCAAAGGTGTTCGCAGTGATCAGATGGTGATGGATGTTCTAGATTCACTGAGACAAAGTTCTAGACAGTAGCATGTGGTTCAACAATTTGTACCAGTGTCTCTGGCCTCCGGCTTTCCTTATTTCTGCTTCTGTGGCTTCATGGGTGTTACTAGTTTACTTGGACCTCTGCCTCATCTTTCTTCTTTTGCGCTTCAGCATGCGCATTCACTTTTTCCTCCACTTGGCTCTCATGGCGTGGAGGCTTCCGGGAAGATGGCGCTAAGGCCGAGTATAGTCAGTTTTCAAGGGTTAGCTTTTAAGGTTGTTTTTCTCTGGTTCATAGTTTGGAACTAGAGTTAGTTCAACTGACTGGCGATACCACTTATTGGTGATACCATTCAATATTTATCTCTCTCCCTCTGACTTATTTCACTTAGCATTATCCCTTCCAGCTCCGTTCATGCTGCTGCAAATGGCATGCATTTTTCTTTTTTGATTGGTGAGTCATATCTATATATAATGAAATACATACCAGCTTTATCATGCATAGTGTTTCCATGGCATATCTGTGTAACTTCTCATCCTTTTACTTTTCACATATTTGTGTCTGTGTGTTTAAAGTCCATTTCTTATAAGCATCATATAGGTGGGTTTTGCTTTTGTGTCCAATACATCCCCGTCCTTTTCATTCTTAATGGTTGGGCTTAAGTCTACCATTTTGCTATCTATGGTTTTCTGTTTCTTGTTACTGATGTTTGTTCCTACCATAATAAAAAAACAGGATGTGAAGCAAAGAAAGTTGGCGATTGTAGCATTATAGGTGAAGAATTCCAGGAGGGATCATTAATATCACATCCCATGGAGCACAATTCCAACCTGTCACAAACAAGGCTTCCTACGAGGGCATCATAGCAGTCCTGCCCACCTTTCACTCAGTCCACTGTTGCCTTACACCCTTAGGTTCCATTCAGCAAAAATTCTTGCCTGCCTGAGCAATAATACATTAATGGCTTTAAATATATGACTTTGGAGTCCCAGCCAGTGGAGCTGAAGGTTTCATTACTTTCTTAGGCTCAAAATTTGAGCCTAGTGGTTATACACGACCCAGTGCAGGTAACTGAAACCAGTTATCTGGGCTCAAGTGAATCATAGTTGCCTTTGCATCCAGCTGTGCTCTCCATTCCACAGCTGGGTTGCTGCTCTGGTTTTGGTTTCTGCTCCTGTTTTCACCCTACCCAGTCCCCGCTCAGGACTGGAGCACTGTCCAGCACTCCATGTGCCTAGCTACTGTCATTTGCCCTTATATGCTCCCATCCATATTAAGGGGCCTTGTTCATGGGCTCACCTGTGGATAGTGCTGCCTGGCTTCTGTTGAATCCCAGGTATTGCTCGGCCCTCACCAGCTTATCTGGGAGGTGTATTTGCCGTGGACAGCACTACTTCTGTGCCTTTTGGGCAAAGCCCCTTAATGGCCCACTGCATTTGTAGATGTTCCCTTTGTAGCTCAATCAGGCTCCAAGGCCTGACCCACCCTAGTTCTGGCTTTGTGAGAGTTCTTGGCTCGTCCCTCCTGTTGCTCTTTGCCTCATACATGAGGTTTGGGCTTTACTAGCCCTGGTCAGACCATCCCTTAAGCACAGTGCTCACCTCTGGGCACCGCATTAGGATGATGGGAGAATTTCTTGAGATATAGAGGCAGAGCATGAGTGGTCTTGAAAAGTGATAAAATGGCCCAGGAAGCCAGGGATGTTCACTCTGGAGTAGAGGATATGGTGCTGTGGACAGACTTTGAGAAAAAGGAAATGGCTTTATTCTGTGTGACCCCAAATGCAAGGGTTAAAAAATCATTTGTGTCATATTTTGCTATAAGGTACATAGGTATATTTACCTGTAGGATAGGTAATTGTGCTGGGGGAAAAAAGGAGGCGGGAGAATTAGGTGTGGTCAGAGTCCCTGACTATGGAGGCCACGTTGCCAGAGGAGCTGCGGAGGGTTTGCTTCACTGGGCAAGACCTCAAAACGTGATTCAGTAGGTCTGAATTTTAAATTAGTCTTGATTAATAGTGGGTCACAAGAGATTTTAAAGGGGAAAAAGATCTTGATTTTTGACAAGGATCCATTGCCTATTGAGTGTAAGCCAACGAGGCAACGGGCACCATCCAGCTGGGGATTTTAATAGCCCTCCTACTGGCTGGATTTCTGGGTCCCTCCAGGTATCTCTGCAGACTCCCCCTCCCTAGAATCCCCTTCCTGCCTATCTGCTTCCTCATGGAGTCTGGTCTAACTCAGCTTTGTTGCTCTCCAGTTGGGTTCTCCTGGGACTATGTGCTTCATATAAGTTATTTCTGCCTCCTAACCTGGCTTCCTCTCCTTCAGCTCACAAAACCTTCTGGAACTTCAAGCTAAATCCACCCCCTACACCTGTGCTCAGTGCTACTTGGGGGCTGCTCACCATCATCATATCCAGGTACCACTTTCTAGAACTGCAAGTCTGCTTTGAAAATTTCCAGCTACTCTTACCTTGTTTTCTTTCATTCTTCCCACTGTCTCCCAAACTTTTTAAGATTCCAGTTGACCACATATTTTAGAGTCACACACACACACACACACACACAACTGTGGCAGAAAAGCAGGAGTTGCCTGGGCACTTCACTTTGAAAGCCTTTGTCTCATGATTACATTCAGAGGAAGAAGTCAGGGATTTTTAGAGATCTGTAGAAAGTCAGGGAGATAGGTGTTAACTGAGGCCCCTTGTGGAGCTCACACCTGGCTGTTCCACTTAGCCTGTTGTCAAATCATCAGGGCTTAGATATTCTTAGGCTGAGTGAAACGTGACAGATTGGCTGCCATGGCAACCCAGTTATAAATTCCATTTTGGCAACAGAGTCTTACTTTGGAAGGCATTCTAGGATTTCCACTTCAACCCACAGGCGTAGGATTTCCTAAAACATAACAGAAGAATTTAACGAGCTTGTTTCTGCTCAAAAGTCTTTGCAGCCTCCTAGTGCAATGCTTTTTGTATCTGAAGTCACAATTGGAAATATGGAATGTCTAGGTCTTTGACTTCCTTTGGCTTTCTGGGAGATTAGGAAGAGGGTTAAAACTCAGATCTTCACCTCAACTGTTGCTTAAGGCAATGATGCCAGCTGCTGAAAGCAAAAGTTGAGGCTATAACAGTTCTGTAGCATCTGAAACCAGTCTCTTTAAGGCACAAAACTGAGCCCACAAACCTCATCCATTCCACCAGAGGGAGGAAATGCCACTCTATGCTGATTTCACCGTGAAGCACAGCTGTGCCGCAGGGACGTGCATGCTGAGTTCAGGTGTGCTTCTACATGGCAGGGGAGATTGCGTCAAAGGCTGTATGCTCAGAGCAGGGTTACTGACCTGTAAAACTTAATAGACTAATGTCTCCACAAGTCCCAGGCATGAAGCCAGGCTGGTAAGTAAGGGAGATGAGGAACAGACACACTTGTTACCTTTGAAGAGCTTGTCATCGAGCGTAGAGGTAGAGACAGGTATACACGTGGCTGTGATATATATCCAGACCTTGTAACAAAATTGGCTTTAATTCTTGTCTGTGCTAGACACTTGCAAAAAAAGGGAGATTCCAAGCACCTGGGAAACTACAGGGGGTGGATTACATGCATTGAGGGATCCAGGGAATTCTTTGTGAAGGTAGCGTCTGGGATCAGCCGTGGAGAGTGTGCCATTTACATGAGTGGAGGTGGGAGTGGAGGGACAGGCCAGGTGGAACAGCATCAGGAATAGACTTAGAGTGCTGTTTGAGAGCAGTGAGAATAATTCAGAGTGCCTGTAATTTAATGCTTGTGAACTAGTAATGATGCCAAAGCAGGGAAACTAAGTGAGCATCTCCTGGTTGTTTCTGAAGGTTTCTGAGCAGAGAAATGACATCATGCAAGTGTGCTGGTGTGTGTTCCCCAGGCAGGGAAGGATCACCCTGGGATTAGTTTCCCTTCTAGAAGAGTAAAGTTACAGATGGTGGGTCCAGGGGAATTTTGTGGAAGGCCATTCCCGTCTGGTTTTGTCTACTTGGTTTCTTCCTGTGTTCTGAGATTTTCAAAGCATCCAGATGGTCTCCTTTCCCCAACTGACTTTTAAAAATTAGTGATTTATTCTTCACATCCATCAAGGGGTTGTCTTTCTTATCTCACAAAGGCAGTAGGGAAGGGAAGGATGTCATAAGTTTATATAGTAGACATTTGGCAAGCATCAGAACAAGAGTATGTTTTTCCAGTGCACAGAAGGCCCCAGGCTTCCCTTCTTGGCTGTTAAGTGGCATTTGGTGAATCATCTCTTTGTGTGTCTGCTGTATGTGAGACGTGACCTCTAAGCAGCATTTTATCAGACTCAACCAAAGGGAAGAAGTTAGAATACTTACTGGGTCCAGACAACATTGAGCTCCCTCTTTTTCTACAACCTCTTGGGGTAACTTAAACATGCTGGGGGTCCACTGAAGAAAGAGCATGGGGAGAAGTGGCACAGGATGCTGTGGAAAGAAGGAGAAAGAGGAGACAGAAGAGAAAGCCGTGGAATGGGAACAGGTCAGCGAAATCTGAGAGACAACCTGGCAGTTAGCCACTGACATGGTGCCCTAGGCCCTTGACAGACAGCTTTCTGGTCTTTACAACCATCCCACATGTCAGATACTGGCATCTTCATTTTGTGGAGGGGTGATTGAGGCCCCTTGAGGCTTGGTGACTGCCCAGGGCCATGAGGCTGGCAAAGGAGCTGCAGGGTTGCAACCCAGCCATGTGGTTCCAGAGCCTCTCCTGATAGAAGCCCAAGGAAGGGTGGTAGAGACGGGCCAGGGGCAGCTTCCAGGGCGCACAGGTGGCAGATGCCAAGCCCTCTGGGAAGCGAGTTGTACCCGCCTACCATCTGGGTGGGGCCACTCAGTGCATGTGCAGTGTGGTTACACTATGGGCATTATTCACAAACATAGCATCTCTCTCAAAGAGTCAAAGAACCATCTGGAGAAGAGGACATCCATTTGTTAAGGCAGAAGTGGAAAAGATAGAAGATAGGGTAGGGGGAAACACTGTGCAACAGTGTGAATGTGCTTAATGCCACTGAACTTTGTGCTCAGAAATGGCTAAAATGGTACTTTCTATGTCCCGTGTATTTTTCCATAATTAGAAAAAAATCATTTAAAGAAAGATAAGGCCTGGCTTTTCTGCCGTCAGTGGAATCTGCCAGCAGCCAGGACTTCCTGGCTTCAAGGTCAATCAGAGGGCCCTAGTCAGGGGGCTAGTTGCTTGCTCTGGACTGTTGGGCTGACCTCAGAGCAGACATGCACTCACAGCCTTGGGGGCAGGGGCACGGCACGGAGGCACTCTGGCCACAGAGGATGTATGAAATTTATGAGTCAAAAGGTCACCTTCTCAGGGACTAGAGAGGAATTTGGTTTTCATTAACTGGACTTTTTTTTTTAATTTTTAAAAATTTTAAAAAAATTTTTATTTTTAAATTTTTTTAATTTAAATTTTATTTTTATATTCCCCATACAATTACAATCCCCTTATTTTTACCCCAAGCCCTCCTTTCCTCGCCCCCCCAACCCCCATTAACTGGACTTTTAAAAAGCTGGGACTGATGTCCTTCCTCACTGAAATTGCCTCCTTAACTCATTTTTAAATTGAATATCCAGACTGCTCACAAGCAGAATTAAGGAAGGGATGAGGAGGCAGTCATGTGGAATGATGGTTTTCAGTTTTGGCAACTAAAACCTCTATATCCCAGGCAAACAGCATCTGTAGTTTGTCCTGGCTTTTCTCACATGAATTTGGAAGGTGCTGGTTCCACAAGAATGACATTACGGGTGCTATTGAGACCCCTGAATAGCAGCTTTTAGCCTGAGCCTCTGGTTTGCAAATGAAATCGCCTTATTTGAAGGCCTCAGTAGTCTACAGAGCTCAAGAGCATGGGTATCACCTTTTAAGATAAGATGGTTTGATTTCAAGTTCAAGCTCATCACATCCCATGGGGTTCTAGATCAGTTATATCAGCTTTCTGAGCTTTGGTGTTATAATCTCCAAAGCAGGGAAAGTAGTACCACCTGACTGTCAGGGTTTAATAAGAATGTGTCCAAAAGACCTAGTACAGTGCCCAGCACATAATAAATGCTGAACAAATGATATTAATTCTTCAACACCAGAATACAGTAGAGATGAAACCCTAAGTCTGGGGACCTTAGTGCCGAGTTATTTGTATATAACTAACCTCCACCCCTAGCCATTCCACCTAACCAACCCTGCTGGGTGAGGTCTGAATTTGCTGTCCCGAGGCTGTTAGCCTGAGTAGTGCAACTGTGCCTTTCAGACTCAAAGTTGGGAAGCCTGGATTCTGCCTGTGAGCGGGCTCTGAGTCACTGGCAGCCGCTGATCAGCTGCCTCTCTCCTGACTGTGGCTGTTCTACCCAAAATGGCAATTGCAGAGTCCTCATAATTCCTGCAGGGTAAGGGCTTATGCATTGCACACCTCCCTGGGGGTCACCTGCCCATCTCCACTGCAGGTGCTAGTGCTCCAGGTGCTCTTGGGGCCACATGTATCTGAGCATGCGCAGAAGGGACAGGTGGTGCTGTGACACCTAGGTGGATGAGAGAAGTGCAACTAAGAGCTGAGCCACCCTTCAGTAATTATGACTTTTTAGAATGTTTACTAATTTTTAATTATACAAGCAAAACATGCTTGGATAGATTATCCATGTAAAAATACATGCATTGCTAATAAAAGCACAACTTCCTTCAACTTTCAGTCCCAGATTCCTTTCCAGAGGCAGCTGTGCTAACTATGAGGATCTGTCCAACCTCTGACCAGGGCTTTGCATTCCTAGATGTGGACACTTAAAAACTAGATTTGTGGGCTTTTTCCTCCCTACAAATAGTCTCAAACTACGTGAGTGAGTCTAAACTTGGCGTCTTTTTCACTTGATAATAAATGTTGGAGATTTTCCTCTTTCATCTTTTCATTTCGAACATCTGTGAATATTTTTCTAGATAGGTAATGAGAAGAGGGGAAAATACAACTTTACACTTGAAATCTAGAATTAAGCATAAAATTTCATGGTTTTATTCCCTGAATAGGAATAAGAGATAGAGCAAGAATATTTATGACAAAATAATAGGGAGAAGATGAGAAAAACATATGCTTTGAATGAATTTAATCTTAAAGTTACACAATAAACAAATATTAGTCTGTCATTTTTGATCCATTCAAAATCTGAAGCTGTGTAGGTTCCCTATTGCATTTTAAGGTATTAATAGAATCCAGAGTTTCAAATTTCCTGACAAAGTTTTGAAAAAGAGGAGAAATACCTTATTACATGCTATAATGTTTTAAAACAATTAGATTAAAACTGCATAGGATTGTATGCTAACTTATAGCTAAATAGAATGAAGAGGGTCAATCAGACCTTAGTATAAGTCAGGGCCTACCTGGTGGCCTAGAGGTTAAGTCTCAGCGCTATCACCACCATTGCCTGAGTTCGATCCCCGGCCAGGGAGCTGACCCACATGACGCAGCAGACCTCTTCTGTCTCGCCTGCTGCTTCAGCAGTGTATTTCAGTAGATCCACCTGTTCTGCTCCCCACTCTTTCTCTGGTGAACCCTCTCATTCCCTACACCTCTGGCCTACACCCCAGTTCTATGCAGAACAAAAACAAAACAGACCTTAGTATAAGTCAGAGGCTATGGAAGGCAGTTATACGATCCAAGGGGAGGGGAGATTACTTAATAAAATGTGGAAGAATGAATGATTTACTATTTGGAAAAAATTTATACTCACATTATTCCATGTGGCCTAGTGGACTGAATAATGAAATGTGAAAAATTAAACCTTAAATCAATACAATACATTGAGAAAACAATTTGGTAACATGAAACAAAATTCTTAAAAATGTTTATTTCTAATCTATTTCAATTTTATTAAGTGTCAACCCTAAAGAATCCTAAAGAAAAATATGGTGGTATTTTCTTTAACCTTATTTAAAATACTGTCACATTTTGAAACAATAAAAAGAATATGGTTAAATAAATTATAAAAGCAATCTTACTATGAAATATTTAATGAAATAGACCAATGAAATTCTTGGATTATGCTGTTTTACAAGTAAAACTTATAAATTTTTAGCATGTTTTTAACTGGGTTTTTAAAAATCATGCCAAATGATTTCAAATGAAAGTTGTCTTTGAGGGGTGAGATTATAGGTGACTATTTTTTTCTATTTTTCAGTACTTTCCAGTTTTTAAAAATAACCAGCATATAAAAACTTCATTAGTCTTTCAGTAAACTGTTACTCTTTTGAGCACCTACTCTATGTCAGACACTGTATAAGACATTAAGGAAATAGCAGTACAAATGAAAAAGTCTCTTTTAAAGTATAGTGGAAGAAAGAGACAATTAGTCATTAATAAGCCTGACAATTCTAGCAGGGCACCTAAGATGGCTACTAGAGGAGGCTCCTTACAGGAGAGTGAGGAAAGATATCTGAGGAGGTGACGGAAGGATGGGAATGAGTCTGCCTTGCAGTCATGGAACAGCATTCTAGAAAGATGGAACAGCATGTTGTTGAAGAGGTGGTTAAGAATGACTTGGGTGTTTTGTATAATGAAACGATAATTAAGTCATACTTAAAATTTCTTCTCACGGTGGATATCCATTTTTCATTTGTCACAGAGTCTGGCCAGAACCAAGCACGGCATAGGATTCTGTAATCTAATGCTTTTCACATGTAAATTTTGCCCTTTCCGTGTTATGGAAACGTTCACATTTGCAAAGACTTGTGCCTGATAGTAAGCCAGAAGTGAGAGACCTTGAAAGTTGGCAGAAACATGTTGCTGTACTTTAGAGTCCATTTGTCATCTGTCATTTGTTTGAAGATTTTCCAGTAATATTTTTACCTTATGAAATACTAAGAGTTGATTCTGGGATATGGGGTTGTTGACTGAATCTAGGAGTAAAAATTAACAGTTAACATTTAGTGGCTCTGAGGCTTAGAAAATACATCTAACCATATTCTCAATATTTCTAATTTGCAAAAGAAGGAAACAGTTCTGTAGCCAGTAATTGGCAGAGCCAGGTTTGAAGTGAGGCTAAATCACATCCCCAGCTCTTTCTGTGTTGAGAGACTGCTCCAGGGCCACCGGTCTTGATTCAGCAGAAGAAAACCCTGTATCTGGGTTGGATAAATTCTCCTAGACAGACATTGAGCTGGTCAGGCCCTGGAGGTAGCTGTGGACAAGCTTTCATCGCTATGTGTGCTCACAGCTTATAAATCTCTGGCACCTTTCACACTTGGATGGGTTGGTAGGGAGCCCTTTGGAGTTTTCAGCCAATGGTGATGAGGCCAGGAAAACACTAGGTTTCTATTTCAGCCTACATCCCTTCTGCACTTATTAAATGCTTACTGCATGTTTGGTGAGAGTGGACATCCTTGTCTTGTTCCAGATCTTAATAAGTCTTTTAGTTTTTCACCATTGAGACTGATGTTAGCTGTGCGTTTGTTATATATGGCTTTTATTATGTTCCTTTTATCCCAAGTTTTCCAAAGGTCTTCATCTTAAATGGATGTTGAAATTTATAAAATGCTTTCTCAGCATCCAGTGATATTATGATCATATGGGGTTTTGTTGTTATTGATGTGAATTACACTGAATTTTGGATACTGAAATATCCGTGTGTCCCTGGAATAAATCCCACTTGGTCATGGTATAGAATTCTTTTGGTGCATTGTTGGATTGTTTGCTAAAATTTTATTGAGCATCCATGAGTATTTCTTTTCTTTTTTTTTTAAGTTTTATTTATTTATACAAGCACTGGGTACAGTCAGAAGCGCGGGAGGGTGAGAGAATTCACCAGAGCCAGAGCGGGGAGCAGAGCAGGCAGACCGACGAAGTACACTGCTGAGGGGAGCAGCGGGCGGCAGGAGAGGTCTGCGCGCCATGTGGGACCCTCCTCCGGTGGCTGGTAGCAGCTGGGGATCGAACCGGCGCTGCAGAGGCTGCGGGCAGCTTCGCAACCCAGCGCTCAACCGCTGCGCCACCGGGAAGGCCCCGAGTATTTCTGTTTTCGAAAGAGTTTAGCAGGATATACATTAGTTTATCTTTGAATGTTTGGTGGAACTCATTCATGAAACCATCTGGTCCTGGGCTTTTGTTTTGGGGAGGGTTTTGATTACTGTTTCAATTTCCTTGCTTGTAATTGGTTTATTCAACTTTTCTACTCTTTGTTCAGCCTTGGGTGAATGTACAATTTTGTTCTGCCATTTTCAACCATAGTAATAAATGATTATTGTAAGGGACATTAAGAAAGAATTCCCTGGGAAAAATACAGAGGCTGCGTAGCTGAATGGACCAAGGGGTGAGAGCCAAGGGCTCTCTCAAGGCCAAGGGGATCAAAATCTGTTTGTTGCCTGTAGGAGGGCTCTGCCATTGTCAGATGAGATTCTGGGTAAAACAGAGGTTTATTTAATGCAGGGTCAATATGCAGGACTGATATGGTAATAAGAATTACACCAAAGAAGCATAATGCATAGCATTTCTGAACTTTATTTGACCACCCCCCCTCAAAACCAATCCTTTGTACCCAAGTTAGCATCTCATGAGATGAGCATTATGTAGAAGACTGTATGGATTTTTCAAGAAATATAACTTCATTTCTCTGTAACTAAACCAATACATTTCCCTTCCCATGATGGCAGGGACTTGACCCAAGGCAGCCTGCCCTGTCTGGCTTTAATCATGGTCAATTCAGGATGTAAGCCCTGGCCATCTAAAACCCTGTTCCTCCTCTTCCCCATCTTAGGGCAGCTTATGATTCTTCCTTTTAATCATAGCTGTGTTTTCTGTAAGCCAGCATCGCCCTGCTAAATTCACTTTTCCTCATCTCCATCATGTCCTGCAACTTAAGTGGGATGGGTATGGAGATTGCAAAATTGCCCAGTCAGTTGGATGGAGGGGGAGCGTATCAAAAAGGAAAAATCCATGCATTTCAGGGATTCTTAAGGTTAGTTCCTTATCCTACCCAGGAAAGGCAAGCAAAACTTCCTTCTGGGGATGTGGGAATTTACAAGGATCACAGTGAGACCCGCACACACTTTTGAAAGGCAGCTCCTTCTTCTCTTGCCCATGTTAAAGTCATTGGACTGGTTTCTATTTCAGCCTACATCCCTTCTGCACTTATTAAATGCTTACTGCATGTTTGGTGCTGGATGATGAAAGATGAAACCCTTGTATTTTTGGGCAGCTTGTGGTCTAGGAAAGACTCAGAATTGACAGAGCACAATGTGATAAACTCAAAGGTGGAATTGGGAACAATTACAGTAAACATCGCAAAGGAGGTGATCCCTCAACCAGGACTCAGAACAAATAGAATCTTCTTAGTTGGATAAAAGCTTGAGGGGCAGGTCAGTAAAGATTTTCTAAGCAGAAGGAACTAAGTGTATGCAAAGTCAGGCAGACCTACTTGAGAGAGCCTAGTGCAGTTAGTAGGTAGCAGTTCAAACAGGACATTCCAAGTTCAAAATGCATGATAAAATCATTTTTTTCTTGCTTATTCTATGCCATGTGCTATGTTAGCTGCCTACATATATAACCTTACTTAATCTTCAAAGCAATTCTATGTGGAGCCCATTGTAGAAATGCAGAAACTGAACAAAGACAGGTTTATTGACTTCACGATGGGGGAGCCAGGATGAAATCCCAGTCTTGCCTGGTTCTGAAGCCACACTCCTGCCCAGAATGCTGGGTAGCCTCCTGCTTGCCCGGTGGAGTGGTGGTTGGGAAGGAGAGCAAGAAGCCCTGAGCCAGCACAACCTGTGGAAGGGGACTCGTGCACCAGCCTCCCTTTCACTCTGACCCCAGTCCTAGATTCCTATTCTTCACCCTACCCACCTTCCAGCCACACCCTGTCTGGGGCATTTGCCTTCTCTTCTGTTGCCTTCTTTGTTTGCCTTCTCTTCTCTTCCTGGCACAAGGAGACAACTCTTTGGACACTGGGTGGAGAAAAGAACCAGATGTCAAGTCAAATAGTGTCATAGAATCTCACATTGTTTCTCCAGAGAGTTCTCAGAAGAACTGTCCTTGCGTTACATCTGTGGTTTGGGAGTGTTTTCAGTAGCTCTGGGTGTCATCCAGCCTCTTAGTGTCAAATTGCTTTGGAAATCATGCTTTAGTGATGTGCCGCCTGCCCACACAAGTATGCTTCTAGGGATTTAAAACAATGGTGGCATAAAGAGAAGGGGCCACAGAACTAGAGAGGACTTGGGTGCGATGAGTGAACCTTTAACCCCATAAGAGTTTGAGTCACACAGAATGACAGAACATAATCATAAAAAGGTACAATGCAAACTATACAGAAGTAACTGATGACTTTCATCACCCTACAGAATGATCGGCCCACTGATCTTTAAGGTTCCTGAGAAGTGCACTTTGTAGGTTCCAGAAAGCTTATCTTTCCAGTGCCATTAGGGAAGCATTTTAGAAACAGTTGGCCAATCATTATGGAAAGAGCTGTTTTGCTGACTTCCATCTGGTGGTTTGAAATTGGCAGCAGTCCACGGAGATGGACTCAAAAGGCCCCTTAACCAGGATCATTGAAAACCTGGCAGCTGAAGCAGGAATCACACGAGTATTTGAAATTAGTGTGAAAAGGTGAGGCGGGGGCAAGGAGGGTATCAACAGAGGCTAGGACTAGATGTTTCTCCTGTTCTATTTTCTGTCCAAATGCACCCGGTTGTCAGCTGTTACCTTTATATCTCCTTTTGCTCCAAGTTCCTCTCGATTTTAGGGTTCAGGAATTTTTTCCTGCAAAGGGATGTAGTATTTTAGACTTTCTGGATCAGTCTGTGTCCTGGCTACTCAGTTCTGCTGTGATGGCATGAAAGCAGACATACACAGTATGCAGACAAACAAATGTGGCTGGGTGCTAAAAAGCCTTATTTGCAGAAGCATGTGGTGGGCCGGGTTTGGTCCATGAGTCATAGTTTGCCAATTCCTGCTCTAGATTTTCATTCTTTTTCTCTTCCTTATTATTGAATCCCAAGAGCAAGAAGAAAGTGTTAAAAAGGCAAGCTGTTTGTGTTTGTTGTATTTGGATGATCGTCCCTCATTTTTAACATTTCAGAAAGTACACTTTGTCTTGCCTGTTTGTGGTTATTTAAATTGAAAGCAGATGTGAAGGCAAAATATCCTCTGAGCATTTGGACTGTCTGCTGCCACGAAATAGTAATTCTTAAGACACAGTTTGTCCAGCTAGATATTTATTGACATATTGCAGAATAATTCAGAAAAACTTTCTGTACCACACAGTGCCAGGCATGGTATAATAGATGATTCTTGCTGAATAAATGACATATGGAAGCTAGAACTGTTGAGAAATTCTTGAGATAATTTAGAGGTGATTCTGTATGGTATACAGAGTCCATGTGGCAAGTCTGTATGGCATTTGAAGTCTATATGATGTATCTTTTGCATATGGAATTTAAATGGTGATTCTATACGATACGTGGAGTCTCTATGGCATTTGGGAACTGATTGTGCTTGTAAGTGGCATATGAAGTCTGGTATGTGCCATATAGTTCATCTACCCTGTAGAGCCACCACATGAAGTCTATGTAGCATGTGGGGTATGTATGGTGATTCTATATGGTAGATGGAGTGTATAGAGTAACATGCACATACTTCTTTACTTTTCAAGATCTTGACTGTGAAACTTTCCCAAAGCACCTGCACTTCATGGAGAGACGAGAGAAGACATGGGAACATTTTAGGTAGAGGCACAGATGAGACAACCCTCTCGGGTTTGTCCTGTGATGGGAGACAGTGCTTTCCAAAAGTCCACACTAAGATCACTCAGCCCTACTGATGCAAAAATGCCCATCTAGGCTGCCTTTCCCACTGGACATGAGAATAGAGGCTGATTAACAGTGAGAGCCTGTCTTGCTGTCCCCCTCCCTTCCTGCTTCCATGGAAATGCTCACTGGAAGTGAAACAAATGCCTGGAAAATAGTCATGGTGAAGTGTCAAAGAGAAACAAATGAACAGACAACCTATAAATGGCATGATTCCAACTTGGTTTAAATTATCTGCACCACGGAAACACTCCTGGGAAGAAATAACACTGAAATATCATCAGTGGCTACCTCTGTGCAATAAAATTACAGATGATTTTAGTTGTCCTTTTTGCTTTTGGTTCCATAATTTAAAAAAGTTTTTCCACAATAAATGTGGGTTTTTAAATAATAGTTTTAAAAGATATTATTTGAAAGAGGAGATAAAGAATGGGTGTCGCAACCTGCCATTTGTCTTGCTGAGAACACAAGAGCAGCCTCCCCTCTGAGTCTTCCCATCCACCTGAAGCAGACACCCTGTTGGCTACATGGAACTTTCCAGGGGAAAGAAACTCTGCCACAGGTGAATGATGAAGGTGCTTAGACTTCTGACAGGCAAGTGCTTTCCCTAGCCAATCAGAGCTGGTGTGACAGAGGCTCAGGAAGGGGTTTCGAGTTGGGAATCTTGCTTTGGGGGTAATATCAATTGTTTCTCTTTGGTTCTTTTTCAAAGAAAATGGGGCAATACCTCTTTCAGCTTCCCCTGGCCTTTCCTTTTCTCAGCTTGCTAAAAAAGTACCTCACAGCTAAATGAGCAATAATGTGTGTGTGTGTATGTGTGTATTGACCTCTAGTCCAGGGGCCTAAGAGCTTTCTACTTGAGGCATAGCCCACTTTTCTGTAGAAATAAAAACCTTCCACTGAGGAGTTTGCAATGTATCAGTCAGCAGGTATACTCCTGGGGGTGGCTTCTGCCGGCAGACATGGGGGCAGGCAGTGTGCACAGCTGGAGGGCCTGTGGAAGGCATGTAGGGACGGGCCTATGAAATGTTACAGGGTCACCAGACAGAGCCGGGGGAGAACAGCCCTCCAGGAGGAAGGCAGCGAATGGCAGAGACCCAGACATGGGAAAGGACATGGTGTAGGGGACAGCCAGCAGCGGGCTGCTTTGGGCATAAAGCGGATGAACAGAAGGATGAAATATAAGACTGGAGATGCAGGCCAGGGATTTTTAAGAATGGAATTCTAGCACATAAAAATAATGAACATTCAGTGGACATTTGCTGTATGACAGAGTCTCTTATGTATAGGCGGCTTTAACAACATACCATAGACAGGGTAGCTTATAAACAACAGAAATTTCTCACAGTTCTGGAGGCTAAAGGTCAAAGATCAGGTGCTAGTATGGTCAGGTGAGGGCCCTATTCTGGGTCTGTCTTAAGGGACAATGGGGGCTTTCTCAGGCTTTTATAAGGATATTAATTTCAACTCTGGGGGCTCTGCCCCAAAGACCTAATCACCACCCCTAGAGTCCTGCCTCCTAACACCATTACATTGGGCATTAGATACATGAGAATAGGGGGAGGGCATCACCATTCAGATCATAGCACAGGGTATGATTCTGAGTACTTTCATAGGAAAACTTACTAAATTCTTGAAACAACCCTTTGAAAGCTGTGGTTCTCTCACCGCACATAAGGTAACTGTTGCAGGTCAGGGTTTCAGGGAGGCCGATTCTGAACTGAGAGTAGGTGCAAGAGGGCTTTTGGAGAGTGATCCTGGGATTAACACCTGGGAGGGAGGTGTGGGAAGAGCAGGACTGGGCAGAGAGAAGGGCTGGCCTGGGATGCAGTCTTACTGAAGGCCAGAGCCTGTGCTGTGCAGGCCCTGGTTTCACACCCTTGAATCCACTAGTCATTGCACCTGGGTAACCCAGAGAAGGAGGTATGACTTAGGGGGAATCTCAAGTTAGGGGCAGTTTTGGAGACAGACAGCTATCAACCAGCAGCAGTCAAGAAATGGGAATAGCCCTTTCAGTCCCTAAAAGGGCTCTGGCTGGTGTAGCACCAATCCCTGACCTTGAACTTAGTATACTTTTCCACTGGTGAGCAGTGTGACCTTGGATGAGGCAGGACCTGAAACCAAGGCAACTGGGTTTTCACCATTTCTCTAGATTGTAGGGTATGTGGTAGGGCACTAGCGAATAATTCTAAGCAGACGGGTTACGGCTCAAGTCTTCCTTGGGAAATTTAACTCCTAGTCATAGCATGTAGAATGGAAGGAAGAGAGAAATTGGGAGATTATTTTTGTTTAGATAAAGGTAATAACATATAGCACAAAAATTCAGAAAGTACAAAAGGGTACACCCTGAAAATCTCACCCCTGTCTCCCCCTACTTGCTGGACATAACCATCCTTACCAGATTCCTATATATTCTTGCAGACATAGTTAATGCACATTTCAGCCTAGGTTGATATGGTACCATATTTTACATTCTCATATCACAACAATTTTCATATCAAACAATCCACACTGTTGTATATCTTTCATATTAATGACATAACTTAGATACTTCTGTAAAGCCTTCACAAAAAGCCACCTTGTTCTGTTAAAGATGTTTCCACAGTGTGAATTCAGTGTGAATTTATCATAATTTTTTTTAAAGAACCCTTGATGGGGTTTTAGATTGTATTCAATTGTTTCCCCCAGCAGCTCTATGGAGAAACAGATGACAGGCAAGATTGTATAAGTTTAAAGTATACCATGCATTGATTTGTCACACACACACATATAGTGCAAAAAAATTACAAACAAAGCATTAGGTAAACCTCTATCACATCACATACTATGTTACCATTTTTTTGTGGTGAGAACATTCAAGAATTCTTTTAGCAGCTTTCAAGTATATAATACAGTATTGTTAATTCTACTCATCATGCCTTACATTAGTTTCCAGAGCTGCTCATCTCATAATGGAAGATTGTGCCTTTCAGCCATCACCTCCCATTTCCCTCACCCCCATGTAACCACCATTCTTCTGCCCTTTGTATGAGTTCAGAGTTTTTAGATTCCACCTATAAGTGACATCATGCAGCACTTGTCTTTCTGACATATTTCACTTAACCTGGATAGACCCCGAGGGCTTTATGCTGCAGCAAATGGCAGGCTTTCCCTGTGCTTCTAAAGTACCTGTAGCAGAGATGTGCATTACTTCTCTTTTTTAGACTTTTGGCCTTTCCCTGTTTCCACCTGTCCAGAGATCTGGTCTTGCAGCTGCTTTGTCTTGCTGGCACTGCCCATACGCCTCTTCCCCAGGGTTCCAGAGCCAGGTCTTGCAGACTGTGTGCACTTCATGAGGCCAGTCCCGAGGGGCTGGGGAGTGGTAATGCATCCTAGCTACTGTCTTGTTCTTTTCACTGGGGACCCTGCCTGCTAAGGGGTACCCCAGCTACCCTGTGTGTGTTTACCTTCAGTCAGAGGTGTGTGCCTCCACACCACTCTGCTCTCCCCTTCTCAGGGCTGTGTCACCACAGTTTGCACAGCAGCCTGCAGGCGTTTTTTCCCACTTACCTCTCAGTTCATGAAGCGTGATCTCCCAGTGTCCTTTTTGGTGCAGTCCTTGCTGATGTCCAAAAGATGCTCCAGTTTTTCCCCCAAGTCTCAGGGCTCTACGGGTGTAATTTCAGTGTGGTTAACTTTCAGATTATCCTCCCAGGAACGAAGCTGTGAACCACCTCCCATGCCAGTATCTCATCCTTATCATTTTGTTCATTGTTTTTTGGCTGTTCCTTTCTGCTTTTCTTCCTCTCATCCTCAGTCATTTCATGACTTTTTCTTTTTCTCCTAACCCTAGCCCTTGTGATCTTTTCCATAGTGGTATGCTTAGATTGCTAGGTGCATTGACTAGGTTATTATTTGTAGTTACCATGAAGTTTATGTAAAACTTCTATAAGTCTATAACAGCCTATTAAGTTGATAACAACTTTTTTTGAATGTATTTTTTTTACCCAAAGTGAGCATATTGTATTAAAACAATTCACTGTAAAATGAAGAATATTGCTAAAGGTGAAGACATTACATAATGCTAAATTGAATGCATTTTAAAGCCCTACATTTGACTTCACAACTTATATTTAATCTTTAATTCTCATATTGGTTTTATACATAATTAACCCACATCTTTTCAACATTAGATTAGACCATATATTTACTTTACCACAGAGAATCATACTTTCAGAGTTTTCCTGTTACTAATTAGTGCCCTTTCACTTCAGCTTAAAAATACTACTAGACTGGTCTCCCGGGGAATATTAAAGAAGTAATAAACTATTTCTCCTTCAAAGTTGAAGCACAGATTTGGGTAATTTTGGTTTGCAGGGTTTTATTTGCTCTCACCTCTTGGTATATCATGCCCCTCATTTCTTTTGACTCACGAAGTTTCTGCTAAAAGGTCTGCTGATTATGTTAGGAAGGATTCCTTGTATTTTTAAAATAAATAGCCTGTTCCCTGTTCTTCCTTTTCCTATAATACAAATGTCGGTCCACTTGATATTGCCCTAAAGTCCCTTAATTTGTCTCCACTCTTTCTTTTTGCTGAGAATTACACTCGCCTATTTTCAAGTTCACTGATTCTTTCTTATCTAATTTTCAGTTCAGCTACTGTATTCTCTAGCTCTCTGATTTCTAGTCAGTTCTTTCCATCTGTTGAACTGCTTGCTCTATTCATGCAAATCTCTGAGCTTGGGGAGCATCTTTATCACCGCTGATTTGATCCCTATCAAGTAAGTCACTTACCTTAAGTTTTTTTTAATAGTTTTTATCTTGCTTGACTCTGTTGGTTTCTATGCACTATATAAAACAGCCACAACTCCCAGTATGGCAGGAGTAGCCTCATGTAGGAGATGAGCCTTCTATAACTATGCTCTAGCTCTTGTTTTTTTGTCTAGCTGTTGTGACAGTCCAACAGCCAACTTCATTGCTAGTGGTGCTCAGACATCAAGGGTGTGTTAAGGTCTGTTAGTGTCCCAAAGGAGGGGTGATTATCAGTCTGCATCTAGATTGAATGATGGGAAGTCAGACTCTCAGAAAGCAGCTCTAAGTATGCACACATACCTCTCTGCAGAGGACTGGGAGATGGACATTTCTGTCTGCTCCTCCGCATTGAGCCCTGGTGGTACATCCTGACATTTCCACTGGTCACCACAGCCAGGCCATCAAGGGGCGTGTCCTCTGGATGACAGCTGGAAAACCAGGGTATCAGATGTGTGTACAATTTCCATTTTAGGAGCTACCCTTGACCTGGGGTGTTACCTGTCAGCCTCCCTGTCACTGAAGGTGACTGTATTCAGTTCCTAGGTGTTTAACTAGAAGGCTGCCTTTCAGCACCACAGCTAACAGACCTCTTTGAGGTGTGTGGGGGTTTTGACAGTAAGAGGGGGTACATTTCAGTCTGTTGCTGTGACTGGAGGGTATAGCCTGTTAGGACTGTAATGAACAGTTCCTCTGGGGCCCACGAATGTAAGCCCTGCTGGCCACCCAAGCTGGTGGTCAAGTGCTTCCCCTGGCTGGCAGCTGCAGAAACTAGACTACAGCAGTGCATGTAGGCTTCTCTCTAGGGACATACCAGTGGCCTGGAGCAAGGGAGAGTGTGAAGATTGGTCCCTCCAGCTTCTTCTTCTTTGAAGAGTATTTCATTTGGCCCCGGGACTTAAAATGGAAGACTGCCTTTCAAGCTAAAATCTTTAAGATAAACAAAAGGCCTTTCTCACATAAAGACCGGGTGGTTTCAGCCCACTGCTTCTGCCCTGTACCCTGTGCTGTGGCGATGGAGTCTCGTGAACCCTTTAAGAGCTGTGTCTTTGTTTCTTACAGTCTTGTGGAAACAAACCCTGTGGGATTTCAGAGATAAATGTTTTGAGGGCTTGTCTCTTGGATGCAGGTATTGAAATTTAGGGTGCCAGGATGGGATTCAAACCCTTCACTCCCCAGGGAGAAGCTCAGAAGCTTCTTGTGGGTCTCAGACGAGTGAGCAAAGGGACTTATGAGAGAGTGTGTCTTAGCCTTTCCTGTGTCTTTTTTTTCTTTTTTTTTAAACCTCATTTGTTCACTGTGCAGGAGTTGCTCATCTAGTCTGGGGGGTCTTTCTGAGGTTAATGTTCCATATGTGATTGTGGAGTCTGTGGCAAGAGAACTATTCAGTATCTCCTCTATCACATCCAGAACCCTGTATTTTTTGATAGTAATTCTAATATATGTGACGCTACCTCATTGTGTTTTGGTTTGCATTTCCCTCATGAGTGGCATTGAACACCTTTTCATGTATCTGTTGATCATTTGTACATCTTTTTTTGAGAAATACCTATTTTAGGGGAGCTGGAACCAGTTCATGTGCCGGTGCAGAGTCCACAGCCAGGACCAAGCTCTGCTAGCAACCTGGGCATGGGCAGCACACTCATCCTGCCCATCTTGGTGAAAGGGGCTCTCACAGAGGCACTTCTGTATGTGAATAGATGCCAATTTGTTGTTGAGGAGAGGACAAAAATGAAGGACCTCTTATGCTACTGTGATGCCACTTCTCAGTCATATTACATACACAGGTGAGCCTTGAACAATGAGGGGTTTAGGACACCCCCCCCAAAAGCCTGTGTGTACCTCACAGTCAACCCAACCCAGCCACAGGTTCTGCATCCACAGCTGGTTGAATCCATGAATGTGGAACGTGAGTGTGCCAAGACATTCCGTCTGTAAGTGGACCTGACCAGTTCAAACTGATGTTGTTCAAGGGTCACCTGTGTAACAGTACTGTCCTGTCTGTGCACCTGAAAGTTTCTGCAGCTGCCATTCAGGGGAAACACTGGCTTGGGTGACCAGCAGGGCTTACATTAATGGGCCCCACAGGGACCATTTATTACAGTCCTAACAGGCTACACCCTGAAGAGGCAGCAGACTGAAATGTACCTGTCTTTCTCCCAAATATTTGGGAGTATTTTTATGATAAAATCCTAGAATGACTAGATAAAAGGGTATATGCAGGTTTCATTTTTGATTAAACCCATCACTATATGCAAATTTACTCAGAGTATACAAGTTCCAAGTCCTGATTATTTATTATATTGCCAATCAGCTATGTGAAAAGAGCAGTTCTGGTTGAGATTTATCTTATGAGTGGGGCTAAGCTGCTTTTTTATGTTTAAAAGATACATCTTTCCTGTGAACGCTTCATATACTTTGTGCATTTTTGTTTTTGGCTTTTACTTATTGAGTCATTACAGCTCTTTCTGACAGGAGTGACAAATAGAATAGCTTTTCAAAACAAAATCATACAAAGAACTCAAGTATATAGAAAGACTATTGTATATGAAGCTGGGGCTCAAGGATAAAATGCAGGAAGTGGTCAGGGCATTGGGCAGCACCCAGAGATGCTTGCTAGGTATAAAGTTTGCTAAAACTCACCTATCTCTGGCCATTCTTTCCCCAGCTCATGTGTTCCTCAGTGCAGAAGGCCCTGTTTGAGGAGGAGGACCACATCAAGAAACTGCAGCAGAAAGTCGCCACGCTGGAGAAACGGAACAGACAGCTCCGGGACCGGGTGAAGAAGGTCAAGAGGTCTCTGAGGCAGGCACGGAAAAACAGCCGCCAGCTGGAGCTGGTGAACCAGAAGCTCAGTGAGAAGCTGGTGGCCGCAGCAGGTGCCATCCCCCACATCAATGCCCTGGGGCGCGACCGTGCAGGCGCCACCTACCTGCGGGGGTAGTGGGGGCCGCGTAGTGGCTCACAGCCCCTCGCCCGGAAATGGAGAGTGAGGGTGGTTTTGTACATGCACATATTTCAAATCTTGTAGGAAACTTTTTTTTTTTTTAATGTTTTTGGTAGTCTAGTGGGTTTAAAAGGCAGACTTTGCTCTCCTTGGTTTCTGGCCTCCTGCCCATCCCTGGCCTCAGAAAGTGTGCAGTAAGAGGACTCAGTGCTGTGTGCTTGTTTGGGGGTCTGTCCTCCACTCCCAGGAGCAGCCTGAAAGGTGCACTTACTGGGATAAGAATAGCTAGAGTCTCTAGATAAAGGCTGAACCCTGAGGTCCCTCCATTTCAGCTCGAGGACAACGATTAGTTTTTGATGAATGATCCAAAGCTAGTGACAGGACTGTCTGCTGTCTCATTTTCCATACCTTGGGATGGTGGCCTTGCAAAGCACCCAAGGATGACCATAAACATGTGCTGGGTGCCCCCGCACCAGCTAGCATTTCCTCACAGCTGAGGCATATTAAGACTTAATGAGCTCAGCACAGATAAGGGAATTGAGGGGAGGAGGCTACAGGTGATTAAGAGGAAATCTACCTGACTTCCAGCCCCAGCTCTCCAGAGTTGTAGCCAGTGGACCTACTGGTCATCTCAAGCGAAAGGAAATTCCCTTCACGGGCCTGTCACATTGCGTCAAACCGTATTCCGAAGTTGGAAGAGCTGGAGCTGCGTCTCAGCCACTGGTAAATTCTAACTTATTTGCTCACTAATGACTTCCAACTTGTCAAAATTTGAGGCAAGTCAGTGCTCTTGAGAACTTCTGTGTTGTAAAGACACCTCCTTATCTATTGGGGATCAGGTGACCTTACCTCATTCCCATCCAGGGCTTTTCTGGGCATCCTGATTCCTGCTGATTTATGCAGATGCTTTCCATCCACAGCATGGTCCTTATCCTGAGAGAAATATTTGCACATCAGTCCATTTGTATCAGTTCCTGTACATGCCCAGTGTGCTTCATGCTTTTTGGAAAGCAACCTTTAAAGACATTACAACAGGTAAAAAGTAGAGCTCTCCTACCTAAGGCCCAGCTGTGTTACTGAGAAGCCAGCTGAGTGCCCATATCTTGGTTATCTTCTGATTACGGCTTCCACACCACCAAGTTTCCCTCCCCTGACATGCCAGACAGAAGTTTTGAGTCTCTCTTTAGGGGGTCTGCCCCATAGAACACCCAGACACTGCAGGGCCTGATCACTTGGCCCTCTGTGCTGTAAGTGGCAGCTAGATTTTCATTTCACTAGTTTTAGGAAAACCAGGTCTCCTTGCTCTGGCAGCCAGTGTGGGACTTGAGTCCTGGTGGCAGGCTGCTGCCTCAGCAGTGCCGTCTACAGCCTGAACCTGACAGAATGGGAGCTTTTACTCAAGGGGACTTCATGTCTAAGCATCTGCCACTACTTTGTTCTATTCTTCATTGTATGGTGAATCGAAGTTGCAGCCTTCAGTTTATTCCCCTCGGGGACATTGCAATAAAGCAGTTTTTGCTTCTACCAAAGGGAATGATGAGGTGGGTGATTTATAACCACTGTCTGGAGAACTATGGGAGCTGGATTCCTACAGATGCCTTATCTTCTTCCTTTTTAATAAACAGAGCAATATTTCAGCCATAGTAGTAAGGAAGTGTGTGTTTCTTTTGGGTCAGAGATTTCCAGTTTGGTCCTGGGAAAACAATTTAGATCCTTTGGGAGAAATGTCTGAGTAACACCTGGGGCATTTAGAGGACTGAGCTTAAACCTCCTCTGCTGTCCCTTCTGGAATGTGGCCTATGCCTGCCTCTTTCAGGGTTCCCATCTCTCAAAACACCTGCAGAAAAGCAGTGTTCTCTGGGCCTGCTCCTCACAAGGAACAAGAGGCTTCATTAGTCAAGGTTTCAAAAGTACACTCAGACCTGTTGCCAAAGGGCTCTCCTGGCCCATTATCGGCTGCACTGTCCCCTTATGCTAACCCTTCCACCTTGTGCTAGTAGGAGGTTTTATGCAAGAAAGCACCAAGAATTACTCAGAACTTTAATAGAACCTATGACAGCAACATCTCCAAGATGTAGGCATTGTTTAGCTCCACTTTGTGGTTCCAGTGACCTTTGCAAAGTAACGTAAGTGAGAGGCACTCAGACTTTAAAAATCTTTATAGAACCCAAACAGCATAGAGGTTACAGGTAGTGTGGGGGTGAGGTTTCTTCAGCCTCCACAATGTGTTTGAATGTGAATGCCTTTGGTGGGACTCCTGTTCGTTATTCCCTCATAGACTGTTAGACATTTAGGGTACTGCCCTGGTAAGGTTCTCACTTCTGTAGTGCCAGGCCATGAACCCTATATTTTATGCTGATTTTCTATTAAAATCAAGCACCCAGCATGTATTCAGCTCTACCACATATACAGTCTCATGTGACATTCCTAATCATTTTAGAAAATGGTGGTCCTGTTCCCCATTCTTCAAAAAGAATCTAGGATTTCACGAGATTAAATTGCTCAGTATACACAAGTAGCACAGGTGGTCAAAGATTGAACCCTATCTTTCCTTACATGGTAAGTGGGGATAATCACTCCTACCTCAAATGCTCTTAGGAGAATGAAATTCCTGGTGTGAATGCTTGCCCTGGTGTGTGACATTCCACAAACTCTCAGTAGACATTACTTACAGTAACAGTTGTAAAAAAAAATTTGGTTGGATTAAGTAAATCTTTCTTATACGTGATAGCTCTTTTCCAATTGTACATTACTAGTTCTTTTTCATTTTCTTACTTCTCAGCTACACTTTTCTTTGTTGCTCCAAATTTACCAAGAAAATATGATCCATCAGAGAATGGGAGCCCTCCATTTCTACTCTGTAACTCACACTGCCCAGTTTTGCAGTGTGAGTCCCCCAGTTCTTGTATGCATGAATACATAAATCTTTAAAAAAAGTTAAATAAAAATCTTAAAAAAATACCCACACTCATATGGTAGGAAAGGCTGTCCTACACTTATGCCACAAGTCCCATCATGACACAGCGCGGTATAATCAGTAGAGAACCACCAAATCCCATCTTTCCCCTGAGGAACCAAAGTTTGAGTAGTATAGCTAATACCCCACATTTTAAGACCTCCCCCCAGAAGAGATGGAGCCCAAAACAACTCTTTCTGAAAACCAGTGCGTTTGCATTCACAAGACACATAAGAACAGAGCAAACAGAGGAGCCGTTATTAACAGGCATGAATACTCATTTCATCAATCATGCAGCAGGAATAGGCAAAACACATTCATATACTAGTTTTCACCTGAATAGGTTCTATTGCAGTTTTCCAATCTAGCAAGCTTTTTGACGATATATCCCCCTGCCGCAAACCAAAATAGAGCAAACACCTCCTCTGCCCTCGACAATCCACTCCAAGTCACCATTAACTCCCTAGAAGAAGCTTGAACACATATCTGTACTCCAGCTTTGCAGCTGCTATTGAAGGTTAGATCCCCAGATTGCCTGGCTCTGATCGCCAATGGGACTTCCATTCATGAGTCCTGTAGAACTGTAACAAAGAAGGTAGTTCTTGGGTTCTGGTTCACTCTCCTGCAGCTATGTACTCAGACTTAAGGATGAGTAAGTGGGCAAAAAATGCCTACCTCACTTTTTCTCTGGAAGGCACCTAACTGCATGGTTGCCCAGGTGCTGCCTGAGGGTGCAGTTTCTAATAGTCTGCATCAAGGTGCAGTGACACTTTCCTTTGGGACTATGATGAGTCTTGGCACACACTCAACTATTGTTCCTAGTGAGGAACAAAGCATGCTGCTTGTATAATCACAAAAGTTAGATAACCAGGAGCATGGGGCCAGACTGATTAGGATCATCTCCTATACAAGCTCACTCTGTCTACACAGAAAAAGGTGTATATTTTACCTTGTGCATGAAAAACAACACAGCCAAGGAAAGTATGTTCTGCACCCACCCCACCCCCCCAAAAAAAGACAAGATGAAACTCTAGAAATTGATTTGAATAAAACATAGACAAGTGAGTTTACCTGATTAGACGCCTCAAAATAATGGACATTAAAATGCTCACCAAGATCAGGAGAGCCAAGCATGAAAAAAAATGAATTTCAACAACATAAAAATTAAAAATATCAAAGGAAATCATAGATTGAGGAATATAATATGAACTGAAATAATGGAGGGATTCAATGGAAGACTAGATCAATTGTGAAAAAATATCAGTGAACTCAAAGATGACATTGGAATGTATCTAATTATAGAAGTAAAGCTATCAAGAACTTAAGGGACTTATGGGATACCATCATACTGACCAATATACAAATTTATAGGGGTCTCAGAAGAGGTAGTGAAAGGGGAAAAATAAAATTCAAAGAAATAATTGCTGTAAACTCCCAGGAGGCAAAAATAGATGTAGGAATTCACAAAATTCAAAAAGAGGTGAATCCAAGCAGACCAACAATGAGACATTATAATTATTCAAAAGTTAAAGAAGAGACTTTTTAAAGCAACAAGAGAAAAAAAAAAAACTTGTTATGTACAAGGCATCCCCAGTAAGATAACAGGCAGATTTTTTTTTTTTTTTTTTTTAGTAAAAACTTTGTAGATCAGAAAGGTCTGGAATTATGTATTCAAAACACTGAAAGAAAAAAAAAATCAAGAATACAGAGCAAAGCCATCCTTTAGTGTTAAAGGTAAATTAGATATCATATATAGAAAACCCAAGGATTTCACAAATAGAACTAACAAATCCTGGTTACAGGATATGAAATCAATATACAAAAATAATGTAATTTAACATGTCTTGCAGAATTAAAGGAGAAAGAGTTTTACAGATAAGCAAAAGCAGAAGGAATTTATCACCACTAAACAGGCCTTACAAAAATGTTAAAGGTACTTTTTTAACCTGAAATGAGGGCATGAAATAATAACAGAAAAAAAAAGTGAAAGTGGCAAAGGTAAATATGTAATTAAATCGAGAATAAACTGATAATCTCATGCTGTAATGGTGATGGCTAGTCACTTACAAATGTATGAAGATTAAAAGAAAAAATTAACAAAAATAGCTACAACTTTAATAATTTGTTAATGGATACCTAAGATAATGAGAAAATGTGAATTGTGACATCAAAAACATAAACCATGTGGAGGAAGAATAAAAATAAGGAGCAACAAAATTATCAGTTAAATAGGCCATTGTAACCCTTAAGATTTTTATGTAAGCTGTATGGTTACCACAAAGCAAAAACCTACACAAAATGCAGTGTTTTTTTTAACAATAAAATGAATATTTTCTAACAGTAAAAAGTTGTTTAAGTTTACTACTACTGAAAAATCATCAAATCACAATGAGAGAGAGAGCAAGAGAAGAAGAAAGGAACATGAATTATAAAAGTCAGGAAACAATTAAAATGGCACTCAGTCCATACCATTAATATTTATTTTAACTTAAGTAAATTTTCTATAAATGTTCTAAATACTGCAATCAAAACAGAGTGGTGAAACAGATTAAAATTAAAACCACTGGGCCTCCCCAGGGGCGCAGAGGGTTGAGCACAGTGCTGTGAAGCTGTCCGAAGCCTCTGCAGTGCGGGTTTTAGTCCCTGCTGGTCAGGGAGATACCCACATGGCACAGTAGACCTCTCCTGTCTCTCCCACTGCTCCCCTCAGCAGAGTATTTCGGACCGTCTGCCTGTTCTGCTCCCTGCTCTGTCTCTGGTGAATCCTCTCACCCTCCTGCGCCTCTGGCCTGTTCCCCACTTGTTGTATAAAAATAAATAAATCTTTAAAAAAAACTAAAAATAAAACCACTAATTACATATTGTCCATGAGTGGCTGACTGCGTTTTTGTTTTTTTTTTTTTTTTTTTAAGATTTATTTATTTATTTATACAAGCACTGGGTACAGTCAGAAGTGTGGGAGGGTGAGAGAATTCACCAGAGCCAGAGCGGGGAGCAGAATAGGCAGATCAACTAAGTACACTGCTGAGGGGAGCAGCGGACATGGCAGGAGAGGTCTGTGCACCATGTGGGATCCTCATCTGGAGGCCGAGGATCGAACCAGCGCTGCAGAGGCTGCGGGCAGCTTCGCAGCCCAGCGCTCAACTGCTGCACCACCAGGGAGGCCCTGACTGCAGTTTTGAGGACACACATACTGAAACTGAAGAGATGATAAAAGATATTCCATGCAAATGGGAACCAAAAGAAAGCTGGAAATTTACACCAATACCAGAGAAAATAGACTTTAGACAATGACTGAAATAGAATGATATATAATAAAGGGATCAATCCAAGAAGAGAATATCAGTATTTACACATCCAACATAATGAGGACATAAAAGAAATCAAAACATACCTAGAGAAAAATGACAATGAGTAGTTGACCTTCCAGGACTTATGTGCTACAGCAAAAGCAGTGCTAAGAGGAAAGTATACAGCGATACAGGCCCACATTAAGAAACAAGGAAAGGTGCAGATAAATAACCTTATTTCTCCCCTCGAGGAACAAGAAAATGATGACCAAACAAAACTAAAACCCAGCAGAAGAAAATAAAAATCAGAGATTAAATGAAATAGAAATTGAAAAGTCCAAAGGTTTAGTGAAAACAAAAGCTGGTTCGTCCAAAAAATAGACAAAATAGGGCCTTCCTGGTGGTGCAGGCGGTTGAGCGCAGTGCTGTGAAGCTGTCCGCAGCCTCTGCAGTGCCATTTCGATCCCCACCGGCCTCTGGGCAACCCACGTGGCTGAGCAGACCTCTCCTGTCTTGCCCACTGTTCCTCTCAGCAGTGTGCTTCCTCAGTCTGCCTGTTCTGTTCCGTGCTCTGTCTCTGGTGAATCCTCTCACCTTCCCACGCATCTGGCCTGTACCCTGGCTCTTGTATAAAAATAAATATAAAACCTTTAAAAAAAATTAGACAAAATAGACAAACTTCTAACTAGGCTCACCAAGAAAATAAGGAAGAAAACTCAAATAGCATGAGAAAGAAAGGAAATTACAAGATTGCAGGAATTCAGAGAATAAGAGATTACCGGGAACATTTATATGCTAACAAGTTAAATAACTTAGAAGAGATGGACAGAGTCTTAGAATTATATAATCATGAGACTGAATAGGGAAGTATTAGAAAAACTTAAACAGACCAATCTCAAACAAGGAAATTGAAACAGTAATCAAAACTCTTCCAGAAAAACAAAAGCCCAGGACCAAATGGTTTTGTGAGCTCTATCAAAGCTTCAAAGATGAATAACTATCCTGCTCAAACTCTTTCAAAAAATTGAGAAAGAATAATACTTTCAAATACATTTATGAGGCTAACAGTCTAATACCCAAACCAAGCAAAGACTACAGGCAAATTTCCCTAATAAACAGAGACAAAAATGCTTAGGTGGCGCAGCGGTTGAGCGCTGGGTTGCGAAGCTGCCCGCGGCCTCTGCAGCGCCGGTTCGATCCCCGGCTGCTCCCCGGCCACCAGAGGAGGGTCCCACATGGCGCGCAGACCTCTCCTGCCGCCCGCTGCTCCCCTCAGCAGTGTCCTTCGGTCCTTCTGCCTGCTCTGCTCCCCGCTCTGGCTCTGGTGAATTCTCTCACCCTCCCACGCTTCTGACTGTACCCAGTGCTTGTATGTATGTATGTATCAATCAATCAATAAATAAATCTTTAAAAAAAAAAAAAACTTTAAAAAAAAAAAATGCTTAGCAAACCAAAATCTAAAAACGCATTAAAAGGTGTATATACCATGACCGACTGGGATTCACACTAGGACACAAGGGTGGTCAAACATCTGAAAATCAATGCAATTCACCACATTAACAAAAAGAAAGAAATATTAACAGGTGCCTAGGAAGCATTTGATAAGATCCAGCATCCATATATATAATGAAATTCCTTGAAAAACTGGGGATAAACGAAACATAGCTCAACATAATAAATGCCATATGCGACAAACCCACGATAACATCATTCTCAATGGTGAAAATCTGAAGATTTTTCCACTAAAACCTGATACAAGACAAATTTATCCATTCTCACTACTATTCCATACAGACTGGAAGTCCTAGCTAGAGCAATTAGGCAAGAGAAAGATATAAAAGGAACCCAAACTAGGAAAGTAAAACTATCAGTATTTGTACACAAAGTGATAATACAGAGAGTCCTAAAAACTCCATTAAAAAGCTAATTGAGGGCCTCCCCTGGTGGCGCAGGCGGTTGAGGGCAGCGCTGTGAAGCTGTCTGTAGCCTCTGCAGCACCGGTTCGATCCTGGCCAGCCAGCAAGTGTCCCACATGGCGTGGCAGACCTTTCCTGTCTCGCCCGCTGCTCCCCTCAACAGTGTATTTCGTCAGTCTGCCTGTTCTGTTCCCTGCTCTGTCTCTGCTGAATCCTCTCACCCTACCTCGAATCTGGCCTGTACCCCAGTTCTTGTATAAATAAATAAATAAATCTTTAAAAAAAATAAAAAGCTAATTGAAACAAGTCAGTTCAGCAAAGTGGAAGGTTACAAAATGAACGTACAAAAATCAGTGGTCTCCCTATATTCAAACAATGAGCTAGAAAAGAAGAAATTAAGAAAACAATTGCATTCACAATCACATGAAAAAAAAAATACCTACGTGTAAGCCCAACAAAAGTAAAAAATCTATTCAGTGAAAACTGTAAGACATTGTTGAAAGAAATAGAAGACACAAAAAAATGGAAAGATATTCCCTGTACATGGATTAGAAGAATCAACATTGTCAAAATGGCCATCCTACCTAAAGCAATATAAAGATCCAATGCAATCCCTATCAAAATTTCAAAGGAAATCTTCAAAGAAATGGAACAAATACTACTAAATTTATATGGAACCAGAAAAAGCCTGAATATTCAAAGCAATCCTGATTTTTTTTTTTGAAAGAAAGAATGGTAGTATCACACAGACTTCAAATTATACTATAAAGCCATAACAATATACATAAAAACAGCATGGTACTAAAACAAAAACAGACACACAGAACAATGGAATAGAATTGAGACCCCAGAAATAAACACACACCTAAATGGACAGTTAATCTACAACAGGGGAGCCAACAATATACACTGGAGCAAGGAAAGCCTCTTCAACAAATGGTGTTGGGAAAACTGGACACCCCATGTGAAAGAATAAAACTAGACCATTATCTCACATCACACATAAAAATCACCTCAAACTGAATAAAAGACTTGGATGCAAGTACAAGATCATAAAATACACATTAAAAAAAGAGAGGCAAAACATTTTATGATATAAACCTCAATGATGTCTGCATGGATTTGTCTCAAACAGCAAGGAAAACAAAAGGGAATATAAACAGGGGCTCCCTGGTGGCTCAGGGGTTGAGTACGGCACTGTGAAGCTACCTGCAGCCTCTACAGCACTGGTTCGATCCCCAGCTGGCCAGGGAGCTGCCCACAAGTACAGCAGACCTCTCCTGGCTCGCCTGCTGCTCCCCTCAGCAGTGTATTTCAGTCAGTCTGCCTGTTCTGTTCCTGACTCTGTCTATGGTGAATCCTCTCACCCCTTGCACCTCTGGCCTGTACCCCAGTTCTTGTATGCATAAATAAATCTTAAAAAAAATGAATATGAACAGTTGGGACTACATGAAACTAAAAAGCTTCTGCAGAGTAGAAGAAACCATACCTGAAATGTACCATTCTCTACTCAACGGAAGAAAATACTTACATACCATACATCTGACAAAGGGCTGATATCAGAGTTCTTTTAGAACAAGGCAACAGAAAGAAAACAAACAGCCCAATCAATAAATGGACAGAAGAGCTGAAAAAGCACTTCTCCAAAGAAGACATACATTATCTGGACAAAATGATCACTAGTCAGCAGATTGAGTTAGTAATCAAAAATCTCCCAACCAACAAAAATCTTGGACCAAATGACACCCTGGTGAATTGTGCAAAGTATTTAAAAAAGAATTAATACCAGTTCCTCTCAAACTCTCATGAAAAATGAGAAGGTAATCCTTCCAAGCTCATGACACTACAAAAGCACAAAATCCCTGATAACATAGATGCAAAAATCCTCAACAAAATATTAGGAACTAAATTTGACAATACAGAAAAAGGATTATACACCATGGTTAAGTGGGATTTAGTCTAGGGATGTGAGGATGGTTCATCCACAAATCAAAGCAGCAGCACATTACCAAAATGAAGGTGATGCTCATATGATATCTCAAAGATGCAAAAAAGAATTTTGAAAAAATTCAACATTAATTCATGATAAAGCCTCAAAAATGTGTTAATAAAAGAATGTACCTGAATATAATAAAGATCATATCAGTATCACAGTGAAATACTGAAAGCTTTGCCTCTAAGATCAAGATCAAGACAACTATGCCCACTCTAACTAGTGTTTAACTGAATATTGGAAGTCCTGGCCACACTATTAGGCAAGATAAAGAAAAGGCATTCAAATGATAGAAAGAAAGAAGTAAAACTAACTGCAAATGACATGACATTATATACAGAAAACTGCAAGGACTCCAGCAAATACACTATAAAAACTAATAAATGCAGAAATGTTGCAGGATACAAAATCAAAACACAGTGCAATTGCATTTACATATACTAATAACATTCAGAAATTAAGAACAATCCCATTTTAATTGCAGCAAAAAGAATAAAATACCTGGGAATAAATTTGACTAAGGATGTGAAGGACCCATATACTGAAAACTAGAAGGCGTTGTAGAAGACACAAATTTATGGGAAGATATAGTGTGCTCATAGATTAGAAAAATAAAATTTTCACATTATCCAAATGGATATTCAGATTCAATGAAATTCCTAGAATTTCAGATATATATAATTTTACATATATAATTTCATATATATATAATACTACTCAGCAATAAAAATAAATGGGACAAGGATCTGAATATTGTTCTAAAGAAGACACATGGCAAACAAATAAATGAAAAAATGCTGAACATAACTAACCATCAGGGAAGTGCAAAGCAAAAGCAAAACAGGCATCACCCCATCTGTTAGAACTAAAAAGAACAAAAGGTAACACGCGTTGGCAAAGGTGTGGCCAAAAGGGAGCCCTTGTATACTATTGGTGGAAATTTAAATTGGTAAAACCATTGTGGAAAACAGCATGTAGATTCCTCAAAAAATTAATGTTAGAACTACCATATGCACCAACAGTCCCACTTACTGGTACTTAGTCCAAAGAAATGAAATCAGGGTATTGAAGTGATATCTGCAGTTCCATGTTCATTGAGACATCACCACAATAGTGAATTTCATCTTATTTCACAAGCTATGAAAACAAACCTAAGTGTCCATCAGTAGATGAATGGACGAAGATATGACACATTTATAAATACATATATACATATATACAATGGAATAATATTCAACCATGAGAAAGAAGTAAATCCCGACAACATGGGTGGACCTTGAGGATATTATGCTAAGTGAGATAAATCAGAGAAAGAACAGTATTGTATGATATCACTTAAATGTGTAATCTAAAAACACTGACATCACAGAAGCAGAGACTAGGATGGCTATTACTGGGGGAGGGGATAAGAAGATATTGCCCAAAGATCACAAATTTATAAGGAATATCTTCTGGGGATCTGAATAATCTGGTGATTATTGCTAATGCGCTATATGTCTGAAAGTTGCTAAGACATTATGTCTTAAATATTCTCACTACTAAAAATTAATGGTAATTATTTGAGATGATAGAGGTGTTAGCTAACACTATCTTGGCAGTCATTTTGTAATATACGAATGTATTAAGTCCACGCATTATACACCTTAAACACATACAACGTTAAATGTCAATTAACTCAAAAAAGGTAGAAAGAGTGTGAAAACAATGATTGATTATCACCATCACTGAAAGAAGTGATTTTTCTCTGAAGATCAGAGATGAATGTGGGAGATGTGTCAGTGAAATAGATTTTCACACCCCCCCCCCCCGCCCCAGACAACATGGGTATTTAACTAACAGGAAGTATGACCAAAGAGGCTATCCAAATGATTAATCATGGAGCTCTCTGTCTCTCTGTCTCTGTCTCTCTCTCTCTCTCTGTCTCTGTCTCTCTCTCTCTCTCTCTCTCTCTCTCTCTCGAAGCCTCACTTGAATCTCTGCTTACTGGAGAATTATTACCCAGTCTAATACCAACTAGAATTATGAATCACTTCATAAAATCCCTTAACTAAGGGGGAGAACAGGAGCCTTTGTAGTAGGCCCAAGGGTAACAATTCAAGGTCCTATTTTCCTAGCCATCTACCAAAGACTTGCAGGTATTCACCAGTATAAATGTGCACAGATAAAAAAAAAAATTAAAAAAAAAATAAATGTGCACAGAGAAAGGGGAATCCTACAGTGTTTCTAGATTTAGGTAATATATCAAGTCAACAGTTAGGTGGATGCTTAAGGGGGTCAGATAGCAATGGTGTCCTGATCCAAGTTCATCTCACAGTCAGTGTCAAACCATTCAGTGATTATTTCCCCCAGTTCTTGAGTATGTACTTGGAATAGATATTCTTGGTATTGGAAGATAGCTGCATTAGATTCCTGACTCATGGGATTAAGGTTAGTATGGCAAGGAAGTTCAAGAGGACACCATGTAGCTTCTTTTCTTTGGAATTCTATAGTATATAAATAGTTGACAAAACAGGACTCATAAGAATACCTCACCAAATAGGGAAGGTCTCCAAGAGCTAGACTTTATGAGGAATTAGACAGAAATTCTAATGTTGAAAAGCACAATGAATGAGAAATTCACTATAGGGGCTAAACTATAGATTTGAACACAAAGAGAGAAAAGAATGAAGAAAAACAAACAGAGCTAGGAGGCCTGTAGGAGGCCTGTAGGACACCTGTAGGGACCATCAAGCACACCAACACAAACGGAATGGGAGTTCCAGACAGAGCAGAGAAAGAAAAGGGCAGAAAGTAGATTAGTAGTTGCCAGGTGCTGGGGTTGATGGGGGAGTGGGTACAGGGCTTCTTTTGGATAAAAATGTTCTAGAAAAAGACAGTGGTGACATCTGCACAACACTGAATATACGAATCACCATTTAATTGTACACTTTAAAATTTTTAGTGAATTTTTTTGTTATACAAATTTTATCTCAATTAAAAAAACATTGTCAGTTCCTCATGCCTTCCCTCCGTCATTATACCCCCTCTTTCTAGGTCACACTAGAGGCAATTCATCCAGCACCCAAAGTATTTGCTTATACCATTTCCTGCCTTTTGCTGGGTATTTCTTTGTCCCTTCTGAGAAAATCCTATTCAAAATTAAAAATCTCGCTCAAAGGCAATCATAATTCTCATTCCCCACAGCAACTGTTGTATTTCTTTATAACTACAGTTTGGAAGTGGTTTTTGGGTTACCCATGCTAACACCAACTAGAAAGTTTTGCTGAGGATCATTTTTGAAATTATGGTTTAAAAATGTAACATAAAATGTACCATCTTAACCACTTTTAAGTGTCCAGTTCAATATTGCTTGGTATACAGTCATTCTGGCTTACCTGGGGGGCACACACTCCAGGATCCCCACTGAATGCCCCAACTGATAAAGCACCAAATCCTACAAACATTTTTTCCTAGATGTACATACCAATGATAGCTTAATTTATAAATTAAGTACAGGAAGAGATTAACAACCATAATAATAAAACAGAAAAATTATAGCAAAATGCTATAATAAAAATTATGTGAATGTGGTCTCTCTCTCTGAAATCCTAATGTATGAAATATTTTCAGACTGAAAACTGAAACTACAGAGAGTGAAACTCTGAACAAAGGGTCCATTGTATTTACACTGTGAGAGAACTTATTATTTAAACTCCAATTTCTGAAGCCTTCCCTAACCTTAGGCCTAATTGGTATCAATCACTCCTTCCTCTATGATCCTATGTCATTTTGGGCACTCCCATTCTAGCACTGACCACATTTCTTTTCTTTTCTTTTTTTTTAAAGATTTATGCATACAAGAACTGGGGTGCAGGCCAGAGGTGTAGGGGGTGAGAGGATTCACCAGAGACAGAGTGGGGAGCAGAACAGGCAGATCTACTGTAATACACTGCTGAGGGGAGTAGGGGAGAGTCAGGAGAGGTCTGCTGTGCCATGTGGGTAGTTCCCTGGCTGGGGATTGAACTCATGCTGCAGAGGCTGCGGATAGTTTCATAGGTTGCTTCTTAACCTCTTGCACCACCAGGGAGGCCCTGACCGCATTTCTTACTGGTGAACTCTTGTGTTTCTCCTTCTCACTAATTTGTGAGCTCCTGGGATTCTCTGGCCAGCACAGTGTGACACTACCCTAACGCTTGTTGAGCAAGAATGAAGAGGGTAAAGTAGGCAGCAGCATATACTGAGTCCCCCACAATCCTAAGAATTGGAGAAATGAAGAGAAAGAGGCAAAGAATGACTTTCATCATCACCCAGGCCTCTTCTCCATCTGAGCCGAACATCTTGCCTCAGCCTTGGCCAGCAGCAGGGGTCAGGGGGATTCCCCCATGGGTTCCAGGGTCCTATCGGCTAGGATTTACCTCTAGGAAAAGAACAGTTTCTTCCATGGCTAATGTTCTACAGCAGCTGACCTGCCATTATCCAAAGTTATCTGTTTTGTGTATAAACTTTTATTCAGTCTCTTTATAACGTCCAATTTTCCTGGACTGCAGGATCACGGAAAACATCCCTGAGTAGTACCATCTGTTTGACACCTTATCCAACCAACACACAACAAAATAACTCTGTGGCAAAAGTCATTTTTATGTTATCCAGACACTATTTCTCCAGAGAAGAGATTAAAACCCTCTTGATTTCCCCACCCCTCCTCACCCCAGCCGCCACTCCCTTGGTGTCTACAGATCCTGTTAGCTTTGGCTTTAGAGACTGAACACAGTGGAAAGGTAAAATGCTAATGAATTTGCCTGCTGCTTTCTTTAACTTGCTACAGGCTCAAGGAGGAGGCTGGAAAAAAGGACCTAAAATGAAGCTTTTGATTATCTGGGGTTATGCCAATTAATCCTGCTCCCCATTAAAGGATCATGAGTTGGCCGCCTCACTCTCTCTGAGTTGAATCTCCATCTGCCAGATGGCTGGCATGAAGTGGCCGACCTGATATTTCATATATTCCTGTCCAATAAAAAGAGGAAATTTAAACCAGACACTGAAATGTTCTTTTTTTTTTTTTAATAAAACCATTTCTTAATTGTGTTGCTGGATGTTCTGAACATGAGCTTCACTATTTCTGCATCTTTGAATGCTGGAAATGGGGTGAAGTAGGGTAGAACTGCTGGGCTAAAAGTGCCAGACAATTACATAAAATGACTCCAGTCATTCTCAACCCTGGCAGCCCATTAGGAGCAACGGGGAGCGATAAATAAAGGGGTACCATTCTGACCCCTTCCTTTCTGAGTCAGGCTCCAGCATCAGCATTAAAGTCAAACCAGATTAAAAAAAAGCAAAATAAAACACCTTCCGCAGGACAATATGTAGCTATTATTAAGAATGTACTGCCCTGGGGGTAAAACAGGTTATTATCTTCAGGACAAATACTTAATTGTGGGAGAAATTATTTTGGGGACCTCGTTATTAAGACAGTATAAGTTGAGGTACACGGAGCATCTCTGAATACCGGCAAACTAATCAGAATGCAAATATTTTAAAGGCACCAGGCAGTGTGACACTTATAGCTTTGTTCTTTTTGTTTTGTTTTTAGAGAAAGAATAAATTTATTAAGGAGAAAAGGAACAGAAATAAAGTGGGACACCCAGGCTGGTGGAAACAGACCCGGGAGGGCCAAGGAAGCCTATGCCTTTGTTCTTAAGGTGATTCCATTCAAATTATAGCTTTTTTTAAAAATTTTTATGAAGGATGACATTGAAATTTTGATAGGGATTGTATTGCATCTCTAGATTGCTTTGAGTAACATGAACATTTTAATAATATTACTATTTCTAGTCCATAATCATGGAATATCTTTCCATTTATTTGTGCCTCATTTCTTCATCACTTTTTAAATACTTTCAGTGTACAATCTTTTACCTCCTTGGTTATATTTATTCCTAAGTATATATATTTTTAAATTTTTGATGCTATTGTACAGGGTTTTTAAAATTTATTTTTTGGATGGTTTGTTCACATGTAGAAACACAATTGAATTTTTTGTGTCGATTTTATGTCCTGAAGCTTTGTTGAATTCATTCATTAGGTCTAACAGCTTTCTGGTAAGGTCTTTAGGGTTTTCTGTATATGTAATCATGTCATTTGCAAATAATTTTACTTCAGTTTTTCCAGTTTGGATGCCTGTTTCTTCCTCTCTCATCTGTCTTGGCTAAGACTTCTAATAAAATGTTGAATATAGGTGGCAAGGGAGGGGGTGCTTTGTCTTGTTCTGGTCTTAGAGGAAAAGCTTTCAGTTTTTCACTGTTGAGTATAATGGTACTTGTGGGCTTGTCAGATGACCTTTATTATGTCATGTCATTTTTATTACTGTCTTCACCATTTTCCATGACTGAGTGTTTATAGGAAGGACAACTGACAATCCTGGAGTTAGCTCACTATCACAGAAACAGTGATCAATCACCTATGGTTTCCTTAATGTAATGTGACATCCAGCCAAGGGTATAAGATTCAATTCAAAGCACACAGAAGTTCAGGGCAAAAAGGAAGTCTAACAATTCTGTAGGCCAACACCCTACTTCAAATGCCTGAGTTCAGATTACTGTAGCAGAATACTACAAATTGAGTGGCTAAAACAACAAATATTTTATTGCCCTTACAGTTCTAGAAGTTGAGAAATCCAAGATAGTGTGCTAGCAGGTTTGGGGTCCAGTGAGGGCCCTTTTCCTGGTTTGCCGAATGGCTGTCTTCTTGAGAGAAGAGGCAAACTCTCTCTCTTCTAACCCATCAAGGCACTAACCCATCAAGAAGGCTTTATCCTCACAACTTAATCACTCCCAAGACCTCTATCTGCAAGTACCCTCACACTGAGGATATAGATGGGAGGGGGTTGGAGGTCACAAACATTCAGTCTATCACTCCTCTCTGCTGGCTACTCTGGGAAGCTTCCAATGAGGACATCATTGTGAGAGGCAAACACACAGAAAACAGCTGAGTTCTATTTGAATTCTTTCCCCCATTATTAAAAATCTGTCATCTACTATCATAATCTTCTTTATATTTATCTTTATTTTCAACATGGTGCCTGAAAATAGGTCAAGAGAGTTGATATCTTACATTTGTTTTGTGCCTGGGTCTCCTCCAAAGAGTAGCTTTACCTATATCCCACCTTGTTTTTGCAGGCAGTATTTAAAACTGGCTTTCTTTGTTAAGTCTGGTTTTGTTTTGGTTTCCCCAAGGCAGTTGCTATACTTGGAGTTAATAACTGAGATCTAAGTGTTTAGTTTGGAAGAGGAAGGCTGTTGCAAATCTATTTTGGTTACCCAATAATCAATGGTCAAGTGGAAAGTTTTCCTAAGCATCAGGTAGAAAGAGAGGGCAGCTTCGCTCTTCCAAGTCCTCACCCAAGTAACCCCTGTCAATGTCCCAGAGGTGTAACCCTTTCAGCTTCTCTGAGTTGGCCCGCTTGCCAAGAACCACACACTATGGAACTTCAGGGAGAAAAGCAACATATCAGAGACAAAATATTTTTTCCCAATTTTCATAACTTTCCTCTTATTTCAATCACGAACATCAGTCATGATGAGGAGAGTCTTTGTCCTGCCATTATCACAGAATTTTCATTGCATCTGTCATTCATCCCAGTGAACACTGGGTCTCTGACAACCACTTGCATGGGCACGACCTGTCAGAGGGCCCACCAGTGTCACTTAGCAGAGCCATTGATGGGAGCCAGGAGGGGAAGCTACAATTGGCTTTCAGCTCAGGGAGAGCAGAAAGGAAATGGAGGATATTCACCTGCTGTTCTAACTTCCACAGCATAAGAAACTTTTTTTCTTTAAAAACCATACGTGGGTCTGGGCCTCCCTGGTAGCACAAGGGGTTAAGCACAGCACTATGAAGCAATCTGCAGCCTCTGCAGCATGAGTTCAATCCCCACCCAGCCAGGGAGCTTCCCACATGGGGCAGCAGACCTCTCCTGTCTCGCCCGCTGTTCCCCTCAGCAGTGTATTTCAGCCAATTTGCCTGTTCTGTTCCCCACTCTGTCTCTAGTGGATCCTCTCACCCCCTGCATCTCTGTCCTGTGCCCCCACTCTTGTATGCATAAATAAATAAATCTTTAAAAAAAAAACAAACCCATACGTGGGTCGTGGTCATACTTGTTTTCAACCCATGCTACTGGTCACTTTTTCAACTCACCTTGGCAGTGGAACTTTGAAGGACTAAGATTATTTTCCTTTATTTTGGATACATGGTGGTAAAAAGGGACATTATGGCCTAGATCAGAGCACACAAAAAGTACATAGCAGATCACAAACAACTGCTCTTCATATCTGAGAAAAAGCATCTGCTCTTAACTCATTTACCATTTTGGTATCAGGCACCTACTGCCAACAAGCCAATGGGCTGTGCACATCCAGTGCTTCCCACTTTCTCACTGGCTTATAAATATTCAAACATCAGGTAGATCTGGTCTGGGAGTGGGGGTCCTTCCCCCTCCTCTTTCCCAAAAGCTCAGGCTGCAAGGATGGAACCTCTCCTCCTTCTCTTTCTCATCCTAAAACACCCTGATTGGTATCTACAGATCTGTCTAGCACATCATCACACCGTTTGGTGGGGGAATAGACAGCTTTTCACACACCAAAAAGAGGCATAGACGATATTTGAAAGGAAAATTAAATTCTATTATCTTCCTGTATACATCATGATTTCTCTCAAGCCATGAACTTTGACTTTTTCTAGAACAATGGAAATTTCACCAAGTTTTCCCTTTGCCTCCCTATTGGCTAATCCACATGCATTGATTTGTACTGTTCATAGTAGAATGAGGTCCTTCGTTCAGATGGATGTTTTCATTTCAACTTTCACTTGTAATGTTTTTACCACTTCATTATCTACTTTCTTAATTGGACCCACTGTGTCCCTTCTTTCTATCTTTCAATAGAGCTGGAGGAGAGAGTGTGCTGAAAAGCAGAGACCTATGTGATATTTTTGGCTTCTTCCTTAGGAGGAGAGATAGCACTTCGCTCCTCAATCCAGAATGGCTTATAGAAGTTATATACATGCTGCATTCCCAGAACTCTCCAGCATGTTGGGATGGCACGTAAAAATAGCTTCTCCCTTGTAGGGGACAGATTCTGATTAGAAATCTTGAAATACTTTCTTAATTTCCTTTTCCATGGAAGAAACTAGATTTGAAACCAGGCAGCTGGCAAAAAGCCACACAGTTTTTCAGCTTGCTGGCCCTAACATCTCATGAGAACAACTCAAAATGCTCAGAGAAATCTTTCATTTCAGGAGCTTAGCAGGGAGTTGGAGTAGATCCATTCATCTCTGGGCCATGATCCTGCTAATAAGAGTGCGTATGCCACAGGGCTCAGTGATTAATGCAAAGCACCCTCAGGGCTTGGAAATCAGCCACGTGTTTGCCTCTACATTCCCTGATAATTATTCCCTATGTCGTCTTTAAAAACCTGTTCCCTAGAATGTATTCCTTTCACATAACTGAAAGTTGATACCCATTAAATAGTAATTCTGCCTTTCTCCCTCACCCAGCCCCCGGCAACCACAATTCTCCTCTCTGCTTTTGTGGTAAGAGGGTAGATTGCATGTTAAATCAACCACAATAAACCAAACAAAACTCATTCATTATCTTGGGCTGGTGATCTGTGCTTAGAGCACCAGTTTATCCACTCCTGATATCTCAGGCAGGGGAAGCTCATTCACAGATATTTATTGACCACCTACTATATGCCAGGCAAATAATGATCAAGACAGCAATGTTCCCTTCCATTGTGAAGTCCAATTCTCTAGTGGGGGAGGGGAAAATAAACATAAACTAATAATTACAAATGAAAGATACAAAAAATCAACGGAGCATTTGCATGAGCAAATGCTGCAGTGGGGCTGGAAACCAAGAGGGGGACATATTTTAGACAGGATGGTTAGAGAAGGTCTTTCTGAGAAGGTGAACATTCATGCGAGACTTGAAAAACAGGAGTTGGAAGGACTGAAAATACATGGGATCCCTTAGGAAAGGGAACTATTCATTGGGAGGTGGTGACTGGCCACCATATATTTTGAGAGGGTCCTCTATGTTTGCCTTTCTTCTCTGCTTCCACCCTTCTGCTCCTGTAAGAGAACTAGACACTATTTGGGGGTAGGACAGGCGGCCATTTGTGGCCTTAGAACTCTTTCCTAATCTCAGTTACCCCTTTGTAAATAAACTGTTGTTATTGTTTACTCCTAGTTATTTAACTCTTTTGATGCAGCTAGTAACTGGGATTGTTTTCTTGATTTCTTCCTCTATCTCATTGTTTGTAGAGAGGAAGGCAACTGATTTTTGTATATTGATTTTGTAATCTGCCACTTTCCTAAACTGATTTGTTTCAATAAAGGAAATAAGAGCAGATAGAGGAAGGGAAGAAGAAAATTTACAGGGGAAAAAGGCCAGAGAGAGTCACTGTCCCTGGTGATCTGTGAATGTTGTTGCAAGGCAGCCTGGCTGAAGACCTTGGAAAAGACTGTTTCTTGACTCTCAATAGACTTCCCTTTGTCCTGCTGTTATTATAACCACTCAAATTTTAGCTAGTTGGCTGAAGACTACAATTCCAAGCCTCCCCAGCAAGTAGGTATGACCTAAGTATGTGTAAGTATTGTCCAGTGGGATAAGTGTGAGTGACGTATGCAGTCGTGGCTGGTTAGTCACCTGGGAGCTGCTTGCGTCTCTCTCTTCCATGTTATCTTTCTCATTGAGGAAGTAGAATAAGAATTCTCAAATGAAGCCACTGAGTTTCTTGATAAATTGATACCAAATCTTTGAAAAATTATTAGGTATTATCAACCAAAATTGAATATGCACATGCCCTGTGATCTGACTGAAAGCTACCAACATTCACTGAATGTGAAGTTGGAAAGGCAGTGCAGCTGGCTCTTATAAGAGTGTGAGATATCCTACCTTTCAGAAATGTTACTGCATTATCTGTCAGGACTCATGTAAGAGATGTTCATCAACAAAAACTGGAAACCAAAAAAATGCCCATATGGGCCTCCTCTGGTGGCACAGGCGGCTGAGCGCAGCGCTGTGAAGCTGTCCGCAGTCTCTGAGCTCTAGTTCCATCCTGGCCGGCCAAGGATAGAGTCCCACATGGTGCGGCAGACCTCTCCTGTCTTGCCCACTGCTCCCCTCAGCAGTGTATTTCGTCAGTCTGCCTATTCTGTTCCCCACTCTGCCTCTGGTGAACCCTCTCACCTCTTACCTCTGACCTGTACCCCAGTTATTGTAGAAATAAATCTTTAAAAAATATGCCCACTTACTATAGGATATGTAAACACAGTATAGTATGTTCAGTGGCATGCTGGCTGATGTTGAACAATGATGGGGAGCACTGATTTGTAGCACTTGCCAATTTCCATGATGTAAATATTCCCCCATGGCCAATTTCAGGCTCATCAACTAGCTTGCAAAATTCCTGAACATTTAACAATCATTTTTTATGAGCCTGGACAAGCCTATCCCACCAGAAAGCCATTGAGCAGATTCATATGTTGGACTATAAGACAGCCAAAAATGGAAGGAACTATAGATACATGTACCAACATGGATAAACCAGGCACATATAATGTTGAGCAAAATAAACAAATCACAAAAGAATACATGAAGTATGATTGCATTTATATAGAGTTCAAAGCAGGTCAAATTAAATGCTAGTGTTTAGGGATGTATGCTTAGGTGGTAAAAGTATGAAGACTAGTAGGGGAAGAATCACAAGGAAAGTAAAAAGAGGGTAAACTCTGATGGGGAAGAAGAGGATTCTAGATGGAAAAGAGCATGTGGCAGACTACTGGGCCATTAACACTGTTCTTTTTCTTAACCTTAGTAGAGTTTTATGTTTACCTTGCTGGTGTGCATCTTTTTGTATGTCGGTTCAATCAGGCCTGTGCTGGAGCCTGAGGGTTCATACACACCTAAGAGCCAGCTGTGCTGTCTTTTCCTCAACTTCACATTTAGTGAATGCTGGTAGCATTCAATTAGCTGTGGCATGACTATTTCTACCTATGTAAATGGCAAACAACATTTACATTTTCTTTTTCTGAAAAACTAGTTTAACAACACACCACTGGTTAAATATAATATTAATTTTTTTAAAAATATGATCTCAAAAATGGGCTTGTTTAGGCAGATATATTTTCAAGGCTGAATGCCCTCAACAATTTCAAGACAAAATTGCATTTTAAAAAACTTAAACATGACAAAATCTCTGCAGGGAACAAAGACTTGAGAATTAGATAAAGAAAACAGGTTGAGAGAACTATAAAGTGTTTGGGATTCTTAATTATTTGATGTGTAGTAAAAATCATACTGATGGTAAAATTAAGAATCCTATCTAAGAACCCATCATATTTCCTTACAGAAAATGTTTTTCACAAATATTCTGCAAGACAGTAAAAACTATAGTTGATCAGGAGCTTTTTCAGTTTAACATTCAACTTTATTGTCTAAGCAAATTTACACCACAAGTGGCCCAAAACATTACACAATCCCAACTCTTTAGCAGTGTTCTGGACAGCCCTCAGTAATTACCTGTCATAATCTATAAAGCAGTAAATAAGATACTTTTTATTTTTCAACATATTTTATGAGTATGTTCTTAAATTTTATAACCCTAATACAGGATTATATTTATCACTTATGTTTATTTGAGCTTTTCTGGTAGTAAAATGATTTAAATATTATTTTATATTAAATAAGCCTAAATATATATTATTTTACATTATTATGATGTAGAATAAGAAAAATTTCAGTAGTGTAAGATAAATCATAAGTCTGCCGAAAAATTTTGGGCGTGTGAATAATTTATTTAGACAATGATTTCAGGGGCCTCCCTGGTGGCATAGGGGTTAGTTCTCAGTGCTATCACACTATCACTACTACAGCCCGAGTTAGTCCAGATCCTGGACCAGAGGGCTAACCCACATGGTGTAGCAGACCTCTCCCATCTCTCCCACTGCTCCTCTTAGCAGTGTATTTCAGCAGATCCACCTGTCCTGCTCCCCACTCTGCCTCTGGTAAATCCTCTTACACCTCCCACCCCCTGCTACTCTGGCCTACATTCTGGTTCTTGTACACAATAAATATTAAAAAAAAATCATTTCTTAAAGAAGACACAAAGAAATGGAAAGACATCCCCTGCTCATGGATTGGAAGAATTAACATTAATAAAATGGCCATCCTACCAAAAGAAATCTACAGGTTCAATGCTATTCCAATAAAAATTTCAATGACATTCTTCAAAGGAATAGAACAAATATTGATAAAATTCATATGGAGCCACCAAAAACCCTGAATAGCCAAAGCTTTCCTGAAAAAAAAAAAAAAAAAAAAAAGGAGGGAGAGAGGGAGAGGAGTTATCACTCCCAGACTTCACACTATACTACAAAGCCATAATAAATAAAACTGCATGGTACTGGAACAAGAACAGACACTCAGACCAATGGAACCAAATAGAAAATCCAGAAATAAACCCACAAATTTACAGTCAACTAATCTTTGACAAAGGGGCAAAGAATATGCATTGGAGCAAAGAAAGTTTGTTCAATAAATGGTGCTGGGAAAACTGGGTTGCTACATGCAAAAGAATAAAGCTTGACTACTACCTCACACCATGCACTAAAACCAACTCAAAATGGATTAAAGAACTGGACATAAGACCTGAAACCATAATACATATAGAAAGAAATATAGGTTAAACACTACATGACAGTAACATCTTTAAAGACACATCACCCAAAGCAGTGATAGTGAAGGAAAAGACAAACAGCTGAGATTAAATCAAATTAAAGAGCTTCAGTACAGCAAAAGAGACAGTAACCAAAACAAAGAGACACCCCACTGATTGGGAGAACATTTTTGCACACAACATTAATGATAAAGGGCTGATCACAAAAATCTACAAAGAGCTGATGAGACTCAACAAAAACAAAGTAAATAATCCAGTCAAAAAATGGGCAGAAGAGCTAAAAAGAAACTTCACCAAAGAGGAAATGCAAATGACCAACAGGCATATAAAAAAATGTTCAAAATCACTTGTAATCAGGGAAATGCAAATCAAAAGTACAATGAAATACTGTCTTACACCAGTGAGAATGGCACATATTAAAAAAACTAGCAACAACAAATGTTGGTGAGGATGTGGAGAAAAAGGAACTCTCCTGCACTGCAGGTGGGAATGTAAACTGGTTCAACCACTGTGGAGAGCTGTGTGGAGATTCCTCAATCTGCCAAAAATGGAGCTTCCATATTATCCAGCAATTCCACTCTTAGGTATTTACCCAAAGGACACAAAAACATTAATTCAAAAGGACACCTGCACCCCTATGCATTATTTACAATAGGTAAGCTATGGAAACAACCCAAATGCCCAAAAATAGATGACTGGATCAAGAAGTTGTGGTACATATACACAATGGAATATTACTCAGCAATCAAAAAAGATAAACTCATGCAATTTGTAGCAACATGGATGGAGCTGGAAGGGATCATTGATGCACAGTGAAATAAGCCAGAAAGAAAAAGAAAAATACCAGATGGTCTCACTAATAGCAGGAATTTAGAATATCTAAATAAGGGATCAGGAAAATGACTAATTATAATGAAGTAAAAATCAAAATCAACAAGCAACTATAAACTAGAGAAACACTATAGGGGTGGGGGGGAGAAGGGAGAAGAATCAAAACAGGGTGGTGGGAATTGTACAGGGACTATAACCAAGATGAAAATACATACATTGTACAAAAATGAAAAATGTAAAAAATATATAATATAAAAATAAAATCATTTCAAAGCCTTTGGGTGAAGGGCACAGCTGTATTTCATGGAAGTGTTTCCATGGTTAGGGAAGAAACCCACTGGGAAATTTTTTTTTTAATATTATAATTTCACTTAAGTTTTGAATCTGAAAAGAACAGATTTGGTTAGATGTTAACATCCTGCAATGTGAAAAACTAGCTTGACTGAAAAATATTTGTTGGAGAAGATAAGAGGAACAGAGGTGGGAGAGGTCTCTTAAATAATTCTGATTCATTTGTTTTCATTGAAGACCTAAGTATTGGGCCATCAAAGAATATAAACAAGGTAGCCATAGCTTTATTTCCCACTGGTTCTTTTGAGGAATGACTTACCTTGAGTTGATTGGGCTGGGGATGGAAGAGATTTATATATGGGAAAGTTATTTTATGATGCTTGTAATTGGCAGGTGGAATATGTTTACAGTCAACAGGTGGAAGCCATTTTACAGGTGAGTCAGCACTTGGGTGTTTCTCATCCAACCTCTTTCCTATCACTTTCTTTTCCTATTCTGCCAACCTGGTGATCCCATACTGAGTCCATCTCCCTGTAATTGCTTGTTCTGATGCTTCCTAGTTCTCAATTATTTTTGAAATCATTGGGCAGAATTTTAATCTTATTCATTGTAATATGAGGACCAACACACAGAGCATTCATTTATCACCATATGTAGTATCCATGTTGCCAATAGCAATTCCACTCCAAAATATCAGGGGTATGACTGTCATGACATGTTTTACAAGAGTTAGAGGAGAAAGAACTGTGAGTTACACCTACAAGCTGTTAGCACTAAACCTAGCCGTTATTTAAAAAAAAAAATCCTTTTTTTTAATATATATGTTTAAAGATTTATTTATACAAGCACTGGGTACAGTCAGAAGTGCGGGAGGGTGAGAGAATTCACCAGAGCCACAGTGGGGAACAGAACAGGCAGACTGACGAAGTACACTGCTGAGGGGAGCAGGAGGTGGCAGGAGAGGTCTGCACACCATGTGGGACCCTCGCCGGTGGCCAGGGATCGAACCGGCGCTGCAGATGCTGCGGGCAGCTTCACAGCCCAGTGCTCAACTGCTGCGCCACCAGGGAGGCCCAACCTAGCCATTATTAAAGAGACCACCTGGGAACATAAGTTGGTTCACTCACTATGGAAAAGAGTATGGAGGCTTCTCAAAGAAATAAAAACAGAATTGCCTCTGATCAGCAACTCTACTTCTAGGTGTCTACCTGAAGAATACAAAACCATTACTTCAAAAAGATATATACATCCCCTTGTTGTTCATTGCAACATGATTCACAATTGCCAAGACATGGAAACAAACTAAATATCCAATGGTAGATAAGTGGATAAAGAAGATGTGATATATATACACTCAGCTATTGAGACACTACTCAGTATTTAAAAAAAAGACAAAATCTGGGCCTCCCTGGTGGCGCAGCGGTTGAGCACTGGATTGCGAAGCTGCCTGCAGCCTCTGCGGCGCTGGTTCGATCCCTGGCTGCTCCCAGGCCACCGGAGGAGGGTCCCACACGGTGCGCAGACCTCTCCTGCCGCCCGCTGCTCCCCTCAGCAGTGTACTTCGGTCCTTCTGCCTGCTCTGCTCCCCGCTCTGGCTCTGGTGAGTTCACTCACTCTCCTGCGCTTCTGACTATACCCAGTGCTTGTATACATAAATAAATAAATCTTTAAAAAAAAAAAAAAGACAAAATCTTCCATTTGCAACAACATGGATGGGGCTTAAGGTGATAATGCGGAGTGAAATATATCAGAAAGAGAAAGACAAGTACCATAGTACTTCACTCATACCTGGAATATAAAGAAACAAATGAACAAACAAATCAAAACAAACACAAACCCTTAGATGCTGACAACAAAATGGTGGTTACCAGAGTGGGAGGGGATGACAGAGAAGGTGTGAAGAATGGGCAGATGGGCTCTACTGGGTGGTGGGTATGGGCATGGCATGGTTTATAAATTTGTTGAGATGTGAAGCTATACTCAAATTTCAATAGTATAAACTCAACAACAGCAACAAATTGGCACTTTAACTTCAAAGATCTACCTCCCGTAATTAAGGAAACTCTTTTCAAGAAATCTCCTTTTTGTGCTTGCACAAAACTATTTCTAAATATAAGACTAGAATTGGTTAGTGGAAAATTTAGCTTGACTGAAATTTCTACTGAATTATTTCCAACACAATTGTGGTATCCCATAGCATGAAATCAAACCACAGACATTGTTGCTAAATAACAGAAGAGAATTATTTCAGAACTATTTTTAATTGAAGGTGGCTTGTGGGAAGAGGTCAGCATATTAGAATTATTGCTAGAATTCTTCAAAAACCAAAATATCCATTCCATTCCAACCCAACATCCTAGTTTTCCTAATCAGCATTTCTGAAGTACAGGCAATCTTGCTCCAAAAAGTTGATTCTGATAGGCACCCCCTGTGGAGAAGTATGTCAAATAAGAATGCAATTGACAAGAACCGGGGACAGTAGGTGGTAGAGCTTTCTTTCCTATCCTTAAAACATTCACCACATCCCCATGCTGGGTCCTGTAAAAGCACAGAACAAAGCATCTCTACCTTCAAGAAGCTTACGCTTTTGTGGAATAGCCAAGAACTCAAACATGAGACGTGAACAGAAAGTTCACAGTGCAAAGCAGAATGCCGATCTCCTGTTCCTTTAGAAGTAGAATTATCCACCTGCAGGGCCAGAGAATTTTCAGGCATCACCTGATGAGGCTTCAGGGCCCCGTGGGTCAGGAGTGTATCAAGCATCTTGAGTGGGTTCTTCAACCCGGGTTGACTGAGATGCTTTCCTCTTTCACAGCTCAAGAGGGGCAGAACTGGAAGCAGCAGCTTCCCCGAGGGCAGCCCTTGTCCTCTAGGCCCCAAAGGTGTGCTGAACAGCTTCACCTCTTGGACAAGCAGAAGCCCTGGCAGGATGGCAGAGGGGAGACGAGGTGTGTGCTCTGCAAGAACTAAGTGACTCGATTTATCTAGAGACCTTGAGGGAATTGCTCACGCCTCTGGACTTATAGCTATCCCAATTACTTAGGTTTTTTTTTTTTTTTATATTTTAAAAGGACAGGTTTATTAGGAAAAGGAGACAGGGAGGAACTACACAGTCACAGGCAGGTGAGAGAGTCGCCTCTCATCCTTGTAATGGAGACTCTTCCTCCCTTAGGTAATTAATGCTCATGGGTTTGGACAGAGCAAGAAGTGCATCTCGTCTTTGGAAGAGTCATGCAATTCTCAAGATCTTTCCCTTGGGAAGCCACCCCCACCCTGGCTTACTCAATGCTGCTCAGGTCATGTGATTTGGGGAGTGACCCCCTCTGGCATCAGGGGTGCTCTGGTGATGAGCACAAAAGAAATGGAGCACTCGATTTCCAGACCCACTTGAGTCAAGGGCAGGCATGAGAATCAAGCCAGAGAAATCTGCTTTCCTTGTTTCTGGACCTCGCAGGAGAAAGACTCTTCCACTGGGATTATACACTGTCAGGTCTGTGAGAAGCTGGAGCTACCACATGCCTTCTTTTCCTCTATTTAGAATTGCTTGGATGCATTCAGGGAAAGCTAAGAAATATGGCCTAACTACAGGGACTTTTCAGTTATGGCAACCAATTAACTTCCTTTATTTTGCTTAAATTAGCTTGAGTTGGGTTTTTGTCATCTATAATGAAAGTAATTGAGTCATTCTGATGAATATATCTACTATGGTTGCCAGATATAGCAAATAAAAATACAGGATGCCCAGCTGATTTTGGATAATTTCTTAGTCTAAGTATATTCTAAATACTGCACAGTATACAATTTTTTAAAAATTCATTGATTACCTGACATTAAAATTAAACTGGCCATTCTGTATTTTATCTCTTGACCCTCTTTGAGACAATTTGTTTCAAAAGTGTTATTTTTTTTGCTTTTAAAAGGTATTTGTTAATTATTTCTTTCCATTTTTTGGTTATTTGTTGGTATTGCTAATTTTCACAATAGCAATTCTTTAAAAAATAACTATTCCTCTATTCACATATATCAAATACTAAAAATGTTATATTGAATTTGAATAAATTTAACAGGAAAATAAAATTTTTTCCTCAAAAGAACAAGCATTGATTTCCCCTTCCAGATGAATATAGCTATTGATATAAATTGCTTGGTAGAAAATACATGCTGTTTTTAAAACTGATCTTACAATTGGAAATTTGAGCAGAGCTACCCCTAAAATTTTTATCTAGGTTAATTTTTATACTTCACAGATTTATATAATTTTTTTAAAAATGAACTACCATTGTTCTACATCCTTTCTAATATTTTGACAGGATAGGATCTCTCCCCTCAGGTGCGGTCACTAGCTGTCTGTAGGGTAAAGAAAATGTCAGGCTTTTCTGCCCTTCCGCCATCAGGATAGATGATGGATCCTTGTCCTGAATGCATGCCTGATGGTGGGCACCTGGAATAGGGTGTGGGCATAGGTAGATGGGATTCAGCTGAGTTAAGACTGGGCTTTTAAGGGCGGCGTCACGGGGGGACGCCAGCAGCACCAGTAGAAGCCGAAGCAGAAGCCGAGAAGCAGCAGAACGAATGCCAGAGAGTCCAGATAGAGTGAAGACTTGCTGGGGCCTGGGAGGCCTGCCAGCCTCCCAGCCCCCCAGCCAGCACCCCTGCCTGCCATATGCCTGGTGAACTCCAAATAAAAAACCTGCAAAAACCCACTAAGGACTCTGACTCCTCCTTTACCCGGTCTGCATGGGATCAGAAAACCTGCAATGTGTCCTGGTCCTGCCCTTTACACTGTCCCACCACCAATCTCCCAGATCCTCCACCATAGTCTTTCTAAGTACCTCACCCTCTTCCCCCACCTCCTTAGGCTGCCTCAGGTCTATGGTGAGCTTTCCAGGGTTGTTTTTCATGTTTCTTTGAACTTCAAAAGCGTTTTTAAATCTTCTGCTCAAAAGAGAAGGGATTGGTGACCTGGTGGATTTGCCATTAAAGAACACCGAGAAAAGATGGCACAGACATTAGCACAGAAGCCACAGGCAGAAGCATCCTCATCAAGTCCTCCCCAAGTCATCTGGACTTTGTGGAAACTTGATGAGGCAGGTAGGGCCTTCTAGGGTCAGGCTACTTAATCCCCATCAGATCTAGAAAAGCTTCAGCTGGGCCAGGGAGTCCCACTTTCCTGACCACTAGCATCAACTGGGGGAACATTAAATATTCCCACACACAGGTCATGCCCCAGAATGATGACATGAGGAACTGCCAAGACTTAGACAGGTGATTTCAATGTGCAGTCAAGCCTGAGAATCTCTGAGCTAGAAGATTCGGTCAAATTGCAAGAATCCAAACGAGGAGAAGTTCACTCCCAGCCCATGCCTTCCCTCTGAGCAGCTACCAGGAGTGAATAAATTACCCCACATGGGAATCAGTCAACTAGCAGCCTAACTGCTTGGATGCAGGCTTGGGTGCCCTGTCACTTCATTTCAGGCTCAGCCACCCATGCCCACAGGGTCAACAGGTGTCAGGGCTGCAAGGATGTCTGTCCTTGCTCATAGTCAGCTCCAGAGTAAACAAAGCATCTGACAGAGAATGTGTTTCATGCCTGTCCTCAGCTCAGTGCCCGTTTCCAGAGATAAATTCCATTTTCAAGCTGAGGGGAGCGAGGAGTTACGTGAGAGGCAGGTAGGGGATGGTGCTGGAGATGAGTTTCCATGATAAACAAGAGCAGCCTTCCTTCCTGGTGCTTACTGTGTCCAGACAACCCACCTTTCGGGTCTAGAGCTGAGGGCAACCCAACTAGTTCCAGCTCCTAATTCATGGCTTTCTGATCCTGTAGCTCATTCTGAGGAGCAGACCTTTCTCAGACCCTCAAAATCAAGGTATCTCGAGAGGGGGTGCCGCCCCACCCCCAAATCTGCCTCACCCATTTTGGGGCCTGCAGACAATCTTGGCCCCAGTACCCTCTCCACCTTAAGGGAGGAAATGAAGTCAACAGAGCAGTTTTAGGTTTGTAACACAATTGAGCAGACAGTTAAGATTTCCCATATGCCCATCCCCACAACTGTATGAGCTCCCCCTTTCTCAGTGTCCCTCAGCAGAGTGGTACCTTTGCTACAATCTATGAACCTGCATGGACACATTATCAACTAAACTCCACCATCTATTCAGGGCCTTGTAGGGTAAATGGAGTGGTCAGGCTTGATTCCACCTTCCCTTCGCTAGCTTTATAGCCACCACCTGTTGCCTATGCAAAAAGCACTTGGAAGCGTGAGCATGGGGCATGTGCGCTGTAATTACGGACACTTGGACCCAGAGAACACTGGTGCGTGCGTGTAAGTGCTCACGTCTGTGCTTAGAGGAGGGGGATAAAGATAACGGCTGTGTGGCAGCACAGCAGGAGGACCACTCTGAGTGAGACCATACGAGACAGAGAACATCAGAGAAAGAGCGCGAAGATACATGGGGAGCTGGGAGGCTTGGTTGCCTGCCTGCCTCCCAGGCCCCCTGCCTCCTTACATGCCAGCCTCCCTACCTGGTGCACCTCTGTGCCTAGTTCCCTGAGAGCATCAAAGGCCTGTGAAATCTATTGAAGTCTCCAAAATTATCTTTGCATCTGCAAGAACCAACAAGGAACCTACCAGGCCTGGGATGGTTGCAAACAGGCTCACTCAGTGTTGTACATTCTATGCGTTGGTAAAATCCAAACACATGGACCACAAAAGAACAGAGCAGTTTCACTGCCCCAAAAATCTGTGTGCTCCACCTATTCACCCTCCCTGCCTGCTAGCCCCTGGCATCCACTGCCTAACCATGCCCACTCTTGATCGGCTCCTCAATGCTCCCGCTGCTCTCCTAGGCACCGGGAGTGTTTCAGGTACGCACAATTAGCTAACTGAAAGGAAATACCTGCAACTGTCTCCGATTAAATTGACTTGGAACACTGCCATTCCCATGTGTTAAGAATATTGCTAGCGGGCCAGGCACAGTTAAAAGTGTATACCATGGAATATTACTCAGCATTCAAAAAAGATAAACACATGCAATTGGCAGCAACATGGATGGTGCTGGAAGGGATCATGCTCAGCGAAATAAGCCAGAAAGAAAAAGAAAAATACTGGATGGTCTCACTCACAGCAGGAATCTAGAAAACTTAAATAAGGGACCAGGAAAATGAATAACTATGAGAAAGTGAAAATCAAAATCAACAAAAAACTATGAACCAGAGACACTTTTAGGGGGGCGGGAGGGGAGGGATTGGGGTCAGAATGGGGGGCTGCAATTGTATGGGGAATATAACAATAAAATTTATAAAAAAAATAAATAAATATATATTTAAAAAAAAAGAAAAAGAAAAAAAATGACAGATTGCTATTAAAAAAAAAGAATGATAAGCAAAAATAAGAATGCTGTATTTTACAATAAAGTTAGTTTATAAATTATGGAACTATAACTCTGAAGAATCATTTTTAAGGACCTTGTAAAATGAAAGACTTGTATATTACATATTTATTTCGTCTTTTTTGTTTACAGAGATTTTGTTGTGGTTTCGTTTGCTTCCCAAGCATACATTTCCCCTCTGCAAACTTTTACCTTCACAAGAAAGCTCAGATTTCTATATATATGATTTCTTCCAAGATTTTTCTGTCATGTTCTTACAAAAACAAAAATTGAACACTTTTCTGTTTAAGATAGTGTTTATAAAACAAAGGAGTAGATGTCTTACAAATAAATTTTCATAAATAATTTGTTATAAAAAAAAAAAAGTGTAGACCGGGTAAATGTGTCCTAGCAGTGGGGTGACACTAAAATGACCCTTACCTGACACAAAGGTCAAGCCCAGGGCAGGCTGTTGTCACCAGTGGTGCCAAGTGGGTTCTGGCCATTTCCCAGAAGCTGCTGCCCTTACATGCTGGGCTGGGCTGGGCCGCTCAGTTCTGAACCAACACCTTTTCAAGTTTAACAGCCCATCTGCCTATACAAGCAAAGGGGATACAGCTGAGGAGGGAGGATTTTAAACTCTATTCTAGTTGGATTTCAAAGTCAATGTGGCAAAACCCTGCCTTCTGGGAACCATGCCTCTTGAGGTCCCACAAGCAGGTTTATGGGAAGAGTGTGCATGCTTGGTGAGGGCTCTTTGACAAGGCTCCTCCTACCTGCTTTCTGTAAGCAAGGAAGGAGAGTGACAGTGTAGACAGTTCTTGAGGCCCCTAATCTAGCAGGCTGATGCGGGAGAGTAGAGCTTGGACAAAGGGAAAATGAACAACTGTAGCTGAGACAGCCAATACCCAAGCTTTTTTAAATTTTTTTTTAATTTTTAATACAATAGCTGGGGTACAGGCCAGAGTACGAGAGGGTGAGAAGATTCACCAGAGACAGAGCAGGGAGCAGAACAGGCAGACAGAACAAAAGCACTGCTGAGGGGAGCAGCAGGCAAGACAGGAGAGGTCTGCTGCGCCATGTGGGAATCTCCCTGGCTGGCTGGGAATCGAACCCGCACTGTAGAGGCTCTGGACAGCTTCAGAGCGCTGTGCTCAACCCCCAGCGCCATTGGGGAGGCCCCCAAACTGAGTCTCCAGGAAGACGCACCCCGAGTCAGTGGCCTCTCGGAAACATGGTGTACTCATCCAGGACGTGGAATTAGCAGAGGCTGACCAGCCAAGGGCCACCACACTCAGTCCACCACACAATGCCCAAATGCCGAAAAGCACAGATTCATTCAATAAACGTTACTTAGTGATGGCCAATGTAGTGGGGATAAGACATAAAACAGTCTTGGCGCCTGCCTTCGCGCATTCTTACCCACCCTCCACTATTTCCATTTGTAACAAAATAAGTAGAGGTAGGTAACCCCAGGGCCAAAGGCTGCTGTAGCTCAGCTCAGTGAGAAAATGAACCCAGTGGTCTCCTAAAATTGCTCACTAGCAATTCGGCTCAAAGTGTGAATCTGTGGGTGGAAGCTTTTCAGAGCATTGCAAGCTAATCCACAGCCACTTTAGGAAACTTTTCAAAAACCATCTCATTTCCTCTGGGGAAAAACAGGATTGCACACATATACCTGGGACGGGAGGTGGCGGCGGGAGGAAAAGCAGGGCGTCTTGCCCAGTTTAAACCAATCTAACAGCTTTTCTTGCTGCTGCTCGACAACATTCAACTTTCATCTCTTTTCAGTGCCAAAGAGGTTGGTCACTTTAGCAGGGTTTCACTCAGAATCACAGAGGGTTGCTTCCATTAGAAAGGGAGACTACGAAGGAGCCACAGGGGTCCCAAAAGAAGAAATGGTGATCCCAGGTCTTACCTTCCAGGTGCAGGAACCAGGTCAGCCCAGCACTCCAGAGCCGGCGTATTCCTGCTTGAGCAGTAACCCCAGCGGCTCATGCTGGGAAGAGCTACATAGAAACGTGGAGATAGTTGGCGCAAAAAGCTGAAATAGAGAGGCAGCTCCACTTCATGGGCCTTTAAAGTGCATCTTCAGCCACTCAATGGCTGCCTCTGCCCTAATTGCCTCTGGCTTCTTGCTGGAGTCCCCCTGTCAGCAGGGGGCGCTGTGGTGCCCGCCAGCCCAGCCCTCCCTGGGCTTGACTGCTCCAGGAGGATCAAATTGAAAGTTTAACCCAAAGAAGCCATCTCAGTTAGCTGGGAGGAATACTAAGTAATTATCAGATTGGCTACCCAACCTGATAATTAGTAACAACCTGCAGCTTTTATGCTTTAAATGTAGTTACCAATACTGACTTGGGCTGGATTCTTCCCCCACTGGGCCTCTGTCAGAAAGACAGACTGGATTTGCTTGTTGAAAACTTGTAGGCTGGGGCCTTGTTACTCAGGGCATGGTCTTGGACTAGCAGCACCTGTGTCTCTCGGGGGTGTGATAGACATGCAGAATCCCAGAGGCTGCCCCAAGCCTATTGAATCATAACCTGCAGTCTAAAAAGATGCTCAGGTTTTTCTTATGACTATTTGAGAAGCACTTCTTACGGTAACATTCTTCTATCTAATTTATACTGCAGATGGTTCTCTGGTTGTGTGAATACTTTATCGGTATCCCTCTCCGTTTTTAGTATTTTTGCTTTTTGTTCCACAAGGCCACAGTGTCAATCAGCACACAGACTAGAACTAGAAAAGGACTTGCAGTCCACAATGCCTGTACTACCTTGAGACCCTTTGCTTAGTGTAAATTTTGTCACAATTTAGTAAGTTTGGATTTTCAAGATAAATCACTAGATATTTATACTTAAAATACCTTCTCTCCCACTGGGAAACTATGTTCAAGGGGACTTGTTGCTCATAGGCTGAAGATTGGTTGCAAGAGTTGCCCAATTCCTATGTGTTCTGAGCCTTGCAGGAGAATGATGAAATGTCTCCTGCATGTACTTACTATTGCCCAACAGACACAGATGTCACTTTGAATTGTAAAATACAAATGTAGTTTTTAGTTTTATTGAAACTAATTGATACACACAAAAATGAAACATTTAATATATATATAAAATTTGATAAATTTGGATATCTGCAAACACTGGTGATATAGTCACCATAATCAGGTAAAAAACATAATCCCATACCTCCTGGAGTTCCCTTGCGTTCTTTTAGTTTAGTTTAGTTTAGTTTAGTTTTGTGCTTTTTGTTTTTCATTAGAACCCTTGATAGGAGATTTACCCTCTTTATACATTTTGAAGTGCTCATGATGTTAACTACAGGTACTGTGTTGCACTGCAGATATCTAGAATGTATTCATCTAGCATAACTGAAACTTTATATCCATTTGAATAACAACTCCCTGTCTCCTCCATCCCAAGGTTCTCGTGGGCACTATTATATTCTCTGCTTGTGTAACTTTGACTATTTTAAATAATTCATGGGAGTGGAATCATGTAGTATTTGTATTTCTCTGACTGGTTTGTCTCACTTAGCATATTATTTTCCTGGTTCATGCTTGCTGTGGCAATGGTACAATTTCTTTGTTTTTGAAGTCTGAATAATATCCCAGTGAATGTACAGACAACATTTTCTTTATAAATTCATTTTAAGGGCCTACCTGGTGGTGAAAGGTGTTGAGCACAGCACTATGAAGCTATCCACAGCCTCTGCAGGATGAGTTCTATCCCCAGCCAGGCAGGGAGCTACCCACCTCTCCTGACTCACCTGCTGCTCCCCACAGCAGTGTATTTCAGTCAGTCTGCCTGCTCTGTTCCCTGCTCTGTCTCTGGTGAATCCTCTCACCCCCCCCACCTCTGGCCTGTACCTCAGTTCTTGTATGCGTAAATAAATCTTTAAAAAAATTCATTTAAAAAAGTTTTTCACCTTATCTTTTCCTAGTCAATTCTATTTGCCAGTGTACCAAGTTCCATGAAAAGGGACCACATACATAGGAACCCTGGGAACCGTTGCTCTAGTCTCTGAAACTCCACGCTCCCTGGAAAGCCTTAACAAAGAGATCATGTTAGTACTTACTGCCCATTCATTTGTAAGTTTTGAACTCTATGAACTGTTAATATAAACTATCAACTGTAAACTTTAAGAGTAAAATATAAACATTAACCTTTTGTTTTATGGTGAAATAGACTCTTTGGGGGCACTGTTTGTACCTGAATTATAGTTTTCTATTTGTGTAACATGACAGGGGTACAAGGATCCTTGTCAGGAGGGTTAGAGGATATTAAAAAGAAGGAATGACCTGTGATGGTCTAGTATGGTGAAGACCTTCAGTCTTGTACATTTCCAATTTGGATTTGATCAAGTCCCCAATTTCACACACCCCCACAACAGATTTCAATTTAGAGCTACATATTTTTATGTTGCAACTTTTTGAGCTACAACAGACCAAGAATTTAGATGAATTTAGTATTTAAAAACAAAAAAATTAGATAAACTAGTTTATTTGGATTCAGACTTTCAACTGGCTGTATTACAGAAATAACAATTAAATCACATTAATGTAACATAAAAACTTTGTTGAAGAGTTTGTTTTATTCTTGTTCTTTCATTTTTCTTCCTTTGTGTATATAAGCACAAAGTTCACTTCCTTTGTATGTTCATAAGTAGGTATAGCATTACTAAATGCCTATAATTTTCAAATCATATTCACATACTAGGGGCATTTGCATGCCCCAAAACATTTTATCATAAGGGAACACTATCAAAACTGTTTAGAGGTTACTGAACAAGATTAATGATCTCTTGTTATCTTATATCAACAAAAGGATCAAAAGTCCTTTTACTGCCATTATTTAAAAGCCAGTGTCAAGTTCCTACATTCTCTAAACCTGAGTCATCCTTGTTAACATTCACATTTGAGCCTGTTAATTTAACACCAGACTTGGAAAGACAGGACAGGAAATGTGTGCTTCATAACCACTATCACAATTCTACCTCATGCTTTTCCTTTCCTTTTGGTTGGGATTCATGTCTGGAAAAGCCTGAAATTCACAGGTTCAACTATAACTGTTCTCCGTGTTTCTCGGGAAACAAACAGGTACATTTTGCAGGCAAAGGGGTGCTCTTTTTCGAGCAAATTGTCAACCCCAAAGAAAGGCACTGGAACTCAACACCATTGTGAGGTGGGGATGTCTGAGTATCAGAAAGTTCTAGAACTGAAAGTTACCTTAAGGATCGTGTCAAACCCATTATTGATTGTATTAATGAGGACACAGAGGACAAAGATCATAACTAACCATGGTTATACGGGGACCATGACCAAGTCTGCAGACCTTGCTGGGGCACTGGGACACTTTGATTTCCCTACAAAACTGATGGGAGGAGGGGAGTGCCACCAAGAACATGGAGAGTTGTTGGTTTTTTTATTTTTTAAAGATTTTATTTATTTTTGCGTAGAAGAACTGGAATGCAGGCCAGAGAGGGGTGGGGTGAGAGGATTCACCAGAGACAGAGTGGGGTTCAGAACAGTTGGGTCTACTGAAATACACTGTTAAAGGGAGCAGCAGGCGAGACAGGAGAGGTCTGCTGTGCCATGTAGGTTAACTCCCTGGCTGGGGATCAAACTCGTGCCACAGTGGCTGGCAATAGCTTGGGAGTGCTTAGACTTAACCCCTATGCCCCCTGAGTGAGACGTCCCCGAGCAGAAGGGATATGCAATCCCACACTTGCAGGCTACAGATGCCCTTCCTGTAGGGATTACCAGCCAGATGCAAGATTTAATTAATTTTAAAGACTTACCCCTGTAATCCTTCCCTTCTCCCCTAGGGGTGCCATGTGGCAAGCACCTCGGGTTAGGTGAATATAAGAGTCAGCCGTTGTCCATGTTCTTGCTGGGGAATAGCTGGCCCTCATCACAGGGGTTGCCCAGTGCCTTCTGCTTGATGACAGCCAGTTTGGACTGCTGGCTGTGCTTTCCAGGTGAGGATAGAAACAGCCTGACCCAGCAAGGCCCATGGAAATAGTTAGACCTTGACATATTCAGGAAAGAATATATACTGTTGAGATTAAGGTTAGGAGGGGGAAAGAGGTGGGTAAAGAAGTAGGCAAAGGGGTTTAATAGGTTAACCAAGAACTGAATTTTCTTGGCCTACTAAGTCTTTCTGAGAGGAGTCTGTGTTTGCCCATGGAAAAGTATTAGGGAGATGAGCTCATGCTAAATACAGTTCCTCTCAAGGGATGTGGGAACAAGAGATCGGAGACAGTTTCTTGAAAATAAATCAGTAACTTTGAAGATGAGCTGAAGAATAGCAGTGAAGGAAGTCTGCATGTCAGGGACAAAATTGTATGTGTGAATAGGACTTACCAGAGGGGGCAAGAGAACAGAGTAGTTTTAAGGAAACAATGGCAGTGTTATGATTACTGTCTGCATGACTGATTCGGGATCAAGTCCAGCTACTGTGACATTCCTCTTGAGAAATGAAACAACCAAATAGCAGAAAACATATGGTCCGGCTATGCAGTGGTGCCTCTGCTCCCCACAGTTTCTCATTTATTGCGCTACATGTGAAGCCAGAGTGAGCTAATAAAGAGATACAGATCTGTATCTCTTGCTGATACAGAATGGACCCTAGTGATGGTGATGTTCCAAAACATTAGTTGATTTCATCATGTCACTCCTCAACTCAGCAATTTTCAGTGGCCCCCAGTTACCTACTAAATAAATCCAGTGCAGACTTGAGTTTGGAACTCGGTGACCTGTATAAAACCAGGAGAGGCAATACAGCCCAAGGCCTATGTGTCTGCCCCAGTTTGAAATTCTACTCACCTCAGGTAGTAGGTGACTCCACTTGGACAATCTGGGCACCTTCCTTACTACCTTCCTTATTATTCCAGTTACATGAGATGAATGACATGCACTTGACACAGTATCTGGAACACACTAAGTGGTCAGTAGGTGACATTATTGTTATTGTTGTTAGTGGTAATAAGGTCCCTCCAGGCCCCTTTTCTCTCCCTATGGTTTGCATACCCACTCTGTGCCTTGAGAACATACTGCTTCCAGCCTCCATGTTCTTGATAACATGGTTCCTACTAATTCTTCCTGTCCAAACTCTACCCCTCCTTCCATCTCACTCCAGCGCTCTCCCTCTTTCATGCAGCATTTGAGGTTGGGATCCACCTCAGATTTATATTGATTTTCTCATATGAAAACCCTTGAATATATAGTAGGTGCTGAAAAAATGTGGAATAAATGAATGAATGAATGAAAGCCTATAATGACAGGATCTACCTGAAGGGCACTAAGGAGACTTGGTAGGAGAAGCGATCAGGGAGAACTGTGGATTCTACAGGACTGAGGTCTAATTTCACTGCTGCCAATAGGCCAAAATGAAAGGCAAAGTCTCCTTGGGTTTCCTGTGTGTGACAAGGAGATCAACACATTTTCTACAGCTATGGTTCCAAATGAGGTCTGTAAAGTGCTACTGATGTATGAACCCTTAGGGAGTATCTCTTGAAGGCTAATGCTCCTCTCACATCCCTGAACTAGAGGTCAGATGAATACCCCATGGAGCTGGGCCTTGATTCTCAGCTTTCTCTCAGCTGGCAGCTCTCACCAAGCTTGCTAACCTGGTAAGAGCTCTAGTTGCCCCCTGTTGAAAATCCAATGCTTCACTGGCACACACAAGCCAGCAAGTCCCTATAAGGCACCTTTGCATGAACTGGGTGAGTAAACCAGGATGTATTACCCTGTACCAGGGTGTGTGGTTTGGCATGGAGAATGTGGACCCCCTCAGCTGGAAGCCTGTGCATGATGGATATGCTGCACACACATACACACACATGTACATGCACACACATACTCTGTTATGAAGGTTTCATGTACTTGAGGTGCTTTTAGGGAATCACATATTCTGAGGGCTCAGCACAAGTTTTGCAGCTAATGTGTAACAACAACAACAAAATGGAGCTAAGCACAATTCCTCTGCTCAATCTCTCTCAAACCAGAGAGCAGGGACACAGCCCAGCGTATACATACCCCTGAGTCCACAACTAGCCAGCAAAATAGCTCAGGGCTCATCTGAATCGAAGACATTCTGTACGAATTTGAGCTTTGTTATGGTTGTCCTCCATGGGGACACTGAGTCAGGGGGATTGGCTGCTTATGACTGATGTCCCTTTTCACCACCCTATTCTTGGCCTAATGATCTCTGTTTTGATATACCCCATAGGGCTAAAAAAAAAAAGCCATAATTGACTAAGAAAGAATTAGACAGCAGTGTACACTCTGTTTCTTAGGGGCTCACTTATTTCTACTAAGGCCATGCGTGTTCAGTTGAGAGTGGCTGTGTGGGACAGTGTTAACCCTACACTTCATTGCACACTTCCAGTTCATTTTCCCTACACAACCACATACTATTTGAATTGTCTAGTCCTGGAGCACAATCCCTATAATGTATTTAATGAGCTATGAACTATAGTTCCCCCGTTCCGTCTCCCCGCAAAAAGACAGCAGCCAGTCTTCTACTCACAAAAGAATTTCCTTTGAGCATCTAGACCTTCAAGGCTGTATTGAGGAAATGGAAGTGTATGGATGTGAGCTCTCATTCCCTGCTCAGAGAGAGTTCCCTGGAAATCTGCACTGGCATTTCCTCCAAATAACTTGTGGTTGTCTAGGTAATGAGATTTGAGTTTGAGGGTTCAATTTCTGCAGCAACAAGGGAAAGGGAGCTTTCCTGTCCACCAGGGTCTTGAACCTTGGCACCTTCCTCAAACTTCCAAGCTAAGATGTGCCACCTCTCCCCATCTTTGGACTTTTGGGGGGTTTCATTCAAATCTCTTCCTTGAAATGCAAACTTCAGAGAAAGGAGGGAGAATGCTGTTGAACCACCTCCTCCTGCTCTTTGTGGAGAAAACAAACCACATCCATTTGAAGGTGATTAATTGTCTTTATTGGAGGAAAACAAGAAGTCATCAATCTTGTTATGATGATAGAAACCTTGATATGTGTACATGATTGTCAAGGCAGAGACTCATTTGCTACATAGGCCCATTAACAATTTTGCAGTGCCGCAAACCTATGTGAGTTAAACATCTTGCAGTTGGTTACATGCATGGAATAAATGCACAGTTTCCCTTCTTTTGGACAAGCATGTTTTTATGGAAAAATTGGACCAATCGCAAGCCTGGCAATAATAGACACGGGGACATTCCTGGGTTCCACGTGGAAAGCTTCTGGAAAACATGCTCACTGTTGGGATTGCTGCAAGAAGGGGAATGACATTATGTGGAGTGATTAAAGCCAATTGAGAAATTGTTCCAAATTTATTCTGGACAGGATATACCTTTTATGTCTTCCAACCTGAATGTGGGACTAAGATAAACATTCACCGAAAGAAGCCACCCCATCTTTCAAAACTAAGATGCTGCTGCAATGTCACAGCATTTTGGGCACCGTGTGAATAGCATGTCACTCTGTTGGGAAGGAGAGCACAGGCTTCAGGTGCAGGAGGAACATCCCAGGTCCCAGCAGAGGTGCCTCTTCTTGGCCTCTAGTGCACCCCACTGGCTGCCAGCTCTGCCCAAGAGGCTGTTTCCCAAGTTGCAGGACTATCAGCTGGGCTCGGGGATCTTTTGTCCAGATGAAAGTTTTCCTTTAAGAAGTAATTTAGTGTTTGGGGCTTTCAAATCCCTGCTGATGTCTTATCTCTAAAACTAAAGCCTCAAGCATTGCTCTCTTTTTTCTTTTTTGCTGTCCATAAGAAAATAAAATCACCTTTTAGTAAAATAATCCAGTAAAGAATCTGAAGACATAGTCATCGTGCGAGAAGTTCCCTGGAGACCAAAGGGTGAGATGGTGAATGCAGAAGCGGCATTAGTACAAAGGGTGAGTGCAACAGTTTGTCCCTTTGGTGTAGAAAGAGAGACACCGAGAAGCCATTCCACAGTTTGCTGTGTCCACAAAACCAGACCTGGCAGCCACATGCTTTGGGGTCAGCTGCCAAATGCACAGCCTTTGGGTTTGCAGGAGCGGAGCCCCCTGGAGCCACAAGCCAAGCCGCTCCTGCTGCGGGGAGCAGGAAAGGTCAGGATGGGCAGATGACGGGTGGGAAGCAGGAGGTGGGCCATGCCGGGGCCAGCATGCGGGCTGGGCTCCTGCACCCACGCCCGGCTGTGCCCAACGTGCCCTGGGACCACGGTGAAGGGTCTCTCCTCTGCTGTCTCCTCCCTGCCTGCTGTCCACAGTAGAGGTTTCCAAACTAATTCATTTGCAGACTAGTTTTCTTGGTGTCTTCAGGAAATAAGCCCCCCTTTAGGAATCTTTTTGCCCTAATAACTTTTTTTTTAAAATCTCAATGGTTTCAACTCTGATAATCAAAGGATTGGAACATTTCTGCAAAAAAAGTACATTTGCAGCCCCAAACTAGGACCAGGGGTCCCTCCACCCTCCCCCCCCAGAATGGAGTGTTACATACAGGTATATACATTTTGTTAGGTGTGGGGTGGGGTGACAAACTGAACAGTGTTTGGTCTGGAATGTGTTTAAGGAAAAGGCAAACTTTGCAGTGTGTGAGTAGACAGAACGGGAAGTAGCACTGTTTCTGGAGAACATGCAAAGGCGTCGTGCATTGGTTGAATCAGAGGACCTTCAACTCATGGGCCAGAGTGACCGATCGTACAACCTGGGAAGTGTCTTATTTCTGCTATGGAGGTGGGATGAGCTTCCTTCCTGGCCCTGCTATCCCTTTACAGGTCCAGATCAAACAGGCAGCGCACGTGAAGGAGGGGTGTGGTGGCTGAAGCCAAGAGGCAGTGAGCCTGGTCTTTCTGTCGCCAGCTTGCAGATACAGTTCTGCTGTGACAGCTCCCGGGTAAAGGATCGATACCGGCTGAGCCTCTGGGTGGCCCACAAGGTCTTGGTGAATTATTCTGAGTTCTCTCCGCTGGGATACAATCCTTTCTTGCTGAGCAGTTAATCAGATTAAGCTATCACTGCTGGGCTCCCTCCCGATGTTCCTAGTGTGCTTGACTTTGATTCTACAGGGGAGTTCTGCTCTCCCAGGCCCCTATCCCCCCAGGACATACTGCAGACCAAGGTAGACAAGTGAACAGGATGAGATTAGTGCTGGGTGAGTAAACTGAGGATCCTGTGGCAAATCCCCTTAGTCAGATGGCTCACATCTGCTAAGTGCCACAGCTTTGCTGTTTAGCCAAAACTATCCTTTTTTTTTTTTTTTTTTTGCCTTAATCTGGACAGTCACATTCCTGGAACACTATGCTAAAAGCTAGTTGGAGAGGGGGTACCTCTTGAAGGTACCATGCCAGGAAGGGGCTGTTCTCTGCTCCCACAAATATGCAATGGTTTGGTGCATTGGTTGGCCAGAGTCACTGCCACGGTCAAGAAAACTAACCCTACCTGCCGGCCTGCCTGTCTCCTTCCTTCCCTCCTTTTGCTTTTTTAGCCCCCACACTTTCTGCATTAGTCTTTTTTTAAAAAATGGACAATGAAGGGGAATGTTATCTTTTCCACTCTTTTATGGAGCCAGGGGAAGAGACAGTGAAAGCTGCCCACTGCCATGGCCACGAACAGCCCTGGAGCTGCTGTCCATGTGTCTGGGAGGCTCACTTTCTCAGGGGTTTCTGTGGCCACATGCACTTCACAGAGGCACGCATGCTCCTGCTATCCCAACTGGACATCCTGGTTAACAGGGAGGAGCTGCACTCTGTCGGGGGCCCGTGTGTCAGTGTGTACTCACTGCTTCTGACAAATGTTCACTTCCCTGATGGTCTCAATTGTGAGATGAAGGTCAGAGAGGCAAGGGAGGGAAGAGACAGACAGGCGGCTGAGGGAAATACCACTCTAGGACACTCTTTTAAAATGTAATATTCAAGTGAGAAAAAATAGCCACTTGCTCTGAGAAAGCAAAGAGAGCAAATAGGGGCTTGGGGGCAGAAAGAATGCTGGGGTGGCCCCGTACATCCCTTTTAGCTCAAACACACTGGCTTTGAGAGCGGGTATGAGTGGTGCACGTGTGGAATGCCCAGCTATGGGTGGTGGGATGTGATATCGCCAAGGGCCCCAGGACCCTGTCACCCCGCTTACAGGTCTTAACAAAAGGCACATTTTGGGTTCTCTTCCTGTGCTATAACACAGGATGAATAATACCAAACACAGTAGAAAGAGAACCCCTTTTAACCACTGACTCTCTCAAAAGAGCAAACATCCTTCCATATGGCTGTTATTTCTTCCTTTTCCTAAAACAATAGGAAATAAACCTGGTGGCATCGAGATGGCATGTACTTAACTGATGTCAAGTTCCACAGTCCACTTTGACTGAATCAGTCAAAAGAGTCTACCTGAAACCAGCTACTATCTCCTTGCACTAAATTACTGAGACCTGACAAGTGGCAGGTCATGCACAGCCATGAGATAACCGGACCAAGAGGACGCCTGAACAGGCCCGGCTTTCAGCTGTTCAGCACGTTTGGATTTTCAACCTCCTTGCACGTAACATGCGGCACACATGTCAGCTCCCGACAGTGAGTTGATCACCAGTAATACAGCTGGACTTCAAGTGTGGCTTTCTAAATGCTAATGACTGCGTATAGCACACAGTATGAAGGGCTGATAATTAATCGAGCACATCATAGATACTGAATTCAGACAAATTATCACCCATCTAAACACCTGTTTTCTTATATTTCAAAAACTTGAATGCTCCATTATACTTGTTAGTAAGCAACAGCATAATAACCCCCCTGGAGAGATGCCTCCATTTACTCAGCTACTGTTTTATAATATTCAGGCTACTGTTCTTCTGAAGGTGGGGGTTTGATGCACAGCCAACTCAGGTGACACATTTTTTCTTAACTGGGTCTGTTATTTTATAAACTTTTCTAGGGTTTTTTTTTTTTTAAACAGATTTTGAAGAGTGATAGCCTGGTTTTCACTCTAGAAGCCTGTGAGGCTGATGCCCAGTGGGATTCCTGCCAAGGGCCTAAGTATCTATGACACATGTGGGAACAAGGTTGACCAGTTGTCTGTCTTTCCAGCTGTTCTTACAAAGACCTGCACTGTGACCTAAAGGAGTGGCTCTGTGTGTGTGTGTGTGTGTGTGTGTGTGTGTGTAGGACCAGGGGGCATCACTAAACCTTTGGCCTGGACAAGGCAAAAGTGTGGAAGTGATAAAGATGGCTTGATCAATAGGGCCTTCTGAATCTGGACAACTGTGGGAGAAGGCCTAAGGACAATAGCCAAGAAGCCATTGACCATCAAACAGACCTACAGGGACACACAGTAAGCTTGAGCTGACTGTGTGGAATTCAGACTCAAGGTGTTGTTAGGGCATGAGGACTGAGAGAGGGTGTTTGCAAAAGCTGGCTGTTGGAGCCACCTGCTTGCCTCCATGAGAGCCTCCATGAGAGCCTCCTTGAAAAGCATTTGTCCTGGGTTTCACACTGCATGTGCTCGATCCCATGCTCCTATCCACCATGTGGGTGATTGTGGCCTGCTTTGCCAGGGACATTGCTGGTTTCAGTACTGAAAGTCCTATAGCCTGGGAAATTCTTCAGCCCCAGCAAATTGGGACCTTTGATGACCCACCACCACAGGTCTTTGGTTTTCAGATCCCCCTGGTCAGAGAAATTGCTTCCAGCAGTGGCTAGGCCTAGTTGAGGCCATCTCTGGCCATCACTGCAGTAATCAGTGTCCTGCTTGTTCAGAGGTTGAGTCTTCTCACCACCCTGGACAAAGTGGATTCTTTAGAAAGGCCACTTCCCTCTCCTGCCTTGGAGAACATTCATAGAAGAACAGGGTAAAAATCTGCAGGAACAACTTGTGTGAGTTGGAGGCCGTTTAAGTGTAAGATTAGAAATGCATATTTAAAAAAGAGATTAATTTTAAAACTGCATAGCTGAGAGCAGAGCTTTCATGTGTTAACCCCTCATGAGAAATGAGAGCTGTGGGACGTTCACCTCAACAAAATGGCATCTTGTTCCTTTTCTGAGGGAGGTGCTTCAAACTTTTCTTGGGAGGAGGGTTATCTCCTTCACAGCGAGTCTAGTCGCTGAAATTTTGCCTTTAGTCTCTGGAAAGCAGGCTTTATTTCTGACTGCTAATGGCAAGTGGCTCCTGGAGTCTCCGCTTGAGGTGGGGTTCGCTGGAGGAAGCTGCTAGGAAAGGTTTCCTACAGTTTCCCCTACTAAATCCACCCTGAGGGAAGACCGCCCTGAGCACAGCTGAGCTGTCTGCTTAGAGAGCTGCCCTCCGAGGAAGGGGAGAGAGAGAGAAGAAATAGAAGTAAAGTGCACTCTTTGCCGCGGAGACAGATTCTTGATCCTCTTACTAGAAATTTTAAAAAATACCTTGAAATTTCCCTTGGAGAAAAAAAGACACCTAAAGGTTAACATAAAACTACTACCAACAAGCAAAAGTTACAGGTCCTATAACCGAGAAGTACAGATGGAGAAGACATATTTCTTAAAAGGAAAAACGAAGCCCTGGTGCACAATATTTACCAATACTTAAATAATCCAGTTGAAAGCTTTTTTGTGTGTCATTAATGAAAAAACACAATATAGACGGTTACCCATACTGAGAAGATTGGAAATGACAGGTGTCGGGGGAGAGGATGAAGAAGGTCCGTTCCTTTAGAGCTTTGCAAGATTCCTATATACAGCACCAGATCCTATTAAATCAGCTCCCTTGAGTCAGTACAGTTTGTGAGAAATGAACACTTCAGAATTGCAGTATAAAATATGGCCATAAAAAAACTTCTGTCTTCCAGTCCTGTGCAGGAAGGCGCACCATGCAAGGTGGGGTCACTCTGGAGTGGCTCCTGGTGCTGTGGCCCCGGGGCCCCTTCCCTGGCCCCACCCCCTGGGCCCCGTCTCACGAGCCAGTCACTTGCTTCCAGAGTGCCCTGTCGTCACAGTGGTGGGCCTCGGTCTCCGCTCTGCTCCCACTCCTGGGACCCCCGACGAAGAGGAAATGAAACTACAGAGCGTGGAGGGGGCCAGACCTGCAGGGGGCCAGAGGACACAAGGGGTTCAGAGCTGCAGAAGGAAATACTTGCTACCCCCTCCCACTGCAAGGGTTTGGGGGAGACAAACTTTTAGACACTTGACTCTCAATTTTTACCTGTCCATCGGAAGGCTTTGCAACTTGTCCAAAATACTTTTTTCTTAGACCCAGTCTTCCCTCCTTTTTTGGTAATAATTATTTAGTAAAATAATAATTAGTTAACAATACTGAATAATACCATAAGTGCTTTGTATTTGAAGAAGATGTGGTTTCATCACCAAAAGAGGATAAATTCTGTTTATTGAGCACTTACTATGTACTAGGCATGGGGCTAGGTGTTGAACACATGCTGTCATTATAAGAACTGCTTATTTTTCACAACAGCTCCATGAAGTAGGGATTTTAAGAATGAAGAAAGAATGTGATCCCCCCTCTAACCTCTGCTTGGTGTGCTATCTGTATGTTTGGCTAAGATGTGTTTATGACACAGAGCACATAGAAATGAGAGTTGCTGACCTATTCCTGTGGAATCCTGGTGGCCCCCTAATTCCTCACAGGAAGAACTAAGTGCTCCCCAAGAAGATGTATTGGCTCTGAAGGTCTTGATGCAGGGTGAACCCTCTTTGGCTTAGCACTGGGATACAAGGCGATCCATAAAGTAAGTCACTGGGGGTGGCATTGCTATCAGAGCCATTGAATGAATGAAGTGATTGCTGTGGGGACATTAACTGAGATGTAAATGCTGGTCTACAATAGGGTGTGGAGTGTCAGGGGATGCTCATGGACATCTCTTGGTGACATTTAAGGACTGGACTCTCTTAAATGAGATGCGAAGATTAATTAGAGTGGAATGGGACCCTTTTCTGAGGGAAATAGGAAAAAATGAGGTGGAGAGAGTGAGACCAAGCTGAGGGGCACTCAACAGTGAGAATGAGGAGGCTCATGATGAAGGCAACAGCTGTGAAGTGGGGAGGAGTCATTGGAATGGTCCAATATGAGATCAAGATAAACTCAGGAGGTGAGGGGGTGGGAAGGGAGAAAGTGTAAGTATGCCCTCAATATTGTATTATCCCAAACAAAGGGGAAGGGTAATGCAATGTTATTCTTACTTTGATTGCCATGCCAATGCACTTAACATAAATTAGCTTGATTACCATCATTGTCATAAAAAAAATATATGAAGGGATCAGGCTGTCCTGAGACTCTGCCATCCTGTCCTCAACGCCTAAGAGTGACACACAGGAGCAGCATGTCAGAGGGGAAGGAGAGGCACCAGAAAACAGACAGGGCTGTGGATCTTAAACAACAGAATTCCCAGCTATAAATGGAAATAAAACCAAGGGCTGTGTGAGTACTAAATAATTAAATTTTTAGAAATTTTTTTTTTTAAAAATTAAGCAAAATCCGAGGGTTGCTGGGCATATTACATGCAATACCTCACTGGAAGTGCCTGCCTCTTGGCAGCTACTCAGCCCATCACCACTCCCTCCTCTCCACCCCAGATTTGTCTTAAATGACATTTGAAAGGTTCTGGTTTTGCTACATACGCACAATCTTTTTGGCTGGCCAAGCTGAGGCTGCTCGAAACACTTGCATTGGAACTGTCCAGGCTGCTGCCAAGATGTAGTTTTCTCATATGTCTTACAACGGCTGTGGCATTAAATGCTTGCTGAAATGGAAGATGGGGGAAAAGCAGATGAAAGATTCCAGCTAATCAGGAAAGACACAAACTCTCTCCTATCATTTCTCCTGGACATTTCGGCTTCTAACATTCTCATGATATTCTAGAACAGGAACCTTAAGGCTACTTCCTCCAAAAGTACATGGTTTATTTATCATTCCTCTCCACCTCAAAGTATATTTTGGAGATTAAAACATTTTTTCCTTCTAACATAGTAAATATATAGAATAAATGTAAACCAATTCTCTCCTTAATTTAGGTTAAGTGACTTTTAGGTTAAAAAGTATATTATAATCACGTACTGCCTGAAAATACAAAGTTTTAAAATAGTTTTAATTTTCCTATTATTGGTACTTTTGTACCAGCACCTCAGAATAAAGTATGTCAGTGGAATTAATTTCAGTACAGCAGCTCTCTACTGGCTCTCAGGTGGTAAGTCAGCCACACCTAATAGCCTGTGGTGAGAATATAGCCTTAGGTAACTAATTGGTGATCAGGCATCTCACTGGTTTAAATCATCATACTTTTACCAGGATATAATGATGAGTTCATCTCAGATTTCCTTTTTTTCCCTTCATGATTACTTTAATACAAGCTAACCATTCTAAGTTCAGCAAAGTGAAGTAAGACAGAGATTATGTTCTTAAGAAATAGCAAAGGCATACGAGCTGGTACTACTGCTATTTTTGAATCCCAGAGAAATATTAAATCACATACTCTATCCCTTTCATGTCATGATACTCCTTCCTAAGATCTTAAGCATAATGAGCTAAAATTAGCAAAATTATTTGGATGAGGTTCTGGGGATTTTCATCAAACTCTGGTGACAGTAACCTTGAGAAATAAGAGATGCTCAAACTAGAAATTCATCAGGAGTTTAGTTTAATAAACACAAGACTTACTCTCCATTTGCTTTTTGCGAAGTTCTTCCGGATCTGAGCACTGACTGATTCATGGATGTTTTTGTTGAGGGCTGTGTCACCCGCGATCCTAAAAAAGAGGCAAGATGCTTCTTCAAAAGGGAAGTCTTATTTGGTCCCTTTCAATGTGAGGGGGACTTGCCAATACTTTTCCAGGCTACGTGCTGGCCCACAGCTCTACTCTGGTCCTGTTCGACTTCTGAACTCTGCACCTTCTCAGGATTCCTCAACACCATCCTGGTTGACCTCTCTTCCTGGTTCCTGCTTCTTCCTTTTCTGGCCTTAATTCCCACAACCTCAGAGTCCAACATGACAAGGCAACCTGAGTTAGTTTACCTTCCACCTCCCTCCACACCAGCTTTCTACCTGCAGAGCTTTACCTCAGAGCTCTCAACCTTGCCCTACCTGGTCTGATCACCAGGTCCCCATCCACGCCCACATCCCAGCTTCCTCACACCTGAGGCCTCTCTCTCTGCCTACCCTAGACCTCTGCTCCGTGGACCCATGGCTCCACCTGGCTTCATCCCAGCTCAACTCAGCTCTTTCTCTGAGAGAAAGAGAGAGGAGAGGACCCCCCCCACACACCCCACCCCTAGTACTGCTTGGTACATATTCAACTCTTGAATTTCCTACAAAAGTTTCCAAAAATCTAGGGACTGCATCCACTCTACAATCAACTGGACGCTTTATATTAGGGAGTAATTTTTTTATTTACTGTTCTTTTCCTACTAGCAGAGAAGAAGTTAGGTTTACTTTTTTCCTTTTGTCCCCAGAGTCCCCCTTATCTTGCTACTGCTCCCCTCTATCACCTCTCACTCCCTCCCTCTCTGCAGTTGCACCTCCCTCTTTGCTCTCTGATCATCTCTGATCTTACCGACAACCTAGAGGTTGCTCATGGCTTATCCTTCTCCCACAAACATCTTTTACACCCTCAAACCATCACCTTCCTCTACATTCAGCCAATTGGCTTCCCCATTTCTTTTTTTTTTTTAAAGATTTATTTATTTATTTACCTAAGCACTGGGTACAGTCAGAAGAGCGGGAGGGTGAGAGAATTCACCAGAGTCAGAGCAGGGAGCAGAACAGGCAGAAGGACCGAAGTACACTGCTGAGGGGAGCAGCGGGCGGCAGGAGAGGTCTGTGCGCCATGTGGAACCCTCCTCCGGTAGCCGGGGAACAGCTGGGGATCGAACCCACGCTGAAGAGGCTGAGGGCAGCTTCGCCACCCAGCACTCAACCGCTGCGCCACCGGGGAGGCCCTGGCTTCCCCATTTCAAAGGAAGCTGTATTGTGCTCTTGTTCTTCTCTGGGTTGGGGTCCTTTCATTTGCCCTTTCCTTTAGCACCAAACAATTAAATTCTAAGTCAACATCTGATGCCCAAGAAATAATTACTTGAGGGGGCCTCCCTGGTGGCGCAAGGGGTTGAGACGCAGCTTATGAAGCTGTCTGCAGTCACTGCACAATGGGTTCGATCCCCAGCCAGGGAGCTACCCACATGGCGCAGCAGACCTCTCCTGCCTTGCCCACTACTCCCCTCGGCAGTGTATTCTGGTCAATTTGCCTGTTCTCTTCCCTACTCTGTCTCTGGTGGATCCTCTCACCCCCCATGCCTCTGGTCTGTACCACAGCTCTTATATGCATAAATAAATCTTAAAAAAAAGAAATAATTACTTGAAAAGGTAAGGGACAGATGGAGGCCAGGGACATTGATCATGCCTTCTAGCTGGAAGGTAACCAGTAAGTGAGAAAAATTGCCATGTTCTAGATCCATTTGTCACTGGACACAAAGCCATTGGGATGGCCCAGACTGTTTGGTCTATCTTGTTGGGGGGATGAAAGGATTAAGTTTAGGTCTTACTCAGACAGGAAATCATCACTGAAGAAAAAAAAATGTTCCTACCCACCTTGCCTTTCACTTTAGAACTGAAAGCTTGGTTGATGGATTAAGTCTGCACCAGACTGGCTTAAGCTGAGAATACACTCTGAAGGTCCCTGCTAAGTGCAGTTCCCCAGAACAGACCCCTGTCTTTTTCTCAGCAGGGCTATTAATACTTAGCCTAGAGATATTCAGAATGAACCAAAGTGAACCAGGTTTCCATTTCCAACAACTGTTAAGTGTTCTTTTCCCCCCAGATACACCTCAGTCAACAAAAGTAGAGTATCTGAGTTGGCAAATCCATCTGACACAAGAATGACAAGGAGGCCAGGGGACTGATGCTTATTAAGCTTTTTCTCCAGAGAGCTCCTGTGAGTGTTTCTTCCTACGCCATCATAAGAGGATACCAGCTCCAGCTCGTCAGTGAGCAGCCCTTTCTTGGAAGCTACCAAGCAAAGTGGTAGGAAGTATGGTACTCCTCAGGCTGAGCACTCCCTGTGCCTCAATCCAAACTAAACAGACCAGTGAGTGAGAAGCGGGGCTCCCTCCTCTGTGGGTGAATATGGCTGCATGTAAGGAAAATGCAAACTGTCAGTCATTTCAGGAATGTTCTGAACTCACTTCCCACAACCTAGGGTGTGCTGTGTGGTTGGGTGAGAACCCAGCAGAAGGCAGAGGTGGTCTCACAACTCTGTCAGGCATTCTTCTTGAGGGGCTGCAGCCACCTTGGGTCATGACAGCACATGTTCTTCTTCAACAGAAAAGGCTGCTATGAGGAGGCCTGGAAGCTCAAAATGCCAGTGTATGACAGGAGACTCGGGGCTGCCAGCTCCAGCAGTTTTCACCAACAAAACTGGAGGCATGGAGTCTGAGACTTGGAATCCCCTTAGTTGCTGCTGTGACTGTCCTAGCAATTGAACAATGCCACCCCCACAGAAGAATTTCTTTAAAACAGAATTTCTGTATGCAGGCACATCTCAGCCAACACGGTGGGTTCAGCTTCACACCACAACAGCTTCACACAATATCAAAAAAGGGATTCAGGTGAATTCTTTTGTTTCCAAATGCATCAGATGTATATAAGAGGTGCACTTACACTCAGCCTCAACCCAGTGTGGAGAGCATCAGGTCTAGAAAGCAGTGTCTGTACCTTAATTAAGACATACTTTACTAATCCATAATCAATTGAATTTAAGGGAGACTAGCCCATATATTCTGGTTGTACCTGATTTAATCAGTGGGAAAGCTTTGAAAGCAGAGATGAGGCCTTCTCCCAAAATGAAACTTCACCTATGAACAGCACCTTTATCCTGTTCCTGAGCTGCAGCCTGCCCAAAGGATTACGGATTTGCATAATTACTTCCATATTGCATATGCCAATTCCTTGCAATAAATCTCAATATATATTTTTAAAAAAAGACATTCTTTACTGATTAAACATGCTACCCATCACCCAAGCTGCTGGGGAAAAGGCATCGATAGACTTGCTCCACACAGACTTGCCACAAATATTCAGTTATATAAAACACAGTTTCGGCGAAATGCCATACAGGGAGCTGTGCCTGTGTGTACAACACATGCGTAAAGCTAGGGACACCCACGTGTCATTCAGGTCTCACATTCTCTTTTGCGTTCCAGTTTTAATCTCTACACTAATGAGCTAGATGGTGCATATTTACATCACCCTTTGTGAGGTGTCCCTTGCTATCTTTCTGCACACACCGATCATCCAACTCATCTCTCCTTGACTCTTGGTGCCTCTGTGTTCTGGATGTGAAATGCTCTAACCCCATGTCTCTGACTTTTCATTTTTCTAGCCACTTGCTCAACATAGGCTTTGTGATGCCTGGTGTGATTCCTGGACAGTGGGTGGCTCCCAAGTCCGACGGTCAGCCTGAACTCAGCTGGTTGAAGCCCAGAGGAAGCGCAGTAGTCTCTGAACTATGAGGATAGGGCTGCAGGTGCCATCTTGGTCTGGCCAACACACGATGTTCCTCCAGGTGTCACACTGCCATGAACAGGGTTGGCTAAGTGTCCCCAGGGGGCTGATGCTCAGGGTCATCACTTTGATTTGCTTGTCAGTGAAACTAGACACAGAGCTTCAGCCCTGTCCAAAGCAGACAGATGAATCCTGTCTAGGTATTTCTCTGCAACGAGGACTGGGTTCTTATCCTGCCATCTGGCACCCTCAATTCCTAGGCCAGCAGCCTGTGGTTCCTTGCCATGCAAAAAGGCAGATCCCCTGCCAGGAGGGGCTAGGGAACACTTGGTAAGAAGGGTGGACTGCTCTTGACAAGAGCTTTGAAAGGATCCCTCTCCTGTCCAGAGGGTCTATCTGGAAGTGAGGAAAAGCATCTGCAACTTTCCAGGCTTTTCCTTTCCATGGGGGCCTGGAGTAAGTGGGAAGAGCAAATGTAGCAGAAGAGATGCTGCTGTCTGGATTTAATTGAGGTGGCGAGACCACAGCTTACAGAGTGGTGATGTTGATAAAGTTATGCTTCGCTGGAATAATTACTTCACTTTCCGCCAGCTCACAGCTGAATCCTTGTTCTCTTTTGCTTGGGCAATTTTACATGCAAGAAACAAGTACATCACTAACACAGGCAGTGCGGTACTACAGGGATGCTTGAGCAAATGTGTGTCTTTAAAATCATTTTTTAAAAAAAATTTTTTCCAATGTTTTACTTCCCATGGATTCTGAAATGCACAGGGAAAATGATAAAGCACGGGGCAAGCTCCATGCCTAAAGCAAGAAGGCATCTGTGCAGCTCACTCATGGATAATGTGACAGAGACTGACCCTGAAGTTTGCCTCTAACATGACCTCTCTCCTGAGCTCCACATTCTTGCAGCTAAACAGCTCCATAGGTCTCCACCTAGAAAACGCCAAGAACTTTCCTTATTCTTTCACTCAAGCCCACTATTCTTCTGGCACAATCATCCCCCCAAGTCCCTTAGCTGAGCCTTAGGAGTAAGCCCCAACTCCTTTCTTTGCCTCACCCCATCCACAGAGCCCTACCCAAGCCCTGGAGCATCTGTTCCCCTGGAGACCCTCTCGATGAATTAAAGGCAACTCATATAGATTGGACTTTTATTAGTGCTACAGACTCTTCTTCTTTGTATATATTTTACTCCTGGAAAAGTCCTATCAGCTAGGTGCTGCTGGTATTTACTACCCCAATTCTCTAGAGAAGCCCACGGGGCTCAGGGAACTTGCCCCAGCACTAGGAAGAGAAGGCAGGATTTGACTGAACTCAAGCAGGCTGCACCAGAACTCACACCAGAATCCTGCCAGTTCTGCTTTCTTTCTAGTCTCATCTCCCAGCCCCCTCATTGTCTGCTCTACTCCAGAAATTCCAGATGCGGTGATACCGAGGATGGATGCACAGTTTTAAGTAGTCAAGCTGTGGCTGAGACCTCAAGTGCCCTCCTTCTCCCGGAAGGTTGGTGAGCAAGGCTCAACCTCTCCCTGGACTCTATCTTGACTGTGCTGAGCCGCCCTGCTGCCTCCACCAGCCCCCTCAGAAAAGTGACCTCTCCCTTGGTTTTTCAAAAATGTTCACTGAAGGAGAGACTGTTTTAATTGGATCTTTGTCCTGACTTCCACAGTGCGAGACTGGATTAGTGAACAAGGTCTAGAAAGTAAATCACTTCCCTTCTTTGGAGGTCATTTTCCTCCACCATCAGATAATCCCCATGACATTTATTGCCACACTGTTTAGCGAGGACATAGAAACAGCCTAAATGTCCATCAGTGGACAAACTGATCAAGAGGAGGTGGAGTTCCACGTGATGCAACACTGTCAGCCATAAGGAAAGATGAAAGGCAGTCATTGACAGTAAAATGGAAGGAGTTTGAGGGAATTAGTATAATGAAGCAACTCAGAGTGACAAATACAAATACTGGACATTTATATAACAGATAAGCTGACAAAGGAAAATACAAAAGCTAGTAGACATTAATAAATGCAGTGAAGTTAAGGGGTGGGGGGAGAAACGGATAAGGGCATATATGGGATGGAGATGGGGGTGGATAGGTAGATAATCCCCAAGTCTCTTATATATAGGACAAGTGCGTCCTGGAAAAGTAACACTTGTCGTGGTGACTATGGTTACAACTGCTCTATGGTATATGTGAAAGCTGCTAAGACGCCACAAGCTAAAATTCTTATCACAAGGGGAAAAATTATTTTCTATCTCTACAAGATGATGGGTATTAACTAAACTTACTGTGGCAGTCATTTTGCAAGACATGCACCAAGTCATTATGCTGTCTACCTGAAACTCAGTGTGGCATGTCAATCACATCTTAAGACTGGAAGAAAAAGTCTTATATGGCTTTCAAAGCCTACTGTTAAGAAGTAAGAAACCCTTCGTTATCATCATTGTTACATAATTTGACCTACAGTCCAAAGTGACTTCTTAGAAAATATTGAGACATGAAATAAAACTTCCATCAGTGCAGATAAAAAAAAAAAGAAAATACTGAGACAAAAAACCAATAAAACTGAGCATAATTCTTTCTGGCTCCATCCATTTTGCTTCATTATGCTCAATGAAATAAGTCAGAAGGAAAAAGAAAAATATCGGATGGTTTCACTTATAGGAGGGATACAGGGGAACCAAATACAACACCAGGAGAAAAATAATAACAATACAAAATACAACAAAACAAAAACAATTATAAATCAGAGACATCCTGTAGGGGAGGGAGAGAGGAGGTGGGAGGAGCAAAAAGAAAAAAAAGGGAAAAAAACAAAAACAAACAAACAAAAACCAATCAAAACTGCCTACTTATTTAGGAATTCTTTCCTCCTCCCTCCAGCCCATTCCCTCCTCCCTAAAGGTGCGGAGAGCATCATTTAGGATCAGACAATTCTGGTGGCTTTGCCTTTAGCTATGTGTGCAGCCTTGGTGAAGTCACCTTATTGTCCTAAATCATTTTCCTTATCTCTGAAATGGGGATACACTCTTACAGAGTATTCTAAAGTCAAAAGATGAGATGATATTTTAAAGCAGTTAACACAGTGGCTAGAACATAACAGGTGCTCAATAAATGATAGCTGTTAAAATACCATGAAATTGAGCAGGACAGGGCTGTAAGTAGGTCCCCAGGGGAGATTTAGCAGCATATTCAAGTCTAGAGAAAAGGACCCAAGAGATAGTGGGATAAACAAGGGGATGGTTTTCTAGGGTGCTTCTTAGGGGGAGAGTCCTGAAAATCAAGGTTCTGTCCTTTTTTTTTTTCCATTTTATTGGATATTTTACTGCTTCTGGTCTTTAGTTTCAAAATGGAATTGATGGATGGGCCTCCCCTGGTGGCGCAGTGGTTGAGCGCTGGGCTGCGGAGCTGCTCGCGGCCTCTGTAGTGCCGTTTGATCCCTGGCCGCCAGCAAGGGTCCCACATGGCGTGCAGACCTCTCCTGCCGCCTGCTGCTCCCCTCCGCAGTGTATTTCGTCAGTCTGCCTGTTCTGTTCCCCGCTCTGGCTCTGGTGGGTTCTCTCACCCTCCCGTGCTGCTGACTGTACCCAGTGCTTGTATAAATAAATAAATCAATCTTAAAAAAAAAATTTGGATGTTGATGAAACTTTCATAATAATACCTTAATGAGGCATTTATTAAGTACCAGACACTATGCTAAGTCATCTTTTACATAAATCATCTCCATTACTTCTTATATCAAACCCATAAACAAGGTAATATTATTTTCATTTTAAAGATGAGAAATTGAAGCCCAGAACAATTACGTACAAACCCAGAGTCACATCTAGTTGATAGCAAAGCTTTATAGGACACTGCTCAAAATGTAGTAGAGCATGCCATAAACCATCAATTACTCCCCATGGAGTTGAGAAATTCTTACTTGAAAAGTATCTTAAAAGGGAGAAAATAGACTTCAATTCACTTAATGACCGAGTTGTGGAAAACAACTCCAAATTTAATGCTTTCTTGGGTAATTACCGGCAGTAAAAATGATGTGAAAAAATTTTGCATAAAGTAGAAAAGGAGGTAACCTTGGTATCCTTGGTACCCTTGTTATTAGCGTATTCAGAGACTGTGTCTGGAAGAACAAATGAATCCAAGTGTTGGCTTGGTCAAAGGGCTAAAGCCACTGGCCAGAATGAGGTGCAATTATTTCCGGGGTCTTCACAATTAGGGACGGTCATTAGGAAGCTTTCTCTGGGGAGGTTTGTCTAGTGGGTGTTTTTTCTTACCAGGGGTGCCGAGCTGCCTGCTCACATGTGTATCTTTTATTTGGGTCTTTCTCCATGAGGTTCCGAATGAAGTCTTTTGCTGTTCAAAAAGAAAGCACAAGGGATGGAGTCAGTGTGTGGTTTGAGATGTGACAATGCAATACCAGAGGGTTTTTGAGAGTATCTGGTATGACATGAGACCAGGTGTCCACAAACCCCAGGGTAGCCGGGGCACCACACAAAGGGCAGGTGGCACCAACATCTGGGGTCAAGGAGAACCAAAGTGTGGGACTTCCAGTGGTGACGCATGAATGAAATGGCAAGTAAACCAGGTTGGGACCCTGTCCTCCCAGCCTGAAGCTCCTTCTGTCTGGCAGTTAGTGATACTTTTGGTTCAAAGAAGAGATAAACAGGCCCCTCATTCACCTCACCGATGCCTCAAAGAGCTGTTTTGCTGATGTCCCAATTCAACAAGCTCTCCTGAGCATCTAACCAAGCTCACCAGCTCCTGGGCAAGGGGCAGTGAATACATAGCCCTCAAGCAGCCCCACCTCAGGCAGCCTCTCACAAATAAAGAACAGGAGTCACATGTGAGGAGACATCCCCCAGTGGGAAGGTGGAGTTTGTCTGGAGGCCCAGCACGAGAATGACCAGAAGCAGGGCACTGAGGACCTGAGGGTCGGGTCACAGATCTGAAAGATGACAGCCCCATGCCCAAATGGAAATCTCAGCATCAGAGGGGCTGGCAGGTCCCTGGCCAGGAGGCTGGGCTTCTGGGTGAGGCTGCATCCTTCCTAGGTCAAAGTAAAACCTTCTAGAGGTCATTTCCTACAAATCTTGGAGGCTTATCCCAGGTTTTAGAAGACTGAGAGGGAAAGTAAGGTGTTTCTAGTTAGGCGGAATTAGGATAAATAAAATAATAAAACACAATATTTGAATCACCCACCTGTGAGTACAGAACGCTATCTAGTCATTATTTCATGTGACCCTCACACCAACCTCCGTGGCTGGAAGGAATATTAGTGCCATCTTAGCAGTGAGGAAACAGAGGCTCTGAGGTTCTTAGTTTACACAGGCCTTGGTTTCGATCTTCATCTCTGAGGAAGAGATGGTGAGTGTCTCTGGGAATGATTGAGTGTGGCAGAGCAGCCGAGGCTCTGTAGTGAGAACTTAGGTTCAAATCCCAGCTTTGCCACTCAGTAGCTGTGTGACTTTGGTCAAGTTATTTCACTTTCTTAGCCTCAGTTTCCTCATCTTTCAAGAGGGGATAACAGTAACACCCATCTGGTAGGCTATCCTGAGAACTGGGAGTTAGCTCACATGAAGAGTTTAAAGTGTACAGCTCATAGTAGGTGCTCAGCAAGTGCTAGCAGATACAGTTTCTCTCCTACATGTGGGGAACACCCACCTCAGGGCATGGTTAGGAGAAGTGGTGGAGTGAGTCTCCACCTCCAGATGTCCTTCACCTGTCTTCTACTTTGTAATCAAGCCAAGTATACACCTCAGGAAGCTTCCTCTGATGCTTCAGGCCTACTCTAAGTCCCCTTGTCTGTCAGAGTCAGGTGGCCTGCATGTAACATTCTCTGGGGCCACCCCCAGTGAGTTGAACCACTTACCAGAGTCAGAGATGTCATCCCAGTAGGGGGAGTCGAACTCATATTCTGCTTTGAGGATCTGTTCAAAGAGCTTGGAGTCATTTTCATCATAAAAAGGAGGGTAGCCACAGAGCCTGGAAGACAAGATGGTAGAAGCTCTGAAAAGACTGTACAGTCAGCCTGGTGCTTTGGCCCCCAGAAGGAAGAGCCACTTTCCCTCAAGCTGAGGAAACCAGCACTGTGTATAGTGCAAGTGCCATGTCAACAGAGAAATGAACCCCCATTCTGCGAGCATTGGTGGCATGGAAATAAAACTGATATAGTAAACAGAAAAAAAAGGGTTAGCTCAGGTGAAAATAAAAGGTGAAATATATGTATTTAAGTCCACTTTAATTCATGTACATTATTCACCCTAAAAACCTACCAGACAGCCTTCTGCAGTGTACACACTATTGATCTTATGGTCTGCAATACTGTCCCTAATCCAAACAAAATATATGTAATATTTTAGGGTCCTTACAAGCTCACTTAATTTATTAAACAAAGAGAAAAAAGGAAATTTTACAAGCTTGAGCATCAAGCTGCCACAAGTTCCCCTAAACTGCACATGATCGCTCTACCCTGCCCAAATGGGACATTTGGAAATGCCCAATTAAGGTTTTGCTTATTAATGGGCAGTAAGTATAAGCAGAAGTTGGTATGAATTATAATATCACAATATTGTAATACTGACATTCCATTCTCCCACTGAACCAATGAAAGTTGATTTAAAAAAAATGAAATTAGGTTGCTGGTGCAGTAACACATAGTTCTGGGGGTTCCTACAGTTATCTGACAAACATTTCAGGAGAGAATGTTCATCAAATACCCCAATTCAGCTTGTTCCACAAACTCATGAAGTCTCACTCAAGGCTGCTCTCAGTTCCAATGGAACTTTTTCCTATTAGTAGACCATCACTGCATTTTCTGGGCACACATTTCCTTATCTAAACATGAGGAGGTCAGGCTAAAAAAACCCTAATAATCATTGAGGCTTTAAGCTGCTGTGGCTGTAGGAATTCCTCACCCAACTTATTTGGCTGGCCAAGAGACCTGGGGAGAGCCCTAACACATGCTTGAGGCCCACATGGAACAGGTACAGAGCCCTGCTGGGCCTGGACACTCAGGAAAGGGTGGGGTCACTGCTGTGTGTGTGAGTGACCAATGGGGTAGAAGACAGGGCTGGATTCTGTAAGGCCAGGTGCAAAGCTGGATGGTGAAGAATTCAGTTCTGGTTCTGACAATCCAGAAGTGGTGGCCACAAGGGGCTCTGCTGCTTCAAGGAAGCCCTAGGCCTTCCCACATAGCCCAACTTTGCTCAAAACACAGAGATAGCCTGGAGACCAGCTTAATGAGAACCAACGAACAGGGATCAACAGATTCCAGGTCTTCAAAAGATCAGGCTGTGAGCAAATAAGAATTAAATAAAGGTTCAAAACAGCCTCAGGTTGGCACTCTCAGCTGCTCCTGCAGCCACCCGTGATGTCACCAGCCATGCTGCATGGGGGAATGACAGATGACATTTTTTAAGGCTCTGAAACATTCTGTGGATGATAAGATTTGAAATCATCTCTAAGTGTCTAGAAAACTTCATTTTTAAAGATATGCTGCTTTTGGCAAAATGAAAGAGAGCCAGTATTCTTGAAACCACTAAGCACATATTTCACTGCCTGGGGAAGGCCTGGAGCTGGGAGATGGATATGTAAATGTTTCCCATAATGAGGATTTGGACTAGATGAAATGTGCATATTAGGAAAAGCAGACAGAGCAAAATGTTAGTTCTTCTTGGAAAATGACTAAATTTTAGATATGTGAGGTTTTTGTTTATTAACAACTGAGTGTTTTATTTTACAGTTTGGCTTTCTTCTCAAGGGAAAAAATCTTTAAGAAAATTGCAAGGACAATGTATTCTTCTTGTGCCAATTTTCTGAATGTAAATCCCAATTTCTTCTGGTTTTAGCTCTTCTGTGTACAGAATGCTGTGTTTATGAGGTTGTACTAAGAATGGAAGAAAGGAGTGATTTGAAAACAAGGGTTGTAAAAGAATAAACAGAAGTGATAAAATCTTCCTCAGATTTAGAAATCTCACAGAGATCTATCTCCCTGGCCATGCTATTTCATCAGTGGATTTGTGCGGAGGATCCAAACAGAAAAATAACAGCTTTGTGCTCTTTATCTTCCTCTACAGATGTGGCTTCCCTGGTCTTGGACTTGCCTCCTTGCACTTGTAATTCCTGTGTATGCATATTTTACCTTAAATAAAGCCATTCCCAATTGTTTTAGGCTGAAAAGTTTATGGTTTAGAATGACAACTAAACTTGGCCTCCCTGGTGATGCAAAGGGTTAAGCACTGCACTATGAAACAGTCCGCAGCCTCTGGAGCACGACGAGTTGGATGCCCGGCTGGCCAGGGAGAAACCCACATGGCGAAGCAGACCTCTCCTGTCTCGCCCGCTGCTCCCCTCAGCAGTGTATTTCACTCAATCTGCCTGTTCTGTTCCCCACTCTGTCTCTGGTGAATCCTCTCACCCCCTGCATCTCTGGCCTGTACCCCAGCTCTTGTAAGCATAAATAAATAAATGTAAAAAAAAAATAAACTTGGCAACACAGTGCCTGATGTTTACACCCAATACAGGCAACACACTTGCCCAGGCATGGAGAACTCTTCCACCTCCCAGCCATAAGATAGCTATTTCATCAGCCATCTTATATGCCTGGGACATACTTCTGCGAAGGTGCTACTAGATTCTAGTTTAGCCTGGATTAGCATTTATTTGGGGTCAAGAATTCCACTAAGAGCTTTGCTGTGTTCTCTCAGTTAAAACTCACTGCCCCAAGAGGCAGGTGTCCCCATACCTTCCATGTGCCCCTTTGAACCACTCTCCATTTACTGTGTTCTGCGCACTGGGCCAAGCAAGTTACACATATTGTCTCATTTGTTGTCTATTATTTATTTATTTTTTTATTTATACAAGCAATGGGTACAGTCTGGTGAAAGAATTCACCAGAGACAGAACGGACTGATGAAGTACACTGCTGAGGAGAGCAGCGGGCTCAACAGTAGAGGTCTGCACGCCATGTGGGACCCATGCCGGTGGCTGGAATCGAACCAGTGCTACAGAGGTGTGGGCAGCTTCGCAGCCCAGCGCTCAACCGCTGCACCACCGGGGAGGCCCCTATTGTCTATTTTTGAAGTAAGCATTTCCAGTGTCCATTTCCAGATGAGGAAAGGCAGAAGGAAATGCCACTTGTTCATACCTAAGGGGAAGAACAGAATTTTAACTCTACCCAACTCCAGAGACTTTAGGCAGTGCAGCCAGTTATTGTACCATAGATGGGGGAAATACATATACATTCTCTTCCTAAACTGCCTCTGAAGTGAGGCTGTCTTCTTTTCATATTTTTTGTTGTTGTTGTTTGGAAACAGCCAGAAGCAAGGGTAGAAAGATCTGACAAGGAAATAAAGAACAGTTTGGAGTCCTTGCAGTTAGAAAATCAATACCTAGTTTTCTACCCAGCCTGCCTTTCTGAAAGACAGATTGGAGAATGGCCAGGACCATTACGGCCTGTCTGTGAGAGAGAAGGACTGGAGAAAAATGAGCCTGAGTTCATATTGAACCAAATTCCAATATGATCACGTCCAATAGCCTTTGTTTGGTGCTTTGCTTCCATGCAGTGCCAAAGGGCAGGCAAAGGATATCCCCCCTGTAGAGACCTGTGGAGCTGTGTGGGGCTGCCATACCTCAGTGCCCCAGAATCACTGGGAAGTCATGTGCTATACATAAGTGAATTTTCTAAAAGTGCTCTGAAAACTGCTCAAGTGCTAAAATATATTTTCAATGTCATATAAGAAGTATCTGACTGTTAGAGTCCACTGTCATAACTGAATACATATCAGAAAATGGCAACCCAGAATTTGTCGTTTTCGTCTAATGGGAAGGAAGGGCTGTGAGGGAGAAGACAAAAAAAGTATTTTTCAAGGAAGGGTTTGTTGTTATTCCTTGAAGAGGACTCCAAATTTGCTTTCTGAGAGGTTATGAGGTGTGGCCTCCTCAGCCTGGATTGAGAAAGAGAGACCTGGATTCAAATCTTGTCTTCAACAAGGACTGGTTAAGTGACCTTGGGGAAATTATATAGCCTCCCTGAACCTCAGTTTCTTTTGTGAAATGGAGCTAATAATGCTCACCTTATAGAGAGATAATATATACTATATTGTAATGTAGACGATGTATAAAACATACACATGGCTGGATGGATAGATGTTAGATATAACATATGAAGGTGCCTGTCACATGCTAGTCATTAAATACCAATGTCCTCATCCTTACACGTTTCTTTCCTTTTCCATCCCACCAATTCCACTGAGTCCTTTGCTGGTTCTTTCAACTGAAATATCTGAAGTGGGGATACAGTTGTTCACCATCAGAAAGAATAGTAAGAGAGGCAGAGAGAAGGAGCGAAGCCCCAAAGCACTCAGTCCAAAGTCCTACACGCTAAATGTGAAAACAGGTGGTGGAAGGCATTAAGATGAAAACTATGAAACTATCCGCAGCCACTGCAGCACGAGTTCAATTACCGGCCAGGGAGCTACCCACATGCTGCAGCAGATCTCTCCTGTCTCACCTGCTGCTCCCCTCAGCAGTGTATTTCAGTCAATCTGCCTGTTCTGTTCTCCACTCTGTCTCTGGTGAATCCTCTCACCCACCACACCTCTGGCCTGTACCCCAGTTCTTATATACATAAATATTTTTTAAAAATCCTTGTGTTTTTTTTTAATGTGAAAATGAAGCATTGTGTTCTTACATTTTTGTGCAGTCTCAGAATCATCCATTAATGAGCATATATCCTGATGTAAACTTCTAAGGAAGGGAGAAAGATGCTGTGTCTGCTCATTATTTTGTGTTCTGTGTTAAGAATAGGAGAATGGAATGTGCTAGAGACCTGCTTTTAAATTCTGATCTTTGTGCACCAATATCTCCAAGCATTGAGCCAGGAAGTCCTCCATTCTAGGAAGGGTTCAGGCCTTTCTGAAAATATTTACTCAAAGGCATATTTAAGAATGAATATTTTATGCAATTAGTGTACCATAAAAATGATTGAAACAACAAAGTTCTATGTTTACTGCAAACTAGATGAGCCACATAAGGCCAACAACTTAGGCCCAATGGGTCTCTGAAAAACACTCAAAAAGTTAATCAAGTATGGGCATCCCTCCTTCAGAACTAGTCTGTCTTGTCTGAAATAACTGTGGGTAGCTGCCAATTGCCTTTCTTGCATGGTGCTTGGTGGGCACTCAGCAAGTAGATACTGAATGATGGGACTGTACTAAGGAACCTGAGTTTTATTGGTCTTAATCTGAATACTATGACAGATATGTAAAAATAAAAATAAAAGCAAATTCTTTTAAGTTGATGAATCTCTTATACTAGATTATAAGGTTGGCTTCATGAACAAAACAAGTTTCCATATATTATTCTGAATTTTATAGAATGATCAGTAAGACCAGAATCACTATCAAAATGTAATGTAATTATCTTGGGGGTCATATATTTGATTATGTGCACTTCAGAGCTTTCTCCTTACAAACTTGGAGGAGGTAAGGCTGGAGAAACTGGAATGGTTCACATATTAAAACCACGTGCAGGCTGACTACAGAAAGAGTCATTGATGAAAATGTGATGGCCAACTGTCCCATATCATCTCCTGAGATCTGGGTAATTTCCTGAGAGTTAAGAATGAATAAGCAGATGAGGGAAAGATCTAGGGGAGAAAGGAAAGGAATATAGGAGAAGAGGAAGCACATTCCTGAGAAAGTATATGTATAACTGGAGCTGAAGGTTGGGAATGGAGAGGAAGAAAATACATCCCAAGCATGAGAAGCAAGCAATCCACAGTCCAACCCATGGGAAGCATAATCCAGAGTTAGAAAAAATTCTGCTACAGTAAAGAGCTGAACTAGACAAAACATTGCCCAAAGCTGTTGTGTTGTCCACAATCCCACTTCCAGCTGAATTTTTTAAAAAAAGATTTATTTATTTATTCATACAAGAACTGGGGTACAGGACAGAGGTGTGGGGGGTGAGAGGATTCACCGGAGAGAGAGCGGGGAACAGAACAGGCAGATTGACTGAAACACACTGCTGAGGGGAGCAGCGGGCGAGTCAGGAGAGGTCTGCTGTGCCATGTGGGTAGCTCCCTGGCCGGCAAGGGCTCGAACTTGTGCTGCAGAGGCTGTGGATAGCTGCACAGTGCTGTGCTTAACCCCTTGTGAGGTGCAAGGGAGGCTCCCAAGCCGAAGACTTTTTGACTCTTGCATTCACCCAGTGTCCGGGGAGTGCGAGATTAGCACAGCATATAAAGCCTCCCCATGTAGGGGGAAACACATCTGAAAGAAGATGGGACAAAACCCCTTCCAGCTCAGCTGAGGGTGCCAACAGTGAGACGGATGGTGAGAAAGGGGCCGAGTGAGGAGAGCTTCCAACAGCTAGGGATGTTGTGTTAGGAAAAACAGCAGAACTTTGAACAGCTAAAATTAGTTCTCTCGAGTAATGAATTTCACATGGAAGCACCGAGGGGCACAGACACTCAGTCTGGAAGTGATTAGCACAAGCGCTAACTGATGATTCCAAAGCTGTGGCGGATTCCCAATTAGACTTCAGCATCTAGACTTTGTTTTCTTGATTGTTAGCTCTGGCTGCCTCCCTCTCTCCTGGCTTCCTTCCTTTGCTGCTCTCTCTCTCTCTTTCATGTCCTGATTGAAATAATTCTGAATCTGTGTGCACCATCAATGGCATTTGGGAAATGCCTAGGTGCCTCCATCCCATTGGCTTGACATTTGATGACATTTTTCACTTGTTCTCTGGCCCACGTTTGCTGTGTCACAACGCTCTCCTAAGACCACCAGGGAACAAGCCCGTGCACCCCATAAAGCGATCAGAAGTCAGAGTATCCCCATGGGCGGTGCAGGCAGGCACAGCGCCCATGACGGTGGGAATTGAGTCCTGGACTTCTGGTCAGCCCTGGCTCAAGTGCTCCCGCCACCTCCATGAGTGTTTCCCGCCTTGCTGGGGCAAAGCCAAACCTCTCCCCTCCAGGCCTCACTTTTATTCCTCCTAGTCACAAACCCAGCTCAGAGTAAGGGGTCTGAGTTCGCAGCTCTCACAGTTACACCCCCCAGGCAAGAGAGCCACCTACATCTCTGTGGCCTTTCTGTTTCTTTTTACAGTCTGGCCCGCCTCCCTCCTGCTTCCATGCTACTGTGGTATATTCCACATAGCAAATGTTTTAAAACTCAGTAAGAGCCTCTTGTTCGGTCTTTTGTTCGGAATGGTGCTAGGAAATTAATGATAGGTGCCAGGCGCATCCTTATAACTCAGAGATGATATTTTATCCATCACCAGGTTTTAAACAGCAGAAATTCAAAACTGAATCACATCTTTCAAGTTACAGCTATGTTATAATTATGTTTCAGAGTGAATGGCACATCTTTTCACAAACATAGTCAGCACATCATCTCCTTAGATAATTGGGTCTTGAAGGGTAAACCGTCAGCTCCCAGCTCGATGGCCTTGCTGTCCTTCCAAACCCGAATCACTGTCATCCATCTCATGAAGCTTTCCTCAAGGCCAGACAGGACGTGTGGCCCTGTCCTGGTGCTGCCCAGATCTTCCCTCCCACCTCGGAGACAGCCAATAAGACTGGATCCTAACTTATCTGTTTACCGTCTGTCGCCTCCAGCAGACAGTAAGTGCCTTTGAGGCTGGGCGGCAATGAATCTATCTCTGCAGCCCCATCATATTGCCTGACACTTATTAGGCTCAATAAATGTTAAATAAATGAATGTCAATCCCCTGCCTTCCCTTCTCCAGGTTAAATATCCTGAAGCATTTAGCTGTCACTGAAATGATGATGTGGAGATGAAAATAAAACAGCAGAGGAAGTAAAATGTTTTTCTATCTGACCTGAAGCTGCACCATTCAGAGTATAAAGGTGATGGAAATGACACATCCCCCTCCTGCTTCTCCCTCCGGCTGCCCTCTCTACTCCAGGGTCTTGGCAGAGACAAGGGCACAGATATTGGTGGATTCCACCTTCCTTGAAATCCCATTCAAAAGGTGGAATTTCTTTATCTCATTGCACTGCTTTTAAATGCTCCTCCATTCCACCTATGGACACACCTGACACCCACTTTTTGAAACCACAGTGTTTTACCTTAGGTCATTTCCTAAGGAGATAGAGGTGAGCCAGCTCTCACAGTCAACCCTCTCCCAAGCCTGCAGACAGAGGGTCACAGGCCCATGAACAAAGCAGAAACTAAAACTCTAAGGACTCACAATCCACCATGGCATCTACCTGTCCCCAGGATGCACTCAGTGTAGACTACTATGGGTGATAAAATACCTTGCTGAAAATGCTCGGAAAGCAACCAACTAAAATGTTCAGGAAAATAAAATCAGTAAACCTGAGAATTAAAATAATCGATGCCTGCTGAAATAAAAACAGTGATGCTAGCAGGGCAAGGGTGGCTGGTGTTTAAGGAGGAAGGTGAAAGATGCAAGGACAGATCAGCTGTGCTGCTTGACTGAAATGCACTTTTGTAGCTATGGGGGACTTGGAGCGCACTACAGACTTGGTGGAACCCTCAAAGTCCCCATTGTTCTGATTCCTTGTTCATAAAGGAAGCTTCTGGTTTGAATTTGCTTTCTCATACAGCATTTCCCATGGGGGTGGGCAGGGAGAGAACATGCCTGTTTCATGACACGCTTATCCAATTACCTTGCAGGGTACAAATCTCATTATGATTTAGTAAATCAACACTCCAGTTGTGTAGATTTATTTTTCAGATCTCTTTTGAGTATGGTTGGTATGAGTCAATTCACAGGGATTGTCTGAGCAAGCTGAATAATTAAGTCTAATTTAGTCTTTAAACTTCAAAAGCCAAAGTCCAGATGGTGGGCCCACGGTAGCCAAAATGATGGAACGTGTCCACTTCACAAAGCTTCTGATTCTCACAAGGTGATTGCTGCCTGCTGGTAACACCAGTGACTTATTCTTAACAGTGTTAACATCCTTATAACTGAGTGTGACCACCATCTCAATACTAACTCCTGGTCATCTTACCATGACTCAGCAATAACTCTGTACTCTCTGCTCCTGAAACCTGGGCTCATGCTCTCTCCTTGGGGCACATATGTCCATAAGGAAGGGGCTGTCAGCAGGTCAAAGTAAAGGCTACTACCTTTTGAGACTCATCCTGTGTCTCAGAAGATGGAGATACAGCATGTAGATGGGGAGTTTTAGTTCCACTCTTAGAGCTAATTACATCCTGTGGACTGGCCATCCCATTATCCTTTGTCTTAAAAATTGAACAATGCAATATTCCAGTCAAAAATAAAGGGACTACCATAAATTCCCAAGTATTTTACCTGGAATTTCTTCTAGGCCGAAGAGATCAGAGGTGACAGCCTGGGTAAATGCTCTCACCGTCCATGGCAAATCTTCCCTACCTGTCCAGCCTAATGCTCTCACCTTCAATGACTGATTTCCTTAGATTTTCCTCAGTTTTTATATCAACAAATATTCACTGTATTTCCTCACAGCATAATATAGACAAATAATGATTAAATAATCTCCTTGATGTTGTGAGAAGAAAGGCAATACACCTGGACACAAAATTGCGTTTGAGTGATGAGAGACTGACTCTCATCACATGTTGGAGATGTATTTCTTTGGAGCTTGGACTATCTGGGCTTAGTCAACCATTGACTGGACACCCACATGATTATCAGGGCAAACAGCACGCTCCATCCTCAATCCTTCCCAGTAGCTTCAGCTATGCAGGCAATTTTTTTTTTTTTTTTTTTTTTGCCAGTTCTAATTTCCCAAAGATAGATTCCTGGCAGGATAAGGACTCATCAAATGTATTTTAAAAAATGAGTATCCTTGATAGGAAAAAAATTTCTCCTTCCAAATGATGAATAACATAGAAATGAGTGTGATCAAAAGAAAGCCAATTCATCAAGTATCTGCAGTGACAAAATGAGGAATGTTTACCCAGCATGTGGAGAGAAGAAAATTTGGAGCTGTGGCCTGTCACAGCCACTTCTGCTTGCGATCTGATATCTCAGTGTGACAGATACATCGAATGAAAATAATAATGCTGCATTCTGAAAAATTGCAGAGAATAACCTCTTTTCCATTACAGGTAACATGAGGAATGAGGAGCTCTGCATGGTCTCCCGTGGGAGAGTTGGCTTGCCCAGATGCTGCCTGCTGGTCTCAGCCTGCTCAGCAGCCTTGCTCGTAAGTGTTTAGGTGAAGGAAGGGAATGGGGAGAACTGACAGGGTGGATCAATGGGAAGTACCATGGTCCCTCCCTTGACAATAGTTATTGGCTCTTTCAAAATTTTTTTTTAAATTTATTTATTTATACAAGAACCAGGGTACAGTCCAGATGAGCGGGAGGGAGAGAGGATTCACTAGAGACAGAGCGGGGAACAGAACAGGCAGACTGACGAAATACACTGCTGAGGAGAGCAGCGGGTGCGACAGGAGAGGTCTGCCTCACCATGTGGGACCCTTGCCAGCTGGCGGGGATTGAACCGGCGCTCAGAGGCTGTGGAAAGCTCCACAGCGCTGTGCTCAACTGCCTGTGCCACCAGGGGAGACCCTCTTTCAAATTTTATGTAGGATTGATTGGTGAAAACCAGACAAAAACCCCTTCAGAATCAGTAACTGTCTAGCCAAGAAGAGGGTCCTCACTGGCAACCAAACTGGCTGGCAGCTTGACTTTAGACATCCCAACCTCTAGAATTGTGATAAATGTTTAAGTCAGACAGCTTGTGGAATTTTGTGAAGGCAACCATACTGATAAGACATCATTGCTTAGAGAAACATCTGTCAATATGCATCTCCTCATAGCTGTCTTGATAGCCTACCCCAATGCTAAGACTTCAGGGAAATTATTAAATACACAATTGTATATTCCAGAGTAGCAGTTCAAGGTTTAGAAATATGTAAAGGAACAAGAAAGAAGAAGGCCAATTCTGGCCTAGCTCCAGGGAAAATTTCTCTAAATGACATCAGTCCTTTGAAGGAAGGCGACAGGCCTATCATTCATTTCTTAAAGCCCATCACAGTCAAGCTGGGTAAGGCAGGAGCTCTGATAAGAATTTTATTTGAGGATTTAGGGAGTCAGAGTAAATAGCATGGGGTCCATGTCCAGTATCTCCTTACCCAGGAAACCATCCCCAACATGGTATGTAGAATTGTGTATGTGTGTATGTGTATGTATGAATTTATTAAAGAAGGGGGGGTCCATATATTTTATGAGATTCTCAGAAGTTTACAACCTACCACCCTCTCAAAAAAGATGAAACTACTGCCAAAGATGGTTAACATGTATTGAAAATGAAAGCACTGTAAAAGTGCAATATGTTAGTTGTATAGCTCAAATGAATCTGACCTTTACCAATTTCCATAGTGGGAGCCTTATAGACCAAGTGTAATATAATTGGATAAAATTCTCCTGTGATAATGGCAAGAATCTACAGGAACTGTCAAGTAAATTCACAACAAACTGCAAAAGCTGCCCAGCTGAATGTATGCTGTAGAAAGAGCATTTGCTTCCTAGATAATGAGACAAGCCAGTGTCAGGGGGATGTTTCCAGCATTCCCCATGGATGCCACCCACTGTCAGAGCTTTTACCAGTCAGAATCCCCCAGTCTTTCATTGTGTGCAGGGGGCTCTGTCTGCCAGAACCTGTTCCCTTCCTTGGGGATGATGAGGAGGAGAAATTCATTTCCTAACAGTTACAAAACTAATTGGCCTAAAGCCACCTTGAATTATGTTCCATAATAAGTATTTGAAAGAATCATTGCAAAAAAGAAATTGCAATTTAAAATTTATAGTAAACTTCACCAAAACAAAACATAACAATAAAAATGAAAATTGGTCATCCCAAAATAATTATAGCAAGTCTATGGTTAAGGACATTTCCTGGGTCATGAAGACAAGGCACCAGTGGAGAAATGAAGACTCCAAAGGCTTAATTCTGGTTTTCTTCTTCTTCTTTTTTTTTTTTTTTTAAGGTGATGTCCTTTGGAGAGGTCCTAATATTTCCCTAGTGGTTTGTATTCCTGGGTAAGCCAAAGTGGCACATGAAAAGCTGTGAAGGAGCCCAAAAGCCAGGAGGTACGATCACTGTTTTAGGTTGAAAGGCTCACAGTTTTACTTAATGAGGAAAAGACCTTTTCAAGTGTGTGGGTGCCCAGTGGGCTGAAGCACTGTATGGCCCCCAAAGGCCGATACCTACTCTTGAAGACCAACCCAGAGTCATCGCCTCTCATCCAGGTCAACTTATCAAGCATGGAATGGCAAGTATGTGCTAAATGAAGGCATGCCAACTATGGAGGCCAAACTTAATCACCAAATTTAAGGTAAACTTTCCTGAGAATGATGTTTCTCTCCAAATAAACCTCTTTGCTGAAAAGTAGACCAGGTGGAATTTGTGGATTCTGAGCCAAATCAGAAAATATGACCCCATTACAGTATCCCAGGACGTTGACTATCAAGCTAGAAAAGGTGTTCAGTGTCGGGTCAGGATCATGAATAACCCTCACGGCTGGCATTTTAAGAACAATAGTGAATGAGTAAAGGACTATAAACATAATATGCTTGCTACTTGCTCTTGATTTTTTAAAATATTCAACTACAATAGTGTTTTAAAGGGTAAATGAAGAATAAACTCAAATATAAAAGCTAAAAAAGGCAATATTAACAATGTATTACATGCACATCACAAATCATAAGGAAAATGCAAATCAAAACCATAATGAATTACCACTTCATGCCTATGAGGATGGCTGGTAAAAAAGAGGATAAGAAAAGAAGTATTGGTATGGGTGCACCATTGCTGTTGGGTGAACACTGCTGCTGGGACTATAAAATGGTAGTACAGTTTTGGAAAACAACACTGCAGTTTCTCAAAAAGAAAAACAGAATTACCACGTGATCCAGTGACCCCACTCTTGCATGCGCACTCAAAAGCACTGAAAGTGGACTCTGATAGGGACCTGTACACCTCTGCTCTTATCAGAAATGTTCACAATAGCCAGTAGGTGGAGACAACCCAAGCGTCCCTGGACAGATGAATGGGTAACCCATTTTGCTATAGACATACAATGGAATATTATTCAGCCTAAAGAAAGAGCAATTCAGATGCATGCTACAGCTTGGATGAACCTTGAGGACATCATGCTGAGTACAAACAAAAGGACAAAAGGACAGATATTACACAATCCACTTAAGTGAGGGACCTGCAGTAGTTAATTCACAGAGACAGAAAAGAGATTGGTGGCTGGCAGGTACTAGGGAGAGGATGAGGGGTTGCTGTCTGGTGGGGGCGGGTTTTCAGTTTTAGGTGATAAAGAAGTTCTGGAGCTGGATGGTGGGAATGGTTTTGCAACATGTTTGTGATTTGTACCCGTAGAAATGGTTAAAATGGTAAATTTCATGTTATGTGTATTTCACTGTAATTTTTCTTTTATAAAGGAAAATGGAAGCCATGATGGGCATGGCTGTACTCACAAGATATAGGCGATCACTCCAATGGACCAGCAGTCAACAGCTTTGCTGTAAGGTTTCTGGGCGAGGACCTCAGGAGCTATAGAATGACAATGAGAGACACAAGTCTGACAGATTAGATGCCTAGGACATAAGATAGTTTTCAGGTATTTTCTCTCTTTTTCTTTCTGTTACATGAACTGACCTTTCTGTGACTCTAAAAATTGAGTAGAGATATATGATCTATGATCTATTTTATTTGTGGCTGGCTTCTCTAACTAGGAAAGTGTGTGTGTGTGTGTGTGTGTGTGTGAGAGAGAGAGAGAGAGAGAGAGAGAGAGAGAGAGAGAGACAGAGATTATTAATCACATTCAGTCAATCAACAAACACTTAATATGTGACTATTCTATTCAGTGCTATATTAAGTACTGTAGCTCAGATTGGACTGAGTCAGAGTGAAAAACTCAGTTTGGGGCATAGGGTTCTGACTTCACCTCAAAACTGTTCAAGGAAGTGTTTCTAGCCCCTGTGTTAGGCCTTGCTGGGTGCTGTGGGAACATGAGGTGAAGCCCCCTGCCTCTGTTTTCATGGAGCTTAAAATTGAGAAGAGGTTAGACGTAAAATATGTTGCCTGGGAATCACACACCAGATCTGCTCTTAGTTTATTCTCTAAGGTTTCGAGTGGGTTCTCTGTTAGCACTGTCATTTCATGTCCTTATCTATGAATCAGGAAATGCCATTTAATCTCACTTTCTGGGTTGTCACGCACTATCCAGCAAGAGTCACTCATCATGGGAGTTTGGGCTCATTTGGTATCATTCCCACCCTTCCTGTTCCTGGCCTTGAAGCTACTGTCCAGCATTGGAAACTCAGCCAGTGTCTGCCACCAGTTGCATCTGCCATAGCAGGAACCTGATACGTATTTGTGTAGAGTAAATACAAGACGGTGAATCTTCTTCACGAGTAAAGCCCCTTTTTACTCAAATACAGCTGAATGAGGTATCTTTATCATAGACTTTCCAGAAAAATTTAAAAGGTAGAGAAAATAAAAACAGCTACAGCTTATCAGGCACTGATTATTGGCTATTTTGTGTGTCCTATAGGTTTGGGACATATTAACTAACCCCAAACGCCTTTTGGGGGGAAGAACAACCATCATTATCACCTTTATTCCCAGATTGCAGGAGAGGGCACAGAGGGACAGAGAGGTCAAGAAATTGTCCAAAGTGAGCTAGTTAGAAAGTGTCATCTACACCAATCTCAATGAAGTGCCCATTAGGATGCGTGTCTTGTTCTAGTATCTTCTGTATGATCTTTTCACCCACCCTGACAATTACCATTGTCTGCATCTATAGATTAGGAAAACCTGTCTCAGAGAATGTTCTTTTCCAAAGTCACACAGTAGGTAGGAAAAAATTGGGATGTGAACCCAGGTCAGTCTCATTGTTGCCCAGCTTATCACTGATGTTAGGTGAGAGTTTCTTCAGTCTGTAAGAAAAGTCCCTTTGCAGAAGAACTACTAGGGAAATCCTTTCTTTCCTTCTGTGAAGATAAATATGTTTCTGAGCAAGAATAAGGCAGTATACAAACTACTGCTGAATGTTTCTGGATATGATAGTAAGAAAGTCAATCCATAGATAATCCCCAAATCTAATTTAAGTTTTAGCTCCATTACATCCAACTTTCTATTAGATCTTTTTTTAATGGGTGCAAAATAAATCCATTTGTGCACTTTCTTTAATGCAACAGCAAAAGGAGAAGCAAAACTATAAAGCTAGGGAGCTCGCAAATCGGGTAAGTGGAGCTGCCTCCATCCACATTTCCTTCCCCCCACAGCTGCTCAGAGCATATTTCTCTATTGTGGCAACCGACAAAAGGGAGCCGTGCACCCCAGTAAATGTCTCTCTGACTTAGGAGGTCTGTGCTACCTGAGCTGATGTTTGAGTCTGAGAGCCCCCAGGACACACAGATGGTGGGAGGTGACCCTATCTGCAAGGAGCTTAGTTTCTAAACCTGCATGGCCATCCTCGTGGTCTGATGGAAAGTTCAAAAGAGGCAACATCTGACCCAGCTTCACCTTCCAGCAGAGCTGATGGCAGATGTCATGAGCATAGAGCCCAGCTGGGGGACAGTAGCCCCAGATTTACTGTCATGGGGTCAGCAGGGATCTTCAGGGACATGGTTAGCCAACCTGGCCCAGAGACTCCCCAGAACTAGATGTCAAATGGCACAGAGACCACAGGAACTCAGTGCAGGATTTAGAGCACAAACTCATGCTATATGCCGGGTGCCCTATGGCGACAGACACACGGGGATGAATCCCGAGTTCATGAGCAAAGACTCGCTGCTCCTGTGAGCCACCATGTGCACAGGGGTAAAGAGCCATAGCGCGCACACTGGGGAAGAGCTAACACTATGTTCTTTGGATCCCTCAGCTTCACATTCTCCAGCACTGGAGACTGGGAGGAAGGTTCTTTATAAGAACATCTTCCTCCTCCTCTCATGTTGGAAAGAGGAAAGTACTGGCCACCATCCATTGTTCAGAGACCAGAAGACTAAAGAACATGCCCCTCCAGAAATCCCACACCTAGGGGCACTTGCACATCAAGGATTTCATCGTCAACCCCACAAATTCACCAACCTTTTGGGCAACTGTGCAAAGCACTGCACAGACTTGAGAAGAAAGTGGCTGACTTTTATGCCACTTGGAGCTGGGATGTTACTTGAGACATTTTGATTCTTGAAGCCATGGACAAGATATATAGTTGTTTAAATATGAAAATTTTGTTTAAGTGGCAAACTTTATAATGTCAGTATATGATTAAAATAAACCCAGTTTTTGGCTGTGATCAGTAGCATGGATTTTAGGGGGAAAATTCTAAATGATTAAGAGTGAAATACCAGGGTATCCACACTGGAGGTGTAATCTATGCATTTGTGTTGAACACGTCTTCATCCCTTTCTGGTTTTGTGTCTTTTCTGGATTATGTCACCACCAACAAAATATAAACATTTTATCATCATTGGAGGAAAGTGAACAATTTACCTCCTTCATGGTACTTGAAACTAATGCAGTGGGTAAAGATAGTAGTCTATTGTAAGGGCCAAAAAAATGAGAAAAAATTGATTTGGAAACAATAATGTCACAAACTTATTAGAAAAAAATTGTGTAACGGTATTAGATACCCTAAAAGCCTTCATTCTAACTTCACTTGAGATATCTGGAACCAAATCTACCTACATCATTTTAAATAGCTACTTAAAAAAAAATCTCATAGTAAGTCTTGAAAAATATAAATTCTCAGGCAATATTTAAAAACCCTCCTGACAATTTGATGTGGTAGCCAGATCACGAAGCATTCCTGAGATGAGCTCAGATATTTTCACTCCTCCACTCCTTCTGTGTTCAAAAGAGGCTCCCTTGTTTCATCAGGTGTTTGAAATCGCTGTTTTTTTTTTGGGGGGGGAGGGTAGGGAAGGGTCTTCCTCCTACCACTTCTTGATCCCTTTCGGCTATGGCAGAGTGTGCAGTACTGGGAAAATCCATTTACTCTGCTATTTTGAGACCAAACTCACTTTGAGAACAAGCCAAACTCCCTTGGAGTATGCTATTAATCTTATTCCACTTGCGATCAAACTTATACCACTTGGCAAGAATTCTGCCGTGATCCTAAAATATCATAGCCCAATGTAAAAAGGTTCAGAAGACAAATGAGCTTCCAGGTCAAGGAGGCATAAAACACAGTCCATCAGTTCTTTGGAAAAAGATGAGGGCTCCCCCAGTCACACCGCCACAATCTCATCTCTTCTCCAACAGTGCCAGGAGATGTCAAAGAAGTTGATCAAGAAGTAATCTCCTCTTCTGCATCATGCTCAGTGAAATAAGTCAGAAGGAATAAGAAAAATACCGATGGTTTCACTTACAGGAGGAATACAGGGGATCAAGGGGAAAAAAATAACAACAACAAAAACCACAACAAAACAAAACAAAAATAAACAGACTACAAATCAGAGATTCTGCGGGGGGGTGAGGGTGGAGGGAAGGTATCAAAACGAGGGTGGGAAGAGCACAAGGGACGTGATGGTGCTCAGGTGAATTGGTGGTGGAAATTCTATGGGGACTACACCTGAGAAAAGTAAGCAAACATTGTAAGAAAAAAAATTAAAAAATTAAAAAAAAAATAAATTACTAAACAAAATTGAAAAAACAGTAATAATCTCCTTTTCTAACTACATGGCACAACACAATAGTGGGGAGGTTGGCAATGACTTTCCACTCTCACCCTAATAACAGAGGGAAGCTTTGAATGGAACTAACTTAGCTGGAGCTATTGATACAGGGAGCACTTGTTAAAGGGCACTGTGGCACTGATGCCATCAGCCCTTGGCAGAGCAGGGGCTGCTACTTTCCTGGCACAGCCATTGCATAAGAAAAGACTCATTCCTCCTGTGCATTTCAAGGCACAGTCCCTGGGGACTGTCAGTGGGCAGTAATGGCAGTATTGACGAGATCCACCCACCTGGGGGTGCTGAAAAAGACAAATGCAAGACAGGCAGTATGTCCAACCTCCAGACTGCCCCTAACTCAGGCTTGACCAAAGCCAGCCTTTTATGGGTAAAGAGTGGGGTTGGGTGGAGGCAGCTCTGCCTGAGTGACATGTGTTGTGTGTGACACTTGGGTCCCCAGGTCCACTCATCAAAATCTTAAAGCATACTGGCCCCTTGTAAGCAAGCTCCCACAGTACCTGCTACAAGCCTTCTCTGCTGTGTGAGTGTCACTGTCAAATACCAGACTTCATGCGGCTGGAGAGGAGGGGATTTATCTTAAGTCTGTGTTTCCAGGGCTTACCATATTCTGTTGGTCAACAACCGCATATTCAACTGGACCCAACCTATTAATATTTAACATACATTCCATTATGTTCTCCAAACTCCACACTACCAACTTACAAATAAATACAGCTGTCTCAAATATTTTTGGTGAGTAGGTACAATAAAAAATAAGAGAGGATAACAAATGAATTTTGAAAAACAAGCACCTATCAACTGGGAAGTATAAGTACTAGGGGACTTCTGACATGAATTACAGGGATAAAAGAGGTAGAATGAGTTCTAATCCTCTGCCTGTGGATTTGATTGTCATTCCTGGAGTTCTCCTTTTAAAAGTTTTTTTCTCAAAGGGACTTTGGAATTACTGATTTGGGGTTAAAGAGTAGAAATGATATTTTTAATCATCTCTTAGAATCTTCTTTCTGGTCAGATCGTGGGGTGATTCAGTTTTCTTTGCCGCTCCTGATAAAACAGTGTCCCGTCAGCTTGTTTGGGTTACACCATTAAGTAGACATTAATCTCCACGTAAACCGAGCAGCCCCGGCAGAGCATCCCATGGCTGCGGGAGGTGCCCGGGGCAGGCTGATGCAGTCTTCTCCCAAGCCCCAGGATTAACTCATCCTTTTTAATGAGACAGTAGGTTCAAAAATCTAAATAACTGAATTTACTCCTGTGAGATTCACTTTCCAATCTGCTGTGGAAAATTCCATTTCGTGGGAAACATCTTTCATCAGCAAGCTGTTTTATATTGATTTAGAGCAAGGATTCCTGGTAAAGGGAAAAACTCCAGAGATTTCAAAATGAAAAAAAAAAAAATTCAGAAACCTTTCATCTTATTTTTAAGAACAACCAAATTGCCCATTTTCCTTACCCAAAGAGAGAAGTAAAAGAATTAATCAAGTGTAACTGAAAACCAGGAAGGTGTCTGTCTTGTTGGGGTGGGATGCCATCACCAATCTTCAGGCTCTTAGAAAGTAGCAAAAGAATTTTCCCTTCTCCTTAAGGATGTGCTGAAGAGCAGTACCCATTGAGAGAGGGGAGATTGAGATTTCGCTGCTAATAAGCTCAAGTTCAAGGCAATTTGTTTTCCTCTATGATGCTCGTTGCTCTGTTCCTTGTACTGCTTTAAGAGGACCATTTCCACAGGAGAGGCACAAGGCAACCAGAAGGGGAGCAGCCCTCAGCGCCAGAGAGTGAAAGCCAAGGGTCCAGAGCCCTGGGAACCAAGATGTGGGTGTCTGCTTTTATTCAATTATTCAACCATTTTAGAGGGTTGGGAATTGGGAACTATTTCAGGCACTGGTTTTATGCCATAAAGAAGACAGACCTGCCTCTGCCCCCATGGTGCTTTTGTTCTACTGGACATTGAGAGTAGAGACACAAGTCACAGAAGCAATGCCAGCTGCATCTGCCTTTCTAAGATGATCAGGTCAAGATGGTTAAGATGGGAAAGATGCTGATTCTGAAGTTTAACTCCCTCTGAATAAAATGGAAACCACTGACCTTATTCTAAATAAAACTGAAAATATCCAAGGAAAGAATATATAGTTGACCCTCAAATAACAAAATCACAGAGGAGTTAGGGGTGCTGACCCCCACACAGAACATCCACAGAACTGCCTTCTGTGGTTTCCTCATCTGAGGATTCAACCAGCAGACATCTACCAGTGGTTAAATCTATGAATGCAGAAGCCACGGGTAGAAAAAAATCCACATGTAAGAGCAGCTGTGCTGTTCACACTTGTGTTATGCAAGGTCAGCTATTTTACCTTCAACAGTCAAAGGATGGAAGAGGTGCAAAGAGAAAGAACGACAAAGACATGATGGGGCAAAGCTAGTGGTGGGGTATGAACATGCTTTTAAATTACATTATAAGAATAAAGTATAGTTTAAAGGTGACAAAATAGGCAAGATAAAAAGAATCATTTCTAATTAAAAGAGAGGTAAAGGATATGAAATGGTTGCTTGGACTTAGGTTGTTTAACTTAAAACAATGTCAGTTGTCAGGTACACTGACTTTTCAGGGAAAGAAATCTAGGACCTACCACTTATTACACACATGTAGACTGGGGTATGTCCTTTAATCTCTTTAAACCTCTATTTTGTTCATCTGTAAAATGGAAACATTTTATTAGAGTTCAACTGTTAGGACTGTGATGAGGTTTACAGGAAATAATAAGCACATAAGTTTTGGATATAACTACTAGTAGGTATTATGTAAAAATGTGGGAGTTGGAGGACCATAGAAGCAAAAACAGAACTTAAGTTTTATTATTTTCTAGAAGTAAGGCTGGACAGATCCTTGATCTCATCTGGTACTTTCTCTTGATTCTATCTTTACAAAATGGAAACAATTCCTAAATGAAGATTACGATAAAGCCTTCAAAAGTCAGGACTGACTTCTGCTCACCTGTGACAGAAGGGGTGTCTTAAGAACAGTGTTGGAAGGTGTCTTAAAAACCCCTTTAACAAACCTGCCATCCAGTTGGCCCCTTAATTCATTTGGTTACTGATGCTTTTGTTCATTAATCACCAGCACATTAACATGGACTCTGCTTGGTCCAGGCCCCATTGCAGACAGCCAGCCGGGGAGCTGCCTGCTCACCATTGCTGGCTGACAGCACTATGGAAACAAGGACAGTCTGTTGTATTATTAGAGATTCCTGGGATGGCTGAGGAATGCCAGCTTGCCATGGCAACTTTGAAGCTCTGCCTTTACGGAGGGAGGTGGGAAATTATTTCCATGTTTCTCTCCCTGGCCACCTGCCTTCCTTGTCCCCCAGCTCACGCTTCCACTTCCTGCCTCCCAACCAGGAGTCATCAAATTTACCCCCTCCATCACTCCAAGTTCTCTGCATCTTGTAAATAGTCTAAAGAGTGCAAAGCCCAGTTCCATCAATTCCTGTTTCACTGGTCCTAGCTATAATTTATTGTTAAAGGGGGAATTGGAAAAAACCTGTTCTGGTAGACTGCTTATAAACATGGAACTTCCTTCATCCCCATTCTTTGTGTAAAACTGGGCCATTTTCCCTACCTGTTGAGATAGAGCTGGCTGAACACTAAGATTAGTAGCAGTCCTACCATTCTTTGAATGAGTTTCTGTTTTTGAAAACGAGTTTGAAATGTGGGCTTTCTGTGATGTCAGCAAGAACAGGTGGTGACAGGCAACTCGCCAGCCCGTGGCTGTGTATAGGTGTGCATGTTCCTCTTGCTGGCTGGTCTCACCTCCCTGAGGAGACCAAGAAGAAAGGTGTTTGTCTTAGCTTCATGCATGTCATGGTAGGGAGGAAAAGGCAGCACTTTGGCCAAAAGGTCCTAAAACACAAGAGCCAGTTGTGGTCAGAGGTAGGGGAGACTTCTTTTAATACCCAAGTGGCTCATTAAAAGATATCACAGCACCTAAGGTGGTGGTGGTGGTGGGGGGCACAGCGATTGGATTTAAATTCTTCTCTGCCAGACAGGTTAGGCAAGGTGACAAGGTCTTTATAGGAAGGCCCCTAACATGGATGTAGGGTGGTCTGATGGGGAGAGTGCTTTATGATCAGCTTGTATACACTCTGAGTGACACTATCACTCGTCACCTCAGATCCAGCAACAAATCCAAGGACAGACGCCAGGCAGAGCTCTATGCCCCCAGGTCTTAGAAAACTCATTATCTTTCTATGCCCCGGTTGTTCTGTCTTGAAGTGCCCCTGTCATTTTCTCCTGGAGTTAAGCCTTTGCGGAAAAGAACTGGAGCTCAGTTGAAGAGCTGCATGCAACCCCTCATTCAAAGGAAGTCATTAGGGATCCAGGGCTAGATACCATCTCCGAGCCAGTCTTTGTCCTGAAGCCACTCGACTTCTGTGCTAGGCTCCATCCAACACAGATAAATATCTTCTCACGAGCCACGAGAAAAAGCCATAATATTACAAGATATTCCAGGAGTTTCACAGGTGGTGACAAGAACACGGCTCCCTTGCTATGGATGAAAAAGTAGTCTTAAATCTGACTACAATACAGTTCCCAGGAATCACTGACCCTGTGTGTCAGGGAGGTGGTGAGGAGAAGGATTTCTTGAAATAGTGGGAGAGAAAGAATACATTTCTATTCAGCAGTGACCTGTTCAGAGACGGTAAATCTAATTCTAAAGATCAAGGGAAATAAAATGTAGGCATACATTTCAGGGAAGAACACGGCCTCTGTAAGAATTGCATTATAACAAGGAGGCAATATTGAATGGCTTAGTCAGATCTGCCTTCTGTCAGAATTTTCAACAGCAAAGGTATTAAGAAAGGAAACACAGATAATAAAGGCTTTTGCTGTGAGCAGTGAAGGGTGCTGTCTTATCTAGGTTTAGAGTATATTGCAATCAGGACTTTCGGTAAATAAAAATACAGCTGCAATTATCTGCTGTTTGTCCTGTTTGTTTGTCTTCGACCCAAAGTCTCAAGTTCGGAGGTGTAGAGGTGCTGGGAAGAGCTCTGTCCTCTCTCTGCGGGTGTAGGTTCCTTTGCTGTTTCTTATAGTTTCCTTAGAGTCATAACTTCCCAAAAATGCACATGAAAGAGCAGCTCACGCTAATTTTCCTAGTAGCCTCTTGAATTTGACCACAGGCATGAAAAGTCCCCATTAAAGCACCATCCTGATTTATAATTACCGCTCAGAGCTGAGCTGGATTGCTATTCAGATGCTACGATAGCCAAGATGTGGCTGTGGGTGGAGGATGAGGCTAAGGAATGGAAAGGGAGTGGAAAATGAGAGTGCAGTTGGTGTTTGAAAATGTGGGAGAGACGTGGAATTCAGTGGGCTGGAGGCAGGAAAATGTTTTGAGTAAGGCATTTCAGAGCAGTGTGGCAACAAAAAACCCTATGACATGTTCCTTCTAGGTCATTCCGAATCAGCTTCCACCTACTATTTATGACTGCCAGGGATTTACACCTAATCCCATCCTGTCTTCTGAACGCTGACAAGAAGCTAACACTTCTATTAATTAAGACTCTGTTACAGTGAATCCAATGTTTTGGTCTGAAGTCATCAAAAAAAAAAAAAAGTTAACTTACAAAATACTGTTTTACTTCCCCTCCACCTCAACGAAATGGCACCAGTTTAGAAACTGAAACTCCATCCCATTGTCAAGTATTTATTGAACCCAGGAAGAAGTTCCAGAAGCATGAAAAGTACTTTAAAAGCAGTGTAAAGAGTTCTGGACTTAGTGGGGTGGACGTGTGGAGGCTGGCTGGTCTAGGGCAGGCCTGGCGTACTTTGCCCATGTCGGGTAATGAGCTTTGCCCCAGTCTGTGTTTGCTTGTGTCAAGGCTACTAAGAACTGCAGGCCCTACAAGTCTCCCCACTCAGGCAGCCTGTTCTGACAAACGGAGTCTGGTCACAGCACATCCAGTGTGTGATGAAATACTTGCTCTGGGTTGTCACCAAGGAGCTGGTGACAGAAGGAAAGAGAAAATCCTGATCTGTCCCACCTAGACACCTGCATGTGACGATTTATCAGGCATAGAAAGTCCTGTTTCAACACCAACTGTTTGAGAGAACAACAATGTAATACAACTGTGTAGTAAAATATAGTATTTATGTGAACACCAAATAAAAATCAAGTTTTTATGGGGCAACAACCACACAGAAGAGTGAAGATTAAAGGGTTGGTTATGAAAAGAAGACCCAGGAGGAAAGATGAAGGAGTCATCAGATGAAGGAGTTGCTGAAGATGAGAGAACTGGGTGATGTGGATCAATTAAATCCTATTTCTTCTTGTCTGTTCTGAGTGAAGAAGGGAAAATATGAGAGTGAAGATCCTTGACACATTGGTACAGATATACTTAAAGGATACTAAGTCACATATCTGTAGGACACATCGTGGTAGAACCAAAAAAAATCATGGAGGTCATTTAGTCGACGTGCTGATTGTACCAACACTTCACAGGCTCATAACCCCAAGGGTCCCATGAATTAAAAGCATTCCTCTAGGGGCCTCCCTGAGGGTGCAGGCGGTTGAGTGTGGCACTGTAAAGCTGTCTTCAGCCTCTGCAGCGCAGGTTCAATCCCGGCCAGCTGGGGAGATGCCCACAGACCTCTCCTGTCGCACCTGCTGCATCCCTCAGCAGTGTATTTCATCAGTATGCCTGTTCTGTTCCCTGCTCTGTCTCTGGTGAATCCTCTCACCCCCCTGCACCTCTGGCCTGTACCCTGGTTCTTGTATGCATAAATAAATACATCTTAAAAAAAGAAAAGCATTCTTCTAATTGTATGAAAAAATATGTTGAGAGTTTTGACCAACTGGTCTCCATTTCTGTTTAGGAAAAAACATGATAAAATTTGTTTAAACTACTTTGGGCAAGTTAAGTCAGAGCTAGACCAATGTCTGTGCAGGCAGCATTACAACTAAGTTACAGAAGAAAACAGGAATGATGCCTTCCCCATGGCTCTAGTAACCTAACCATTAGCCACCATCAAAAGAACCACAATGCTGTGCTGCTTAGAAACAGAACACTGGAGCATATGGAAATGCTCTGGCCTATTTCAGAGTAGCACCCACTAGCGACTGTGTGGCTACTGGCATGTGCTCCAAATGAAATGCTGTGGAGTGATGGATCGTGGCTCGGTAGGGCTCAATGAAAACAATCTCATTCAGCTCAAAACCATTACAAAGCAGTTCAAGTTTCCACTACCTCATGCCTCTCGCCCTTTCTAAAGTACAGCTGGGGGTTCCTGAATCACCTTGCTAGGAAGAGAGGACAGCACACTTGTCTTCCTCCAGGGACGCAGAAGCACTCTGCCACATTAATTTGTAGAAAAAGATTTGAGGTTCTTTTAACATAGTTTAATTTCCTGTCTGCTCTGTTCAAATCTAAACTGCCAAGAGGAATAGGGCATGACTTCTTTGTCAGGGATCCTAAATACTGCCCCAGCCTTGCAGAGATAAACCCTCGTGGCAGTGCAGGTGGCTGTGTCCAGCCCCAGGGTCAACAGCACTAGGGTCCTCTTTCAAAGACTGGTTTCACCTTTTTCCTGCATTACTCTGACTACCAGGTACCCACAGATAAAAATTAGTCATTCAATTAATTCATAATTCAAGGTCTCCAAAATCAATGGTCTGCCATCTTGTTTCAGCTCTCACTGTCAGTAAGTGTGGTTTTGTGGTCTACATGGTGCCACATTTTTCATATTTTGTTATTTTTTATTCCACCATTTAAAATGATCATGTCTGTAGTGGTGCCCAGTGTTCCTAAGCACAAGAAGGTGGGTGTGCCTTATAGAGAAACCGTGTGTTTAGACATCATTCAGGCTGAGTGGTAGTGCTGCTGGTCATGAGTTAATGTTAGTGAATCAGCAATAACATTCAATACACATAAAAGTTACACGTGCATCAACTGATGAAAATCTTTTAACACAAGGCCCATGGGATCTAACTCTGTGCTTTCTCTAGGAGCACTGGTTTCGCGTTCACTCATTCAGCACTCCTAGAGATACTATAGACTAGAACTACTGCAAATAACAAGAATCAATTGTATATATTATTCCAAACTGGATCTCTCCCCAAAACTCCACACTCATATTCCAGCTACTTTCTTGACCCTTCAGACTTTAATAAAGCAAATCTTGAACCCCTGGTAGTATTTCTGCAACCTGTTCCTCTCAAGGTTTTTACATCTTGTGTAAAGGCAACTGCACACTTTCAGGCCAGATAATCTTGGAACTGTCCTTGACTTCTCTTCACTACCTTCTGAATATATCTGGATTCTGACAGTTCCCTCCCACTTCTACCAGTCCGGCCCAACCCCTGCTATTTTTCACTTGGATTAATTCCAGAGTCTTCTGATTGGTCTCCCTCCTCCCCAGGGCTGTTTCTCCTTAACCCCGTCTGTCTAGAAGAATTCTGATAAAACTTAGATCATGTCAAGTTTGAACTCAGAATCCTCCAATGACTTCCTGCCACCCTGAGTAAAAGCCACAGTCCGACAATGACATGTGAGTCCTGCTTTGCACATACCTTGCCCATTACTTCTCTGAGATTATTTGCCATTATTCTCTTCTTTCTTGACTCCTGTTTCTCCTCCACATACTCCTGCCTCAGGGTCTTTGCATCACACTTGAAATGTTTTCCCCCTAAATGAAAGCACTTCTATCAAATCATTACCCCATTGTACCTTTTAGTGAGGATGCCCTGATCACTGCATTTAAAACTGCAACACCTCCCCACCTCCACCCCATAGGTGAGTGGATCAAGAAGATGTGGTGTATATATATATATATAGATATATATCTATATATCTATATATATATATATACAATGGAATATTACTCAGCGGTCAAAAGATATAAACTCATGCCATTTGTGGCAATATGGCTGGAGCTTGAAGGGATAATGCTAAGTGAAATAAATCACAGGGAGAAAGATAAATACCGGATGGTATCATTAATATGTGGAATGGAAAGGTACTAGACTAAAAGTGAGATAAAGGTAAGCTTAAAAACCAGCCCTTGACAGCTGACTATAGAACTGAAGCACCAAGGAGGGGAGGGGTTGAGGGAAAGGTAAGAACAAAGAGAGACGGAAGCACAGTGTTCTTTGGTGGTAGAATACTGATTAGTTGGTGCTGGGTGCACTATGGTGGTAATACCTGATGGGGATACCCCAATATTACCTCAATTAAAAATAAATAAATGAAGGACCTCCCTGGTGGCGCAAGCGGTTAAGCACTATGAGGCAGTCTGCAACCTCTGCAGCATGAGTTTGATCCCCAGCCGGCCAGAGAGAAACCCACATGGCGAAGTGGACCTCTCCTGTCTTGCCCACTGCTCCCCTCAGCAGTGTATTTCAGTCAGTCTGCCTGTTCTGTTCCCCACTCTGTCTCTGGTGAATCCTCTCACCCCCCACATCTCTGGCCTGTACTCCAGCTCTTGTATGCATAAATAAATAAATCTTTAAAAAAAAATAAAAATAAATAAATGAAATTTAAACATCAAAACAAAAATTGCAACTCACCCCACACACAGTTTTTGCTCTTTCCTGCTTTATTTTTCTCCATAGCATTCACTGCCATTTAATATGCTAATTAATACAGTTAATTATTTGCATATAGTCTGTCTCCATCCCACTCAAATGTCAGTACCTTGGGGGCGGAGATTTCTATCTGTTTGTTTTGTTTCTACTGATCTATCCCTAGTGCCCAGAACAGAAGGTAGACACTAAATAAATAATGCTTCAATGGATGACTAACATAGCATTTACCATACGTTATTCAACTGATCTGTTTCCTTCTGCCACTCATAGTACTGTCAAGATTCTGAGGTCAGACTTTCTGTCTTGTTCATATTTGTGTTCCTACCACTAAATCACTGTGCACACCTCAGGAATATAATTAATGCATGCTGAATGAATGCAAGGGGAGGAGAGGAAAAAACTTGTTAATTTTCTTGAACTTTGAGTTTTGATTCGATTAACAAGTATCTGTGGAAAGATGAATAAGACATAGTCCCAGCTCTAAGACAAGGTCCACAGCACAGTGGGAGAGACACAAATAAACATGGACCCTGATGCAAAGCGATCAGAGTCACACTAAGAAAAGAGTCTGGAAAAGAACCAGGATGGCAAAGGAGAGGATGGCTGTTGGGAAAGCAATCAAAAGAGGGAACAAATAAGTGGGGCTTTGATGGCTGAACAGGAGCTTGCCTTGCAGGCTCAGAAGGAAGAAATAGCCCCAGCTCAGCTGCTCACTGTCCAGAGTACATCTACATAGATATGCGCTTCCCAGTGTAGCCCCTTTCTTGCTCAAAAAGGCCTCCCAGGAGTCTCAATGCACAATAGATAGGAACAAACTAAACAATCTGCTCTATTTTCACAAGCTTCCTCTCCCCCTCCCAACTCAAGGAAAACTTGCTATCTGACAAGAGGATTACTTGATATCTCCACTTGCCACCATTTAGGATAGTGAGAGCAGGGGTCACAACTCTATGTGCTTCTCAGACTCATCAGTATGTGACAACTAAACAGCCCAGCTCATCAGACAGCAATGGCAAAGATATCCAGAGAAACTGCATTACTATGGGCTTGTCCAGGACACAGAGAGGTAGATATCCATTTAGAAAGTGCCAGAGCTTTTCAGCATCAGAGTCAAATATGAGAACTGTGTGATGTATATTTAATATAGACAGTCATTTCAGAACATTTAAATTGCAGCCTGACAGTAGACTTCCTGAAGAGCAGACCCCACGGCCTCAGCAGCTTTTTAGCCCAGCATCACCGGCACACCAGACTGCGGAAAAGAGGAAAGCCATCCGGGCAGGGGTAATGGACACCACAACCTGGCAGGCCTTTCCATCTACCTCTGTCTATGATTCATGGTCTTTAGAACAGACTTTTCCCGCCCTATCTTTTATGAGAAATTAGGAATAAACTGTCTCATTCATTTTTATTAGCTGTTTTTCTGATGGCTTGGACTGAACTGGAGGAAACCCCCCCACCCCAAATGCACATGCATTTGCACGAGCATCTCAATTCATAGCCCTGACTCCGGTTCTCCTTGACCGGGTCCAGGCTATTCCTGCAACTCTCACCCCACTACCCTAGATCACAGCTTACTTACTGTGCCCTTAATCTCCATCAAGCCTGCACACACCTCTTTAATGTGAGCAGAGTAATCTCTCCTGACAAGTGTACACTCTATCCAGGGACACAACCCCGCCTATGATATCCACCAGCTAAGCGGTACTGACACATCTTTTCTTCTTCGGCCACCTCCTTTCTCACCTCCTTCTAAATTTTTGTTTCTCTATTTTTTTCTGTTTTCCTCTATTCCCCTGGTCAGCTCACTTCTGCTCTCCTTTGAGTTCCTTTAAAGTGAGCCAGCTGTGACCTAACACCCATTATCATGGCAGCCCGAAAAGGCCCTGATGTATCTCCATGGTCCCTTGGAGCTGCCCCACAGTGCTTTGGGACCCAGGTCTATTTTGTTTTAGATCTGCTTTCCTCATTTGACTGGCAAGGTCATGTGGTCATTCCCCAAGACCAGCAGGAATACCAGTCATCAGCAGGCCCTCCTCTCTGTCCAGTGGATTTAGTGCTCTCATTAAGAAAAGCTTTCATGGTTTGTGGGTTGCGAATTCGCTTTGCTCTCCATTTTCCACGTCTTTTCTGACCTCTTTTTTCCCTGTTCTCAGTCACTCTCCCCACCCTGTAGGATTTTTCCCACTGAGGGCTTTTGCACAAGCAGACACCCTACCTGGAATGCTTGATGCTCCCAACTTTCCCAAGGCTGCCTCTCATCAGTGAGGACAATGCCCAAGTTTCCTCCTTGTCCCCTTCACTGTTTTAATCTCTCCTCACCCCTTCTGACTGTATTACATGCCCCCATTTCATTTTCACCCCGGCACTTATGATCCACAACAATCCTGTTCATATCTTTGCTTGCTGTCTGTCGCTCCCAACTAAAATGTAAGTTGAGCGAGGGCAGCACAGTCTTTGCCTCGCCCCAGTCCCTACAACAGCATCTGGAACAAAACACTTTAATATCCATCTGCAGAATGAATGAATGCATCCGTGTAAGTGGAAGTCTCAAGAATGTCACACATGGCTCCAAAGACATTTCTCCGGGTCCTCAGAAGAAGGAAGATGAGCCCCTGTATGAATGTCACACATTCCCTGTAGCCTTTGCTACACTCTGCATGTTTGGTACAAAGGAGCTGGGCTTCTTATTTTAGAGAAGACTTTCATTCTGGACTTTTCCCATACAGGTCAGGACTGGCCAACTGAAAAGTGAGACTTCTTCAAGGTTTGAACAAGATTCCTCCTACCACTATTTTCCTTCTGGCTGTTTCTGTCTGAACACTTGAAATGTTTTATTTGTGTCTGCACCTTACTGTTATCTCCGTGCCCCCTATATATCTATGAAAACAGAGCTGTAGCTACAATATTTCTGGTATTAGAATGTGGGAATTTGCCCAGATCACTCCCCGCCTCCCTCCACTCAGGCCTGTACCCAAATCAAACAGGTTTCAGGGGAAATCATTTCTCTTCTAACTCATTCCAATATCTCTTCATCTTTTTATTCATCCCTCAGGGGAAATGAAGGCAGCTGTGATCACGTGCCAGGCTCAGATGTTTAATACTGATGAAGTTGACATGTGGGGAAGCACATGTGCACACACACACATACTCACACACACATGCAGACACAAGCAAGTACACACACACACAGTCCTTACCAACGTAGCCTGGGGTTCCACAGGCTGTGGACATCACATCTCCTTTGCCCTCCATTTTTGACAATCCAAAGTCACTGATCATTATTTTAGACTCCTCATCTTGACTGTAGTACAACAGATTTTCAGGCTAGAACAAAAAATAAAAAAACTCTTTAGAGCTTGGTTAGTAGAGTTTGGATACTTGTGGGAGACTCCCCAGACTGTAAAAGCTCTTCATGACTTAAGAACATACTTGACCTTTAGACAATACATGCATTAAGAAAAGCAGTGTTTAATAAAGTAACATAGAGGGCCCTCACAGTATCAGGCACTTATACAGTCTTTCAATAAATGTCCCCTTTGCTAGCATTCTCTATACTTAAAAAAAATGAGCCATAATTTGAGGCAATCTAGAGATGCTACTTAAATTTGTCGTTTCTTGGGTTTGGCAGGTACTATTTTATTTTTTATAGTGACGCTCATTAACAATCTTTCCCTAGCCCAAAGGTCTCTTTCCCTGCTTGTTCTGCCCCCCTCTCCTGCCCAGGGAAAGCAGATGGGTGCCTCTGGAAAGAATGAACAGGACTGGGGAGGCCCAGCACTTTCTAGCCACATGTCCTTAAGCACTCTGAACTTCCGTGTCTATCGCAGAACACAGGTGGCGATGGCTCCGTTTGTCCCCTGAGCAGCACAAGATGGAGTGCAGACTGCAGTCAGCACGCACATAGCCAAGATCTGGTTACACTTTCTGGAGCTCTGCTTATCTGTGGTACTGGCTTGGTGTCTCCATGACAGGACTTGGGGGGCAGTTATCCTGGGGATTGAGGGGTGAGACTGTGAAGCTTCATTTGCTAATCAGAGAGTTTCATGTAAAATTAGGGACTTTTCTGGTTCCTAGCAAAGAGTGGGGCAGGGCTTATGGAGCTTAAAGACCAAGGATGCTACAGAATTTATCTGATAAGTTGCTTCAATTGATGAAATTGTTACTCGGAAGATACTATCAGGGACTGACGCATCTGCTGTGGTCCAGTAGCAATGTCACCTCATCAGCAATATCCTGACAATTTACTGAATGAAGCAGTAATCATGTCTCTCAATTACACGAAACCTTGAAGGACAACAGGGGGCACCCGAATTGAGAAACTCATTTTCCTATATCATTTTCTGTCTGGCTCTCCCCTAACCCAACACCAGGAATAAAGCAATATTTTCTCTTGTCAGTGGTTTGTGGTAAATTTCTGGTCCCCAAGCTTTGAATTTTAGGAATGATTTTTACTCAGAGTGACTAGACTCAAGTAAAAAGTGGTTGCTGGCCTAGTGGTGCAGCACAGTTGCCCGGGGGGACTAATACATGGTGGGGGATGCTGTTCTTCAGTGGATTTGGAACTGGCTCAGGCCTCTGGATGTTAGATTCTGAAGTGCAACTACTGCTGAGAGGAAGTTCTGAGACCCGATTAAGACTCTTTCCTTGACCTAACTTTAGTCTGGCTCTTCTGCCCTCTTTTCTTTTTTAAAAAGATTTATTTATGTATACAAGAACTGGGGTATAGGCCAGAGGTGTGGGGGGTAAGAGGATTCACCAGAGACAGAGTGGGGAGCAGAAGAAGCAGATCTACTGAAATACACTGCTGAGGGGAGCAGTGGGAGAGACAGGAGAGGTCTGCTGCACCATGTGGGTAGCTCCCTGGCCAGGGATCGAACTCATGCTGCAGTGGTTGCCAATAACTTCATAGTGCTGAGATTTAAACCCCTGCACCACCACAGAGACCCCTTCTGGCCTCTTTTCAATGAGGCCTCCATCTTGGCCTTGCGTGTCCCTCCTCCCTTGCTAGGCCTGCATGGTGAGGTCACAGCACATATCCTGCTAAATTAGCTTACAGACAATCCCTCACTCTCACAGCTGGTCAAGTTTCTTCATCCCCCACCTCTGATGTTATTAAAAGAAAATTATTCAGATACTTGTTAAACATAGGGAAGAAGACACTATTCAGGGGGCCCACTGCAGTGGGTAGAGAGACTGGGCTCAATTCTGAACACAAAGACACATGGAGATTTATAGTTCAGTGCAGAAGCGGGGGTTGGGGGGTTGGGGGGGTAGGCAGTGGATAGAAAATGACTAAGAAGAGACACTCAGGGTAAGGGGATTTCTGGGAATACTGATTTGACACATATTTTGCCAGGGTGCTCAGATACGGAAGACAGGGGATAAGGGATCTGATGAAGTATCACCTCCAGATGGAGATGAAAACAAGCTGATGTCAACCAAATTACCAGACACTTCTGTGACAAGAACGAGCGTGCTGACCCTACCCTATTCCCCTTTCATGTCCTATAATGCCAGCTAAATACCCGACGCCTCTGCTAGTAATGAGGACAGTAGCCTTTCAGACTCTAGTTTGCCACCCTCCTCATTTGTTGACAAATAAACTACTTCCCTTCTCCTCAAAACCCTTGAGGTTGGTTAACTCCGGTATGAGATGGAGACCTCCAGTTGGCAGTAGCAGGGTGAAGGAGGTGGGGTGGCCAAGGGGAACTTGCAATTCTGCCTGGAGTCCTATGAGTTCAAGGAATGATTATAAATTATTTTTCTACAGTTTATGACAACTTTGTGAGATAATTGGTGGCCAATGTTAAATTGGAATGTCAACCCCAATCCTTTAGAAGTTCACATAAGGTTTTAAAAGATCCAAATCAACATTTCCTGTAAAATTAATGTTATATATAATCCTAACCTAGTATTTTCAACTGGGGGCATTTTGCCATTACCCTCCCCCAACCCCCCAGGAATACTGGGCAATGCTGAAATAGTTTTGGCTGTCACAACTCTGGGGGAGGTACTCACATCTAGTGAGCAGAGGCTAGGGAGGCCACTAAATAGTCTACAATGCACAGTGCAGTCCCCACAACAAAGAATGTTGCAATTCCCAATGTCAATGTTGAGAGAAGCTTTGTCTTAACTTAAGGGACAATCATGGACATTTCCAGTCAAGAGCCCATGTTTCACAAACAGGACACGTGAGTGTCTCCTGTGGCATCCTGGGGCAAGAAGCCATAGAATACCTCTCTGGACAGAAAAGGGGCTATACTCATATAGCTGGACAGTGTCCCAGGCTGAGCCCTAATCAAAATGAATGTGATCTTGTTCTCCATTGCTCTGGCCTAAATTGCTGTTTCTTTTCACTTTCTTACACGTTTATGAAAATTCAATATCCCAACCCCAACTTCCTCCACATAGATCAAAATCCTCTGTGTTCTGAAAAGAGATTACAAAAAGGTCCTAAAATGGCAATGTTCTTTGTGCAATTATTAGGTTGGGAATGTTAAAGTTCTATAGGCTGGGAGCTCCAAGTACTTCTCCAAAAGCATTATGTGGGAGGAAAATACAATATCTCCCACACAGACAATCCACCGTGCTATGAGGAAAATAAATACTACCCCTGTAGGAAATGGCTTATCTGCTTGGAAATTATTTCTAATAAGTACAGAGAACCAGCCCTTCACATCACATCTCCTCAGTTACTGCATTATTACCTTGCTTAGAGAGTTGCCTGCATGTTCTGAAAGGAAACGTGCTTGGCATTTGGAGAGGACACAGAGAGCCTCTGAAGGACCTCTAAGTCCTGGAGATCAGCGAATTCTGCTCACAGCCCAAAGACAAAGGCCTGTGGACTCCATCAACATTGCCAAACAGCTCTCCACTAGACACACTAAGAGCCTGCCCCCCTGGCGGTTCTCCAAGGATGGTTCCCAGGCAACACCAGCAACATTGGCCAGCGCTTAGAAATGCAAGTTCCTGGGCCCCACTGCAGACCTACAGAATCAGAACCTCTGGGTAGGTCAGTAGTCCATCTCTTTACAAGTTTTCCAGACAATTCTGATGTATTCTGACAATTGTAGAATTCTGACAATTCTAACTTTTGGGAGCGCTATCCTAATCAATGGAAATGGCAATTTGGAGAGAAAAAGGGAAAACTTTGCAGTCAGTCCTTGTAAAAGGAGAAGTCCTTATGAAAGAAAAAGTGCCACCTCTGTGTACCTTTGTACCACTACCAGATTGCGGGCAGAGGCTGAAATCCTGTTTTCATGAATGTTTATTGTGATTTAATCTCTGAATTGATTTAGATTTCCAATAATCATGAACTGCATAGCCTCAGTATGTTATAATCCCTGTGTTTATGATACAAGCGGTGGATATGTGTGCTGGGGAGAAATTTCTATCTTGATTGGCGTAGGGAGATTGGGGGATGGATGTGGAATTGCTGTAGAATGAAGCAACATGAAAACCATGAATCTGGCCTCCCTGGTGGTGCAAAGGATTAAGCACAGCACTAAGAAGCTGTCCGCAGCCTCTGCAGCATAAGTTCGATCCCTGGCCAGCTAGGGAGAAACCCACATGGTGAAGTGGACCTCTCCTGTCTCGCCTGCTGCTCCCCTCAGCAGTGTGTTTCAGTCAGTCTGCCTGTTCTGTTCCCCACTCTGTCTCTGGTGGATCCTTTCACCCCCCACACCTCTGACCTGTACCCCAGTTCTTGTATGCATAAATAAATAAATCTTTAAAAAAATAAATAAAACCATGAATCAACAGGGTTGCTTTCCTCTGCTTCTCAGGTAGACATGTTCACTGTCTCCCCTTTGGTCTGTATGTTTGAGAACAGCCTTTTGGTACCTATATAGACACAGGGAGGAATGGAATGCCAAGGTGCCCAAGTAAGAGTCCACCCCTTCAGTGATGATGGGTAAAGGGCGACAAGAATGTACAGGACGTTGTATAAGGCTGTAGTTACAGGTCAGTTATCTTTCTCTTTAACCTTTTATTTCCCTTTGCTCTCATTTCACACCCTTTACCTACCAACCCCTTTCTTTCACAGAGTGTTGTGCTGACACATAGCTGGAATTGGAGAGGCCTGAGAAGAACAGCACTGGGGAAAGGGTCTTCATTGCCTGCATGTCTTGAACAAAATTACCTTTAAGACAGATTTGAAGCAATACCCCACCCACCTCCCTATGACGTTTTGGCCTATAATGTCATAAAATCTTCCAAACAATGGCTAGTCCCATTGATCTACATCTTCATTCAAGCTACTTCTGGGTTTCCCAAAGAACCCAGCAACTAAAAGTACACAAATGCCCACATTCTGTTCCACCCACATCTACCACCTCCATGCCTCCTCTGGAGCCCATCCTCTTAGACAAGTGCATTGTGGGTTGGAGAACACCTGAGGAATGTAACTAAGTGACAGTCTTACCTTGAGGTCCCTGTGGACAATGCCCATTCTATGCAAATAGTAGACGGCATCCAAGACCTGGCGGATCAGAGTGCTGGCATCTTTCTCTGTGTAAAATCCCTTCTCCACTATCCGATCAAACAGCTCTCCACCAGATACACTATTTTAAAAAAAAGAACAAATTTAAAGTTTGAGAAGACCTGTTGAATTCTTCAAGGAAAACCATTAGTAAGAGTTTTCAATATTATAAAAGGTACAAATTTTATTGCAAGCATTTTCAGATTTAGTTTTCTTTCCACCTGTTCCCCAGAAGTTATAGAAGGGAATTGTTTCTATATCAAGAGAATACAGATGTAGAAAATGAAATAAAGGGGGGAAAAAAGAACCAGGATCCACAGACTAGCCAAATCTATGAGGTATTTCTTGGCCTCTACCTTCATTCTGCTATGACAACATAAAGTCAAATAACCTTCCAGAACATCAGCATTATCGACAATAGAAAGATGAGGCTGGATAAGATGTCTCTTTTGCATGAGGGAATATTCTTAAAGGATTGGAGGGGTGGGTAGTAGGGTGTAGGTAAAGCACTGAGTAGTCAACAAGATATGTGAGTTCTTATCTAAGCTCTGTTCCCAATATTCTAAATGTATGAGCAGCCCTTGATTCTTTAGACTTTTAGATTCTTCAGTCTTTTTAATCTATAAAATGAGTGATGAGTGAGCTAATCTAGTCAACTATTTCCAACAGAGGGTAGGAATATGCCCTTGCAGGCAACAGAACCTGAAACTCACATGTGACTTAGAAAAGAAGTATTATTACATACTCTATCACGTTGCTTTGCTTTGGGTTTTGGTGACAATAATTAATTTGTTTTGAATTTCATATTTATTAAACATTCTTCGTGTGTTTATGGAAACAGGGCCTAAGATAGCAATGGTCAAAAAACCTTGGTGGACAAACTTCCTCAACCCTTTCAGCTCTGATGTTTTGTGTTGCTGTGTGTTCAATAAAGCAACAGAACTGCATGACCCTTAATAGAAACAATTCAACTAATACTTTAACTTTCAAATTTGTAGAGATAGTTCTCTAAGAAAAACAAGGAGTTCTTTCAAATAATTATACCACCTTAGAAATTAGCTTCAAGGAGTATATTAACACTATGTTTTATTTATAAAAGAGAAACAAAATTTCCAAAAGCATAATGAAAAAAGAAATAAACTTGAAATATTAAAATCATAAAATAGTCTCATAAACAACATTATAGTTTTAATAGATACAGTTAGAGACATGCCCCTGCAGCAACATGCTTACAAAGCTATGATTCATTTTCTGCAAGTCATGGCAATTAATGTGCAATAACTGATCCACTGAAACCTTCTTTAAAAAAAAAAACTAATAAAGAAAACACAATTGCAGTTATAAAAGGCCTATGTGCTAGAATCTCTTCCATTACCTTGTCATTCCAAGCTACATTATACTTGGATAATGTCTATTTCCAAAGCAACCCAACCAGTCTAGGTAAGAAAAGAAAGGCACTCAGGAGAAATACAAGCATTCCAAGACTGAAAAGAAATGTCAACAACAGGGGAGAAACTATATTTTGATAATTATATTGTCTTAATGATCCATTCTAAGATAACCAAAATCCCAAGACATCTCTCAGCAACTGATGCCAATTTCTCACCAGTCTTAATTTTGCTAGAACCTCCTTCCAATGAGTTTCAATGTATACACATGTCAGAGCTTGAGGGTGTACTCTAAGAGATACAGTGCTGCCTGGGGCAAGGTGAACCCTGGGTGCATCCACTTGATGTAATCAATCATTCGACATTTACTGGGAGTCCATATATGCCAGCTTCTTATTTCCTCCCTCCTTTTCTGTATTGAGGTAGGAAATAAATACTCCTTCTCCTAAGGACAGACTCTTATTAGCCTAGAGGAATCAGTGCCAGTCAGAGTGTCCTTCCACAAACTCTACCATTGGCCCACCTTCCAATAATGACACCCTTACTAGCATTCTGATGGTTTTTTTTTAATATTTATTTATTTACTCATATAAGAACTGGGGTGGGCCTCCCTGGTGGCACAGGCAATTGAGCGCCATACTGTGAGGCTGTCCGCAGCCTCTGCAGCGTGGGTTTGATCCCAGCCAGCCGGCGAGAACCCCACATGGCGAAGCAGACCTCTCCTGTCTCACTCACTGCTCCCGTCAGCAGTGTGTTTCATCAGTCTGCCTGTTCTGTTCCCTGCTCTGTCTCTGGTGAATCCTCTCACCCTCCCATGCATCTGTACTGTACCCCGGTTCTTGTATAAATAAATCTTTAAAAAAAGAACTGGGGTACAGGCCAGAGTGTGGGGGGTGAGAAGATTCACCAGAGACAGAGTGGGGAACAGAATAGGCCGACTGACTGAAATACACTTCTGAGGGGAGCAGTGGGCGAGCCAGGAGAGGTCTGCTGCTCCATGTAAGGTATCTCCCTGGCCAGCGGGGATCGAACTCGTGCTGCAGAGGCTGAGGATGGCTTCACTGTGCTGTGCTTAACCCCTTGCGCCACCAGGGAGGGCCCCATTATGATGTTTTCATACCTGGTCTGTCCACTACTCACATCCTCTATTCTGCAGGCTGCTGGGGGACCTCAGGCAATTGCAATTAAAGTAGCAGTAAATGGAGATCCCTCCTCTCTCCTTTTCTGTATTGAGGTAGGAAATAAATGCTCCTTCTCCTAGGGACAGACTCTTATTAGCCCAGAGGAATCAGTGCAAGCAAACCCTTGTTAAACTAACCCTTATCTTACTAGACACTTCCTTACAATTTAATACCCCTAGATCAAACCCTTTGTCTTGTCAATTCTTCACAAATTTATTGTTTCTTTGTCTAAAAGGTATAAAAACTCCCTGTTCTGGTTACTTTCGGGTCTTTAATCTCTTTCGAAAGCTCTTCTGTACATGTAAAACTTGAATGCAAGTTGTGTATTTCTCCTGTTAATCTCTGTGTCAACCTAATTTCAAACCTAGCCAGAGACCCTACAAGAGTCAGGGAAAACTTCTTTCTCCCCTGCCGCACAGTGTTGTTAATTTTAGAGAGAGCAGACTGAGAAATATTAGCAGTGGTGCTAGGTAATAAAAAAGCAGCATCACAGCAAATAAACCCTGAAATTCACAAAGGCTGGCATATAACTATGCAGCAACAGTGGAAAATACCCTGTGACATGGCTACAAGAGCAAGAGCAAGTCTGGTTATACATGTTTGTTTTCTACAAGCCATGTCCTCTATTACATTTAGTCCTAAGGGGAAGGGTCTCTTGAAACATACAAGCTGCGATTAACAGAAGCTACCAACAGCATTTTTCAATGATGAAGCCACAAATTCTAGAGGCAGATGTTTCTTTTTTTTTTCTCCAAGCCTGGAGGAAAAAAGAGTTTATCTTCTCAGTATTTTCCTCAATCAAGTTCCAATTTGGCAGCTCTCAAGATTCCCTCCGCTGCAAGGAATAATCACACACCTCCCAGGCCCTTACTCTCAATTTTCGTGCCTTCATTTGGCTTTGCTTTCCCATATTTCCCCATATCATTTCCCTGCTCCTGGGGGGCCTATCTCACCCACTTTGGGAAGATTAAGGGTACATTTCATGTAACCTCTGCCCTCTATTTTCCTGCTTCAAAAATCCTACTTTAATAAAAATATCTTTATTCTTAGAATTCAGATTTACAATATCTTGCAGGTTTCCTGTCTAGAAATTTCACACGTCTAAATTTCCAAAATACAAACCCATGCCTCTCCAGTTTGTGGGAGCACATCAATTTAACCCCTTGTCTTCCATGACACTTTGCTTCTCAATATCTGGCATTAACAAACTGAATTACATGGGCCTCCCCTGGTGGGGCAGGTGGTTGAGCACAGAGCTGTGAAGCTGCAGGCAGCCTCTGCAGTGCTGGTTAGATCCCCGCCGGCTGGTGAGGATCCCATGTGGCGAGCAGACCTCTCCTGTCTCGCCCACTGCTCCCCTCAGCAGTGTATTTCAGTCAATCTGCCTGTTCTGTTCCCCACTCTGTCTCTGGTGAATCCTCTCACTCCCCCCCACACCTCTGGCCTGTACCCCAGTTCTTGCATTAAAAAAAAAACCAAACTGAATTACATTCCACTCCCACCTGATCACCCCATCACATTTCATAGGTTGACATCCTAACCCCAGTACCTCAGAATGTGAATATTTGGAATGGAAACCTTTAAAGATGTAAGTAAGGCTAAGGATATCATCATTCAATAAGACTGGTGTCTTTACAAGAGAGAGAGTGACACCAGGGATGCAAACAGAGAGAGAGACACAGTGAGGAGGCTGCGATTTACAAGCCAAGAAGACAGGCCTCGGGAGAAACCGAACTTGCTGACACCATGATCTTTGACTTCCAGCTCCAGAATTGTGAGAAAATAATCTCGATTGTGAGTTACCTGCTCTGTGGAACTTGTTATGGCAGCCCTAGCAAACTAACACACTGGGGACATACTATATCTTCCATACTCATGCAGCTTATCTTTGGATGTATATTCTCTTAACACATTTTTTTAAGAGTTCATTGACAAGCAAAACATTTTTGCTACTTTATTTGCATTCTACTTTTTTCTTTTTCACCAAATCATGAAATCTCCTCTCAAGCCAGTCATATGTTGCCCCTGTTTCCAAGGGGCCATAGTCCAGTAGGGGAATTAACATGCATACAAGTAGAATACAGTGTAAATGGTTCTGATGTGTGTGGGGTGGTATGAACCCAGCTGTCTTAAGGGAGTATTTAGTCATGTTAAAAGAGCCCAGCAGGGAGTGCAAACTGGCCCAACCACTATGAAAAGCTGTTTGGAGGTTCCTCAAACTGCTAAAAATGGAGCTTCCATATGATCCAGCAATTCCACTCCTAGGTATCTACCCAAAAACATTAATTCAAAAGGACACCTGCACCCCTATGTTTATTGCAGCACTATTTACAATAGGTAAGCTATGGAAACAACCCAAATGCCCAAAAATAGATTACTGGATCAAGAAAACGTGGTATATATACACAATGGAATATTACTCAGCAATCAAAAAAGACAAACTCATGCCATTTGCAGCAACATGGATGGAGCTAAAAAGGATCATGCTCAGTGAAATAAGCCAGAAAGAAAAAGAAAAATACCAGATGGTTTCACTTTTAGGAGAAATGCAGGGGAACCAAGTAAGGGATCAGGAAAATAAAAGTAATAAAGTAAATATCAAAATCAATAGGCATCTCTAAACTAGAGACATTCTATAGGGAGGGAATGGGGAGTAGGATCAAAACAGGGGTGGGAAAAGCACAAAGAACTATGGTGATGGTACATGGGTAAAGGGTGAACTGGTGGTAGGAATATCACAGGAACTATAATGGAGATGAGAAAGCGTACATTGCACAAAAATGAAGAATGATGTAAAAAATATACAAAATTAAAAAAATAGAAATAAAATTGATTTGCTGTTTCCATAAAAAAAAAAAAAGTCCAGCACGCCAACCCCCATAATTTGAATTTCTCAAAAGGATGTTTTTTTTGTGAACTTCCTTCAGGGAAATACAGTCAATGAAAGAAGGTCCTGTAAGCACCTTCTCTGTGCCTGCCTCCCAGCAGGGAGTGGTTAGTCTGTATTTGAGAAGCCATGAAAGCAGCTCTCAGTTGTCATAGTGGAAAGTCCCAGTGACTAAGCCTTGCCAAACTGACCCCAGCTGGAGAATCCTGTGGCATCATAAAAGAGAAATCAGCAGTTAGAGAAGGTTCTAGAAGGAGAGGTCTTTATTGCTTGCGTGTCTAGTGTGGCACTCACTGAACTGCAGAAAAATGTTAGCTGATTCCTGCAGGAAGGAGAGATTTAGGAATTAGCTCCTAGTGGGGAGATCTGAGATTTAGTAGTTTGAGTTTTACCTTTATAGGTAATAGCAAATACCAAATGCATCTTCGATGACAAAAACACTGCAAAGCTGATTAGAAGTTTAGAATGCCATCTGAGTTGGGTCCATAGGACATATATTTAACAAAGCTGCTATCCTTGATTCATCTTTTTCTAGAAGAAAGTTCTTTCTCAGACTGTCCTTTCTGATATTTGGAAAAATAAAAAACACTGACAAAAATCCATATACAGCAAAACTAAAAACCCACAAAAAAATGTGTTAGGTAGAGACAGTTTTTCTTTCATGCTACCAGAATAATTTAATTATTTCCTCTTCAGTACATACTCTCTCTAGTATTTAAGGTTAGGAGTGTGTGTGTGTGTATTTGGAAACAATGATTGAGCTTCGGTTCATCTGGGTCTATGGAACAGCAGGCCCCACTCAACGAGCCAGGCCAGAATGCGCACCTTTGGGTCCCACAGGTGACATGGCCCTCAGCAGCAGGGGCCACCCAGTCTATCCACTGACAGACAACGAAGTGTCATGGGCACAGAAGTGAGAGCCTCAAGCCTGGAACTTGACCTTTGGTTTTAATGATCACCTTTCTTTGTTGCCAGTGTCTTTTCAAATATACCTTTCCACTTCACACAAGGAAAAATGGCTATAAAATAAAAGCAAACCAAACAAGAAGCAGAGTAAGTGTTGGTTAGCACGTGGCGTCGTTGGAACCCACATACATTTCTGGCGAAAATGTAAAATGGTGTAGCCACTCCGGGGAACACAGTTTGGCGGTTCCTCAAAAATTAAACATAGAGTTATAATATGACCCAGCAATTTCATTCCTAGGTTAATTGAAAACATACGGTTATATAAAAAAAAAAAACTTGTACATGAATTTCATGGCAGAATTATTCATAATAGCCAAAAAGTGGAAACAACCCAAATGCCCATCAATTGATGGCGGGATAAACAACATGTGTTTTATCTATATCTATATGCTTATAACTCATACAAGGATTATTATTCAGTCATAAAAAGGAATGCAGTACTGATACACGCTGCAATGTTACAAACATATGGAAAACATTATTCTAAGGGAAAGAAATAAGACACGAAAGGCCATGCAATGTATGATCCTGTTGTATAAAAAGTCCAGGAGAAAACACTAGAGACACAAAGTAGATTAACAGTAGCTACAGGCTGGGGGAGGATGCAATGGGGAGTTCACAATGTGGGGCGGCCATAAATGAGCATCCAGTTTATTTTAGATGAAAGTAGTCTGGAAGCATATAGTGGAGATTGTATACTTGTAAATATACTGAAAAACACTCACTTATATACCTCAAATGGGTATTTTTATGGTACATGGATTATATGCCACTTGTTTAAAAAATGTGCTCTTCTTTTTTCAGACCCATTATTTATTTATTTAAAGATTTATTTTATTTATACAAGAATCGGGGTATAGGCTAGAGGCGTGGGAGGGTGAGAGGACCCACCAGAGACAGAGTGGGGAACAGAACAGGCAGACTGATGAAATACACTGCTGAGGGGAGCAGCGGGCGAGACAGGAGAGGTCTGCTCGCTGTGTGGGTTGCTCCGAGACCGGCAGGGTTCAAACTGGTGCTGCAGAGGCTGCGTCAGCTTCACAGCGCTGCACTTAACCGCCTACGCTACCAGGGAGGCCCCAGATCCATTATTTTATATGCAAGATGCAATTTGCGTATATGCAAATAGGATTATAACAAGAGGAGAAAAAGCCTAGTGTTTGGTCTTGCCCATTTAAAAGCCATTTTCCCCTCTTTGTCTGGGTTTTTCATTTCCATCTTCTTCATATCTTTTCTTTCTCCTCTTTTTGAAGCAATACAATGATCTCTCTTTGGAGCTACCATTTGCTTTTTCAGACAGTTCTTGACAGCCTGCACATATTTATACTTATTTAACCCGTACCCCCTACTCCCTCTCCAGCTCTAAGACAGGTTCTTCTCTTGAGGAATGAAGTAGAACAAGGCCCTTTGTCAAGGGTGGCATGCTTAGACAACCTCTGGGAATAGATCACTTAACAAAGGGAGGTGGAGCTATTTCCTCTGGAAACAGCTTTTAGATAGTTTTATCTTCAAGGTTTGGATTATGTGACCTCAAATAACTGCTAAATGGCACTTCACTCACTCATATGAATGTGAGTTTTTTCTTGTTCCTATCAATAGATCCCTTCAGTTAAGAATTTAATTGCCTCATGAAACTGAGAGTGATTTACTTCAAAATATATCAGGTACTTTTTTTCTAAAGGGAGTGTGCTATTAGGGTGATGAAAACATGTCCTAAAACCAGACTGAGGGGATGGTTTGTAAATTTACTAAAAATCATTGAATTGTACACTTAAAGTGAGTGAATTTTATGATACATAAATTAAATTTCAATAAAGCTGTCTAAAAACTGAAAATAAATAAATCAGCGGGGTAGAAAAGATGGAGTGGGTGGAGGTAGAGAGAAAGCAACATGGAGCTGAGGTTGACAATGGGAGAACTGCAGGACCAAAGGCAAATGTAGTGGCTCCTGAAGTCTGGTGCCTAGTGCCCCAACCCCGTCAGGGCACCCTGGGCGCACAAGTGGTGGCTGATAAAGACTATTGACTAAATCTCTCCAAGGCACTTCCCTTAGCATAAGAACACTGCTTGGAAAGAGTGTGAAGATTCCTCAAAAGACTAAATATGGATTTATTATATGACCCAGCAATTCTACTCCTAGGTATCACCCAAAGAACATAAAAACACTAGTTTGCAAGGAAACCTACACTCCTATGTTTACAGTAGCACTATTTACAATATCCAAGATAAGGAAACAACCTAAATGCTCCAGAACAGATGAGTGGATCAAGAAGATGTGGTGTATCTACACAGTGAAATATTACTCAGCGATAAAGAAGACAAACTGTTATTTGCAGCAACATGGATGGAACTGGAGGGGATTATTCTAAGGAAAGGGAGCCAGAAGGAGAAAGATAAATATTGGATAGTTTTACTTACATGTGGAATACAGAGAAACCAAACAAAGGATCAGACAAAGACAAACTGTAAGACTGACCCTTGAAAGCAGACTGTAGATCTGAGACCTTCAGGAAGGGAGAGAGAGGGTAGAGAGTATGGAGGGGTGGGGTGTGAGGAGCGTGCCAGAGTGGTAGAGGACTGTGGGTACATTGGTGGTGGGAAAACTGTTGTGACCACACCTGAGGGGAGAAATCCTATATTGTGAATTTACAAACAAGGATGGTTAAAAACAAAACAGCACGACTTGCCCAAAGTAGTTCCTCTGTCCCTAGGGACAGCTCACATCCAAAGACCAGATAATGAGAGGATGTAACGCCCACCCTCACTCCAATGTTTCAAGGCAGGAAAAATCCCTGAAGGGCCATCCCGACCCCAGAGAGTCCTGAATTGGCTGAAGGCTTTGTCAAATCCACTATATAGGCCACCACTTTCCTCTGCCTTGATGCTGATCCCAAACTTACCTGCACCCACCCTGCTGCTTTGGAGACCTTTAGGACAGATGCTTATTATATATCCGATGTTTATAAATGGTTAGAAATGTAAATACTAAGAAGGGTCAAACCTGAAAGTATCTCAAAATGTAGTACCACAAATTCTAAGAAAAATTTATCTGGTGTTTCATAGACCCTGGAGCCAATAATAAATTTGTTATTTCATGAATTCTAAGTCAAAAATCCAACTCATCATTTATTGATGCTTTCCTTTTTCTTTTATAAGAACTGGAGATACATTTACCCATCTGTTTAGATGGATTTGTTGAACTAAGAAGGTCTCTTTCCCCCCTGACTATCCAATAGTTCCAAGAGTGTGTGGTCTCTGCCAAGCATGAAGAAAGGAAAACAAGGAAATCTGAGAGTAATGAGACTCTCAGAAAAGCAAAGAGATGCCAGGAAATTCTGTACCCACACTTGAGTTTAGAGTCCATTTGTTTCCTACATTTAATATAATTGTACCCTCTGCTAGAAAGCCTGCAGGCAGGAGGATAATAAGATTTCAGTGATTATTTAAAGTCACTGATACTGTAGCATTTTAGACAGCATTCCACATATTCCATGTGCTACAATCAAAAAGATATCTGGAAAATCCCCTTGCCTAAGGGACTCCAGGAGCCACCAATTATCTAAAAATGCTCTGCTTAAAAAAAAATCCCAAATCTTATTATAAGTCTCTGGTTATCTTAGCATTATTACTGCCCAATGGCAATATCATTACAATATCCAAGATATGGAAACAACCTAAATGCCCCAGAACAGATGAGTGGATCATGAATAACATGAATGCTGGTATTATACTAAAATTCCTCAGCCAGAGAAATGTACACTATTGATTTTCTTATGCTAGGTTCAACTCATGGACCAAGTACCATGTGTTGGTATGCTCCAAAGTCCTATAATATGTTTCAAACTGCCTTGGCTTATTTATTTGGGCTTTCCAGTCTCTTAGTGTCTCCATTTGTAAGCATACCTATCTTCATCAATCTCTCCTGCCTACCATTCTGGTTCCTTCTCCTGCTTCTGATCTTGTCTCTCCCAATTGACATGGTACCTCCATAAAGGCAACATTTACTCACAAGACAAAGTCCCCTCCTACTTGTAAGTTTCCCCCATAGGCTGGCCTCTGTGCAAGCTTTTCCATAACCTCAAACCGAGAGTGTCAGGAAATGCAGTCCAAATGCAAGATGGGAAGGGAACACAAGCAGAGAGGAGCCCAGTTAGAATTCAAGAAAATTAGACCCCAAATGATGTGCAGAAGTAGCAAACATCATTTACTCCAGCACGATGCTAACTATTACATAATCATTTTACAAGTTATTTGGCATAAACAATACCACCTTTTAGCTCATAACTGTGGTGAATCTTTAACTTTTAAAGAATATGCATGTGTTCAAAATGGTAAAGTAGGAATTTTCTATTGTCTTCCTGTAAAAGCTTCAGATTTCAACAATCACCCATAGGAGAGAGCACCTTGGTGGAAATCCATATGCTTTGTATACCACAAGAGCAAGAGTCCAGATGTTCTAGCTCACCAGTGGACAAAAATGAGTCTAAGACTCAACCACTGCAGAGGGTAAGAGGAACACATTCCCTTTACCCAAATTCTCTGTCTCTCAAGGCATAGTTTAGCACCAAGTGAGACCATCTCACAAGCAATTTTTCCTATGGGGGAAACTGAGTGTGTTGACACAAGGCTTCCACCAGAGACCCATTTCTTTCTTACTCTGTCTAGAAAACTACAGTGCGCTTCAAGACTAAGGAGCAAGGAGAGGCAGCAAGAAAAGTAGCCAGAGCTCTCAGAGGGCTACTAGGGACATGGATCCTATTAACTGCACTGTCAACTCCAACAAGAAGCCCACACATGAGTCACTGAGGACACTGATCCTTCTGCTAACCCAAAAGCTCCCTGCCACACTCTGAGCACCCCAACTATACAATCTGCACCTGAGGCCCCCTCTCTGTGTGCAGTCCCAGTGGTGGTGGAGCAGCAAGTCTCTGCAGGTGACTAGTGTGCAAGTGCAGCGAGCTGCCTAACTCAGGTCAGGAATGCACATGTGCACTTGCACATTCAGTGCTACCTCACAGAAAGCAGGAGGAGACAGCACGTTCCTGTATGACTTTGCATCACCAAGAGAAGACAGACCTACAATCTTTAGACTTCCTCCCACCAGAAGGAACAAGATGTGTGGAGCACGTGTATCCATTAAAAAGAGAAAACCTCATAGTCCCTAACAGGGCAGACAGAAGATAATTCGCTCCTTAGGTGAGTCAGTAAAGACTGGAGGACATAAATACTTCTCAAATGCAGAAAGCAATCCAAGACTTTAAGGAACATGGAAAATCAAAGAAACATAACACCACCAGAGGCTTGACAAATTTTCTAGTAACTAATCCCAAGGAAATGGAGAGTTGTGATTTGCCCAAAGAAGAATTCAGAAAAGTAGTTCTAAGGAAGCAGAATGAACTACAACAAAACAGAAAGACGATTCAGCAAAAATACAGAAAATAAGTTTTCAATTACAAATAACATATGATCAGCATATAGAACTTTAAGGTAGTGACTAAAACTCCACCAGGGGCACCCACAATTAATATTTTTGATTTTAACCTCTCAATCTTTTTTCTAAGTTATACTGAGATCAAATTATACATGTTATTTTATATTAAGCTTTTCAAGTAAAATTGTATTACAAAGGTTTCCCAACATTAATAAAGATTCTCATAAATCTTTAACGTTTACATATATTTAGTGTGACTATAAAATAACTCATTTGACAATATACTCCTTAGTGATATTTTTGTGTTTTTAAATAAGACCGAGGAAGGCCTCCCCGGTGGTGCAGCGGTTGAGCACTGGGTTGTGAAGCTGCCCGCAGCCTCTGCAGCGCCGGTTCATTCCCCAGCCGCCAGGTTGAGGGTACCACATGGTGCGCAGACCTCTCCTGCCGCCCGCTGCTCCCCTCAGCAGTGTACTTCGGTCCTTCTGCCTGCTCTGTACCCCGCTCTGGCTCTGGTGAATTCTCTCACCCTCCCGCGCTTCTGACTGTACCCAGTGCTTGTATAAATAAATAAATCTTTAAAAACAAACAAACAGACAAATAAATAAATAAATAAGAGTGAGGAGAACACCTTGCAAATATCTTTGTCTGCATTTTGGAATGTGCCTTTGTGTTCCATTCCTAAAAAGGAATATTGGACAAGATTTGGTGAGGAAAGAATGCACTCATCTGTGCTCCAATCAACAGTCTCATGCAGGATGTCCAACTCTATCTTCACAAGGATTAGCATCACTTCTTACTCTTTTCTATTCATAAACTTGAACATCTTAAATGTTTAGCTATTTGTAATTAATCTGTGTGATTCTTTATAAGCCTTGTTCATTAATTATACAAGGTTAAGCATCTTCTTATTGGTAAAAATTAGTATGAACAATTAGTATGATAAAGATATGAATCCTGGGGTCTCTGAAAATTTTTAAAATGTTTTTTAGTCTCTTAATTATATTTTCCATATTTTGTCCCCTGCAGATGTTTTCAATTTCATTAAGTAATTAATCCGTCCACATTCTTTCATTATATCTTTTATTGATGAAAGATCTGTCCTTTTCCAAAAACCTCACAAATATTTCTTCCTAGGGGATTTCCTTGGTTTGATTTGCTATTTTACATCAAGTATTTAATCTATCTAGAATTTATTTTAGAGGGTTGTAGACTAGTCTCAGGTTATGAAACTGGCATTTGAGTCCAGTATACTAGGTGGCGGTTTATTTTAACTGCTATAATCACCATTCTTAGAGTATTTTTATTTGTTTTGATCTTGTAGCTCATGTTTCCTCTTTTGCTAAAAGTGAATAAAAAGCTGTACAATCTAGGATCTGATAATTAACACTAAGACTCCAGGAATACGGACAAGGACTTTGCAAGTGAAGGAAACAAGAGATGAGAAGAGAGAAGAAGCGAGTAGCTTGGGGAGCTTTGAAGAGCCAGTGACTGGGCTGTGGTGCTCAGGCCCCAGGTGGAGGGAGATGGAGCCACACCCTCAGCATGGCCAGACCATGGAGGACCCTGACTTGAGTCTTCATCCTACTACTGGCAGAGACACATTTCTGAGCACAGCAATTTCATATCTGGGCATATGTTGTAGAAGGCACTCCAGTGCCAAGACTAGCCTGGAGGAAAAGTCCTGGAGCCATGGGAGGTGCTCTTTCAACAGGCGGCAGAGAGCTGAACCAAGCTGCCCAAAGGAGCAATCAAGAGGAAAGAAGAAAAGACTATGAGGGATCATGGGAAAAGGATTGCCAAAACTGGGTAGCTGGTTAGATGCTGGGTGGGAAGGGAGAACAGGAGGTGGGGAGAATGTTTTAGAGAGTGATGTGTGAGTCTGTTTAGTGCCATCCTACCAACTAGGAGACTATATAACCTTATGTAACTGGTAAATAAGGGATATAAGAAGCAACAGATGAATTTAAAATAGGTCATACATGTGTGAACTGAAGAATAAACACAAGACTTTTACCAATTAAGAAAAAGGAATGTTAATAAAAATTTCTATTAAAGAAATATAAATTCAACCTCTGCCTCTGTGTGTGTGTGTGTGACTGAGCTTAGGTCAACACAAGTCCTCTCCACGGTTGCTGCTACTGAAATTGGCTAAAGGATGCTCACTGTTCTCTTGGGTCAGTAAGCTACAATGATTCAAACTTAAATAACCGAGGGCATGGTCCCCAGTGCACGGGAAAAGTCCCTCCATGGCAGAAAATGAACCAAGATATGAAGAGCATATAAGGAGAAACTGAGACAGATCGAGAGAGAGAATGAATAAGTACAAAAGAGAAACAATAGTGGCTGATGAAATTCTGGAGCCCACTTCTACTCAGTATTACTCTCTTGCAAATACAAACGTTATGCTGGCTTCTGGTGTGGGCATCCAGGTAGAGGATGGTGCAACGAATCAAGAAAAGCAGTACAGGAAAAAGAAAATGTTTTGGGAGAGAAGGGAAAAAATGCAATTAGATCATGTGGCTAATACAATGCACATGAAAGGTACTGATACAAAAGCATATAGAACTTTCATTTTATTCATTTTTCATATATACCTTGTTGGCTTTTGTATTGAAATATTTCCGAATATTGTAAAATACAAATTCTTATTTAGCAACTACCAGAAAATTTTTTATTAATATATGCTGCTTTGCATTTCTAAAAGTGAATTGCTTGGAAAAGCATCAAGAAATTGTCAGTATTACTTTTACAAGGATTTGGAATTTAAATGAATAAGTAGAAGTATCCTCGAACACAATTACATTTGCTAATAGTTAGAGACCTGAGTCTCAGCTGAGGTCCCTCATCCTCTGTGACCTTCCCCTTTCATTCACCAGGTACAGAGGGAAGGAGGCCGCAGGAGACAGGGCATAGGGAAGGACTGGGGCAGTAACAGAGAGGGAAAAAGTGAGAGCCTGTCTTCTTCATGGGAAAGAAATTTGTGGGCTACTTGGAACAAAAGTGGCTCCTGGAAACTCTGGCATTTGGCATCATAATGGAAATCTCCGTGTGAAATGGGTACATTTCAGGACATGCAGCAGATCTGGCTGCCCTCCATTGGAGCCCCTGTGGCAGCACAATCTTCCTGCCCGTGCCAAATCCAAACAAAAGGAACCCACAGCACTCACGAGCTCAGTGTGTCTCTAAATTCCTCCATATGCCTACAGTGGAATTTCAATCAAAATCAGCTTATCCTTTCTTTCCCCTTGCAATCCGCGCAGGCTGCCAGCCATCTCAGCCCCACAGCCATGGAGTAGATGGGGCGGGTATGAGAAGGGCAGTTGTGCATTTGGAGATTTTTTAAGCACAGCTTCAGGTTTACAGCAAAACTGAGTGGAAGCTACAGAAACTTTCCATATAATCCCTGCCTCCACACATGCACAGCCTTCCCCATTATCAGCATCCCCTGCAGAATGGTGCATTTGTTACAACTGATGAACTTACAATGGCGCATTGTCATTACCTTTGGGTTCACTCTTGATGCGGGACCTTCTGTGGGTTTGAACACATGGATAACGACATACAGAGTTTTAGCGCTCTGAAAAGCCTCTGTGCTCTGCGTATTCATCTCTCTCTCCACCCAGCCACTGGAAACCACTGATCCTTTTACCGGCTCCAGAGATGACTCATTGCCTTTTCTAGAATGTCACATAGACGGACTCATACAGCATGTCACCTTTCCAGACTGGCTTCTTTCACTTAACAGGCTTTTAGCCTTCCTCTGAGTCTTTTCATGTTAAATGCAGTTGTTTTTTTTTTAATTTTTTTTTCTTTCTTTAAAAAAAATACACTCACTGTCTGTACCTCCATAACTGTTAGGCTCAGAACCTGTGAGGCTGCCAGCCCCACATCTCAGCCTGTGGTTCACTGACCCAAGGTCAGAGCAGGGCATATGGGCCTGGAGCAAAGGGTGCAGGGAAAGGGCCAGTGAGATGATGGCTGACAGTATGGCTCCTTCTAGGGACATGTGCTTCTCAGCGTTAATATGTGGATGGTACAGGCTAGGGGGACATCGTGGGTACTGGATGCTGAATCCTTATTCCTCTACTTCTAGCTCCTGAATAAGATACTTCCCAGCCTGCTCCTACTTAGCACCCAGACACCAATAGTCCTTCAGCCCCACTGGAACTTCCAATCCATCTTTCCCATCTAACATCTGTTCACAGTCCCTGGCCAACTACTTGTTCTCCTGCTCCCTTAATCAGCACAAATTCCACAATCATTAGAATCACTCCTTCCATATATTGCTGTTCTTCTCCTCATCCTGTCTTTTTTGCAAAGTCATGACCCTGGTTCCACCCAGCCCTCTACCTGCCCTGCGCCTACACTGTGTAGCTGAACATGGTGGTGGAAAGTCACACAAGCGCACTGACTGGTCCCGCTTTAAATTCTAACCACGCAGGCACTAGATGCTGACCCTGGCAACTGGATTCTATTTCCTGGTCACTTTTTCTGGTTCCTTCCAACAAATATTTCACAACTTCTCCTCTCCTTAATCTCTGTTATCCAAGATTCTCAGCACAGATGATTTGGTTGGATTCCTCCTCTCTTGAGAAAATTGAAAATATTGGAAGAGAATTTCCAGTCTTCTCACTACAGCTACTTGTCCCAAGTACCCTGGCTTCTTTCCCTTTCATGGACAGCTCCAACCAATTTTCTAGATCAGTCTGCCAGTGCACCATGCCCTCTCCACTACTCAGGGACCCCATTTGAACCTAAAGCCATCTCTGATGCTCAGTGCATACTCAAGACACAAGATTAACTGAAAAACATACACAGAGCTGGCCTGACCTATGTCCCAAAGCTCTTTTGTCCAGGAATTCTAGTATACCCAGTCACCTTGGCAGGAAGGCACAGAGGATAGTGCCAGTCACAAGACTGGTATCTTTAATAGGAAAATAACAACAATTTAGATGACTTTTCAGTTTTTTCATGTGTTTAAGTATCTTTAAAAATATTTTCCCTTGTTACAGAATTTGTGGTTGTTAAATCACTCATTTTGGGAATAGATATTGCAAGTGATCATCCCTAATACTTCAATGTCTTCTAGACTTTTCTGTAGGCAGTCACTAAGCAAAGCATAAACAAAGATAGAAACACACATGCTTATACGTGTGCACACATGTGGGCCAAGCTTGATGAGTGGAGCCTAAAGGCAGGATAAAGAAGCCAGCCTCTCTTATCTCATGCGGCTGTCAGCAGCACAAAGATAGCATCTTCTAATGATTTTAAAAACCAAGCCCTTGGCTCAGTCTTATTACCACACCAATAGTGAATGGAGTGCTTCTTCCAGTACCCTGCAACTCACTGCCTCTGAAAGTGGATCATGTCAGACCAATTCACAGTCAAGGGCGATCTCAGCCTTACAGTGGATATTACTCTCAGACGGGTCCTGCTTATGGATAAAATTACAAAATAACCACAATGCTTGTACAGGTGTAACCAGTCCTGCCCAAGGATTGGTACCACAGACATCTAGGATTCCAGAGCAGATGGGGCTATCCCTGCAAGATGTTAGCACAAATGGGTTGCTAGAAAAACACACAGTATTTCCTTAGATCTTTAAAAAACTGCAAGTCTGCCACATTTATTAAGACAGGCAATGCATGACTCTATCAGTTCTCCATCAGACCATATCAGTTGACAACATACAATGTGCAATGCAAGTCCAGAACTGCAATTCAGTGCCAGGGAGGCAGAATCCCTGCTTCTCTCTGAGGGAGGCTTATCAGAGCATTTTCCAGGTTGAAAGGCTGTGGTCTACTTAGAAATATGCTACGTTTGATCTGTGGCTCTTAAATGTATCTTATGATATACAGTGATGGTACTAGAATTTGACCTTGTAGATAATAAAGCAAAAAAAAAAATTAGCCTCACTGCCTTAGTATTGGGAGTTGTATTTAGGCTGTACTCTGGGGGGCCACCAATGGCCCAAAAGACACATCGTTCCAGTTTATATAACTGATGCCTCTGAATGTTTATTATCCTAGTGATTGTGACATCAAATATAAGCCAGCACACACCTTACACAATCATAGCACAAATGTCGAAATAAAAATTGCCTAGGCATTCACACGCTGCCAGTAAAATGCTACTTGAAGCAAGATAGTAAGGAATAGAACATATAACCCCCACACGCTTGTGCTAACTGCTTTTGTCCTCAGTGATTATTTAACCTCAGATCACAACTATGTGTTTCTGAGGCGTTACTTCCTAACATTTCTGGACTTGAAAGGGATTGTTTCAAAAAGTGCAGCAGGCTTTAAGTTGTTTATTGCAATCAAAATAAGCCTTCTCTTTGCTTCCCTTACTAGGAACATTGTTTTCACCAAGAAACAGTGAAGTACTGGCTATTGGGAGCCACACACTATGTGCCATGCTACAAAGTCTTGGGCAGAGCTGCCTGAGGGCCCGATGGGGTCAGGGCATGGCTGCCAGGAGCAAGGATTTAGTACAATCACTTCTCACCATGGCCGTGGGGACCAGCAGAATAACGCAGAGGAAACTTAGTTCCAATGACCTGGATGCACGAAACAAAGAATTAGGAAAAAGAAAAGAAAAAAGCTCCTCTGGTGGGAACTGAGGTCCTGCCTTATATTTGAAAACCACAGTTGTGCAGGTAAAGCTTAGAAACTGAAAGACGTGAGGACAAACCCAGGTTCTCTCACTTCAGCACAGTGACTGTATGCAAGTCTGTTTTCTATTTGCCTTTAGAATTCCCTTTATAACAATAAACAGCATAATTCTATTTTACAGGCTAAGTAAAAATCTTGAACTATTTATTAGCTTGGAAAAGCATATGGTATGTTCATAAAGATGAAACACTGAAGAGCTCTGCCATGAGAATTCCTTTCCAATGTGTTTGTAATGTGTGGGGGAAGTAGAAAAATTAGTTATTTATTTTATTTTGAAAATTTTAAGGGCTTCCTGTAAATATGTTATGGAAATGACGGAATTAAAAGAAAAACAAAGGATAAAGCATTCTCTGTAGTGGATCATCAATCTTAAATATATGCAACATCCAAAGTTTCATTCTGCTGTGGTCCTTGAATATGGAAGTGAATTGGAAATCCTGCAAAGCAAGTGTTACCTTGTAATACATCTCTGAGACTAAAAATATGTTCAAGTTATTTTGAACTACATATCATATTATTCCATACCATTCAACACTGTTGAGTATGCTAGGAAAACATGACCATTTTAGAATCCTTTATATTCTTCCCCCATCAGGAACAGGTGTAGACATGCCTTATGATATTAATCTTACCTACTGGATTCTAAGATGAGAGCGGATGAGATATTGAGAAGATAAAGTATAATTGACAATGACAGTGGGCACTTACGATTTTTTTTAAAGATTTATTTATTTATACATACAAGAGCTAGGGTGTAGGCTAGAGGTGTGGGGCGGTGAGAGGATCCACCAGAGACAGAGTCGGGAGCAGAACAGGCATAATGACTGAAATACACTCCTGAGGGGAGCAGTGGGTGAGTCAGGAGATTTCTGCTGCGCCATGTGCGATAGCTCCCTGGACGGGGATCAAACTCTTGCTGCAGTGGCTATGAATTGCTTCATAGTGCTGAGACTTAACCCCATTTACCACCAAGGAGGCCCCACACTTAGCATTTTTTAAGGGAGCTACTGATTACTAATTATTCTGGTTAAATATTCTTTGAAACATTTTTAAAAACCATGTGGATTAAAATATTTGAGTTTAGCGCTCTCTTTAAAATAATTACTCTTAGAAAACACCCAATCTGGTGGCTTAGATTATAAAAGAGCTTTGAAACAAACACACACACACACACACACACACACACACACACGAACATACTAATGCCTCACACTGGGGAGGATTTCCCTAGTTGTGACCACAAGGTGCTTTCATATGCTTTTTCTCACTTGGGCCTGTGGCAATCTGGTGAGGACTCAGACCAGGGATCTGCAAACTGATTGCACAGAGGTTGGTGGATGGCAGGCGCTCTCCAATTCCCAAACCACATGAGAAACACATCACAGAATCTCATCCATAGCAGACTACCAGACAATTGCCTCTAGAGATTATTGGAGACACTTTTTGAAGTTGTGGAAGAAAGTGTGCCTTTAATATATCCATGATTACATCAAATTCTCAGGGGGGAGAGGCTGGCACATGACAGAACAAATGGGGTTCCCTGGTTAGACCTCAATGAAGATCAGAGAAGGCTGGGCAGGGCTTTATTTCCTTTCAAGGCAGAAGGAGCATCTCTTTACATTTAAATCCCAAGTAGCAGGGGCCTCCCTTGTGGCACAAGGGGTTAAGCACCACACTATGAAGCAATCTGCAGCCTCTGCAGCACGAGTTTGATCCTCGGCCGGCCAGGGAGCTACCCACATGGCGCAGTAGACCTCTCCTGTCTCGCCTGCTGTTCCCCTCAGCAGTGTACTTCAGTCAATCTGTCTGTTCTGTTCCCCACTCTGTCTCTGGCAAATCCTCTCACCACCACCCCCACACCTCCGACCTGTACCCCAGTTCTTGTATGCATAAAAAACTAAATCTTTAAAAAAAAATAAATTCGAAGTAGCAGGTTGCCTGGTGTCAAACACTTCCCTAAAGAGCCTTAAATGCAAGGCTTGAACTCAGCATCTTCTACAAAGGGAATGAATTCTACTGCCTTCTTCAGTGGATTCACAAGCTTTTGGTTTCATCCAGGAATCACATTCCATTCTTAACACCAGAAGATGCTGAGTTATAGATGTCATAAATCGAAGCAGATGAGAATTCAGGAAGCAAGCACTCCTGGAAGTGAAATAGCAGGTACCTTTCGTTCCTGCAGAATATACTCAGGAAAGCCCCAGAACACAGAGACTGAACCACAAATACAGCAATACTATTTTCCTTACATTTTTAAGATAAGAGATGACCAAAAATTTAAATGTACAAATCTGAACATACATAAAATTTTTTTTATTGCCTTCACCTGCCCGTATCCCACTTCCTAATACTGCAGGCCCCACCTCCTAAAAGTCTACCACATCAGAAATAGATTTTTAACATGAATTTGGGGACACAACTATTCAGACCATAACCACTACAATGAGTTAAGTATTTGACTACACATTCTTCCTAACACCTCTACGAAGAATAATTTGTCCACCTTCCACATGACAGTACTGAAGGACGCATGTCTATTACTTCTAGGAGGTGCCTTGACTGTGCTAACTGCAAACCTCTTTGGGATTACAGTACAGTGCAATCCCAGGTGTCCGCTGCTCCGGTTCCTTCCAGTTCCTGAGTGCCCCCCTAGACTCTGTCATTCTCTACACCAGCCTGGACACAGAGTTCAGCTCTTCTTAGAGTTCACCAAAAAGAAAAGCATTAATGAGCAATGAGACTCAGCAGAGGCTCCTAAGGACCCAGGCGACGACCTTTCACTGCACAAACATCACATGTGACTTCAGTCCTCAGGAGACAGCTCTGAGCTTGCTCCAAAGTCCTTCTGTGTCCCATGATCAACGGAGGTTTCCCTTTCCCCCCATTCACTTCTGCTCTCCTGGTTTCTCCTCCTTGGATAGCTCTCATTTCCCTCTCAATTGTATGGAGTAATGTACTCAGTCCTACAACTTCTCCTACAGTCTCCTTCCCTAATGCACCTCCAAGATCCTTAAAACATGAGTGCCTCCAGTTACAGAGCCCAATGCACTTAGAAACCAGAGAGGGGTTAAATAACTCCCATAAAAAGTAGTTTAGGTCTACACCAGTAATCTCGACAACTGTGTCCACAAACAGCTTGCCTGTTAGAAGGAGGGCTCGGCCACCCAAACTTGCCATCTCCCACCAGTTCCCCCATCAGATCTGTACAGCACTAATCTTCTGGGAAGTTCCTTGATCATTTAAATGTTTCCCCCACCTGGGTATACTGAGCTTCGTGAGTGCAGGTCCTTATCTAATTTGTTTTCTGCATTATTTGCAATGCTTAGGAAGAGTCTGCCACCTAGTAGTTGCTCAGTACATTTTTTTTTCTGAATAGATTAACAAATAAATCAATGAATAGGGGCCTGAAAGAATTATGCTGAATATCAGGGATCCTGGATATTGGTGTGCAGCCAACAAGTGTGCAACTGAGTGAGAGATGACCTCCATAACACATTGATTCTGACGAAATTTCATTCCTCCCTGTGTGGAGTTCTAGAAGGTGTTTTCAAAACCTGGAAGTAGAGGATCTACATGCAGAGAAGCTGCTCCATAGTCCTGATACTAGTCCCACAATCTTGAAGATCCTAGTTTGCCTGAAAAATTCATCCCTCTTCATCAAGGCTGAACTTACTGCATCTCCCTGGCAACGCGAATCCCTCCATCACTGATGCTCCCCAGCATACTGGGGAAGGCTCAATGTCTGCTATTTGCATGATGTCATTTAACTGGTCTACAATAACTTGTGTACATACATTTACACTTGGCCCAAAGACAGTGAGCCACACGAGTCAGTGCTTATATTGTATCATCTCACATAGAGTCTAGATATAGTTCTCTGCTGAATGAATTAGTAAATTTCAGGAGATAGGTACACTGCTATTGGCTTCTGAAAACTACTCACATGCATGGTGTGATGTATGTCATTGGGCTGTAATTAATGTGATGGCTGAAAACCAAAGGATGCTAACTCACACAATAGGCTCCTTGGCATAACCTGCCAAGAGGAATCACCTTTCCATGGTTTTGAAAAGTCTTAGATATGAATCCTTATTGATTCTTCGGGGTCATTTAACAACAAAAATCTTTTCCATAGTAGTTCCATGCTTAAAAAAAGGCTTGAAAGACTCCTATTTCCATGTCAAATCTTTGTTAGCCAGGGCTTTGTGCCAACCACTGATTTGAGACAATGAATCTGTGTTTACTTTAGTTGAGATTAGAGAATGTGTCAGCAGTCATCTTATCTAAGATGTCAGCTTTGGGTCTCATTGCCCTTGAGCACTGGTTGGGTTGAAAGATTAGTAAGAATGCCTTGAAGCGATTTGTTAGAGGAGGTTGGTCACAGACATGCCACATTTCTTGTCACTCGTCATGTCTCTTTATGTGCATCAACAGGAGTCATTTATTCTGTGTTTTTAATGGGACCATATCTTGAGATTCACCTCAATCATCTCCTTCTACATATAAATGAAGACCTAAACTCAATGGGAGCATTCTCTAGTAAATGTTCCAATGCCCTCCCTCTTTTCCCATTGATATGTCAAGAGTTACTTTGTGAGGAATACTGGAGATGGACCAAGTTGGCTTTCTTTACATCCTGATGGAAGTCATAAGTCCAGGCTCATGTAAAATCATGTGTGGTTGATGACAAATGTCTTGATTTGGCATCACTTTGCTGTTTCTCCTTAGTGGTGACAACTGAATATTAGAAGCATTGTCTGGAAAGTCTTGCTACCCAAAAGGTAGTCCTTACATCAGTAGCATCAGCATTACTTAGGAGTAGCTGAAATGCAAATACAACCCCCTTACTTACTCAGGTCTACTGAAGCAGAATGTCTTTTCAAGGGGCCTGAGAAACTTCATTTTAATAAAATCTCCAGGTGATTCTTAAATGTGTTCAATGTTGAGATCTGCTCTCCTAAAACTCCCACATAGATTTCTCAGTCATACATCCCAGAAGATTGAAATCTGAAAGCTGGAACAAACAATAATTTTCTGCTCCCTAAAAGAGAATTCTACACAGGTTTTGCCCCAGGATAACTGCAAAGGAGACTTAGTAGGTAAACATCTGGTGAAGGAGGAGTAAGACTGATAGAGGCATTAGAAATTCAGTGCGAGCAGGTGGTTCTTCTTAGTTTCTAGAGTTTCTACTCAGGGGTTTGGGGTAATTTCCATAAAAAGTCACTCTAACCTTAAAAAGAAAAGAGGGTTACTGGTGATGGGGTGCTCAATTTAGCCTGCTTCCTCCCTCCAACACTGTGCTATAGTTAACAGTACTGTGCTGCACACTTCAACATTTAACAGGGCGAATCTTGTGTTGTGTTGTTACTACAATTAAAAAAAATTCCATAATCTCTTTCCTCTGTCAGTTTTTGATTAAAGAATTGAGTCCATTGAGTTTCAGGGTACTCTGAAGATGTGAAAGTGCTCTGTCCCTGGCAGTGAGAACTGTGGCGAGCAAACAAGCACAATTAGCAGAGTGTATTGATATCAGATGAGCAACTCACAACTTCTACATTCTACTCTGGTATTAACTCCCAACACTGTCTTTTCAAGGTTTAGGCCCCATGATGAGAATGTGAAGGCATAGTACATTTAATTTTTTTAAAAGGCTGGTGGGGAGAAAAAGAAACAAGATACAATTTCAACGATGAGTGGGAAAAAAAATTAAAAAAGAAAAGCCCACAAAGATGGTAAATCATGATGTGGGTAGTAAAACTAACTTGAGGATCTTGTATAATAACCCCTGACAGATCTAGACCTATAAATTCAGCTTGAAACTATGAAGACCTGCTGACATTGCAACTTCAGGGCATTATTCAAAATCTACTCAAGTAATTTTTTCAAGGAAAGTCAATTTACCCAAGAAGAGATATAAAAACCTAAGAGAGCCATCTGGTGGCTTGTGTACCTGCTAATTAAAATCCTCTTGGACACAAGAGTGCTGCCCTGTGGACCATCACTGGAGCAAATGGCACAATGCCAATCATTTGACAAAAATCATTGTGATGCTGTATAAAAACCAAATTGTGTAATTTACGCCCAACTAAACCAAAAGTAAGAATGGGGCTGCTTAAGATGATATTATTTTCTCTACCTGCTCTGAAAAAGAAGCCAAATAATGTGTCTGAAAAATGAAAAGCTGGGGTTTGAACTCTATTTCAAGATTGCATTTTCACAGCGAGATCACGTATTCAAAAAAATACAAAACTAGAAAGCAATCCTTCAAAATGAATCAAAGATTCACCAAAATGATGCATGGCTTTAATTAGCTTTATATCTTGCTCCTAAAGACAAGTAGGAGAGTAGGGTGGAAAGATATAGCTTCTGCTCAGAAGAACAAAAAATTCAAATCCTAAGCACTGTCAATAAAATAATTTTATATTTAACATAACTTTTCTTTTAGGTCTATAATCTTACACTCAAATTGTTAATGGTTTCAATCAGTGTGTATTTCTTCAAATACTTAACATTTCTTTCTCTGTAATAATTTTTTTTATGTGGAAAATCTAATGCATTAATTACTCTCACTAGGAAGGAGGTAAGATCGCTTTAGAATTTCTGATAATTGTCTGAGTAAGCGTGGTTCCTTGGTAACAATATATTTTCATAAACTTTTCTTCTAAAGCTTCCATTGCTCCAACTTTTCCCAGCACCAAATACATTACTGGAAATATATACATATATATTTTTTTATATAAGAAAAATCTAGTTCTTTATATGAAAGCCTAATTATACTGATTTCACTGGCAACGATGAAGAACAAGCAGTTAAGAATTCCTCATTACTGCTTTTCTTAGTTCATTGTTAAAGAATAAATTGGCTACAAAATTATACCAGAAACTTGGTGTAAATGTTGAAATTGAAATGCAATTTTTCAAATTACTTACAATATCAATACAGAGACTACTTTAAAATATGTCTCCTATCTATAATTTAAATGAAATATAATATTAAAATCTATGAAGTATACATTGTCACTGGACTATTGTTAAATGAATAGCATTTTTTTAATTTAAACAATTTAAATTAATTTAAACAATTTTGGTTTACTTATTATTGTGGTTGAGTTGGAGAAACTGAAATTTACTGTGGTCCATAAGTAGAAATAATGTAAATTATATATTTGTTAGCTTAAAATACTCTAATCATATTAAGCACAAGGTTCATCTTTATTGAATTGTTTTCTTTAAGTGAGTTTAAACTCTAATTGTTACTTGCTATATGTTTATTTTCTTTGAGCATTAAAATATGTCTTATTTCACCTTTTGTTTTTAATTTGTCTTCATCTTTTTGTTGTATTCTACATAAAATTTAGAGTTCAGCTTTTAAAATTCAAGTGATTCCTTCACATTTAAAACAGAAACTCATTATTTTGAAGTGCAGTACAATACAGTCATTTTTGCTATAACACATTTGAAAATCTGGACTGGTTCCAACATGATTGACATACTGGGGAATAAAATATCACCAAATTTCACACTTGCTTAAATGCAATTTTATATATTAGAAACCCTAGGTCAGTTCTAAATCAGGGCACTTTTATTCCTAAGAGGACAATGCAATGTCTAGAGACATTTCTGCCGTATCTGGGGGGTATTGCAGGCATCTGGAACTATATATCTGGTACAGGCCAAGGATGCTGATAAACACCCCACAACATGAAGAAAGCTCTCACCACACAAAATATTCAATGCAAAATACCAATGTCACCATCAAGAAACACTGCATTGAGTAGAAGAACAGAACTAAACTTAGTAGAAATACACAAAAGGTGCACACATACCCTTCCAGCACCTTCCTGCCTCCTCAGATTACCCTGTTGTGGCCAACCTGTTCATACCCACTGTGACTTCAGATCACCTGACTTCAGATAATCTTCCTTCTACCACTTCACAGCAACTCAAAGTCCCAACTCTTCCTACATCACTTCCAGGACCAAATTTCAGATGGTTTTTAAGATAATCATTTCCTTATTTCTTAATCACTTAACATGCTTCCAATAGTGCTGTTTTTAATTAAGCTCCTATCTTTTTAACACATCACTGGTGATTTTTTTTTTGAGAGCTGTGTACCCTAATACCATTTTTCTCATAAGCTTCAGGCTTTTATTGCCTGATTTTTTCTTTGCACTATGATTTTTAGACATAGAACTGAATGCACGCCTTTATTTCTGTGTTAAATACACTTATTCTCCTTTCTGATTAAAGTTTTTACTTTTAAAATGTTTTCAAAACATGCACAAAAAGGTTTTATGAGAAGCTCTGGAAAATTACAGAGATTATAGCAAGCATCCTAGCACTTAAAATTTTTAATGCTTTTTCTTCAGCTTTTCTTATAATGATGTAAATAGACCATGACAGAGGAAACTCAAGTTCCCTTGGTAACCCTCAGTCTTGTGCCGATACTGCCCCACTCTTCTCTCCTAGAGGCAAACATGATGATGAATGTGACAATTTTTCAGTTAGTTTTTAATTTTTTATTTATTTATTTATTTATTTTAGATTTATTTTTATTTATTTATTTATACATGCACTGGGTACAGTCAGAAGTGCGGGAGGGTGAGAGAATTCACCAGAGCCAGAGCGGGGAGCAGATCAGGCAGACTGACGAAGTACACTGCTGAGGGGAGCAGCGGGCGGCAGGAGAGGTCTGCGCGCCATGTGGGACCCTCGCCGGTGGCCGGGGAACAGCGGGGGATCAAACCAGCGCTGCAGAGGTTGAGGGCAGCTTCACAACCCAGCACTCAACCGCTGCACCACCGGGGAGGCCCTAGTTTTTAATTTTTAATATACATATGTATCCAGAAATAACACATAGTATTTCTTTGTCTTTTCTATACAAATGCTTTCTTATACCATAAAGCACATTTTTCATTCAACATTTTCAGAACTGTCCACATTGATATATATATATATATATATATATATATATACACACACACACGTACAGAACTGATTTATTTTAATGTTGTATAGTGTTCCTCTATCTGAATAGGTTACGATTTTTAATCCATTCTTTGATCCACTGACTACTTGCTTCCAGTTCTGTCAATTGCCTAGTCCCAATTTGCCTATATTTTTATTGGGTGACTGCTTCTTTCATCTCTAAGACTTTTAAATATAATTCATAGATTGGTTATTTCTTGACTATGTCAGGTTTCAAGCACTTTCTCCTCGTTTGTGGCTTATCTCTCGTTTTTATTTATGCTGCCTTATATTGTACAGAAGTTTTCAATTTTGATGCAAATATATCAATCTTAGGTGCTTTGGTTGTTTCTCTTTTCTTTAATATAAAGTCTTTTCTACACTAAGTTTACAAGATGTACACTTTCTCCAAAAAGCTGAAATTTTACTTTTCACATTTAGATTATTAAATAAGTTGGAATATCGTTTTTTGATGGTATAGAGTTGTGATCTACCTTTAATTTGATCTCAAAATGGAGACTTTTCCAAATGGAAAAGTCAGTTGTCACAATGCTGCTTTTGAAGGGCTCTATATTAGTTTCCTCAAGCTGCTGTAACAAAGCACCACACACTGGGTGACTTGGAACAGAAAAGCATTTTCTAGATGGCTGAAATCCAGGCACTGCAGGACCATGCCTTTGAAAGCACTAGTGAAGAACCTGTTCCATGCCCTTCTCTCAGCCTCTGTGGTATCTGAACATCCTTGGCTACAGTTGCATGACTCCAACCTCTCCATCTTTGCTGTCATACAACATTCTCCTTTCACATGTCCAGGGCTCTGCTTCTCTTCTCTTCAGAGCCAGCTTGATCATGATCCTTTAGGGTCCCTCCCAGTTTGATCTGGCAATACCTAGTGTACCTGGAAGCTCACTGACACCTTCCTAAGGCTCAAGGCCAGAATACCTCCTGTCTCAAGAACAGACTTTGCAATACTATTCACTCAATCTTATCAAAGAAAAAACATTTTTCTTGGCATTTCTTTTGATTAAAAATGATCAGCTGGCAGTTGCACTAAGCAGCAAGTTCCCTGGGATATGATTTTAGGGTCTCCACACTCTGAAAAAGAAAACATGTTTTCAATGGAAAACATCCGGAAAATTCCAAAGGGAAGGAATTTATCAGAACTCATGCAATGTCATGTGTTCTCTCGCATATTTATCTGCAAGTGACCCTGCTGAGACCTTTGCTTTTTACGCTGTAAGGGCTGCATTTCCTTTTACTTTTCCTGTCTTGCTGCAAAGCAAGCTTTGAATTCAATTCTTCTGTGTGTTTTTCTCCCTCGGGCCTGCAGATGGCGACTCTGTGCCGGGAGCGCTGAGAGCCCAGTTATAAATAGATCTTGATTCCTCAAGAATCAAGTATTTGCCATATCACCTTATGTGACTAAAACAGGCAGTTTTCTGTTTTCCTTTTAGCCAGAAACCAACTGTTCCTAGAATCACAGGACTAGAAAACTTTATTAAGTTGAAATTAGGAGTAAAAAAACAAAAAACAAAAACAAAAACAAGAAAACCTTCCATGCCTGGGAATTCTATTCAAGAGGTTAAGTGGAAATTAGATTTTGATTTCATGGTAACTCTGATGAGCAATATGTAGATAAGGACAGTCTACCAAACACAGATCCACATTCAAGATGTGAACTCCAACTCAGAGCTCTGCAGCCTTTTTGTAAGCTGGGTGTGTTGAGATGACTCGGTGCATACTTGGGGGTCAGAGGGCCAGCCCCTGAGAGGGGTCTGTTGGGCTCAGATCTCTGTTGTGAACTAGAGGTAGTGCTGGGTGATTGTTATTTGCAGTGTTGTGCAAAGCAAAGAGCTTTACAAGTTCTCCCTTGCCTGGGTCCTGACTCGCAAAGCACTGCAATTCGCTGTTGAAGGTTGCCCAGTGTGCTGGGCAAGCAGGTGGGTGAGTCCAAGCACAGAGGGCAACATCTTGTTCCAGCTTCCACCCCACAACTTACAGAACCTGAGCCCTAACGAAACCTGTGTCCCAGATCTCCTCAGTCATTGTCAAGAGTGCAAACAACTCTCCTATATAAAATCAAGGACTGTCACACTGTGCCAGAAGGATTTGCTTGCCTCCGTCTCTCTTGCTAATCTGCAAGCTCTTTATTTTCATCTATTTATCCTCCATAGTTAGTATACTTCCTAGCACATGACAGGTGCTCGATAAACATGTATGGAATGAATGATGGGGCACAGCCCAAATAAAGTTATCAATAGATTGTCTGATTGTCTAAAATATTCTAGTCCAAAATATAAGTAACATTTACAACAGAAACTGATATCATTCCATCTGGACTCAGCTATTGGACCCATTAACAGAAATATACCTTGAGTTCTAACTAAAGGGGAATTTAAATGTCTTTGAATCATTTAGTCATATATGATAATAGTTAATATTTCTTTGAAAAATTATGTGACACTCTTCTACGCACTTGTTTAATATCTCATGCAAAGCCACCAATGATCAGTGTGCTAAGTACTATGATTATAACATTTTAAAGAGCAGAAACTGAGGCACAGAGAAGCTTAGTGATTTGTTCAAAGTCACACAGCAAGTTGTAGAGCCAGGATGCAAACATGTTAGTAACACAGTTGGGCTATCCTCACAGACGTTCAGGCAAGTAGATTCGGAAAATAATGAAAATCCAGTCATTGTACAACTGGTGCTTAACAGATGGTGTTTTCTTTTTCATGAGGTACAGAACCAAACCAAAATGGAGTCACTTGTGTCAGGGAACCAAAATGGAGACGGTCAATGCAGACGCATAAAAGAAACTTCACCTCACCTAACAGAAATTTATAATTCTTGGAAATTAGCAGACGGTACCAGTCAATCCCCAAAAGCCAACTCTGTTTGTGCCATCTGTAGACTTCCTTGTTCCCTGACTCAGCTCTCCTGATCCAAATAAGGAAGAAGAGCACTAGACTACAATCAGCTGAAAAAAGCCAAATAACTTCCATACCTATCCTCAAAAAATCCCTCAGTGTGTGCACAATTTAGAACTCACTGCTCCTGTAGATTTGCGTTTCCCAGGTTGCAGGTCAAAAGTTTTATGATGGGCTCATCCTCCTGCTTTGTATGCAGTTTGTTTATTTTACATAGTATCTGTGTATCTAAAATGATTAACAAGCAGACTCATAAAAGACCACCCAGGGTCTTATCTTTTGCCGGTGAGTTTGAGGTGCTTCCCTTAATTCTAATCGAAGGGCAGTGTTTTTGTTTTGTCTTTTTGGAAGTACTCTAACTGATCTCTATGTAACTATGATAAGCTTACAAACAAAAGGAAACAAAACGTAAATATGGCCACCAGAACTAATAACAAGAAAATCCGGGCATCCAATTCACTTTCTTTAATTTTTTTCCTTCTGCTTCCTGACCTAAAGGGATTCTTTCCTTCCAAATATCCCAGCTATTAAATATACCTAAAGTCCATCAAGCTTCCCCAAAATTTAAAGTTAAATTAAGAAAAACAAAGTGACAGAGCTCTACAATAATATTTTGAAACTGACTGAAGCACAAATTCTCCTAATGTCCTCCCTCCCAAGGCACTGGGTAAATAAATGTTTTCATGTATGTTGTTGCAAAGGGAAAATGGAGTCACATGGTCCTGTAGCTACAGAAGAAAATACTTCTTGCTGTCTCTGAATTAGCAGACTCTTAGATTTAGGCTACGAGCCTCCATTTCAGATATTTTTATCTCCCTGAGGTTTAAGAATGCATTCTATTCTTTAGATCCCTCATACTCTCCTGTTCCCACCCTAGACTCTTAATTGCATTGCAAAGTCTTTTCTATTTGTCTGCCTGTTTCCATAATGGCAAAGGGGTGGGGACAACTGGTCTCCAAGTCTCCCTTTACTGAGAAAAACAAACAAAACAGAAACCCTCTAACAACGGCCCTAGCACTTTCCTATTTTCTCAGCCAAGAATTTCCTCAGCTACAATGTATTCCATCTTTACAAACCCTGAGCATTTTTTTTAAAACTTTCCATTTATATCATTGTGGCGGCTCCAGGCTCCATGTGGGCTTTCCCCGAGCCTCTAGAATCAGGTTCTCACCCTGGAGCAGGGTGACTCACCCAGGAGGCAGGTCTAACAATGAGGCCTGTACCTGGGCTGCCACCTGGTCCCAATATAGCTCTTGCTACCTCTCCTTCCCCCATAGCATTCAAGGCCTGGAGAGTCCTGGCCTGCTCTTGGCAATCCCTCTGACTGGGATGCTGCTAAGAGGCCAAGGCTCACAGCTTCACACCTAAGTCAGACCAGCAACTCAGCACCATCTCTCATTAACCTGGCCAGCGTCAGCCCTCCAGAGCTCCTCCGGCCTTTCAAATCTCCTAAAGGCATGTAGTCCTGGATTTGAATCCCAGTTCAGGTCAAGTCTCCTGGACACAGGACACAGCATCACCCCCACACGACATGGTAGGCACAGCCGTCAGGAAACTTCACTTCCATCCCCAGAGTGTAGCGGGGTAATCCCCAGAGAAAGTAGAGGTCCCGGGTTCCCTGCCCCAATCAAGGAAGGGTGGAGCTAGGCAAGGAGGGGAAGCTAGAAAAGACTGGGAGACAAAGAAGAAAAAAGAAGGAAGATGATTTGGGGAAAGACCTGGAGGAGGCAGATGAAGCAGAGAGACGTGTGAAGAAGCAGCGGCACTTGCTTCTTGGCCTTGGACTTGTGCCAACGATTTGGGGGATTGGAAAGAGACAGAGATGTGGGTGAGTGACCCGTGGGGAGGTTCACTACAGTAGTCTTTATCGTGACTCATATATTGATTTTGCTCCTCTCGTCCCAGACTTGCCTGGCTCCTTTGCGGCCTGTCCTCTGGGCCCCCACCAGCAGGTGCCATAGACTTGTGGCCAAGCTTTGAGGCCATAACAACCCCACTTGGGGCCAGCCCTGTTTGGCTGGGCATTTCCTCACGAGGGGATGGGTAACTTTGAGTGTTTATGTGGGAACTGTTTTCACTATATTCTTTCTCTTCCCTTTATTACACACTAATTGCATTGAAGTTCTTTTCTATTGAAGGACTTACCCACAGAGTATATTTGTCTTTATATGGTGGATGGCAGAATCCATTTAGAGCAGGCAGATTTGGGGGTCATGGGGTGCTCCTTATTCTGCCCATCAGCAAAAGCACCTTGAGTCCCGGAGGCCTCCATCCCTCCCTGATCTTACCAAGTGGCTTTATTATGCATCACACAGGAGGCCCCAAGTACACAGGAGACCCCAAGGACATAGACATTCAACTTCACACTGTGAAGTGTGCGTTTCCATTATTTCTTTTGCTTCTTCAAACACCGGAGCAAGGCAAGCCAGGCCCCGATGGATCTTACAGAGGAGGAACCTCCACACACAAGCCAAGTGACTTGCTCCGGGGCCACAGCTGGCAAGTAAAAAGTAAATACATTTGTCTTTACTGCTAAAGTCCTGTATTACTTTCCTATTGTCTAGAGGCTCTGAACAACCTTTCACAATTGCAAAAAAGTTATCTAATGAATCATCCCACAGGTTTTTAAATCAGCTCACCATATTCACAAATGGCAATAAAAGAAACACCACAGATTAGCCAGGAAAGTTCCTCAAAAGCTTTGGTTTGGGGAGTCATGGGATCGGGGCATGGTTGAGGTCACCGGCAACACCAGGTTGTCTTCCTCCTGGAAGGTTTTGTTGGCAGTCTTCGTTTGAGCTAATTATGTGGCACAAGTTGCACAGATACCTGTGGGTGTTCAGTTTGCCTCAAGATTTAAGGGGGAAAAAGAATTCACTCTAGGAATTTCACAGAATCCTAAAGCCATGAACCAACCAATTACTTCTTCTCACGCAACTGAATAACTCTCCCCCACAATCTACATCTCCACTGGACATCAAGATCTACAATAGCTAAGATTTGGAAACAACCCAAATGCCCAACAATAGATGAATGGATCAAGAAGATGTGGTACATATATACCATGGAATATTACTCAGCATTCAAAAAAGATAAACACATGCAATTTGCAGCAACATGGATGGTGCTGGAAGGGATCATGCTCAGCGAAATAAGCCAGAAAGAAAAAGAAAAATACCAGATGGTCTCACTCATAGCAGGAATCTAGAAAACTTAAATAAGGGACCAGGAAAAATAACTATAAGAAAGAAAATATCAAAATCTACAAATATGAACTATGAACAAGAGACACTCTATGGGGGATGGGGGGCAGGGAAAGGTGGGCTTGGGGTAAAAATAAGGGGGTTGTAATTGTATGGGGAATATAAAAATAAAATTTAAATAAAAAAAGATCTAACTCACTTTAATTTTACAACACAGGATTTTGAAAAAAATGTGTGTCTGTATACAGCTATGTGTAAGAGATAAGTTCCAAAAGTTAAATATTTGTAGAGGTTAATACTGTATAAGAAACTCACAGGAGTAGAAGAGACAGGAGAGAATGAGCTTTGCAGGGTGGAGTATGGATGTCAGCTCAGCTTCTTACTGTGTGACCTGAGAATTTTAGGACCCTATCATATAACTGGGGTCATTTAAAATAAGCCCCCAGGATTTTAAACAAGTCATCTATATTAAATACCCAGTAATACCCTTACTGATTAGTAAAGTCGTATATAAACTCACTATATAACAAAAACAAAAAGAAGTAAATGGCCCAGCCATCTACAAGGCTTTTATAACATTGTCTTGGGAATTAATATTGCAAATGATTTGAGGATATCAGTGCTATTAAAGAGTATAGAGACAGCCAGATTATTTTAAATGATAGGCAAAGAAAAAAGATCACTCCAGCTTCTCCTTCACGGCATGCTCTAGATGAATGGTCAGCCCAAGCGCTTTGGCCTGGAAACTTGTCCTTTTCTTAGATGAGGACCTGTGCTCCTGGACCTCAGCAGATCAGGCTGTTAAAGTTGATTTTACAGCTGAGCAAGTACAGTGGACCCTTGAACATCCCCCTGGCCCATGGTCCAGAGGCAGAAACAGTTGGGTAGATATACTTCTCCAAATATTTATTGGTTCCCCCGGGGTGAGGGGTGCCAATCCCCCACACAGTCAAAAATCCACATATAACTTGTGACTCCCCAAAAACTTAACTGATAGCCTGATGCTGATGGTTGACCAGAAGCTTTACCAATAACATGAACAGTTGATCAACATGTATTTTGCAAGTTGTATTATGTATTATACTGTATTATATATTATATTACATTGTATTATATATTATATTGTGTTATATAATATATATTGTATTATATTCTCATAATACATAATACAGTAAACTAAAGAAACTATTAAGAAAATCAAAGTGTAAGTGGCCCTGCATAGCTCACATCATGTTGTTTAAGGATCAGCTGCAGTCTCCAAGGGTTCTAGACCTGGATTTTGAAGACAGCTCTGTGAGAAGTCTGCTTTTTCTGGTCGGCCACACTTGCTCTGACATTACCTGACACCTCCTTCTCAAAGACCAGGGACACCATGGAGGGTGGAAGGCAGGAGACTGACCTTTGCCCTCTATGTTCTGGAATCCCCTGATGCAGGTTCAGTCATTTTTTTCTCCCTCCATTTTCTGACCTTATTTCATTCCACTTCAGTGACTTAATGAATACTTTAAATTTTTCTTGGGAAGAAGATATGAGATGCCAAAATGTATTTGTAAGAGAAAACTCAAAATCAAAGTTACTCAGATCAAATTCCACCCAAGTCAAATGGATAATACACAACAAGAACAACAAGAAGCTCTATCTCAATATAATTAAAACTAAAGCACATCATTATAGTCCCATTCTCTGAAGCACTGTAGTTACAGTGAAACCTTAATTAGCTAGATTTCCATTAACTGTATTCTGAATAACTAGAATTTTTTTTTTTATGATTCAATTTTTAAGGGAAAGAAGTACATGATACACAAAGCATAGCAAGACAAGCCAAATTCCAAACATGCTCTTACCCTTTCTCTAACTCCTGTCTTTCTCCAGCTGGAAAACTCATAATTACTTTTCAAGTTTGACTTTTGAGAATTTTGTGAAGGATCATGTCTTCCCAAACTGCAGAGTTGCCCTCCTTCCTTTATAATCCCAGATAACTTTACATGTATCTCTCTATCCTAGCACTTGCCTTCCTGAATTAATTTTGTGTATCTACACAATTGTTTCTGCCTCTGGACCATGGGCCAAGATTTTCATCTTTATGTTCCCAGAGCATAGAACATAGTAGGTGCTCCAAAAATGCTTGTTTTAAAGAATCAATGAGACAGTGATTGGAAAATACATCTTTTCTACTTTTTATATCCACATCTGCATTGCTGCACTGTGGTTGTTAATCTCACAGTGATGAAGCTGCAATTTTCTAAATCAGTAAAGATTAAATGATTTCAGAATAACTAAGTACTAAACAAGGATTCTGAAGTATTATAATGCATCTCATAAAGATGTTCAACTACTGCTGAAATCATTAAGCAGCTTTCAGTTAACATACTTTTAGTTAATCCTTTCCAATTCATAAAACTGTTCAATTAATAAAAGCATGCCTGTCCTCAGGCACTGAGGTCCAGGGAGATACTGCTATTCTTAGAGCAACGTGGTTCATACGTCACCTTTTAATGAGACTGGCAGAAGCTATGTCTCAACCCTAAGCAAGGAAGCTGAACAACTAAATTCTGGCTTCTGTCCCCGTTATACCCAATGACCTTTGTTCCTGCTTTAATTTACCTCAAACACAGGTAGCTCTCCAAATGGAAAAGGACAGCCACAGTCAGAACCAAAGACTATACCAGCCTTCCAAAACCACCATATATTATATGCACCATGTTCATGTAAATGAAACAAAAGTTACATAAAACAGGATTTTCCTACCCTTATTATACTAATTCAGAGACAAATACTGGTCTATTTTTGGCTCACCAAGAAAAGTGAATCAAGTATCAAATGCTGGATGTTTCATTTATGGAGGGAATCAAGGAACATCCCAAATTAGACAAACACACAGTTATACATACGGTACCATATTAATTTCTATTCTGTTCTATCAAATTGACTTCAGGATCCAATGGTGGCTCAAGAACCACGTATGAAGAAACCCCAACTATAATCCAAAACCCATGAAGCAGCACATAAGACATCTGCTTTATCTTAGCCCTGATCCCCACTCACCAGGAGTAATGGTCTATGGGAGCAGCAGACCCCATGCCTCTACATTTTAATTCTGTCCAACAATTTTTACGAGGCCTTATTTCATGCTTCTAGAACCAAATTACTACCACCACCACTGCAAGGGAATAACCTACAAGAACAAGAAGGAAAATGAGCATTATTTAATTCATGCCTTAGAGAGGCAATGAAAGGGGGACTCCCTGGGAGATGTGTAAAATGAATGCCCGCAAACATTGAAAGGAATGATACAAGCAATGCTTTTCATCCGATCATCCCCTGGTCCTCTCCCCTCACCCCACCCACCCACCGTTTTACAGAATACATTTTACAGAAAATTCCTTTCACTGGAGTTCAAGATTTGATGACTCATTCTTGAGAAATGTTATTTCTTGGATGGTATCACCTTAGAGACAGAAAGTAAGAGACTCTTGAAAATGTGGCATTATGTGCCAGGACTGGTTAACGGCAGACAAAGGTCTCAACTCCAAACTCCTGGGTCTGAAGGCTGCACCATGCCCACGTTGTCACTTGTCCCTAGCCATTCACTACAAGTTTCATACAAAACTAAGAAAAAAATTATTATAATAAGCTCACATTTATATTCCAGTGGTGGGGGGAATATACTGTTACATTTATAGTGAATACTGATAACAGCAAGTGGTGTTACATAAACAATGTTCTCTTTTTTAATCTTGCTCTAATGAGGTCACTTCTTTTAAAATTATATTTAAAAGGCTGAAAAAGAGAGGAGGAATATAGCACTGCTATAGCACAGCTGTAGACATGCCCCACACATATCTACACACACACACTTCAAAAAAGGTGGGAAATAATTCAGAGAACAATGTTGGTCTAATTTTGGCTCACCGAGAAAATTAATCAAATATCAAATGCTGGCTGATTCATTTATGGAATTTATATTTTTGAATAGAGTTCACTTTGTGACTGCACTTTACTGCTTTATTGAATTGAAACTTGTCTTAAACTGTACCGGGACAGCTGTGAAAGGCTGCTTTTTGACAAGGTCTTAAATATCATCACAAGGTGGGGGTCTAGGAAGCACCTTTCTTTACAGCGTTATCAGTTGATCTAAGTCACTAGGAGACAGTAACACTGTGAGACTCGGTTCCCACCACCTCCGGGTCTGGTGGCTTCTCTGCAGGCTATTCTGAGCCCTGCCAGTGGGACCCCAGACTCTCTGCCACATGCAGTCTGTGACATGGAACTCCAGCCACCGCCCACTCACCACTGCCGTGCAGCAGATACACATTTGAGTCACCAGCCCGGACAGGAAGAGGCAATCACGTTGACTAAAACTGTCATATAGCTACTTGGCAACTAACAGATATACTGAAGAAAAAAATGGCTGGCTAAATGTCAGGAAAATCTCAGGTTCTTTTGCCAACTAGTTATCTTCTTTATGGTAACCAGCTATTTTTGAGAAGGAACCCCTCCCCCCCAAAATTAGGTGAACTTTTTGAGAAACAATGCTGAACTACTATGTAACTTGGAACAAGTCATTTCCTTACTGAGTCTCAGTTTCCCTGGGAAGTGGGGATTTTGACTCTGACATCCCCCGAGGCCTAGCTTCTGGCATCAATATCTGAAAGAAACAAGGGCATCTCCCTGATAAGGATGCAAAAGAAGATGCAGCAGCTTGGGTGACCTTCGATCATTATGATGCATGACTCACCCACTGCTCCCCTCAGCAGTGTATTTCGGTCAATCTGCCGGTTCTGTTCCCCACTCTGTCTCTGGTGAATCCTCTCACCCCCACCCCACACCTCTGGCCTGCACCCCAGCTGTTGTATGCATAAATAAATATATCTTAAAAGAAAAAGAAGTTCTAGAATGAGACAAGTGTCACTCCCACTCACTCCAGTGCTTCCTATTTTCCTTCACCCATCCTCCCGTGCCCTAGGAATGTTCAAATCCTCACTCTACTACTCCTGAGCTCTATACTCAGGAGCAGGTTATTTGACTTTGAGTGCATGGTTTCCTCTGGTTTCAACTGGCGTCATGCTATCACTGTGCTAACCCACGTTAGCTAACACATGCTAACAGAACCTGCCTGTGATGGCTATTTGGAGAATAAATGTGACAAGAGGCATTGGGGCTTTGTACAGGGCCTGGCCCACGACCCCTGTATGAAGTCACCCATTGCTGTGTGTGTTCAACTAGCACATGCTGAATGCCTTTTCTGCATGAGACTCAGGTAGAGCTTGTCTTCAGTAGCTCCCTTGAGTGTCAAAACAGATTCCCACACCCTGTTCTGTATTTGTTCTGAGACCTAGAAGCAGAGCGCAAGTCTTTAGTGCCTTAGAGGTGCAGCACTAACAGGGGTATAGCTTGAACTTGGGGGCAATTTGATGGAAATATTGCCAATAACCTCAGCTCCTCAATGTTGACATTGGCTCTGATGACATTTCGTTAACTCACACCAAGAACAGCATCCCACACGCCCGTCTGCTGTGTGCTGGGACGGCAGCTGTCTAGTAATGACTCAGGGTCCCCCTTCATGGAACAGACAGGGCTGCTGGAGGTGGCTGCCAGCCAGGGCACACAATTCCACCCCTCCCCCACCTATAGGCAGTCACAGAGTTAGGTCAAAGTCACAGGTTAGTCAAAGAGTTATGGGGAGAATTGAGGTGCACTGTTCCTAGGGTCCTCATGAAGCTCTTCTGCCTGGTCCTCTCATCTGCTTTTCTCTTCTGCTGGCTGAGCACTGTAGCTCTGCACGGAATATAGCAGGGTCTCCACCTCCTTGGGGGTCTTGACAGCTCCAATGGGCTATCAACTTCTCTCATGTTAAGCCCCTGAGATCTGGGCTTTATCCACTCTAACAAGGAAAGAAAAAAAAAAGCCACAACCTTAGCTATCCTTTCTAGCAGCAGGTGGGTATATGCCATGTGTTTGGAGAAAAATAAAGTTGCTTTAATCTCCTGTTATACCAGGCTCCCACAGTGAATACTATGAAGTCACCTGAGGTTTATGGGAAGACAGATATTTAAGATATATTGTACAGTGTAAAAGCACATGGTGGTTTATCACAGGGGTATCACTTAAGAAATCACACTACCTTAAACAAAATTGAACTGACACAGAAGAGGAATCTAGTCAGCCAGAGGGAATTAGAATAACCTATGTGTCACCTCCTGCCCCACTAAAAGCTCCTATTAGAAGGAGTCTGGGACTCTTCAGAGGTGTACATAAAAAATACAGAATTATGATAATTGATTGTAATTAATTTACTAAATAAAATATTTGTCATCTTTGTGCAGAATTTTTGGTTTTTGGCAAAGCACATTAGTTTATAATTACAGTGACTAAATCATTGATAGCAAAAACTCTGTGGTCACTAAAGAATGAACTATGGGGAACTAAAAAGGAGTTAAATGTTAATTTTAACATTTAATGTTAATGTCAAATGTTAATTTTCCAACAGTATTACTTCAGTTATACTTAGGAGGGGGGCATGATACTAAATTCAATATTTACAATAAAAATCAGTCTTCTTTGGGAGTAATATAAGGTAAAGTCCTAAGCAGGTTATAGGAACAGTAATGAATTTACCAGGAATATACAGGAAAGGACAAAATCAGATTATTGGTTAAATAGTTCTAATAGCATTTCAAAATGACCCCACCTTTCTCAAATCCAAGAACCAGAATTAGAACATGGGATTCGCTATGGGTCAGGAATTTCATCTCTACTTTTAACCTTCTGGCTGTTACTTTGATTTTTTTTTTTTGTTTTTTAAAGATTTTATTTATTTTTGCATAGAAGAACTGGGGTGTAGACCAGAGGTGTCAGGGTGGGGGGATGGGTGAGAGGATTCACCAGAGACAGAGCGGGGAGCAAAAGAGGTAGATTTGCTGAAATACACTGCTAAGGCGAGCAGTGGGTGAGACAGAAGAGGTCTGCTGAACCATGTGGGTCACCTCCATGGCTGGGGATCTTACTCAGGTCATTGAGGTGATAGCAGCGCTGAGCCTTAACCCGTAGGCTACCAGGGAGGCCCTCTTCCTTTGATGTCAAATGTTAAGCAATGGAGATTAAGTGTGGGTATCTGTAGTGTTGCTAGGTTTTTGGGGTTTTTTGATGCAAAGATTATTATTCTAAACAAGGACACGGGAAAAACTCGTCATGATGCACTTACTGGGTATCCACTGACATTACCCAACCTCTGCCCCTGGTCTGGATTTGACTGGTATTTGGGGATAAGTAATTTTCATTGTTTCAACATTTGTAGAGAAAGGTGTTTCATAAAGGAAATTAAAATACAAACAGAGTTTATCCTCATTATTCATGGATTTCATATTTGCAAATTTGCCCACATGCTAACATTTCTTTGAAACCAGAGAATCAATACACATGTGGTCATTCACAGACATAAGCAGAGGGGAAAAATTTTGAGTTCCAAGCCTACAGCTCCAACTGAGGTCAGACAGGCAATGCTCTTTCTTCCTGTTTCAGCTCTCACACTGGAAACAGGTGTCCTTTTTGCAGTCTATTTAGTGGCCTGGTTTCACATTTTTGTGCTTTTCGCTGGTGATTTCACTGCTTAAAATGGCCCCAAGCACAGTGCCGCAGTGCTGTCTAGTGATTCTAAACAAGGGAAAGCTAGGATGTGATTTCCAGAGAAAATACTGTAAATAAACCTCTTGTAGGAATGAGAGAAAATACTGTAAATAAACCTCTTTTAGGAATGAATTACTAACTGTCATGAGTTCAATATTAGTGAATCAACAACACATATTAAACAAGGTGATGGATGAGAAGGTGGTGCTCAGAGACTGGTGGGAAAACTCAATCCTGTTTTGCTCTCAGAGCAACAGCTCACTGTTTGTGATTTTTTTTTTTTTTTTTTTTTTTTTTGGTGGGACCCTCGCCAGCGGCCGGGGAACGAACCAGCGCCACAGAGGCTGTGGGCAGCCTCGCAGCCCAGCACTCAACCGCTGCGCCACCAGGGGAGGCCCTTTGTGATAATTTTATGTCTACATGATCCAGAGGATAATTTCAGGAGCATCTATCAAGCATCAAACATGTTTCTGCAATTCAGGCATACTTGAAAATTGTATCAAGCTTGGCAATACAGTAGTATTTACAAAGTTACTACCTTGAGGGAAAAAAGCATCACAATTTCAGTAAACAGCAGCCATTCAGAGGCCACACACGATTTCCTGTCATACAAACAATTCTTGCCAAGTAAACTGAATTGATTCCATGAGATTTAGTAGTTTTAGAAATTACAAGAGCCATTTCCTGTGGATTGCCTGCAAAGCCTGCTGACCTCTCACACCACACGGTTACTGAAATGAACACACCTCCGCTTTCTACATTAAACTCTGAGGATGCCGGGCTAAAATCCAGACTGGAGGCAGAGGCTCCGTAATGTCAGTGGAAACACAGGAAGAGTGACTGTGACAAGGGTTTTTCCTTGGCCTCGATTTTCAAAATATCTTTGCATTTTAAAAAAAAAACCTAGTAACATTGCAGAAGTTGAGTCAGAGTCCTTCTAATCTCCATTGCTTTACTTTAAGCATCTAAGTAGCCAGCCAGAAGGGTAAAAGTACAGAAACATTGTTTGTTCCCTAAAGAATTCCACAGTTTATTTCTCCTTCTAGTTCTTGTTCTTGGACATTCAAAAGATGATATCACTTTAAGAGAAATGAGAAATTTTTAACCAAAATCTGATTCCATCATAACTCTCAATTCTGTTTTTTTCTTTAATTTTATTTATTTTTTGCATAGAAGAACTGGGGTATAGGCCAGAGGTGCAGGGGGGTGAGAGGTTTCACCAGAGACAAAACAGAAAAGGTGGATTTACTGAAATACACTGCTGCGGGGCACAGCCCTGGGATCTAAGTCAGGTCACAGCAGTGACAGCATTGAGACTTAACCCCTCGGCCACCAGGGTGGTCCCTCAAATCTGCATGAATCCGTAAATTACTCCTACACCCTGCTCTGGGCTTTACTATACAATGCCCCTAAGGAAGTCTGATACTGTAAATTATATTGAATTCACTACCATTTTTTCCTTCCTGAGTTCAATAACAGTAGTGTAACAGCAAACTGCTTATCTGGAAGTCACTGCTCTCAAGTATCCAGGTGGATAAATATCTTAGAATATTAAACAAGATGCCAAGATGGAGTCCTTTCCAATCTATATAAATACTATGTGTATTTATATAAAACTGACACAGCTTTATAAGCTATTTTCTTCGAAGGCCCCGTTTTCCTATGAAAGCAAGCATTTGCAATTTATTACTAGAACTACTTGTTCCACTGCGTATATAATTCTTCTATTTCCAAATATAATGAAGAAGAACATCAGGAAATTACAAGTAGGGTTTAGTCAGTAACTGACAGTTTTTAGAGAATGACATGTTCATCTATTAAGACAATTACTGTTGAACATGAATATGAATATATAACTTAAGTGGATGGATATTTCTTCAGGCATTCAGGTTCCTGGGATCATTTTAAAGCAGCAATTTTCAAGCTTTTTCACCCTAGGACAATTATTGAAAAAATCTGGGAAACATTCAAGTTCCACATGTCCCTTTTGAAAGTCAAAAGTATGGCAGGGCTTCCAAAGAGATGAAATATTCCCTCATTTTCTAACTGGCTGCATCATTACATGGATTATATCACAACAACATTAGATTTCTGAGCCAGGCAGGAGTCAGTGCCTCAATTCAGGGTAATCAGAGTGTGATCACAATTAACAAAAGAGAAGGGGCCAAAACATCCCTTGAATGGTCTGTTAGCCCTTTTGCATATCCATTCTAACAAAAACACTGTACCCCTTTAATCAGATGTGAAATACCACATTTGACCTAAAATAATTAACAATGTCCTTGCCATGGCAGGAGGGGAACTGGGGTAGAGGGGAGGGTTGAGCCAGGGAATGGGCAGGGCTGAGGCTAATGGGACCAGGTCTGTGAAGGGCAAGCCCTGAGCACAGGCTGGGGCAGACAGAATGATGATTCCCCAAAGATGCCCATTCCTAATCCTCACAACCCATGGCTACATTAGGTCGGCAAAGAGACTTTACACCTATGGTTAAATTAAGGATCTTGAGATAGGAAAGTGAGCCTGGATTAACTAGTTGAACCAAATATAACACATGGGTTCACATGATTACAAAGAGCCGAAGAAGGAGACAGAATGACAAGAACTGAGGGGGAGGAGAGGAAAGGAGATGATGGGAAGGGAGGGGACAGTAGGGGAGACGAGGGAACTAGTAACTCTGACAGTGAGGGCAGAGGCCACACGCCAAGGAATGTGGGCAACCGCGAGGAGCTGAAAACAGTAAGCAAACAGATAAGGAAATTTCTCCTAGAGTCTCCAGGAGGAACACAGTCCTGCCAACACCTTGATTTCAGCCCAGTGAGATGCATTTTGGAAAATCTGCCCCCCAAACTGTAAGATAATATGTTGGTGTTGCTTTAAGTCACCAATTATGTGGTAATTTCTTACAGCAGCAATAGGAAATTAAAGCTGAAGGCACTGAAGGTGTGAGTGGAAGGGGCTTAGAGGATGAGATGGGGCAGGAACAAGTTGAGGTTCAGGCCAGGAAAGTCAGGGAACCCTGACTCCCCTAGTGACGCAGCGGCTGAGCGCTGGGCTGCGAGGCTGCCTGCAGCCTCTGCAGCACTGGTTCGTTCCCCGGCCACCAGTGAGGGTCCCACAAAAAAAAAAAAAAAAAAAAAGAAGTCAGGGAACCCACCCAATTGGCAATAGAACTTTAGTGAAGGGGACAGGGTTATGGCTGAGTCTCTAGGAAGAGAGGTCTGACAAAGGATAGATAAATTTGGATCAGACCTTGGTCCCAAAAGGAATGCCATGGTAACAATGGGAAACTACGGCAGCTGCTCTGGTCAAACAGATGGGGCTTCCAGAAAGCAGCTTAGGGGCAACTGCAGGAGCACCTGCCGTGGAAGAAAGGAGGGTTTTTTTCTGCAGGTGAGAGTATGAGCCTAGGGCTGTCAGCTGGAAAACCTGCCTAAAAAATAAAGAATTTAAGAGGAAGCAAAAACTGAAAGATGGAAACAGAAGAATCCAGTCTTGTCAGGAGCCAGATTCTATCCCCACTGACATTTGGTTTTGAAGCAATGCTTTTTTGCTTAAGCCACTGTGAATTGGAATATACAGTCATTATAAAACTTTCCTCTCTCTTTCAAATAGAAAATATAAGCACTCTAGCATTTTGAAGAGGGCTAGTAAATTTGGGGTAATGGAGGCAGAAAGAGGTGGGAAAAACCCAAATATACACTATCCATCTCTTTACTACAACCCAACACTTTAAAAACTCTCCTCAACCTTTCTAAAAATTAAATAACACATAGAAATTCTATAACAATGTAGATAACTATATAGAGGAAGAAGAAAATAAATCACTTACTGTCCCAATATAAGATATCCCCTATTGACACTCTAAATTTAATACTTTCTATATTGGATGGGGGGGGGATCTATTTTTTAACTAACAGATCTATTTTCCAGCAACATTGCAAAAAAGTGGAGCAAATGTCCATTTGCCCTGTCACTACATCTTACCTTCCTATGCTACATCTGCCACAACTGATAAACCAGCGTTGGTGAATTATTAACTAAGGCGCAGGCTCCTTAATGTTCCCTTAGTTTTGACCTAGTGTGTTTTTCCTGTTTCGGGATCTTATTCAGGTTACTATATCAGGTCTGATTAGCTCATTCCCTTAGGCTGCTCTGGACTATGACAGTTTCTCAGTCCCTGTTTTTGATGACTTTGACAGTTTGAGGAGATATGGTCAGGTATTTTATAAAATGCTCTTCTGTGGGGATGTCTAATCTTTTTCTCTTTATTAGACCGGGGTTATAGGTTTTGGGATAGGAAGATCACAGAGGTGAAGTACACTGTTCATGTCACATAATATAAAGGATCATGCTATGAATGTGACCTGTCACTGCTGATGTGACCTGGTCATTAAGCTCTACTGGTCAGTTTTTCCCTAGTAAAATGACTTTTTTTTTCCTTTCCACACTATGCTTAGGGAGGAAGTATATCCCACACTCGAGAAGGGGGGATTTATACTTCCCTTCCTAGAGAGTGGAGAGCTACATAAATTACTTAGAATTCTGATTGCAAATATCAAATATCAGCTACTCAAGTATTTAACAGGACGGATTTCTATACCTTTTCCAAAATAGTGACTATGCAGAATCGTAGACACCAACAAAGTTAAAAGCAGGATTTTTTTTTAAAGACAGATCACAAATACGTACATGTAGGGATAGATGTCTTATGTGTTCACTGCATGAACATCCTGATATTTTCAAAAAGATAGGCTTGTATGCAGATCATTCCAGTAATTCTTCCAAGATAAGCAAAAGGGGTATACAGACATCTATCTACTAAAGTGACTGTATCAAAAAGGAGTTGGCAGTAATAAGAGAGTCAATTTCCCTTCGGTGTGTGAAAGAGACAGCTGTGTGTAAACTTTCAGAGACATAAGCACTTGAGTCCTTTCCTCACAGTTTGTATTTCTTGTCACCCATTGTCACCACCCCTCCCCCACCAAAAAGCTGATTTAATTGTTATTACTTGAAGCTGCAGGGTTGCACAGAGCAATCCCTCCACTAAGTCAACCACCTTAGATAGAAACCTTAGATTTTTCACTTACTAGTTGCATGACCTTCAACTCAGCAAGCAGAGCAATCTCTCCATGACTCTGTCCCTGATTTCAAAGTGTTTGTAATAAAATAGCCTCCCTCATTCGGTTGTTGTGAGGAATAAATCAGTACCGTACATAGAGCCATAAAGCACTATGTCTCTCAGATACTCCACTTCTCATCAATTCAAGAGCCATCTTGTTCACATCCTAAACAGCTCTGAAGAATTATTGTTGTGGCAATCATGACATAATTGTCATTGTCTCACATGTAAATTGCAACTTGCTTGGAAAAAAGCTTGCAGACAATAGGGGAAGCTTCTTTTTATCACTGCTCTTGATGGCCTAGAGGATAGTAAAAAGGAAAAAAAAAACACTAGAACTCCCATAATTTTCAGTGGAAAAGTGGTTTAAAGGATTGAAGTTTTAGGAATGTTTATATTTTTCTTTATATATGTGGGGAAGGTGATATATGATAAAAGATATATTGGAAATTCCTCTTCACAAAATAGTTGCCTATTCTTCCTTGCTATTCATTTGTTTGTCCATATCAGTATGGACCCATGAGTATTTATATTATATTTTGGGTTATAAATCACTATCATTTTATTTTTTGTTCAAATTATTCCAGTTTTGTCACTGGGGGCTCTGTGTCCTTTTGCTATAACCCACAGTTTGCTTTTGCTCTTTGAGTACTTTGTTACTTCTGGAACTAAAATACATTCTAGGTTTATTTTGTACATTTCTTGCTGCAGTCTTAGAATCAGCCATTTCTTTCAGGAGCCCTGGCCCTTTTTCTTGGAGAATGGTCTTTAGAGTCAAGGATCTGGGCATTCCGTGTGTATGTTGCTATTAAGGTGTCACTGCGTTTAGCCTCTCAGCAGATGCAGCAAGGAAATACAGTCATTCCAGTGTCCACCATTATGACATCATCATTTCACCTCTTTATAAATTAGACCTTTCCACCTGTTCAATCACCCACCATACCTTTTGAAAGCACTGATCTTTTTAAATCAACTTTATAGATATTTTGTCATTTCCAGAATGTCATATTTTGGAATCCTACAATACATTGCCTTTTTAGAATGGTTTCTTTCAATTAGCAATATGCATTTAAGATTCCTAAAAGTTTTAATAGCTTAAGCTCATTTCTCTTTGTTGCCAAATAGTACTCCAATGTCTGGATATATCAGTTGGTTTACCCACTCACCTATTGAATAACACCTTGGTTATTTGAGTTTTGGGCAATTATGAATTGCCCAAATTATGAACTGGACAAGTATGAATGTTCATATTCATGTGTGAATTTTTGTGTGGACGTGACTCTTCGATTCCTTTGGGTAAAGACTTGGGAGCATGACTGCTAGATCTTAGAGTAAGGCTACATTTTAGTTTTGCAAGAAACTGCCAAACTATCTTCACAGTGGAGGTACCAGTTAATATTCCTTAATTAGTCATGAATGAGATTTCCTGTCACTCCACATCCTTGCCACTAATTGCCAGCTTTTGGATTTTAGCCATTCTAGTAATTGTGTATCTAGTAAGTTGAATCTCATTGTTAAACCATTCTAATAAGCTGTATCTCGTTGTTTTAAGGGAGACCTATTTTGTAACTTATAAAAATCACACATGCTTTGAAATGCAGACAGTACAGAAGGGAATACAATGGGAAATTCCAGTTTTCCTACATCCATCCAGACAAGTTTCTTGTGTATCTGTTCTAAAATATTTCACAATCATCCTGAGATTATGAAACACAAAATATACATAATATGTGCTCTTTCCCTTTGAAAAGATATAGGTGTAAGCCTGTGTGTATCATATGAACAATAATATATTTAAATAAATAAACATTACAAATGAACAATAGGTAATTTTCCCTATCATACCAATTTGTTTGTACTGCACTGTATTAATGTACTATTAATGTACCAGTCTCCTATTAATAACTTCTTTCCACTTTTGTTGTTTTTGTTGCAATCACAATGGTATAAGGAATTGATTCCCTGGACAAGTTTCTAAATTTGGAATTGCTGGCTCTAAGTGTATGTGCATTTAAAATCCTGTGCAATACAGTCAAATGTCCTCCAAAAACATTGTACAAATGTTCAATCCCACTGAAAGTACACATGAATGCTTATGACTCCATAGGCCCTCACTGCCTCTCTGACATCATATCCTACTATTCTCTGCAGCTATTCTACATGTAATACTTTCTTCTGTTCTTTATTTACATCAGCACACCCCACCACTGGATCTCTGCATAAGCTACTTCCCCAGTTTGGAATCCCCTGTCCCCAAATTAGTACACAGCCACTCCTTCCTTACCTTAGGGGTGTCTACTTTAATGTCACCTCCTGAGAGGCATCCTCTCTGCTCAACAAACACAAGGAAATGCTGAGCCATTATATATCTGTTTGGAATGTAGATTTTAGTATCACTCAGTATTGGTCAACAGATCAGGAGATACTGCCACTGAAGAGACAGGCTGTTACCTATAGTTTCCAACAGAAGGCAGCTTTCTGCTATACAGGGCCACACGAGGAAGCACCAGGTCAGAGAGAGTTTGGGGGTGGGTGAGTATGGGTGGTGGAATGTGGGCAAGAGCCTTTATTGTGGTTTGCACAGAAAGGAACAGGAGAGGCAGGACAGACAGGTTTAGGACTAGCTAGTTTGAATAATTTCCATGATGAATAATTTCTAGGTGGAGGGCTGTTCTAAATTGTCTAGTACCTGGCTCTGGGGGACTAAAGCACAGAGATATTAGTACTGACTGTAAGAGCCTCATTGAGAAGGGTTTGGGATGTGGGCTCTGGATTGGTTGGCTCATATGGAAGGGTGGGATCACAATTGAGTCATTTACTATCTTCAGGAATTGGCTAAGATAGGGAGGGGCAGTCTTTCCAGCCATCAAGGCCCCAAGATGTCAAAAGAACAGAAACACCTGGTTAAGACACTGTCAGATTATTCCACAGCACTTTACCAACATATTGTGTTCTTGCTAATGTATTCTGGGGATGTGTATTATCTGTTTGTCCCCTTAGAATGTAAGCTCCTTTGGGCAGGAGTATCTTTTGCGTATGTTGTTTAATCCCAGCATCCACAATAGCAGATCATCATCTGCTCAATCTACATGTATTGAAAGAATGAATGAAGTTGTCTGCCTGGATTGCTTGCTTGTTTATGTCCTCTGCCCATTTTTCTATTGAAATGCCATATACTTTTGCTGATTTGTAAGAATACTTTAATACAAAAATTAAAAATAGTTCTTGTATGTTTTGCAAATATTTTACCTGTTTCCCTTTACTTTAAAAATTGTTTCTAGACATAAAGTTTTTGTGTCTTAGTTTCACATGCGCAAACTTAATAGTATTATTTTTTATGGTCTCTGAGTTTTATGTCAAATTTAGAAAGGTTTTTGCAATGCAGTATGATAAAAGGGAGCATGATATTTAGTTATTTTATTTCTGTTTAGTTTACAATTAGATCTGTGATACATCTAGAATTAATTCCGTATGAAAGAAGTAGCGCTATAGTCCCCCTCTGAATTTCTGGCACTGTTTATTTAAAAAATCTACATTCCGGGCCTCCCCGGTGGCGCAGTGGTTGAGCGCTGGGTTGCGAAGTTGCCCGCGCCTCTGTGGCGCCGGTTCAATCCCCAGCTGCTCCCTGGCCACCGGAGGAGGGTCCCGCATGGCGCGCAAACCTCTCCTGCCACCCGCTGCTCCCCTCAGCAGTGTACTTCGGTCCTTCTGCCTGCTCTGCTCCCCGCTCTGACTCTGGTGAATTCTCTCACCCTCCCGCGCTTCTGACTGTACCCAGTGCATGTATAAACAAAACAAACAAACAAAACAAACAAATAAATAAATAAAACATTCCTGTATAAAAAAAAAAATAAATAAATAAATAAAAAATCTACATTCCCCATTGGTCTGAAATATTTCTGTTAATATATACCAACTGTATGTATATGTTCTTATAAACGCATATGTACATAATTGGCAGGGTCTATTTCTGAATGATCACTTCTGACCTTATTTGTCTCTCATCAATATCACATATTACCTAAATCGCTAATTACATAGCTCTCTTCTATCAGTATGAAACAGGTCAGCCACATTCTATTACCAGATTGTTGAATATGCTTTGAGTTTTGCAACTGAATCAAACAGCTGTATCAAAATACAGAAACATCTGTGAAGAGGAAATAATATTACCAATATGTGCAATTAGGTGCTTTGTTAATAATAGAGCCCTTTGTTTTTTTTTTTTTTTTTTAATTTTCTAGAGGCATGTCTTATTTATTTATTTATTATTTGTTTGTTTGTTTTTTGGTTTATACATGCACTGGGTACAGTCAGAAGCGCGGGAGGGTGAGAGAATTCACCAGAGCCAGAGCAGGGAGCAGAGCAGGCAGAAGGATCGCAGTACACTGCTGAGGGGAGCAGCGGGCGGCAGGAGAGGTCTGGCGCCATGTGGGACCCTCCTCCGGTGGCCGGGGAGCAGCCGGGGATCGAACCGGCGCCGCAGAGGCCGTGGGCAGTTCGCAACCCAGCGCTCAACCGCTGCGCCACCGGGGAGGCCCTAGAGCCCTTTGTTAATACAGGAAAATACTTCAACTATTTGGTTTAAATAACTATCTTTTAAAAAAATGAACAAAATAGAGCTGCTAAATCTGTATCATCTCTCTTCGGAATCAAAGGTGACACTACTAAACTATTTCAGCTATTGAAGCAAAAGTGAGTTAGACAGGAAGGCCAGAGGTGGTTCCATAGCTACAGAGGAATCAGTATTGCTTTCCTTCATTATTACTGGTACTTTCAAAATTTATACCCATAGAATGTAAATGTTGGTTTGGTTATGAAAGGCCTCATTCCCCTCCTCTTCATTCTATTCACAGAACAGACACTACAGATATTGCATATTAAAATACAGAGAAACTATGCCAGCTACCTAACCCTTTTGTCCATACCCTTCCTGTCCTCATCCATGGTGCTGGGAGACTGGCTTTCACACTGCTGGGAGACTGGCTTTCTAATAGTTCACTTCTCTGCTTCTAATACTCTGCTATTTGATGCATCATCTCAATTTCTGGAAGGCCCTACCAACCTTGTCTCTTCTGTTTCAAGCATCTCTTTAAAAACTGCCTTTAAGAATAGGGGAAGGGGAGTAGAAGAAGAAGAAAAGGTTTCTAGACCCCCTCTGTTATTTCTGGGATTAGTGGTTTGGCCATACATGTGATCATTTGCTTTACAAAACATAAGCATTGGCCTGTTATAAGTAGGATATCTGATTTGAGTTGACTTTAATAACAGGCCTTGAGATATTAAGAGTCAACCCACAGATGTTATATGGAACAGTGGCTGTTACAGCAAGTGCTCAACACAGTAAGTGCTCTTTTGTATTTGAGCTCATTGCAAAGTTTGGGCGAAACTGACAGGTTCATATGGACATCAAAGAGAACTGACTAGGGCCTCCCCCATGGCACAGCGGGTTGAGCACAGCGCTGTGAAGCTGTCCGCAGCCTCTGCAGCACAGGTTCGATCCCAGCCAGCCAGGGAGATACCCACATGGCGTGGCAAACCTCTCCTGTCTCACCCGCTGCTTCCCTCAGCAGTGTTTTCAGTCCACTTGCCTGTTCTGCTCCCTGCTCTGTCTCTGGTGAATTCTTTTACCCTCTCACTCCTCTGGCCTGTACCCCCATACTTACATAAATAAATAAATCTTTAAAAAGAGAGAGAACTGACCAGTTCTAGGTGCACAAGAACAGTATTCAGAAGATATGGTGGCACTACCAAGACCAACTCACAAGCCAATATAAATCTCTATCAGCACCCATGATCTCTGAACATTAGAGAGTTCTCAGAAAGTCAGTGTCATCTTCACTTTCTATAATACCTTCCATGAAATTATAAGCCTTGGATCAGAATGAATATAAAAATGAAGAGACCAAATGTAAACTTCATTGTTCTCTACTTAATAAAGTGAGTATAAAGATATAAGTTGTAAATAGTAGGCTCAGTTCCAACCCATTCCTTATACTATAGTGTTGCGAGAAAATGACTTCATCCTCTTAACTGAGCTTTTTCTTGACATGTATTTTAAATTTTGGAGAAGGAAGTGAGAGAGAAGCAAAATCTCTTTATGGAGCTGGCTGTCAAACTGTCAGAAAGAGAAATCACTTATTGAAGAGTATACTTTGTTTAGTTAATGAGTGTACTTAACCAATTAATAGATTGAGCTTTGTTTGAAAGGGGAAGGGTGAGTAGGAGGAGGAATTGCATGTCTTATTAAAGCTGGTTGCTAGGGAAACCTCGTAAGTGAAAAATATAGTCACCCAGCAGAGCGGTCATAATCTCTCTTCTCAGTTTAATCCAAGGTGTATGAAGCAGGCAGGCAATGGCATGGAACAGCAAGCTCCTCTGCTTGAAGCATTAGCGGGGACTGCTGAGCTGGAAACATAATGCTTCTTTTCTCAGAAGCATAAACAGTCTTCTAAAAAATCCCAAAGGATATACTCATTACCGAGACATCTAAGGGTAAGCTAACGCTATGAGGATCTTGGAAATTAAATTGTAGACACTTGGAGGATCCACAGCAGCTCATTGAGTTAAGGATCTAAAGGATTTAGGATGCATTTTCAACTGAAACCTGGCAGGAAAAAACCTGCCAATATTATAATACAACCGTAATCTTCAGGCACCAAAATCTATAGAACTGTCCGTAATTTTTTAAATCCTTCCCTTAGTCATTAGTCCTCTCTGCAAAGCTAGATCGAGGTTAGTAATCAGTGATTCGTTTGTATTTATTCTTTGGTTAATATGTTTTCCATTCATATTACATTATTGGTCAACAAAGTGTGTCTCAATAAATGATGAAATTCTTATTTTCTTTTTCCACTACCTGCCCTTTGACTCTTATTTATTCTTATTTCAATAAATACTGTTTGAGCAGGAAAGCAGACCTGTGCTGCCAATGCCATTCCTCTGCAATCCCTCATCATTCATTCCAAGTGCAGCTTTGCCCACTGACCTACACAGTGGGGTTCACCCAGGGGCCAGAGGAGACATGAGCTTGGCAGAAACCAAACAGCCCTGAAGGGCTACTCTGGGAATGAGAGCACACGTGTCACCCTGGCATTTTCTAAGCTTAACAAAAACAAAATTAGAACATTCTGAGCAGAGCCTGGAGTACAATAATAATGTCATTCACCTTAATCCCCTGCTGGTTTTCATCAAGTCCATTTCTGGTGAGCAGGAATTCTTTGTTTTCAAGTAATTTTAACATTCAGAGCACACCAAATGTGTGTGGGTCTCAAAAACCGAAACAGGGTTGCTGGGCTTATAGCCAGGCTGCTGGGGCGGGGGAGGCATGCGGCGGGGGCCGAGCTGCACTGGCTTCAGTGTGAAGGCCCACTCACCCACCCAGCCCTCTGGAGCCAGCGTCCTTGGTGTTCCTCTTTTTAGAATGTATCAAGTGGCCTTCATCTCAGTTGACCGCTCTCCTGTTTGCACCATGGAAAACGCTGCTTCCTCTTTTCACCTGATGTCTATGCCCCTTGGTTTGGACAATCCTAGGCTGCACACACATAGGCCTTGGGCTTCATTTAGTGATTCGATCATGAGAAAATATAATTTTATTAGGTCCTTACCATCATTCATGGTCATCCATCAACCATTTCACATTACAACGAAATTAGAAGCTCATAAATTCACAAAGATTCCACAATCATAGATTAAAGTCTTCATGGACATTAAACAGCAGTTATAATCTAATACAAATGCAAAAACCAGCTGGGAAAGAACAGATGTAAAAAATTCTGGCACATAATTTGGGGGTCACAACACAGGAGGCACTGTGTTCAAAAGCTCTTTGTCACAAAATGATGTATAATATTTTTGCTCAACATAGAATCAATAAATCAACAAGAACAGCTGATCTTGAATCAACACAAATTGCTCAGTGAGATAATTAAAGACCCAAATCATAAGGGCCTTAATACGAAGACTGATATTAAAAATGAATCTGCTCTGAAAATGCATCCCATCAGACCTTTTCCCATTTAGAGTCTGAAATTACACACGGATATAACTTCCTTACTCTCTCAATCACAGCTCACAGAGTACTATTTAGGGTCTGATTATGCTGGAAAAATGAAATTTTTCTGTCATATTGACAATTGATTCTCACTGCTGTGAGAGTTACTGGTGGTGGCAAAATAATTACTATTTGACATTGGTAATGAAAAATCCAAGCCGTCAAAGGAACCAAAGGTTGTTAAAGACCAGGTGAGTGATTTTACAATGAAATCTTAAAGCCTTGGGAATAAAAACAGATGTGGCCTCTTAAAATTTTAAAAAATACAGTAAAAATGGAAATGCATATAGTATAAAAGGGTATATGGCAAAAAAGTAAGCTTTCTTCGCAATCTACATATCAATTTTTACTCCAAGAATCAACCCCTAGCAATTTTATAAATATTCTTCTAAGATCTTACACACACACACACACACACACACACACACAAGCATGTGTCTTTATAATCTAATCTTTTTTAAAAAAGTACATTCTATATAGCATTATGCACTAACATCATTTCTTTGCAACCATCCCATATTAGTACATACAAAATAACCTCACCAGGAGCATAATATGTCTATGTGTATAAATGGCATAAATGTTATAATTTTTAATGTGTAAGGGATGTTAACTTCTAGAAGTATTAAAAGAGCATCAAAAAACCTCAGAAACACACTGTCTTTGAGGAGCTAGTGCAACTCCAATTTGCAGTTGCCACTTCATGGGTCTCACTATTGCCAGCATTATTCTGCTCCAGAGAACTCTCTTTCTTTCTCTGCACAGGAAAAGCATCAGTGACTTGGACCCTACACAGAGGAGGGAGCTGTGGTTGGAAGATGGCAGTGCAAAATAAGATACATTTAACAGACAGGGGTGGGCAAGGTAAAGTCCCATCTAGCCCTTCTAATCTTCTACAAAACTTCCCCGAATGTTCCAAGGACCCTTGCCTTCCACTCATCTGCTTTCAGAGATCATCTCTGGGCACTTCCCAGTCCTGAATCTCCTGTGACTTTCTTTCCATCACTCAGAATCCCATTCCAGGGCCCCCATCAGCCACAAGGATTGAGAACAGGGAGAGAGAGTCACTGCCAAGAGGGGTCTGGGTGACTTTCCTGAACAAAAATATGCATAAGTGAGTGGCGGTCGAGCTATTCCTGGAGAAAATAAAGAACTTGGGCTTTTTATAAGGGCCAGGGTCAATTTACTATCAGATAAAAAAAGTTGCATTTCTAGGGAAGGCAGTTAGCTGAGCAGAGTTAATAAGGTAGTTATTATTGAGTCCTGGCAGCTCCTCCCAAGGTGAGAGGGACAGCCCCTCAGCACTGAATCCTCACAAAAGATGCTAAAATTCAGGTATTTTAGTGTCTCCCAATGGTTCTAACACACATCTACACAAAAGGTCACAGTTCTAGCACAATGGATTTAGCAATGACTATTTTTAGATAACTTTTGAAAGAAAGTCTTCACTCTTTAGGGTCCCTTGAAAAACAGGATTAAATTATAGACCTTGTTAGAATTGCAGGAGGCAACTCCTCTGTCTCCATTTCTATCGAGTGCATTGTATGTTAACCTCCCTAATAAATGTTCGCCTGCTTTATATAATAAAAGATAACCTATTCCAGGTTAACTACATGTATTTCATTTGGAGATCTTAACATCAAAAATAAAAAAAAAAGCATAGTGATTGAAAAAAATCTTGCCCCCCTCCTAATACCCTCTGCATATATTCTCTTTTTTTCTTTCATTATAAGGATTACCAATGGGGATGGATAATACACATTCCCACAAGCAACTGACAGATGGCATCGCCTTTATAACCACGGCTTCAGGAACATGCTCAATCCATGCAGTGAGGTGATTTTCAAAATGAACAGTCATCTAAAAATTATGTTAGAACAATCCTATTGTCTGCATGTTCTTTAGTATTTAGACACACATGGAATAATATATTCAAAGATGTCTAAAAATGTAGCTACCTTCTTTGAGGACCTTTATCAAGGGATCATAATCAAAAATAGCTGGAGCCTTGCTTGCAAGAACTTCACATGAATCAGATGGAATCTGGTTGGATTGTTTCTTTCTGAGAGAGTTACTTCTCTAACGCACCAATTCCATGTCTGACCCACACAGTTTCTCTTCTTCCCTATCATACCCTCCACAGATGTCACTGACATGGAAAGTTCCTGCCCACTTAAAGGGCTCCACTTTCCTAGGAAGTATGATGGACTCTTAAAATACCAGGACATTAGAAAATTCGTTCTGCTCTGGCTGAGGAATCCCTGCTAGGAAGGATTTGCAAACCATACAAATAGACAAATGGGCATGAGTGTCTGAGGACAGTAAACTCTCACAGACAAGAAATTCCCCTCCCTCAAGGCTGTGTCTTCCTCATGGCTTACTTTGCTTGTTTAAAAGCATCAAATGCCGCATCTATACATAATGAGTCCCTTTTAAAGTACATGGGGGCAACCATTTTGTGTGAAAATATCATATTTAGCTTCCCTGAAATGTTTTCAGTCTCATTTGCTTAGTCACTAGGAGTCTGGATAAATGGCTATCAGAGGGGTGATTAAAAGAAAGGCATAGTGGTGAGTACAAATGCTTACAGACAGGTAAATTCATTAGGGTGGTCTACCAAAAACCCTAGATTCCTAAATTCATGTAACAGTCTTTATTATGTACCAGGTCTTGAGCTAGACCTTAAGAATGCAATAGTAATAAAATGGTCCTGTTCTCAAAGAGCTTACAGTTAGAAGAGAAAGACATGTGAGCAAAAGAACAGGGAAAATCACAAATGGGGACAGTGAAAAGACAGGAAAGATGGGTGCAATTCCTACAGAAAAGGCAGCTGAGAAAGAGTATGATGGGGAGATCCACTGTGTAATTTAGTGTCCAACCAGTCCATTTTTAATAGTTAAAAGAGCCACTAAAATTAATGTAATATAATGTTTGACTTTATAATGTTTGACTTTCATTTAAAAATTAACACATTGGTTACAAATTCTATCATTTTGGTAGCCTATAAAAAGAATTTTTTTGAATAACTGCCTTTAACAATGAAATTATATCCAGAACACAAAATAACCTATATCTATATATATATACATGAGATTTTTTTAAACTTCATTCTGTTGGTTGTCTAAACGACAGAAAATAATATAAGCAGAATAATTTACTCAGCACATATTCATGTCTTAATCAATTTTTATTCATCTCATTTTCTAAATCCATATCTGAAGAATTCATTTTTCCCAGCACTATTTTAGCTTTTCTAAGATTGCCTATAATCTTCTTCAAAGTTGCCTTCTAGGGTGACTATGCTTGAAATTGTGAATTGTTTTTTAAAGATTTTATTTATTTATACAAGAACTGGGGTACAGGTCAGAGGCACAGGAGGGTGAGAGAATTCATCAGAGAGAGCAGGGAGCAGAACAGGCAGACGGACCAAAGGCACTGCTGAGATGAGGGGGAGAGAGGAGGAGAGGTCTGCCATGCCATGTGGGTATCTCCCTGGCCAGCCGGGAATCAAACCCACACTGCAGAGGCTGCAGACAGCTTCACAGCATGGTGCTCAACTAGCTGCGCCACCGGGGAGGCCCCAAAATTGTGAGTATTTTTAATTGACTTCTCTGTTGACAATATTTTTGGCCTGCTCCGTTTCCGACCTGGGCCGGTTCACCCCTCCTTAGGCAACCTGGTGGTCCCCCGCTCCCGGGAGGTCACCATATTGATGCCGAACTTAGTGCGGACACCCGATCGGCATAGAGCACTGCAGCCCAGAACTCCTGGACTCAAGCGATCCTCCTGCCTCTGCCTCCCGAGTAGCTGGGACTACAGGCGTGCGCCACCACGCCTGGCTCTGTTGACAATATTTTTAATGTGGAAAATATCCTTTCTACAAGTGCTGCAATATCTAGAAATTCAGTGCAAATCTTACAGAACAGACAAATTTTTAATTGCAAATTTTCGATCAAAATATAGAAATATTTCAGTCCAAATATTTTCTTACAGGTATTGTCATTTTGTAACCATTTTCCAACAAATGCTACCTTTCTTTGACCAATACTTTTAAAAGACAAACTTGTGAAATAAATTATCTGTATTAATGATTTTCTTAATGTTTCTCCAAATGTGGATGTTGCAATCAGCCTTCCCAATCTTATTCAGTTGTAGTACAGTTACAAAATTATTCAATTAGAAATAGGTGCTCCATAAAGGCACCGCCCACAGATCGAATTATTCCAAAGCACAGTTACAGAATTTCAAAACTAACTTTTATATACTATCACTTTAGTTGCTCAATTTTTTCCTCTATTTTAGAGGGATATGCTTCAAGTTTTGTTTGCAATCATTGCAATTTGCAAAAAATCCCTCAAAAGCTGCTATTTGGGGCACTCAACTTTTTGAGTATTTTGGTTAACTATTGCCTGCTTCTGAACTGTTTTTTAATACATGCAACCTAAATCTGGAACATTTATTTACAAAGAAGTTGCAAAGGACTATCATTTGGTGCTATTTTAATATACTTAAATTGATTTACAAAGTACATCCCTCAAAGGCTCATAGAGTTCAAATATCCAATTAACAGGTAGCTTAGGAAGAACAATAAATGTTAGAATAAATGGAAAATAAGAGGATGGAAGCAGAATCTAACCAGTGTCAAGGGAAAAGAGAACTGAGTTGTGCTGCACACTGGGCTGAGATGGAAGAGCATTTAATTCACAGCAGCTCCAAGCCCTCTGACTGTATTTTCCTTCAGCAGCACCCAATACCACCTGATGAAGGAGTGGAGGGTGCAGGCAAATGCACCAACTGATAACAAGTTCTGCATCTTCAGGGTGGGTGCAGCAGGCAAAGAAGGAAGGATGCAGGGAGAAGAGTGACCATGAGGATAATCAAAGGCATTGGGCTGGATAAGGAAGCCCACGCTTTTCAATAATGTCAAAGAACTGGCAAGAAATAACAAAATTGAGGGGCTGTTGTGAGCTCAATTAAGACACCCAGAGAGTGGCAGAAACTGAGATTACAGAGCCACTCTGGGGGACACCATTCTAGAGAGTGGCCAATGGGGGGTGTCACAGGAGAGGGGCTTTTTGAGAGAAAAAAATCTTGAAACAAATGAAAATTAAAACACAGCATGCCCATTAATGGGATGCAGCAAAAGCAGTGCTGAGAGGAAAATTCACAGTTGTAATGCTTATATTAAAAAAGAGATCTCAAAAAATTGACTGTATATTGGCAACTTCATATAGTTGAACCTAGTAAAATTGGTTCATGACTGTATTGGACACTGGCTTTTTTTATTAGCTCTCTAAGTCCTTTATAATTCAGTATGTTTCCCAATGGCAGGAGTGGGGGGAAAGGCAAGTTAAAATAATTATCCTGGAGGATGACAAAGCAGCAGCATCTGCCAGAAGTAGTGAGTCTGCCTCTGTCAGCATCTCTAGCCATATTTCCCAGAAAAGTGTCACACTGTTCTCCATCCCTACAAATTAACCATCCCCCCACAGAATAAATCCCAAAGGTGGATCCCAGCAGATCCCTCCACATACTGAAACATCATAGACTAAACCCTCTATAGACTAAACTCTTCACACACCAGAATCATCTAAAGTTGACCCCCCAAGTCTAAACCTCTCACAAACTGGATCCCTAATAAACTGGATGACCCCACAAACTGAAACCCCCACAAATTGAGCCCCCTATAGACTAGATACCCAATATACTGAATCTCTCATAAACTGGATGTCCCCCCAGATCGAAACCCCTCAAATACCTAAGCTCCTTAATGTGTCTCTCTCTACCAGCATTATAGTCTGGAGCATATCCTGCCAGGCTCCCCCCTCCACCCCTTGCCCTGCACATTCATCTGGTTAAGTCCTAATCATGCTCCACCCAAGAGTGTCTCCTCCACCAGAGATTCTAGGCTTGTAATTAATATCTGTTGTAAACAAAGATAAGATTTTGGCAATTTATATGTGAATATATTAAGGTGTCATAGAATCACTTTTTTTTCTTCATTATTATGCTTGGCTACTTACAAAAGACTTTCTATTGGGAGTAATAATTTGTGTTATAATTAAAACTGTTTCTGGGAACACTTTGTATGAATTATGAATACAGTATCCACATGAAACTAACACTGGCAACCCCCACAGACAGCGAGCTGTTCAAACAGCTTCATGAACAAGCCAATGAAGTAGATAAGCCATATTTTCTATTGGAAGCTGCATATATTTTCATGTCTTGGACTACTCAGGGATCAAATTATTATTCTTGAAAGAAAGTGTGTTTAATCATTAGTTTTCTAAGCTCGACAAGTAACTAGTTGTACATATTTTAATGCTATCATGTAATAAAGAACTATTAGAATAGAAATATTTGTATCTCATGTGGAATATGCAGAATGCAACAACCCAACACATTCGTTCAATCCTTCATTAACTGAAAAAAAAATGTAGTTAAGAAATGTGATTAATTGCTATGAATGAATTAAAGTTACTTTGGTGATTTTTGTTACTTAGGAAACATCCTCCCCCAACCATGCCCCTCACAAACCACTAAAAAGCATAGGGTATTGTATAGTTTGTGCTGCTTTTAAAATATTTTTGAAGTAGTAAGAACAATTTTTTTCCTGGTAAACTGAAAGTATTTGCATTAATATTATCCATAAGATTTTTCTTCCTAGAAAATGCCATCAGTGTTATATTAAACTGGCTAGGAGTACATACTGGGTTAGTCATTGACTTGGAGAAGTGATCCAACATTTCTGTTTTTGTAAAACAGGAAAAAAGGCATAAGTTTTTCGTAAGATTAAATGAGTGACTAAATAACTGTTAAGCATTATTCCTTTTATATGTAATCATAACAATTGAATAAATATTTATTTAGTGCCTACCATAATGCATGCACACTGTTCAACAGAGTAGGGATAAATTTTAAGATGGTGATAAGTACCATAGAGAAATATTAATTTGAGGAAGGGGCAGGGGATGAACATGTATGTGGCAGAGGTGACGGGGGAATTGTTATTTCATACAGAGGAATTGCAGAATATTACAATGAAAAGGTGGAATTTGGCAGAAATTCTAGTATTCCTTTCATTCCATCATAGTATTGAGATATTTATAGGAAAATGGTCCAGGCAGGCAGAATACCAAACACAAAAGCCCATGTGGGTGCACACCTGGCATACTGCTGAATAGCAAGGGATTCAGTTCTACTGCAGCAAGATGAAATTGGACCAAGGTGGTTGCTCTGGAGATGATGATAAAGTGGTTGGATTCTCCATCTAGCTTCAAGGTGTGACCACAGGATTTGCCAATGGATGGAATTATCAGATGCAAGAGACAGATGAGTCAATGATGACTCTGGGGTTTTAGCCTGAACAACTGGAAGAATGGGCTTGTTGTTCACTAAGAGGAGATAGACAGCAGGAGAAACAGATTTTGTGGAAAACTCTGGTGGTGTTTCTTGGATCTGTTAAGTGAGTGACGCTTATTACACAGCCAAGTGGAACTGTTGAGCAGACAGTTTGATAGTCACGCCTGGATTCAGGGGAAGAATCCACAGTTATAAATTAAGAATTACCCACATATAGAAATGTAAGTCTTATTGAAAATATTATATATTCAATAGGGAATATAATATTTCATTAAAAAAGTTATTCTGATGTGTCTTAAATTTTATCAGCCTGAAATATATTTTACATCCTCTATTGTTATAGATATGAAAGAGACGAAGTTGAGAGTGTGTCCTTTATTATCTCCAAGTGTATGAGTTGATATCTCACAAGCAAACTCAGTGGAGAAATAAACTCCAAACAACTAACTTTTATCTGTAACTATCTCAGTATCATAGCGACTCAATACTATGTAAAGAAGAATGTTCCCAAAAATAGCATTCTGAAAAAAAGACATTTATCCAAAAATCCAAATAAAATTTAAATATAGAATTCTATAAACAATCAAGTCTCTTCTGCTGCAGCCACAAAGGAACAAATATGCTACAGTACTCAGAATCGAAATAGCAATTAGCTAAGTAATAAAATTAGGGTGCTGAGCCTCCCCTATTATTTCTGCACATCAGTACCCAAGATGATGTTGCCTAGGAAACCAAGGACCTCCCAGGCACAAATATTGTGAAATACAGTACCCTTGAATGTTGTGCTTGAGATTCTCCCCAAGTATTTAGAAATTGAGTACTTCCTAAACTCTTAGGAAAAAAGTAAAAAAACTCACTTTCCACTGACCCAGACTGAAAAGATAAAAACTATTGAGACTTGTCAACAAAAATAACAATAGAGCCAAAACAATCCTCAAACCAAGGATTTCTCCAATATTATATTCTGTCAATGGCTTTCCGTCATTACTTTCTTTTCCTTTCTTTGCCACTTTTTAAAAATCCCATTGATTTAGATCACCAGTGGGAGAGAGGAAGGAATGAGAGGTCAGTTTGAATTTTCAGAATATCTGATGAAATATTTTAAAGAAATAGTTATGACACTGGAATATACTGAATATTAAACTATCAAAGATTTACCAAATAGCACTCCTTTGGAAATCAACCAAAATTAATGTAAATTGCAAATGACATCACAGTTTACACAGAAGATGCTAAGAAATTCACAAAACAACTACTAGAACTAATAAGTAACCTTAATAGGGTTATAGGTTAAAACACAAAATCCAATCATACTTTTATTAATAGCGATGAGCCACTTGAAAAAAGAAATATAAATCAATTTACAATAGGATCAAAAAAAGTAAAATATTTCAGAATAAAGTGAGATATAGAAAAACAACATGCTGAAAAGTATAAAACATTACTGGGGAAAACGAAAGTTCCAAATAAACTAATCATGTTATTGATTGAAAGGCTCAGTTTTTTTAAGTTGTTAATTGTTCCCAAATTGATATATTGATTTAATATAATTCCAAAACAAAATTCCACTGCATTTTTGGGAAGAAGCATGGGCTGTTTCTAAAATTCATATGAAAATACAAATAATCTAGAATAGCTAAAGCAATTTTTAAAATAATAACAAAATTAGAGGACTTATATTACTTAATTTCAAGTTACTGGAAAGTTACAGTAAACAAGACCAAAGGACAGACACACAGAGCAATCGCTTAAAGAGTCCAGAAATTAATCCAAATATATATGGCCAATTGGTTTTTGACAAAAGTGCTAAAGCAATTAACGGGAAAAGAAAGGTCTTCTCAACAATGGTGCTGAAAATTGGGTATCCCTATGAAAACAAAGCATATTATTCTTACATCACACCATACATAAAAACTAACTTGAAATTCATCTTGAAATAGAACTAGATAGAAAAGACTAAAACTAAAACACTGATAGAAGAAAAAAAATTATAAACTTGAGGTAGGGAAAGTCTTCTCATATAGGACACAAAAAGTAACAAACCATAAAAGAAAAGAAATAGCTAAGTTGAACTTTATCGCCACCAAAATATTTCCTATCCAAAAGATATCATTAAGAATTAGGTGGTTTCTTAGATATGACACCAAAAGAATAAGCAACGAAAGAAAAAATAACTACTAGACTATATCAACATTACATTAAAAACTTTGGTCCCGCAAATGATGCCATCAAGAAGATGAAAAAGGCCACAGAATAAAAAAAAATATTTGCAAATTATGTGTCTGACATGAGACTTGTATATAGAATGTGTAAAGCTAAACTAAAAAAAAACTTTTAATGAATATATCCAATCTGTGTAAATAGTGCTTCTAAAATGCTTAATGCTGCTTAAGTATTAGAAACATCACCCCTAGGTCTGGATTTTGTTATTTATTTGCCTTAAAAACCTCATACAGAGCCCACCCAGAGTTTAAACCCAGCTCAACTCCTCTCCACATTAATATAAATTCTAAATGAGTCTGGTCTAAACCAAAGAGGTTTTAAGATAATTCCAAAAAGGGGGGAGGGGGCCAGCTGAGACAGGAAAAACTCAGTGAGGGGTGGGGACAGCAGGGTCCCCACTGCTTCATCTAAGCTTCATTCTGTTCCAAATACTTTTCTGCTCATTCTCATATCAAACTATTGTTACATAAACGTCTGCTGATAAGTATACGGTCAAGTTGCCTAGGAAAGTAGAATTTCAATTTACTTGAACTTACTTCATAAAATGAGAGACCACCTGCAGGGACGCACTGATGGAATGATAGGGCTGTCCATAAAGAAACCATCCAGGAAGAGGAAGAGCTGAGATTCACATATTTAGGGTACTTTAAACTGAGTTATTAAGCTGTAATTCCAATAAACAGACTAAAACAAGTGACTACATAGAGATTTGGATTCAACTATTAAATTTTTTTTTTTTTTGGCATTACCAGTTCAAAAGTCACATTAAGTACTCTACCAAGGAGCAGAATACACCACTCCAAAACATGCTGTTTGTCATGTTGCTATTTTGCATTAGAGATGCTTGAGAGACAGCTGGTGCAGGAAGGGCACAGTAACCCTCCACTGTCCGACCACCTGAGAGTAGGAGATAAATCTCCCATGTGAAATGCCCTTCCTATGCCAGGAAGGTAGAGACAGCCTCAATACCACAGAGAGGAAATTTAGAACAGACAAGTCTGTATAAACCAATTAAGTTTTGCAAATTTACTACTACCCCAAGTCCAAAACCCTTTGTCTTGTCAATTCTTCATAAATTGTTTGTCCAAAGGGTGTAAAAGCTGCCTGTTTTTGGTCACCACTTCTTTGAGTTTCATACTTTTATAGAGCTCTCATACCTATGAAATTAAAATTGTTTTTCTCCTATTAATCTGACTTAAGTTGATTTAATTAATAGGCCAGCCAAGAGAAACTAGTAGGGAAGAAGCAGAAATTTTTTTCTCTTACAGCATTGACATTTTGTCAGACTTTTTCTTGTCACCAAAATGCCATATTCTTCTTGCACAGCAGTCAGTATTTGGTGGGAAAGGAATTCACCCACTTTTTTAGGAGCAGATGCTCTATAAAACAAAGTTACATGAGCTTCTAGGGAGTACCCCAGAATTGGGGAGAGTTACTACTCTCCAGGACGAACCAGGAATGCAGCAAAACGTAAAACAAGCAGAATAGCAAGAAACTAGGAATGACTGCAGTTAGTCACTGGGAGTGTACTTGGAGACACGCAGTCAAAAACTGCTCAAATTGCCAATCTTATCACTGACAATGACACACAAATGTGCCAAACACTGGCCACCCCCAGGACAGTCATTTGACAAAGGACAGTCATCCACAAGATTCGAGCTTGGCTTCGGGCTTTAGAGTGTTTATACATGCAGGTCACAACCGACTAAAAATATTGCCAAGACAATGAAAGATTAAATATATTGAGGAACACATACTTGCATTCCAATATGCCAAGTTAATATGTTGTTTAAACATTCCTAAGGGAAGAGGACAGATGAAAAAGAAATTGTTAACCTAACCTTCAATTCTTCTAAATACTGCTAGACTGAATCCCAAAGACTGAAAATCATTAAAAAATAATGAAATTACTTAAATAATGAAATATATATATATATATATATATATTCTAACCTTCAACAAAAATTCTTTTCAGTCATCAAGCTTAATAATATGGTATTCCAGAATTTATTATTCAGGTTTGGTTAAAGTGTAACACTCTTTTTCAGTTTGCATCATTTAATGCTAACAGATTTAGCCCTGGGATACTCCTAAGAATACTCAAAAGCATTTGTATGAGTTGGGAGAAGAATTTCATCCTACATTAAAAAAAATTACATGTTTAAAACAAAACAAACCCTAGAAATACGATTGCAGAACTGAGGCTGCCAGAGCAGGGAGGGACTAGCGTGGAAGACTATGGGTGTTCTGATGGTGGGTGAGGTATAACATACATTTGAAGGCACAAACCTAAAACATATACAATATTGTAAACCAATGCTACCTCCATACAAATAATTTGATTTTAAACATACACATTTAAGCCTCTACCTATATACTCAGCTTTCTTATTTCTTCCCTCCTCTGGCCTCTCCAGGGAAAGGCAGAAATAATCTAATGGGGGAGGTAATGTCATGGTCCAGCTCCAGTTATACTTATGTTTGGCATGAATTCCAGTCCAATCACATGTGCATTTATCTGCCAGCCAAAGAGTAAAAGGGAAGGAAAGAAGCACGCAGCTGCCATCTGCACCCTCCCCCAGTGTCCCTAGAAATGAAGACGAGGGTGGGAGTTGCTGTGAGATATGAGAGCAATGTGTCCTGCACATGGGCTCGCTGAAGAGTTCTCAGGGAGCAGTATTTGGCCCTCACATATTAGAAAGCAAAAGAGACACCATGAATGAGGCTCCCTGCAGCAGTAGCATCGCATTGCATTGAGGGCTTTAAATTTTTAGTCTTAGCCCATTGGCTGCAGGCTAGACTGAGGGCAGCCTGCAGACCCCACTGGCTTTAGATGGACACAGGTAGGTTCTCCCTACACCCTGCTGTCTGACCCTGCCCACTACATTAGTGTAATTTTCCTCCTGGGCCTCTAGGCATTTGAGTTTGCAAACCCTTGTCGGCATTTATCAAACAAACGCAGTACTTACAGCTGCATGACCAGGTACAAGTGGTTTGGGCTTTCGTAAATGTCTTCCAGGGCAACGATGTTTTCATGCTTAATCCTGAAAGAAAAGAAGCATATACACAGAATATTAAGTACAACTAGTCATGGAAACTGTTTAAAACAGATATTATTACAATAGAAAGCTCTAAGACAGAATCTGAACTCCTTAATGTATGTTTTAAGGGTCTTCACAATCTTATTTCCAAATTTTGTTCCAGACCCACTTCCCAATATTCCTCCTCTCTGCCCTGCTCCTCTTCATTTCTAAGGCTCCATCCCCTACATGTGGGTCACTGATTAACTATTGTTGCCTTGGGTATAGCCTTGCTGCAGAGATTCCTGTGAATGGAACCAGTGGATCAAATTGTCAAAATCCTATTATTTTGAAGGGCCCAAGTAAAGTGGCTGAGCCCCACACTGAATTTGATTGCTCCCTCTTACATAGTTTCAAAATGGCCATCCAGATAGGTCTGAGCTATTGGATGTAAGCAACACTGTTCCCTACCAAGCGAGAGTCTGCAGGGGTCAGTTTCACCATCATGCTCATCACTCCAGTGTGGGCAGAGGAAAACCAGACTGATGTCCCTCACTGGGGTTGACATCACCTCAGCTCAGTTCAGTGCCCTAAGGGAACTAAATGCTGCTACTCAAAGTGTGGTTCCCAACAGGCAGCACCAGAAGGTCCTAAGCTGTGCTACCTTTCAGAATCAGATTCCTGGGGGGAGGGCCGAAGGCATTGCTGTGCACAAAGCATAACAGAAGAAATTCTGCTTTAGACCTGTGCTTCTCAGACTTCAGGGTGCCCCTAAACACTTGGGGAGGGGGACACTGCACTGATTCTTTTTGTCCAGGGCAGGGCCCTGTTTCTAACAAGGTCCCAGTAGATGCTGATGTTGATGCTGCCAGTATAGGGACCACACTGAGCTGCAAAGTCCTATACACACCAACGAGAAGGAAACAGGCAAATTCTAGATCCCAAAACTACCCACTAAGAGTAGCATCTTTTCAGAATGTAAGGCTTGATATTTAATCTCAAGCGTTGGAGAGAAGAATCATTCTGTAACTCTGAGTTAGTTAACTCTTACTGCAAGCCTTTGATTGAAAAGACTGATGAATCATTAAAAGCAAACATTTAATGAGCAGATTGTTGTGCACCCTTGAAAGCAGGGACTACGTCTTGCTCATTTTGTTTCCCTCTTCATACCTAACATTGACGGCTTGATAAAAGTTTGCTGAATGAATGAATGAACTACCCCTAACAGCAGGAGGCATTATTTAGTTACATACGATGGAGGTAACTTTCCTAAGTGTGAGCTGTCTTCCTTTTAAAAAGAAATTTATAAAGTAGAACAGATCAGAATATTATCTTCCTTTTGAGCAGATGAAAGAAGAGACTAAGAGAAAAGTGGCAAAACTTCTCTCTGATTGTTATAGCTCTTATTATTTTATACAGATCATTTGCAGGAGCTGAAACTATAGATTATACTAGATTCACTTTCACCTGATTCCAATGTATAAAGCCTAATTATTTGTTAGCAGTGGTTACTGTGGCACCTGAGCAAAATAATATCAGCATTATAAGAACCAAATAAATTATGCCAGTGAGGAAAAAGAGATTAATATTGTCACTGCCAGGATCCAAGATGTTTGTGGAATTAACATTATTGACTGAATACCTGGAAGAATATGACCACAAAAATTATACTGTGTATGGATTTTTCCTCTTGTTAATTTTTAAAATTTTGCCCGTGGAATTAATCACACAGGCACAAATTTTTTCCAGTGAAGTTAATTTAGGAGTTAAGGGTTTAGACTTATTGGAAAATGACAGGAATTTATTTTATATGTAGGATTGCCAGATAAAATGCAGAGCATCCAGTATCATTTATTTATGGTTAACTAACGAATAAATTTTACCATAAGTATCCCAAAATATTGCAATGTTGTTTTTCTGAAATTCACATGTTACTAAGCACCTTGCATTTTCATGTGCTAAATCTGGTTACTTTAGTTATATGAATCACAGTCAATGAGCCTCCAAACTGGGTTTAGGGATTTGTACCTGCAGTCCTAAATCTCTTTGGAGGTTGGGCCAAGAAGGCTGTTTGAGCTTTGGAGGATAGCCATAAATCCAGGCCCAATTATATACAAAGAGTCAACTATGTGCAAAGCGCCTGCCCAGCCAGAGGAGGTGATGCCAATAAATTCAGAGTATAATCTCATTTTTGGATGTAAGGGATAGAGAAATTAAAGTGTATTTAACCTGCCGAGTCTTACATGAGTTATCAGTGGCTGGAATGATACTTCTACACACTATGCCTCTTAACTAATGAATTAAGCAATAGAAATGGGGTTTCTGTTATGTGCCTGAGGGGGGAGGGATATGTTTTGCCCTCAGAAAAGCTTGTCACCTGGAGAAAAGCATGTAGAATTTAGGGGAGAATTAAATGTTAAATTTCATAGAACTGCACTAAGGCCAGAGAAAGCAAAGCCCCGTATGGGTCCAGATTATAGCAAAGTCCTCAAGAAAATGGTGGTAGTGGAGTTGTAACGGGTTGTGTTTGAATAGAAGTACTTAAAAAAATTCATAGAAATTTTAAAGTGGTCTCTTAATAGGACCTTAAGAAAAGTGCTTTAATTAACCTGTAGATGTTAGCACATGATAGAAGAAAACTTCTGTTCTTGGCTGCTTTATTTAACTCTCAGACTCCTTAAGGTACACAAAAACTGAACTGACATGTCAACAGTACTTAGGTACCTAGGATGCCTTCACAAAATGCCACAAGAATATCCATCCACACATCCCTGGGCACCTACATGCACGCACACAGCATATGATCTCACAAGAGCACCTCCCAGCCCTTGTAGACCTCACACAAGTGGGCAGATCACACCCCACACAGAGTGTTTTTATACCTAACCAAAATCAACCTTCTTGGAACTAGTAGTGATCCCTGGAAATAACAGAGAACATAAGTACACCCTCTTCTCAAACTCTGAAAATGTTTGAGGGATATAATACTTCTACTCAGTCTTCCCATGACCAATCAGCCCTCCAACATAGTTTGTGTTCCTCTCATCACATTATTGTCATTTCTATTTGTCCAGATTATGGTAACCAGAAAAATGAAGTAATCATCCCAGTGTAAAATATAGCATCAAAAATAGGGCATTAAATAATAGAGCAGTGCTACCAGCTATCATAAGCTGAGTACTATACCTTTAAAAATAGTCTAGGGTCTCCCTGGTGGCCCAAGGGGTTAAGCACCGCACTATGAAGCAATCCACAGCCTCCGCAGCACAAGTTTGATCCCCAGCCGGCCAGGGAGAAACCCACATGGTGCAGCAGACCTCTCCTGTCTTGCCTGCCGCTCCCCTCAGCAGTGTGTTTCAGTCAGTCTGCCTGTTCTGCTCCCCACTCTGTCTCTGGTGAGTCCTCTTACCCCCCACATCTCTGGCCTGTACCCCAGCTCTTGTATGCATAAATAAATAAATCTTAAAAAAAAAAAACAAAAATAGTCTGACAATACATTCGTGTGTTTTAAGCAATTGTACAAGTTTCAGCATATAAAGAAGGTAGCTCCATGAAGATAGGGATTTTAAACTATTTTGTTCACTGCTTTCTCCCCAATGATAAGAAAAGCACATGGCAGACAGTACTTTCAGTACATATTTGTTGAATGAATGAATGAAAGGAAACATACTAAGCTTAGGATAAATCATTTTTTACCTGAACTTCTACCAAACAAGATCTTCCTTACTCAGGTGTGATCTTATGAATGTAAGATGTAATGTCACTGCTAGCTTCATTAAATTCAATCTTTCTGGGTAACATGCAATGCTTCCAATGATCAGAAATAGTCTAAATTTTGATTCTCTTATTCACTGTATTTATTATCCCTCCCAACTTTGGGCCATCTGCATATTTGATCTGCACACATCCAATCCATACATCTTCATCCAAATTCCTAGTTAAAGTCTTAAACGGACAGTCTTAAATCAGCAGTCGATGGTTTTTCAAGATCCACTTGGGCAAACACCCAGCAAGTGAACCTTGACGTTAATCAGCTGGCTTCACTTCCTGTCAAGTTACAAACCCAGAAGTTCTATCCTATCCATAAGGAGACAATTCCTTTACTCATTGAAATGACATCCTCAATTTTACATACCACATAATACTACTTAAAAGGGATGCTGGGAAGATTTGTTCTTAGTAAACCCATGGTGGCTCCTAGCAACCACGACAGTCTTTACTAAATGATCAAAAACCATCTGCTTAAATTATGGTTCCAGAATTTTGTTGTGCATTGAAGTCAAACCTCCCAGCCTATACATCTCATATTCTACCTCTTTATGTTTGGAGAAGTTGCCAACATCTCTCCTATTGCTTTTTCAAATATTTCAACTGTGACTCTTGCAGTAAGTGTAATTTCATCAGTCCCCTGGGATCGACATCTACATCTACTGGTGAATAAACTTTCTACCTTTCTTTAGGCCCTACTTACATAGCTGTATTACAAATACCAATTATGGGATGTTAATTGTGTATTGAGGATATATGAGGATTTTTAGTTATTTTATTTAATACAACAATCCTATGAAACTGATTATCGTTCTTCTAATATTTAACAAAGTAAAACCAAGACACCAAGTGGTTGAGTAAATAGTCCATGACCATATGGTTAGTAATTAGAATTGCTGAGATTCTAATGTCCAAATTCATCTTCAAGCACTTATGCTACAAATTCATGTTAACTATTCATCTTCAAGCACTTACGCTACAATTCATCTTCAAGTACTTATGCTACAAATTCACGTTAACTAAGTTATAAAGAATGTATCAAAGAGCCCATGTAAATTCAGTTATTTATATAAAATTATAATCCCTAAAATCATGGCATTAAACCACATAACTAACAATATAATACCCAATTCTGGGAGTGTAGAGATTTGTTAAACTATCCTAAGACCTAGTAGAAGCTCTCAAGATAAGATGAAATCCCAGTAAGTCAAAGTGAACTAGAGGAACAGATATTCAGAAGCAGAAGGAGTAGTGTGAAGTCCAGAAATTATAATTAGAAAGAGACTGTCATCAGCCAGATCCATCAATGTCATCAAAAGGGAGCATAAAATGGACAGAGGAAAGAGGCAGATGTTAGCTATGAACAAATGGGAATCAAGGTTCTATTAACCTTGTACAGCTTACACAGCTAAATCCCTGTAGGTCAGTAGTCAGTCTTTCCAAAATGTGGAAAGGTCCAAGAGAACCTCCATGCCCTAGGAATGTGCATCCCCAAACAGCAAAGTTCTCTAAAATGTGTATAATTCAAAAGAATAATATCACTAAAAGGAACTTTAGATGATAAAAAGAACCTCAATCACTTATAATTTACTAAGGCCAAAGTAATCACAACTGATAAAATCTAAGTACATAAGGTAATATAGGGCTATCTAAAGTCTCTATCTCCCCCAAAACATACATTAGAGGGGATTTAGAAGGAAGAGGGCCCCAGCAGAGAGAGAAAAGATGAATGTGAAACAACATATAATCACTGATGCAGACTCCTGTCTTCAGAGTAACTGACAGCCAAGAAAGAAAATCCCAGAAAGATCCATTTAACACTGTAAAGTTAATTCATTGAAAAAAAAAAAGCGCACCAAATGTACAAGTATCCTCCAGTCCAAAGTCCCCTAGCTGGGGGGGGGGGGCGGGGGGGGGCGGGGGCGGCAGTGGTGGGGACATCAGCACCCAAAGGACAGGCATTCACTGAATATACACGCTTCAAGGAAATGATAGCAACATCAATTCTCCCTCCAGTCTAATTCTCCATAGTTCAAAGACCTACAAATTTTGAACTCCATGTAAAATAAAGTTAGAAAAACACAAGAGGTGAAGATAGAAAAGAAAGCTCAGCATTTCTTTGCTTTTTTTTTTTTTTTTTGAATTCCTATCATGGTTCATTGATCTGGAGGTTGTAAAGCTTGTGGAAGAAATGATGAGAATTATCACAAAAGGGAAAGACAAGGAAACACTTTTCCTTTGTGTTGCCATTCTTTGGAAATAGTGACTTATCTAGTCAGATTAAAGAGGTCACTGGAAGACAAGAGATAGAAGGAATAGAATCAGTAAGGTCAAACAGGAGAGATAAGGCGATTATCAGTGCAGAGGAGCAAGGGGAGTGGAGAACAGATCTCTCTGTAGGCATCCGAGGTCGAAGTTACACCAATGAACCAAACAGCTTTCTGTCCTCCTCTCGCTGGCACGTCCAGTTAACAGTCCAGTCATATTTGAAAGGCTGATGCAAGTCCCTCTTAGGTAAAGACCATAAGGGACTATATCTTTGACCACATACCATGGTCTCTTTTATCTTAACTGCCCAGAAAGTTTACATTTTATTCACACACACACACACACACACAATTGCTATGGTTGTTCTGGCAGGACAAAGAGCTACAAAAATATTAGAATATTCTTATGACTTGGGCCTCCCTGGTGGCGCAGCAGGTTTAACACAGCACTGTGAAGCTGTCTGCAGCCTCTGTAGCTGCGGGCTCGATTCGGTCCGTCTGCCTGTTCTGCTCCCCGCTCTCTGGTGAATTCTCTCACCCTCCAGCACCTGACTCTACCCTAGTTCTTGTATAAATAAATAAATATAAAAAAAAAAGAATATTCTTATGACTTGTCTCCTATTTATCTAAATAAATTGTACAGGCTTTTTAAAAAACATTATTTCCTCCTTTCCTGAGTCAGATTTTTTTCTTTCATTATAAGCAGTACAGGAAATCATACCGAGAAAATCAGGATACTATCATTCGTCATAAAAGAAAATGATAGAGATGAAATATTTGTCAGATGGTATTAAAAAATAATATCTTTCCTTTTTATAGCTTAACAGACACATTCACAGATGCTATCTCATTTCATTTCCACAACTCTATAAATTAGGTATTATTATTTCTATTTTATAGATGATCATTCCCAGTTTATAACCACTTAAATGTCCTCCCTATCTCCCTCTGTTTTGTTCTATCTCCCTCTGTTTTGAGATAACATTCTCCATGCTATCTCATACATGATTATTTTACTATATAGAGTGGCTCAAACTATTTGGCTTGAGTCCATCAATGGCTCCCTGTAGTCCAGAATAAAATCCAAACAACTTGGCATGATTTACAAGGTCCCATTTTGTTTAATATTTATCTGCCCATCCATCTCATCCTATTAGCCCACAGCAAAACCAATGAACCTGGGCAGCTCTCACGTGTCTTCTTTGGCCAAATAGGTGTGTTCATCCCTCTTGATCTTTTTACTAAACTATTTATCGTGAGGCTCATTCTATACCACCTCCGCAAGAGTTCTCTGCTCTTCCTTACATCTTACAGACTCATTCCTCTCCTCTGGTCACCCCAGTTCTTTTGTCACCTTGTTGTACACACTGCATTTTACATCAAATATCTGTTTGTACATATGTGTATATTTAAATAATTTAAATGCAGAGAAGTCTATAAGGATACATATAAAATTACACCTAGTTACGTGAGAAAGTGTGCTAGGACCAGAGGGAATTTTCACCTTTCAGATTTTCTGAACCAGGGTTCTTCATCTGAACCACAGAACAAAGAAAAATTATTTGAGCGACTATTTACTCAATTCTCCCAAGCAGAGAAGTTGCATAGGAGAGAGAGCTAATTAAGTATAAACAACAAATGCCTTCAGGTTTAATGGCTTGATTCTCATATGGAATTCAAGTAGAGGAAGTTTACTAGACTGTTGTATTTCCAAACCTTTGCAAAGAACACTTTTATAAAAGCTCTTGATCAAAGCCATTAACATCTGGTTCACAAAAATAAACCCATAATGCTGGACACAAAGAAGTACATACTGATTAGTTGAAATGCTCAAGAAATCAGATTAGTTTGAGTCTCAGTTCTGACACACTTAATCACAATATTTTAGACAAGGCATTAATACTTTGTGACTTGATTTTTTCATTTGTTAAGCAAACAGTAAGATATGTGATCTCATTATGCATACACATACACATGCATACAGGCATAGAAGTGAAATGTAAGTATACACATATGCATCACGTTCCATATACAGAGAGATAGCTTACCTATTAAGAATATAGGCCACTCCAGAAATAACAAGAATTCGAAATCTAAAGCTTCAAATCATCTCTCATTGTACCAGCAGATGGAGCTGCAACCAATGGTTGACTAATGAGCAAAAACTGTTACCTAAGTGAACTACATCTTAAGTATGCCAGACAATTTTGTTGTTTTTTTAAAGAATGAAGTACCACATGGGATACTCTCTCATTGTGAAGTGAGCTTTGCTTTGAATCCTTAAAAATAAACAACAATAAAAATTCTGTTGCTCAGCTGGGGGCTTCGCAGGCATTTGCATGTAAGGAGCAGGGAAAGAACTTCTACACAAGGGTGCCATGCAGCGGCTCCAACTAGGCTGGCTCTGTCTCTAGGTGACTATAGATTGGTCATATCATCTTTTAGGGACTCACTTTCCTCATTCAGAAATTAATCAGTCAGACAGCATACTCTCTGAGATCCTTTCCAACTCTCAAAATTGCTGAATCTAAAACGATAATGAAAAAAATAAAAGCTACTAAGGTAGCTGTGGGTCCACAAAGCTTGATTTTAAGTCAGTGTTTGGTGTTCTCTGGGTTATTGCTACACAGAAGCCTGGATTACAGCTCATGTTCCAACAGCTTCTTCTTCATGGGTTAATTTGTAAGTTAGACATGGAATAGAATTTCTTGAGCAAGGAAGCCATTTTATGTGGTAAAGACCTTCTTTTCCTTCTCCTGTCGTCAACATCTACAATGCCCAGGACCATAGCTCAGGAGATTTGCTCATGTCTAAATAGCTCCAAAAGGTCCAGCTGAGACCTGATTGTGTTTAGTATAATCAGTGTGAAAACCCAGTGCTTGGCACATACTAACATTCAATGAATGTTGTGGAAGAATGAATAAATGAATGACTGATTAATCATGAACTTCCTAAGGTCTTACAGACTAAAGACACTCAGAAGCTGGATACCTGAATCAGGAAGGGTTATAAGATTTTACCTTGTATCTTTCTTTCCCTCTCCTGAACATTAGGTCTCATAATCGACTGGTCGTTATCTCCCCAATTACCTGGGGAGGATCAGCATACACTGACTCCAGGGTCCACCCCTGGAGAGTATAATTTCATTGTCTGGGATGCAACCTAGGCACTGGGAATTTAAAAAAAGGCTGCCAAGTGATTCAAACACAATGTTTAAGAACCGCTGTTAAGTTACTGAGTCACTGAAAACCTTAGATACCAAGGAAAAACTCATTTTTCAGTACTTGCAAGTTGATAATGCCACAGTTTTGGTGTCCATTTTGAATTTATCCTGGATGAATACATTTACTGCAAAAGATCTCTGATATAAAGGTAAGATGCAAGGTGTCCTGGGGATAAATGCTCGAATCTTCATGATTGACACATTAGTAGTCCTCTTGGGAAGAGTATGCAAAATTAACATACTTCAACTAGTTAACTCTAACATTTTCTTCTAATAATTATTCAAAACACTTAATAATTATTCAAAACTCTAGCACATTAAAGAAAATGTCATTTCCTTCTCTGGATATTTTGGTAACTATTTATCAGAGGGTAATACATATTCCTCTGGATGTTTTAAACCTGAAAATAAATGTCTGGAGTCTAGGAGAAAATCAAGGTAGTCACCCATCTCAATACAGAAGTGAAGTCTTATAACTTTAATTTGCCCACTCTACTGATACATAAGTACTGCATCCAATGGCATGGAAACAGCTGAAATCTCAGAAACTTTGTTCTAGGTCCAAAGGAGATTAACTGCAGTATGAACTCAGAAGCCATTCTTATATGATAAGATATAACCAGGTGCCAACTGCTGGCTGCCTCCCCCAGCTTCATCATACACTCTGTGCTCCCAGACAGAAGACAATGGTCTTGAATTCAGTAAGCATCTTAGAGACTTCTAGCCTTGAACACCTGCACTGTTGTGAGTGTAAATGAAAGGGTTAAAACAATGCACCAGGATCTTCTCCCCTTTCCTTCCTGCTACAAAAACTCTGTGCTTTCTCTTTGATGATACCCACAGTGAGCGTCCTGTATGTCACCACTCAAACCCAGGACTATGCCAAGTCAGTAGGTGCCCTGGATGGCAGGCTCAGGTGCACAATGCTGGCAGGCCCCACTGATGCTGAGGCCTGGGATGCTGTAAGGAAAGAAGAGGCAAGGGATTGCTGCTTCTAGATCATGAAACCTGGGCCAAGAAAGCATGATCCTGGGTGACTCCTGAAATCTACTCAGATCTTGTGACATTTATTTAGAAGTGAAGGCAAATTGAAAAAATAAAAGATGGGGTGAAAAGTGTAAGCAAAACAGAGGAAGGAAGTCTGCTTTGAATTTCTAATATCAGCTGATTTTCAGTGTTAGGAGGAATGAACCTGCGTTGTTCTTGGAAAGTGCCCACATTGAGAGACGATGATGCAGAATCAAATGTTCTTTAGTTTTGCACATCAGTAATTAATGCTGTCACAGAATCCATTCTGGTCAGGCCCAGGCTTCAGAAAATCAGGTGCACTGAGATAGAAGAAAGCATTTTTTTCAAGCACTAACATGTTGGGAACTCATGTAGGGATGTGTGGTTGGTTGGCTGTGTGTGTATTTTAAAAACACAGAGATAATTTCTATGATTGTGTGTAATAGGGGCAGTTCTGTAGTGTTTCTTGAGAAAGCAAGAGATCCTTCATAACGGAAATTGAAGTCCCGATTAGAAAGAACAGCATGTTTTGCTTTCTGGATGATTTTTCTAAAGGGGGTGTGTGTTAAATGCGTCATCTCTCCAAAGCACAGATTTATGGTAGATGGGTGCTAAATGCTGAGGCAGTTCTGAGCTCATAGTTTTATTATCTCCTGCTAACAAAAGATTGTCATAGCCAAGAGATTGCAATTCTTTAGAGACTTCCTGAGTGAGCTCCAGGACTATATACAAATTCTCAGAAATGATACTACTAATAGGTTGTGGCTAATAAACTAGTTGTTATTCACCCAGTTTTCTCTTTCAGAGTTTAAAAAGTAATTAGGAAAGCAATTGTGCCACTTGGGATGAGAGGATGGAAGAAATCCAGCCACCTACATTGTCCCTGACAATTACACCAGCGCAGTTGGGAGGGGAGGGAGCAGTCACCATGCTCCTGTGCTCAGACAGAGCAGCTGATGTGTCCAGGTGGTGCCACAGTCTCCCAGCCAAAGACAGGGAGGGCCAGGCCAGATCGAGGTCATATGTGGTTGCTGAGTGCATTTTAGGCAACTCTGACTTTTCCAGAGCACGGCATAGAGATTTTTTTCTGCAAACATCAGAGCCTGTTAGTCCAATGGCTAGACTTTAGGAGGTCACTTTTAATGAACCTGGTTTTCCCCAAGTCTTCCAGGTTCTCAATAAATACAACCTTCACAGGCTAAGTACAATAGATGCCAAAGTGAACACAGTGGAGACCACCAACTGTTCACTTGTATTCCCACTGATAGGACTTGTCACAAAGAAAAGTTACAAAATTGGATTTATAAACTCATTCTGATAAAAATCTACATTTCTTACCTGCTTATGTATAGGGGTTCTACATAAGATTTTTAAAAGGGATTCTGCCACTTCAAAAAGGGAAAAGCAAAAGAAAAAAAGGAGGGAAAAATGAAATAAGTGCAATGAATAATATAGTGAATAAATCCCTACTCCACCTAGAGAAGATAATAATTAATATTATTTTCAGATACAAAGGGAAGATCTATCCTAAGAATGTTATTCTTAAGGATGCTAATATGCTGCTTCCTCCTGAATCTATGGCTCTTTAGATTTGTGGGTTTTTTTTTAACCTATGTTAAAATCAGGACGGATTCAATAATGTAACGACAAAGATGGGGGGATGAAATGGGGTTATGTACATACACATAGACACATGTGCCACATGTGTACACACACAAGGGTGGCCATATAAGCACACACATATACCATGTAGACATACATGTGCATACATGAGCACAAAGCACGGTGCACATATATGCATGCATGCTTACACATAACACATATACACGTGGATTTGTGTTACCTATATGCATGCACATGTGTGCATGCACAAACAACACATAGATACATTATACAGTTTGGTCTCATAGTTGCTGGGTGCACAGCCTTGCAGCTACTATTTCACCAGAGGCTGGGGGTGCAATCAGCACTGTGTAACGTACTCTGTAGGCAGAAACCTGGCAGAATGATTTAACTCGGAGAAAAGATGCCAAGAACACTGGAGGAGTAAAGAAACAAAGAATAAGATTAAGTCTGGAGGTGCATCCTGAAAAGCAGGCATAAGACTGAGTCAGAATTATTTCCTTGTCTCAAGATGCAAAATCAGAAGGCAAGTACAGCCCCTGTGGGTATGGACGCAGGTTAATTTTGGGAACCTTAGCGGGAAGCAACTAATCTGGGAATGAAGACTGGCAGTTCTAGGATCTTGCAGTAAGGGTGTGGAGTTAGATGAACCATCTGGTGGTTTTTCCTCGTTCATTTTTTTTTTAATCTGTTTTTTCTTAGGGATATGAGGGTGGGGTTGGGTGGTGGACTAGCACAAGAGGTCTAATGTGTTTGATGATGAATAAACACCTAGAAATTGCATAATAAGACAGTCGGTCAGAGCCAATGGGACGCTGCACTAGAATGCCAGCAACGGCACTGCAGACAGAGGAGGAGGGGCTGTGGGGGAGGAAGGGACAGCACAACCATTCTCAAAGTTCACTGCATACAAGAGCCCTTGGAAAACCATCATGGCACATTATTTGCAGAGAGCTTGCATAAAACTCACAGACCTAGACTCACCAAGCATCGAGAGAGAATCTACAAGTATCAAGCAGGAAGCTACACAGTAGAGACATAAAGATGAAAAAGACACAGTCCTTGAAACCAGGAGGATTCCGGCCAGTGTGGGAGGACAAAGGTGAATGCAAACATGATTCAGCATGACCAAAGTGTTTCTAGGGACTGGCCACTGGCCTTGGAAGCACAGACTGCTCCATTGTCTTACTCCCCCTGGGAGGTGACATGTGCTCTGGGTGCTGACAAGTTTGCCAGGCATAGAAAGGCAAGGAAAAGAGCAGGTCAGAGAAAGGGAACAGCATTTACAAAGACACAGAGGTAAGGTCAGTCAGGAGGATGGGATCGTAGGAGACATACATCTGAGGGTAGATCAAGGAATATTACAAAAGACTTTACTGTCAAGTCCAACAATGTACGTGTTTATGCTAAGGGAACTAAGAGGCAGTGTGCATGTGAGGCAAGCTCTAAGAAAAGTAAATGCAGTGCTTTGCAGAGATATTTAAATTGAGTGAAACGAAGTAGTTCCTTATAAACCATGTTTCAAGTCCTCACCCTCTCTCTCTTACGGAGGGTGTAAGTTTAAATATGAAATTTCACTTCACTCCACTTTTAATTTCCCTGGTGGAAAGTTCTTATGCACTTTTCTCTTTCATCATGAACATGGAGAAAAAGTCAATTTGACCATAGTGTAAATGTCTAGCTTTCCTTGGGGATTGAGGCTAACACAGGAACTATGAGTAGGTAGTAATGGAAAGATTGGAGTCCTACAAAATGTCAAGTTCATGATTCTTTGCAACAGTATTTTTTTCCTCTGAAGGAAAAGGAGATGGTGAGAAAGAAAACAGTATCTAGCACTATTTGGCATTCTGCTCCTTGGCGTTCCTATGTCTCCAGAATTAAAATATTGTTCACTGAATATTTTTTTATCTTCAGAAAACTATTGAAATAACTAGAAAACTAAAAAATAGAATACTGAAAATAAATAGAAAGCTAAAAAATATTGGAAAGGCTTTTTCCCTTTCATCCACCACAAACACTATGAAGAGAAAGTGTCAACTACTCGATGGAATTTCTGAAAACGCAGAAACCCACCTCAAGTTTCACAGGCTGCCAGCACACAGCACGCACAGAAAAGTTAGGCTTCTCTTTCTTTACAAAGACATATCTTTCTGCTCTCTTTTCTTCTTATCTTAGCTGTCACTCAAACTTGGTGCCTAATAATAACACAGAATGAAAGTCAAGGCAGCAGATGTCAAGGCTGCCTCTCTGTATGAGTACATGTTCAAGCCTGGCAAAGCCCAGATCTTAAGATACCAATAGACAAATGTTCCGGATGAATACTTAGCTCCGCGTCTCCAGATTTATTGGGAAAGAATCCTAGAAGCTGAGATCAGAGTAATACTGAATAACACTGGAGTCCATGTAGTGGTGTGGTGGTGAAACCAACCAATCATGCAGACCCCAGGTAAGATTTAAAGCTCTTGCCTGGATTTCTCATGGAATCTGGGGATCACGATGATATTTTGAAGTTCCCATCAACTCTGATGATTACTCAAATTGGAGAACCGATGTTCTAGCAAGCGCACCCTTTACAGATGGGGAAATTGGGTGAGGACCCACAAACTCTCAGCTGGTTATGATGACAAAATATACTTCCTTATAATGTTCCTATTCTATAAAGAAACAGCTTTGGTATAGACGAAGTAATAAATTAAAAAACTCTCAATTATAATATGTTCCACCTCATATGAGGATTGGATTTTGAATTCTTAATTTCCCCTCAAGATGGTAGCTTGGGGAGGGTTTCTGGTGTCACAGAGAAGAGCTTATATGTGCACTGGGTGGGAACATGTCCTTGGCCCTGTAGCCTTGACCCTGCAGACACCTCACCCCATGAGAAGGGCACTGCTGGCTCAGGCCAGAAGGCAGTCTGGTGACCCAGCAGCTCCTTTTGCCCAAGTTCAGAACAGCTGTGGAGGCCAGACTCTCCTTAATGAAACTCTGACTCTTTCCCACCCCCTATATGTTCATATATATAAATATGTGATGTACATATATGTAAATATGTGTAGACATTTTTATAGTGATAGGTTTTGTATTAAGCCTAGGCAGACTGAAAATTTTAAAGGAAACTGCTATGTGTTTCTAAAGTAAAAGAATCCAATGTAACATAGGATAGGGAATTTCTAAAATCTTAAGGTAACAGAATAATTTCCTACAATTCCATTAGATTTGGATATTTTCTCATTCAATTCCATATTTTTTGTAATATCATTTACCAAGAGCTTCTAGTGGGGGACACTGGGGCGATCAAATCTCATTTCAACTTTATTGGAATAACTGAAAATGCTAGTTGGGGGGCTATTATAAAATCAGTGAATGTCCCAAGGCTACCTTTGCCTGAATTCAAACCCACAACTCTCTCATTCTCAAGCTCACTCCTTTCTACTAGACTAATTACCTTTAAAAGTATAGACGTACACTTGTAATCAGGGAAATGCAAATCAAAACTACAATGAGATACCATCTTACACCAGTGAGAATGGCACATATTAAAAAACTAGCAACTACAAATTTTGGCGAGGATGTGGAGAAAAAGGAACTCTCCTGCACTGCTGGTGGGAGTGCAAACTGGTCCAACCACTATGGAGAGCTGTGTGGAGATTTCTTGAACTACTAAACATAGAGCTTCCATATGATCCAGCAATTCCACTCCTAGGTATTTACCCGAAGGACACAGAGACATCAATTCCAAAGAGCACTTGCACCCCTATGTTTATAGCAGCACTGTTTACAATAGCTAAGCTTTGGAAACAACCCAAATGCCCAAAAATAGATGACTGGATCAAGAAGATGTGGTACATATACACCCTGGAATATTACTCAGCATTCAAAAAAGATAAACACATGCAATTTGCAGCAACATGGATGGCACTGGAAAGGATCATGCTCAGCAAAATAAGCCAGAAAGAAAAAGAAAAATACCGGATGGTCTCACTCATAGCAGGAATCTAGAAAACTTAAATAAGAGACCAGGAAAATGAATAACTATAAGAAAGTGAAAATCAAAATCAACAAACAACTATGAATCAGAGACACTCTATGGGGGGTAGGAGGTGGGGAGGGGAGAGATTGGGGTCAAAATAAGGGGGTTGCAATTGTATGGGGAATGTAAAAATAAAATTTATTAAAAAATTTAAAAAAATAAAGGAAGTAAAAAAAAAGTATAAATGTATTTCTCCATAATTATTTAAGATAAGTTAATTTTTCCAGAGAAAGTGAAATTTTACTATTTCTCTAATATAATAATAATATTAGTTCTATAATAAGATTTCTTTCAGATTTCTACTTTATCTGTAAATTGGTCAGAAAGAATTCTTTAAAACTATACAAATCAGACAGGGAGAAATTACAAACTATTTCAACAAAAGAATATTAGGGCCTCCCTGGTGGCCTACTGTTTTACTGCCTTAAGTCTCAGTCTTATCACCACTATGGCCTGAGTTCAATCCCCAGCCAGGGAGCTAAGCCACATATGGTGCAGCAGACCTCTCCTGTCTTGCCCGCCGCTTCCCCCTCAACGGTGCATTTCAGTAAATCTTCCTGTTCTGTTCCCCACTCTGTATCTGGTGAATCCTCTCACCCCCTGCACCTCTGGCCTATACCCCAGTTCTTCTACACAAAAATCAAAATTAAAATTGAAAAAAATATATAAAGAAAGAAAGAATATTGAAAATTCTCACTGATTCTTAGGAAATTTCCATCCTAACATCCTCAAAAAAAATCTGAAAACCAATTATAAAAATGCTTTCCTTCAAAAATCACCTCCCACATTAAAACTCAATTTTTTATCTAGTTTCTGGATAAAACTAATGAAGAGAATTTTTTAAAAACCAGTAAATAATTTTTTTCATAGTAATTAATTTTCTGTTTAGTGGAAGATACTGAACAGAAGCTAGTTACAATATTTCAATTACTTTTCAAAAACTAGGCACACATGTGTGAGAAATTACAGACATTCTTCAAGTAGTATGAAATAATTTTAGATAGCCACATGATGAACAGGGACAAATTAAGGTAAACATTTCCTCAAGAATATTTACAATGTAGTCTTTTTTTAGATGAACTTCTAGTAAGTTATTTTTTAGAAACTAAAATGGTGTATTGGATAACAGGTCTCTCCCACTGGCCATGCACCCGCTTCCTTTGATAAGTTCTTGATTTTCACTTGATCCACATCACTCACACACAACTTTGACTTTGGGGAATGTTAACTCTACCATTGGCAATAAGACTAGGACATCTGGCTTAGGCCTTGGACAAAGAAGCAACAGTTGTTCTAGAAGTTGTTGGCAGCCATCTTGTAATCACAGAAGAAACTGACTTGACAGGATAAAGCCATGGCAGCAGAGCAAAGAGAAAGGCAGAAACCATAGTATTGAGCTCAATATTGTTTCATTTCCTTAAACCAAATGTAAGCCTGCTCCATCTCTGGAGGATGAAACATAAGCCAACTTACGCCCTTAACATATATATGCCTTTTAAACACATTAACTTACCCCAATTTAAGCTTTGTTTTTTCTTACTTACAATCAAAGGCATCCTACAATCAAATGATTGCTATAGATGGTCCAACAAGTGACGAAATTCACATACTTCTATGTTGTTTCATAAATGAAAACAGAATAGAGGTATATTTCATGTCTAGCTTTAAAAATACATTTTAAAATAATAGCGTTAGCTCAATAATGAATGTGTCATTTTTATTAATTCTGACTAAAAATAGCAGGGGAGAAATGGTTGGTCCTGTCAAACAGAAAGTGTGGGAGAATGTTAACTGCCCCGCATGTTCTTTGTGAAAATGTTCAGCCACTTGAAAATATGTAAAGAACAGGGAAGACAGAAGAGGATACAAACTCTGGAGTGATTCTGAGCGATCTGAGACACAGGTAAAGGTCAGATGTGAAGAAATGACAGCTTTCCAGGAGGATTTAAGGCCCTTGTGCAAATTATCTAACCTTCAAACAATCCCATTTGCATCTCTGCTTATTAGAAATCTAATCCTGACATATGAAATTTCTATGTGAGCCATTTGACACATAATTCCACCTTCTTCAGAGATTAAGAAGTGATCCATTGAATGCAGCCTTACAGGAATATTAGCATGAAATTAATATTAACTTGTAATGGTTTATGAAAAAATACTGTAGAAAGTCATTTTCTCTGTGGAATTATACAAGATATGGATCAGGGCTCACACCACTGGTGAAGGAAATGTATAATTTTGTACAAAAGACCTGGAGTGAATCTTTAGTACAAAAGACCTGGAGCGAATCTTTGATTCTTCAGAATCAGAGGGAAGCCTCCTCATTTGAGGTAACTGAAAATGCAGGGGAAGCTCCAAGGCCCAGATGGCTCAGAAGAGCCAGGAACCCTGAAGCTTGGCAGGAAACTCCCTTGAGAAAAAGGTGAAGGAAGGAAACAAAGCACTCGGGCGGGAGGGAAAATGAAGACAAGCCAAGTTCTGAGGAGAAAGGTCATGGAAGTTTCCAGTAAATGGGACAACTGCTTTGTATAAGGAAATCTCAAATTTGAAGGGACATTAAGATGTTGAGTTATCTTATTGGTCACAAACATGAAAGAAACTAAATTTTGGTGTCAAAGGTTTAGTCATTTGGCACACAATCCTCAGGGCTGGTTTCTATTTATTTTTTGACTCACTCTAATGAAAAAAGATTCTTATTTTTCTTGGGAAATCCAAAGAGGTAACTGTTTGTTTTACTCAGGGAGCTCTAGTAGAAGGGGCAAAAGAGTAAGAGGCCCAATAGAGACTTTTACACCCCTAAAAAAATCTAGCTCACACAGATTAGCATGAAAGGAATATAGAGCTTGGCCAGGAGAATAAATAAATTGTCCCTAGTTTTTACTGGCATTGGTGAAAAAAAATATGTGATATACTTTTCCAGACTCCTTTTGATTCATCTCTTTTTTATATATTTTACCACAAATATACTAAGAAAAACTCTTAAGTACCCTTCACAGAATATTCCCCTACACTCATTAGAAACGGCTATAAGAGCACTGTTCTATATTGTCAAGATCCAATCATAACTAGAAACTGGAAAATAAATTAAAGAGAGTGGGTGGTAAAATTAAATTAAAAGCATGGAAATAAAAGAAACCAGTGTTGGGGTAAATTTAATTAATTTATTAGCTCACTTGTTATTGGTAGAATTATTTTTGGATCTAGCTTCTGGCCATATGTAAATTTAATAAGCATGCCTTCCACGTCTTCATCCACGCTATTTTCTTTTTTCAATATTGGAAAGAATATGTTCTGAACTAGCCTTGGGGGTAATCCCCAGAAGTTCCCTTTCAGGTTTAAACTGATCCCCCCAGGCAACAGCCTTTGGGTATGGCAACTCTATCCATTTAATTGTGATATTACCTACCTTACCCTTTTTCAGCTTATCTACAAGAATATTTATCAATTTATTCAGTAATCATTTGCTAAGCACTTATCATGTACCAGGTCTGCAGGTGCCAGACTGTCTGTTGGCCTTGGCCTCAAGAAATCATAGTGCAGTCCATCACTAGATCAGTAAATGACTACTCAGCAATATGACAGGTATGGCATCTTGGAGCATATGAGATTTCATCCATGTCAAAACTCCACTGAATATTCAATGCTGGTTCAAAGTGATCCCTGCTTCCTTTTCCCAAGGTGTTCAAAACCCACCTCTTCCATGGTATGGTTTAGAATCTGTCTAGGATAGACTTATGTCTTAAAATCATAGGTTTTATTGTTTCTATTATTAACTCTTTCCTTATCTTTTTTAGTCAGAGAAATTTATCAAAACCATAATTTTAAGCCAGAAGTTATCTATTTTGATGGATACATTCATATTTAAAATCAATTTGAAGAAAAGAATTTACCTAGAATACAGCTCAGAGCAGAGATTCTCAACCTTTTTCCTGCCACTCCATACTGAATAAGTGACCAAGGTCCCACACAGCTGAGTCAGGACTGAGCTAGAACACACACGCCAATGCAGGTCCACATGATATGGCACACAGGCGACCTTCAGCAAGGAATATTCTGAGAATGTCCAAGTACTGGGCTAAATCCCCTCCCCTTCCCTGCTGCGTCCATTACAGGGAGATGCAAAAGGCTTGATTCTATCTTTCTATCTCATGAGAGAAAAATTTCATCTGTTTGTCCATTTCTTATATCTTCAGTTTCCACTGAGAATAGAAAGTGTCACTTTCTTCTGAAATTTTGTAGCTGATTTGTTCAGGAAACTTGCGAATAACTAGGTTCCCCAAATGAGCACAAAGCCATCATTACAATATGCCTTTCATGAGCACCTACTATGTGAGAAACTCTGGTCTGATTTATAGAGGGTTCACCTATGAGGCAGAAGAACAATCTCCATTTCTACAGTGAAAGGACTTGAAAAAGAGAAGCTCATGGAATCCAAATACAGAGGAGCCAGTATTCAAATCCTTTTACTCCCCACCACCCCTGCTGGCAAAATCTGTAATTTACACAGAATCTTGCCTAACAGAAGGTGAAGGGGTGAAGGCAAGCTGACAGCAAACAAAACCCGAAATCAGGAGAAACATCCTCACTGGCAAAGCAAATGAAAAGAGTTTTCTAGGAGTGGAAATTTCTGGGTCTAGGAATATGGTTTGTTCTTGGTAAAGGGAAGGAGCTGTTCTGCAGAATAATAATAAGGACATCTGTCGGTTTCTATCATCCAAAAGGGGAGTTTCACAGAGCAGCATATTATAGGATTTTTCCTCTCTCATTAAAGGCACAGAGTTTGAGGAGCTAGTGCCATCAGAAGTCACCAATGATTCCAGAGGCTCTACCAAGGAGTTTTCATGTAAAATTTAGGTGCATAGAAGTCTCCAATTGAACACCAAGGCACAGAAAAAATCTCCAAGTAAAGAATGCATATCCACCAGCCATCTGATTGTTAAATAATAATCCTTTTCCAGGGAGCATTGTAATGAGAATTACCTAAGGGCTTAGCAGATCTGGTAATGGAAATAATAGCATGCAAACTGATGTGACTAAACAAATAGTAAACTAAAAACAAATGGACACTAAAAAACAAAAGTTAATTATCAGGTAAATAAACATTAGATCTCCCTTTAAATGAGTTTTTACATGAGTGTGGCCTAGAGAAAATGAAGACCAAGACTCCTCAGAGGTCTTGCTCGGATGGGGGTGAGCTGCAGCCTTGTAGCCTTTTCCAGTTGCCATCATGGCTCCTGAAAAGCCATATTTTTGAGGCAAAAAATAGAAGTCTTTCTCTTTCTGGTGCTGAACGTCCACTCTATCACTGTTACTTAATTGATTTATACATCCAGAAAATAGACAATGAACAGTCTGTATGTCGAGGAATAACTGTGTTTTGAGCTTAAGAAGAACCAGAAGGTGTGAGATCCCTGCCCTCATGAAGAGGATGGTCAAGACTGGGTGAAGAAGCACAGCAGACAATGAGAGCCTTCCTGACTGCAGGAAACACTGAAGGGAAGGAGAGGAGGGAAGGACAATCAATAGTGACCAGAGAAGGGGGTCTTTGAGGATGCTCCTTCTACCATGACAGAGAATTTCACCCATCTCCCTCCCACTCTCCATGTTTACAGAAGTGACACAAAAGGATGTACAGGCAGCAAAGGGTCACAGCAAGTGCCGGGAGTACACGCTCAGCAGGCATTTGTTGAGCTCTGAGGACATCCGGTTGTCTGTGGAGGCTCCAGTAAATAGGCTTTTCCGCCAATGTGTGTTAAAAGTGCAGGAGGGGAGGCTGATCAGTTTTAGGGACTCAGAGAAGACCTCCTGGTAAGAATGAATAAGGCAGACAAAGGGCAAGTAAAGTAGGGTGGGGTGAGGGATGAGGTAAATGGAGTCCTCCAGGCAAGGAAAGAGCTTTTGTGAGTAGTTTGAGGTTGAAGACAGAGCACTGCCTCTGCTAACAGCAGATTGTTGTGATGGTGGGATTATAAAAGGCTAGGGTGAGGAGGGGGCAAGCTGGGTAGATGTGGAGGGACAAAAGCAAGAACAAAGGCTCTATCATGCAGAACAAACAGTTCAGGAGTCTGGACTTTATTCAGATGGCAAAGTAGAGTCATTAAAAATGGGCCAGAGGACTTCACAGGATGAAAGCTTTCACTCTGTGCATGAAACAAACCTGAAAAATCAGCCAGATGCTTATACTTCCCCAATCTCTAGTCAATCATTGTACTTCCAGTCAATCAGTGAGAGAGGTGCATGAGTGAGTGAGTGTGGAATTGGTAGGGAAGAGAGATAAACATGGTGGGGGTTTGGGGGAAGATGGAAAGAGAGGAGGAAGGAGTGAACCCGACAACACTGTCATCCCTTCCCTAAGACCCCTGCCTCCCAGGGCCTCCGGAATCCCCACCACCAAGCTACTGCCTCCATAGGGAGTCTGAGAAGAGGAATAACAGTGGGGCGGTGAGAAGGGGGCACTATGAGGTTACTAGGTTGGGGTATTGGGGTGGCCTTTCTCTGCTCTCCAAGAGTAGAAGCCAGCTTGTGCCTTTGCCATGTTTTCCCTCTTATTTGCATGTCAAACTAGAGAAAGAACATGTTTCTTTCTCTCTTCTACCATATGTTTGGTGTCGCTATCTGAGTGCCTTAATATATATATGCCTTAATATAGCATCACAATCTCATAAAGGGGAAAAGAGCCGAGGATGCTTTACTGCTGATTCCCAACCATATCTCTAGCACACTGTTTCTTCCAAGAATAAAAAGATTGCTAACATTTGCATCATTTTATGCAACTTGCTTCTCCCAAAATGAAGGCACCTGTATATTAGCAAGTCTAGTGGTCCCAGTATTGGGACCTTACTGGACTTTGTCAAGTATTAACATTTCCACTATGTCCTCCAGCCAATGATGATTAAGAAGAAAATTTATGTCATATGTCTGTGTGTTTTCATAAAAGAAAGACACAAGTGCCATCAGTAATGGGCAGGAAGGATCTATCTGTAATAGTGGGGAGAGTCACCCCTCCAGTTAGAGTTATAAAAATTAACAATGACATTTTAGAGGGAGAGAATATTCTAAATAGAGGGATATACAGTTGTCTCATTTTAGTTATATACTTCCAAATTCTCTTCAAGCAGAAAGGACAGTTGTGTGCTGACATTCATATTTACTGATTAGGAAACTCTGAGCAAAAAAGAAACATGCCTAGTATTCGAAGAAAGCGTGAACAGTGCTCTGATCGGTGCTGACAGCGGTGACGGGCAGGAGGCAAGCTGCCAGAATCACAATTTTGAACTGAAAATCACTGTGGAGCAAGAGAAAAGAAGCTTGGCTTTTTGGAGGATGCTGGGTTCAAATGCTCATTGCAGCATCCACTGGTGCAGATTTTGTAAGTTATTTAACCCCTTCAGTCTACTTTCTCATCAGTAAAAACAGTGTATGTAACCTGTCCTTATAAGATTATGGTGAGTTTTTTTTTTTTGAAAAGATTTATTTATGCATACAAGACCTGCGATGTAGGCCAGAGGTGCAGGGGGTGAGAGGATTCACCAGAGAGAGTGGGGAGCAGAACAGGCAGATCTACTGAAATACACTGCTGAGGGGAGCAGCTGGTGAGTCAGGAGAGGTCTGCTGTGCCATGTGGGAAGCTCCCTTGCCGGGGATCAAACTCGTGCTGCAGTGACTGATGATAGCTTGATAGCACAGACTTTAACCCCTGTGCCACCAGGAAGTCCCCCGATTATGGTAAGAATTAACGCATAAAACCCATGGAAAGCACCTAGTGCCATGTCTTGACTGTAATAGGTAAAATATATCCTCGGGGAAGATGAAAAGAGCTTGATGGTGATGTGCTGATACCACTGAGCTGTACATGTAAAAATAGTTAAGATGGTTTATTGTTATGTTACATGGATTTTACCAAAATTGAAAATAAAAAAAGATCCAGGGGCTGTTTGGAAAATCTGGATGGAGAAATTCACAGGAATCAGGAGGGAGCGTTCTTCCTTTTTAAAAAGGCTGATTTTCTTTCAAGTCTAGTAAATTGTTTCTCATGATTGAAATATGCATTTTAAATAGTGAATTGTTAGTAATAAAAGGTTCAATGAAGCATAGTGAAATATAAAATTAAACACTGGATTTTATTAGGAATCACATCTTAGAAGAAAAGAATCAATCATTATTAAAATAAAGACCTTAGTTCTGCTGATCATTGTTCCTGTTCTTGGTTTAACATTTATAAGTAAAATCTGTTTTGCCACAATGAAATGGGTTAGCCTCATCTGACTGCTGACATTGCAGGACCATAGATCAATAGACCTGAAATGCAGACAGCCCTCTCCTGCTCCTGGGGAGGTGCCCAGGAGCCATCATCTCATTCACAGAAGTATCCCTCCATGAACCCCAGACTGGGGTCCTCTAAGGACAGGACTTCTCCCCAAGATCCAGCACTATGCCATGGGCTCAGGAGTGCTCAATAAATAATTGGTGTGTAAATAAAACTTGACATTTAACTTCCTCCAAATGGTGGAGTCTAAGCAGTTTTGCAACTAACTTAGATGTTTAATTACATTTATTAAAACAAACAACATACAGGGGCTGGAGTTTCCTAAGAAAAATAGAAAGTGAACACACTTCAGTGGGGCTGGAAGTTGCAGCTCATCCATCACACCCAGACACTGGGCCATGCCTGGATGCTAGTGCACCCAGCCCTCCGTATTCATCCTACTTCGTGCATGCACAGCTTGTGTTGAATGAATGAACAAATAACTGAACAAAGAATTGAATAAAACAAAACCTAATTTCCTGTTTATGCTGTCACCCAAACCCTACTGAAAATGGACAGAATCTTGCCTACCAACAGGATCTTGCATGCCTAGCTCATGTTTTGGTGAGGCCTCCCAACCCCGCTCCCAGGAGCCCTGAGACATTGTCTCTCAGCAGCAGGTAACAGGGGATGGGCTGGCAGGAAGAACAGCAGAACCAGACGAGCTGCAAGGGTGAGAAACATCAGCATCAAGAAAGAAGCACAGCAACACAATAGGGAAGGCAGGAAGGCAGCCACGGAGGGCTGGCCAGCATGTGCCTGAGACGAGCTCTAAAAGAAAAGGGATGTACAGCACCAGCTGGGCAGGGGACAAGTTTCTTGGTCCCCCCTGAGCAATGTAGTAAGCTGCTGCATCTGCCTCCTGGTCTTGGTTCCCTGTGGAAACAGTGCCTGAAGGACCATTGGTAGGACAGTGGTGTGGTCACCAGGGTGCTATCATATTGCTGAAAAAAGCAACTGAAAGAGAACGAGGGTGCATCTGTCTCTTGGGAGGTGCCTCCTGAAAAAGCAGATGGGTTTTGAGGTTATTGTTTTCTCCTGCAAATGAATCATTACACATTTCTATGCTCTGCAGCTTGAGAAGAAGGTGCAGAAGAGAAGGGTGGATGTGAATGCAGGATCTACACAGGAACTGCTCTGGGATCATGCACAATTGTTTCCACAATTGATGCAGCTGAAAGTCATTCTTCACATACAAAAGGTGCTCTGAGTGCCAGTCAACATGTGACCCTTCCTAGTGTGTCTCAGCCTCCCTCCCTCCCAGCCACACAACACACCTGACAGGCCCAGGGAAGTTTTCTGACTAAGGGAAGGTTTGCCAAACCTGAAAAATATCCCTTCTCTGCAGACTTGATGAATGAATGAACGAACAGACCATGACCTCTGAGAATCCAGTGATTATAAAAGTCAGAAAACCCTAACAAAAGCCAGTGCCTACCTTTTCAGAAGAATAACTCAGATTTTCATCCAGTCCTTGGCTTAGCTACGTAAGGAAGCTTACTATTAATAAGCTCATCATGCCTGATGCACTCAATCACTGCACTTGAGGTTGACCTTCTCCAGTTTAATCTTCCATGGAGATGGAGAGTAACTAGCCAGAAACCTTAATTATTTAAGGGCCATTGTTGCCTCCCTCTCACTGTTGCCTCTCAGGGGAAGAAAATTATAGAACCCTCAATCCCGTTAACCTTCTGACCACGAGTGCATCCTTTCATCTATTTCTTGCTCCTTTCTGGCATCTCTCCAACCTCCCCAAGTCTTCCAAAGTGTGACAGCCAAAGTGGAATATACCACTCTGGGGGCAGGGCCAAGTGCAGAAAAGAGATGACTTGGGTCATGCTCAGCTCCCAACATGTGACTGCCTTTTTCTCCCACCAGAGCAGGCATGGATACCTCCCTGTGGGTCAGCCTTTAGGGCCTTGCGAGGGGAGCCCCACAAATTGGAATACTCTCCCACTTTTTAGGCCAAGCACAAGGGAACATACAGGAAGAACCTGACTGCACCCTCAGAAGTGTTTTCCTGCCTTGTTTTTGTTTGTTTGTACAGTATGACCATGAATCACCAGGCACTAAGAAGGCATCCTGGAGATGATACACAGAGTTTCTTCTCTCAAGGACTTTTCACTTTGATGGGGAGTGTTGGGCGACCCTCTTCATCCCCTACCTTGCTCACTCACTGATCCTTACATGAAACCTTGAGGACTCTACTGTTTATGAACTCAGCATTTCTGAAGTGCTACACTGCACCTTGCAGGATGCAGGTTCAGGAAGGTCTCAAAGAAGGGAAGGATGGTTAGGTCTGCTGGTAAATAAACAAAGTAGGTAGAGTGGGTAGAATGTGGAGAAGATGAGAAGAAGGTTCTACCCATGGGGATGATGTGCATATATTGGGTGCGGGGTGAGAGTGGCAGGAGGGTTCAGGAAGAAAAGCAAAACAGAAGGTTCAGAGGCAGAAATAAGCTCAGCAGGGGGGAGAGGACACTGTGGAGGAGAAAAGGCATTATAATTAAGTAAGAAGTAACTAGGTGATAAATGGCTTTAAATACTGAGCTGAGGAATTGGGGCTTAATTCTTAGGATCCTATATCCTTTAAGTTGGAAAGAACTTCCAAGGTCATTTTGTCCAAAATAGACCCAAAAGCAAGACAAAAGCCCACTCTGGGAGCTTTAATGTACTTTCTGTCCCGAGGTCTCCTTGAGTCTGGTCTCCAGGGGTGACACAGCCTGGCCTCTGTTCCTCTCTCCATGGTCCCCTGAGCTCACAGCCATCTTGGAGGGCATTCACCTCCTCCTGCACCTGGTACCCCTCACTTCTGATGATGCTGCTAATGAACATTGCTTCCAGCCAGAGAAGTGGAATGTTACTACAAAATCAGGAAGTCTAGTATTTGAAAAAAACAAGCTTTCAGATAGTGTGAGAGTTACTGTTTGGCACTTTCCTGCAAGATATTGTGGAGGTTGAAGCAACCAGAGGTAGAGAATATGTCCCCCTCTGTAATGACTATAATCAAGACCTGCCCACACAGTGAGCGCTTCACTGAACAGCCGCCCAGGGGCCTCTAACTTGGCTCCGTGTGATGTTCTGACAACCTCGATGTGGGAACAACATATGAGAGTTCTGGGGGAAAAAGACAAACCTTCAGAGCTGTTTCTTTACAGGTTTTACTTTGCATTTATGTGTAGATGTCTCTACTGCCATCTTGGGCTTTCAACACGACTGAACACTATGTTTTTATGACACCAAACGGATGGCAAAGCTGGTCAAATGAAGTAGCAGTGCTCCAAATCACAAGAAATTAAATCCCTGGGCAAATTATCCAGGAAGGTAGTATTTGTCATATATACATTTTTTAACTAACAAATTCAGCATCAAATGAAAACATCCCCTTTCTTTCAGGTGCAGTTATTGCTCCGTTGCTCTCTTTGACCCGTAACACTTTACAGAACCCACTGAATGTAAGGTATCGTGAGAACAGCGACACCCCTTTACCTCTTCCAAGGTTAACTGCATTTCTGAGCAAGGTCCTAACACCAGCAATGTTCAAATGGGGGGATGAGTCAGAATCAGGAGAGAATTTTCACAAATACAAATTCCAGGACCCCACCTGGGCCTCATGAGTCAGAATCTCTCAGAGGGAGCCTCCAGGTTTTCCTCGGTTAAGAAGCATTGCTCCAGACAAAGAAATTGTTTTCTACTAATTATTTTAGCCTTTCATAAGCTCTATGGAGAAAGTACCAGATATGAAAACCTTTATTCTCATATTCCTGGAAAGAAACCAGAAAATTTGTATGTGAAGGTCTCCATTTAGAACAGAAAAGTTCCATCAGTACACGCCAAAAGGGCCCAGGCTCTCACAATGACAGCTGGAGACTGATACCATAGGTGCGTTTCCACAGAGTCTGGGGAAGTCCATACTAGCTGAACGCCGCTCTTATCATTTCTTCCAATAACCACTGCTCTGGGCTTATGTCTTGATCCGTCCTTAAACAATGGGTAGTGAGAAACATCCCCCAAAATAGTCTGACTAATCTGCTGCCCACAATCTAAATCACACACAAGAAGAACATGGAGCTGCCGGAACCCACACTCTGTGACAGGCGAGGAGCTGAAGGGGTGGCGACTTGGGTAGTTTTCCTGGAGATGAAGCAGGATAAAGTAAGCTGAGGAGCAATTGTGAAGGGTCTGGAGGTGGGCAGAGGATCTGAACATCTCATAATTAACAAACATACTGCTACTTTTGACTGTACAGAGGCCAGGATCAGGCTGCAAAGCACAGGAATGAAGAGCATGGGCTCTGGAGCCAGACTGCCTGGAGTTGAATTCCAGCTCGACCAGCTTTTGCTGTGTCATCTCAGGCAAGTGGCCTCCCTGCTCCATGCCTTAGTTTCCTCACTGATGAAGTGGAATTACCTAAGAACACCTATCCCATTAAGTTGTCCTGAGGACCAAACAAATTTGGGTGTGTGTGAAGAATTTAGAAAATAGTATGTGTTTATTCATTTCATTTATTCTGGAAGGTGCAGTGAAAAGAGAAAGACTAGATGGAGAGAAAATGGGGGTGGGGGAATTTGGCAGAATCAGAGTCTATTTAACCGCACTTGGTTTTTCAAATGGACTAAAACAGCAGCTGGCATAATCCTAATACACTCCAGCAGCAGATCTCAGAGATATGGCCATCCTGTGAGGACGTGAGGACAGTGTTGGCCAAGGAGGTGACTGGGTCTGAGGTGAAGAGCCAGGTAGCTGGGCTTGATCCCAGCTGAGTGCCTCAAGCAAGTGACTGAACCTCTGTAAGTCCTACTTTGCTCAGTCACCAAAATGGGGGCACTTTCAGGCTCTGTCTCACAGAATTGCTGTGAGGATTAAATAAATGAATATAAAGTTATATAACAGAGTAAGAATGATATAATAACAACATGATATATATTGCCCTTATAATAAGGGCTATAATAAAATAATATGATAATAATAAGTGCTTAGTTGGTTTCTGGCACAGAATGGTCAGGATCACTGAAGGCATTGTCATGATTAAATGTTCCCATGGTTTTTAAGTTACAAGAGGTGCGAGGAAGTTGGCTTCTTGTATTTTTATTTATTCACTCATTCACTCAGTAATTACAGCAGCCGTCCTGACAACCCAGTGGTAAGCAAAGGAGACCTAATCTTTGCCCTTGTGAGAGACAGGTAGTGCTCCAGTAATCACACCCACAGGAGGTGTCACTGAACTGGGAGGCGCTAGGGAGGAAACTCGCAGGGCGAACTTGTAACAGGGCCCTGGCCTTGCATGCAGTTTGCTGTTTCCGAAATTATCTCACTCCATCCCTACGACCTAATGTAGAAGACAGACCAGAGGTTATCATCACTGCTCTAAAGAGGCCACACTGATGCTAAAGCACCTGGGTAGCCCTTGGCCAGGATGTTCTGAGCTGGGTCTGGCACCTAGGCAGGCCATGGCATCCCCAAGCTCTGCCCTAGCCCTGGCAGGCTAGTGCCCATTTCTACTTCTTCCTCATACTTCCAACTCTGGGTAGGGGGGGTAGGGGGTAGGCGTGTACAAGCTCCCTGGGCGCTGTCCCCACACACACCATGCCTGAGGCCTCAAACCATGTAGCAACGGCTTCCCACAAAGGAGAACTAGCACTGTCCACAGAGATGCAGACTTTTGGGGAACAGGTAGGTTAAAGTAAAAACAGTGGGCAAGGCACTGGAGGGTTTATGGTGCTTAAGAAGACCAGATTGGCCACTGTTCTCTTTGGTCCAGAAAAGAAACACTGAGCTAGAAAGGGCCGAAGGAATAGAACATTTTATTCCCCAAAGAAAAATAAAAGCTGACAGGTGAGCAATACCTAAAGCCCCCTTGAGTGGGAAGGGGCAGCTCCACCCCAGAACTTCTGCAAACATATGTGGTTATCCTCGGTCCTTCCCAAGGAAATAAATATGTCTGCTGCAAGAAGGGCCTCTGACATTTGTCCACACAAGCGCCGACTAATGTCATGGCTGATGCCATTTAGAGAATCAAAAAGGAAATGTTCTTTTGTAAATAAAAAGCCTTTGGTTGTGTCTCTATTTCCCCCTTACTTTCAATATAATCCAACATTAGTTATCACAACTTACTATTGAAAAAAACCATCATCTAATGACAAATACACTACTTAAAATCACACAGCATGCTCAGCCCTCTTGGGATCTTAATTTTTTCGCTTGGAAAGTGCAAGGGATCCCAGTGTGGGTGGGAGTGTAAACTGCAACCAACTTTTGGAAAATTAATTTGACAATATCTACTAAGGTGCAAAAAATACAGACCTTTGCTCCTATATGCCCACTTGGGAGAATCTTCCTATTGAAATAAAAGAACCCATATATAATAATCATGCAGGAGGATGTTAATCCAAGCATTTTGTGTATAGGCAAAAGGCAAAAGAAATACACAGAAACAACCTGAGTCTATCAACAGGGAACTGGTTGAATAAACCACAACATGTTCATATTATTGTACATGATACAGATATTAGTAAAAAAAGAACAAGTTGGTGTCTTTCATCAAGCATAGCAGGAAAGACAAAAAATAGGAAAAGAAATGATTTATCAAGATAGGTCAATAACCTCTGGCCATAGAAGAAGATGGACAAGAAGTAACTGACTTGAACAACCAGAAGATCCAAAACATAAGCTTGAGAATGGGATGGGGTACATGATGGAGGCCCCAAAGGCTTGGGAATTGAAGATTGGGCTAAAAACAAGAAGATGCCTCTGTCTTTAGGACCACAGAGAACCCAGATTTGGTCTCCTATCCTAGAGCAAGTTGGGGGAGGAGAACCAGAGGGTGGCCAGAGAGACTGAATCTGAGAGCTCAGATGTGGCTGAGGAGAGGCAGAGCCCCTCAGAAAGACTGGTGAGTGAGTCATTGTCCCTGCCTAGCTCTGCTCCCAGAACAATACTGGCACTTACCTCTATCCCCACAAAACAAAAGGTACATGGACATATATAACAACTTTATTCTCAATTGCCAAAACCAGAGAGCAAGCAACATGTCCTTCAACAGGTAAAAACCTGAAATTGCGATTGGTAGATAGATGATAGATGGATGGGTAAGTGGGTAGGTGAGTAGGTGGGTGGTTGGATGGATAGTTAGAAGGTAGACAGGTAGATATTTTTTAAAACCCACAGTGAGCAATGACTATATGGGCAGTACAGTAGCAAAAAATAAAATATCGACAGCCCCAAATATTGAAGAGTATCTAGAATGCTCTTACATTACTGAAGGATATGAAAATGATTCAGCCACTCTGGAAAACAGTTATACACACCACCTACCAATTACTCTGTAATGCTACTCCAAGATATTTCCCAAGAGAAATGAAAACACTTGCTAAACAAAGACTTGCATACAAATGCTTCTAACAGTTTTAATATAACAGCTCCAAACTGGAAAGATCCAAATATTCATCCACAGGTGAATAGATAGGCTGTAGCACATTTACATGATGGAAAAGTAGCCAACAAATCCTTACAGCAGCATGAAAGAAGCTCTGTAACATTATACCCAGTAGAAGATACCAGAGAGAGCACGTGCTGTCTGATTCCATCTACATGAATTTTTTAGAACAGGCAAAAATAATTGATAGTAAAAAAAAAAAATCAGAGAGAGGAAAGTTTTTGAAGCAATGGAAATATTCCATACCATTACCAGGCTTGTGATTATATGCAAGTAGACACTAGTCAAAAACTCATAGATCTATACACTTGAGATGGATGCATGTTATTATAATAAAATTATACTCCCAACAGAGATTATTAAAGTTAAAGAGATGAGGCAATTATTAAATCTAAGGAAACTAAAATAGTACAAGACATAAAATTCAATCCTACTATAGCTTATGATTTTGTTGTGAATATCACTTCCAAATACACAATAACCTAAGAGCTGACTTTGATTTAATCAAATAAATGAAATAAAATATGTGCATGTGAGTATATGCATGTTTTGTGGGGTTAAGCAAAAAAGCTGAATCCTCTAGTTACTATACCATCAACAGATGATCCTATAACAAATGAATCAATGAATAAGGAAACACGTTTTAGGAAGCTGGTGGAGAAACAACAGTTTCCCACATATTTCTGGGAGCTGAGAACCAGACGTGTGAAGCAGAGGGGTCACAGCACACAGTGAGTCTTGGGGCAAACAGAAGGGAGTGTTGGGTGGCCGGGGAACGGGGCCTGGGTCATGATCAGAGGGCATGCTCCTGGAGACTGCACCCACAATGCCATTTAATTTTCACAATAACCACAAAAGGAGTTTGACAAAGCAACTATGACAGAGGGTTCAAGAGAAATGGGAAGCAACTGTCTCTGTCACTTTTTCCTCTCAGTGGCATTCACTAACAGCTAAATTGGCCTCACTAGAATGGAGAAGCAATTCATCTTTCTAAATGAGGCAGGTGCTCCTATATAAAAGAAAGGAAGGGAGGAAAAAGGGGGAGGCACATTTTGGGAACTCCTTGCTTGGCGTCATCACCTCTAACGCAAGGAGCTGCCAGCCTGGTGCAGCCTGCTTGCTCGTTCCCCACAGAGCTCTCCATACTGTGGGCAGGTGCTTTCCTGCTCATCCTAACCACCCGACTCCCACTTCCTCCCCTCTACTTAGCTATTTCAGGAGGTAAATTACCCTTCCATCTCAACTTGTCAAAACCGAAGTCTTCCGCCAACTCCCATTTGACTGATTTCACAAATGCCTCCCTGCCCAGTGCAGCCACGCTCTTCTCCCCACCCAGGAGCCTGAGAGTAGGCTGGCAGTGCCAGATTGTGGGGGTTCAAAATCCAGCCTCCACAGAAACATTAATTCCAAAGAGCACCTGCACCCCTGTGTTTATAGCAGCACTGTTTACAATAGCTAAGCTTTGGAAACAACCCAAATGCCCAAAAATAGATGACTGGATCAAGAAGATGTGGTACATATACACCATGGAATATTACTCAGCATTCAAAAAAGATAAACACATGCAATTTGCAGCAACATGGATGGCGCTGGAAGGGATCATGCTCAGCGAAATAAGCCAGAAAGAAAAAGAAAAATACCAGACGGAATCACTTACAGCAGAAATTTAGAAAACCTAAATAAGGGACCAGGAAAAAGACTAATTATAATAAAGTAAAAATCAAAATCAACAAGCAACTATAAACCAGAGACACACTAGGAGGGGGTATGGGGGCAGAGGGGAGGAGGGATTAGGGTCAAAATAAGGGGGTAGGAATTGTATGGGGACTATAACCAAGATGAAAATGCATATATTGTACAAAAATGAAAAATGATGTAAAAAATATATAAAACAAAAAAAGAAAAGAAAAAAATCCAGCCTCCACATCAGGGAGAAAAAGTAGACAGTACTTTTTCCTGTTCCACCTTCAGCTGGCAAATGGTTAAACCAACTGTGATACATCCATACCAAACAAGACTTCTTAGCACTACAATGGAACCAACCACTGATACCTGGACCACTTAGAAGTATCTCCAAAGAATGATGGGTGAAGAAGAAAATCCCCAAAGGTTACATGCTGTATGTTCATTAATATATAAATGCATGTTCATTACATTTACAATTTATATAACATTCTCAAAATTATAAAAGTGCAGAAATGGAGAAGACACCAGATGGCAGGGGAATGGAGGGGGTAGGAACAGAGGAAGGTGGGTTTGCTACAAAGAAGACATGAGGACTCCTGGACCCTTCCGTGTCTTGACTGTGGTGATGTCACTATCTTGGCTGTGATGTTCTACTACGTTCTGCCAAGAAGTTACCTTCAGAGGAAAATGAGTAAAGGGTTCACTGACTCTCGCTACTATTTTATACAATTGCATATGAGTCTATAATCCTCTCAAAATCTTTAAGTTTTTTAAAAAATCCATCTCTGTGTAAATTTACTCATCTCCCCTTTATGCCTTCATTTCTGCAGAAGCAAAATTAAGATATTGGTAATAACTTTAACCTCGTAAGATGTCATATCACAAAATAAAGTCATACGCAGATCTTAGTTGATAGTACTTTTATAATAATAGCCATTATTATTTCCATAAATAATTCAGAAGAATTTGTTGAATACCTGCTATAGGTCAAGATGTGATGCTTTCTTTAAAAATCATCTCATCTTGGGAGCTAGTACTATGTTGCAGGAGTTATCAGCAGAGAACCAGATTTAAACCCTGGTATGACCATTATCCTTGCTGTGCATCCTTGGGAAATTTACTTAACCACTCTGAACTACCATTTATTTAACAGAAAAACACTGAATAATACACACTCATAGGGTTTACAAGGAGTACGATGATACATGTGCCTGGCACATAGTAAATAATCAATGTTTACTATTCTTTTTTTGTTTTTAAAGTTTTATTTATTTTTATACAAGAATTGGGATACAGGCCAGATGCACGGGAGGGTAAGAGGATTCACCAGAGACAGGGTGGGGAACAGAACAGGAAGACTGAAGAAATACACTGCTGAGGGGAGCAGCGGGTGAGACAGAAGAGGTCTGCTGCACCATGTGGGATTCTCGCTGGCCACCCAGGATCAAACCCGCACTGCAGAGGCTGCGGACAGCTTCACAGTGGGGTGCTCAACCACCTGAGCCACCAGGGAGGCCCTGTTTACTATTCTTATTGCTATTCATGTATTATTTCAAATTCTTGTTGAGAATAGAGTCCTCTGTTTTCCTCATGAATCCCTCTCAACACCAAACATAATGTGATGTACATAGAAAAGAGTCAATAAGTTCATACCAAAAAATAAAATAACCTGGCAATACTTAAGTATATGTATGTCTGCTTTCTCCAAATATAAAGCCCTAGGCAATTCCACAAAGGGGCCTGTACAAGGGTGTTTCTTATGATACTGTTTATAGAGGCTGGAGAGTAGAGTCCTCAGACATCCATCACAAGGGAGATGGAGAGTAAAATGGTGTGAAGGCATCTAAAAACAATGAACTAGAATGAAATATAGTATCGCCAGATGTTAAACCACTGTGAATTGGAAATGGTAACAGATTGGAACCTACAGCATACCATTCACATAAATTAAATTAAAAACACAACACACACACACTGCAAAATCTTAGGACATATCTTAGGAGGATGCTCATGTATTCAAAGAGAAATATCAGACAATTATTGGTGGATGGTGGTTACCAACGGAAATCAGGAGGGAAGGGAGACAAGGGAGCTGGGCATAGAAAACAACAGAGAAAAGTCTAGAATGTGCTGTTGATCACAAACTCAGCATAGAGGATACATGTAAGTTGCCTCTTGATACCTGGATCTAAAGCAAATACAAAATCCATACAAAATAAGTTCATAATCATCGAAATAGGGATAGCATTCTAGCCCAGATCTTGATGGAGAGGTAGGAGTTAAAGAGAAAACCTGGATTCTCATTCCAAAGTACATATAAACTGCTCTGATCCAATTATTGATGCTATGCAACTAAATAATGGTTTAAAAAATACAAATGCTTCATGTTCCATTTCAAAAAAAGCACTGTCAGGATTTCACGACCACACTAGTGGAAATCAGTGTCTCAGTGACACCAGCATTTCTGTCACGTTTTTCTTCTGTGACTGTTGAGTGTTCTTGTCTGGTGCATGATTCCATGCAGTCTGGAGGAGCAGACACCAGGCAGCAGGTATCTGAGCATCCAGAAAAGCTGAAGTGTGGGGGTCTGAACCACTGGGGGACCTTGACATTTGGCCAGAGCACAGGGTGCTCATCAGGTAGAAAATTGTCTCTTTTCTAGAAGTTCATCAACAGCCCTCCCAGAAGCAAAAAGTACAAGCTGCCACATGTGGGGCTCCTCACTTCTGGTCGTCCTTCCTCTCACCCACTTCTGCTTATCACACTAGCGGCTCATTCTTGCACCCCAGTGAAAGGCTGGTGCAAAATAATATATCTTGTGGGGAAAGGAGAATGGTAATATTTACATAAATGATGTCAACATAAACAATGGAGATTTATGGATGGTAAGATTACGAGTATTTTTCCTTACATACTTTTTCTAATTACCTTTTATGAACATACATTGCTTCAGTCATTATGAAAAAAGAAAACATTTGGAAGGAAGTGCTAGCATGAGTGACTCCATTGGGGAGACTAAAAATCATGTTTCCTTTGAAACACTAGTAATTTTACTACAAAGCACAGATGTACTTTAAACTAATCACTTTAGTCAGATTTCCATAGGTGATATAGGTCCTTGAAGGGAAAAAAAAATCTACCACTAACCTATCTTTTTTTATAATTTATATATATATATATATATATATATATATATATTACATCATTGTTGATTTTTTGTGCAATGTTTGATGTCTCCTCTCAGGTGTAGTCCCTGTAAAATTCCTACCACCAATTCACCCCTGCACCATCACCATAGTCCCTTGTGTTCTTCCCTCCCTGTTTTGATGCCTTGCCTCCCCCTCCCTGCATATATTTGTGGTGAGATGCTTAGATGCCTGAGACCCAACCGAGACAAATATTGAAGATACAATCCTAAAGATTAAGCTCCTGTCACCACCTCCCCTGGCCACCCGCCTCCACTACCCCCAACACTCATGCTATTTACTTAACAAATATGACCCAAGAGCCACATGATCAATACTATGTGTGTGAACAGGGAGCTGCACTGCCTGTGTTCCCACCTGGCTCCTTTGCCCTGTGTCTGTGCTTGGATTTTCTGTGAAGGGTGAGGAAAAATACCAGCTACTGGAGAGATGGCTTGAGGACTAAATGAGCCAATGTGTGTAAAGGGTTTAAAACAGTGTCTGGAGAATTTATTAGGTGTCATTAAATGTCAATTACTGTAAGGACTTACCAAGATAATTAAAGTTATGTTATTCAGTTGATTTGGAAACACTATATAAAAAAATCCAATATTTAAGTTTGCCTGTAATTCTACTTCTCTAACTTGAAAATTAATCCCATGTCTTCTCATTTCCTTACCAACAACTTTTAACTATGCCTTAAACACCAACACTTTTCTCAGACAGTCCATTTTCAAAGTAAAGCAAAACTTGAAAAATTTCCTTCTGCAAACTGCCCTTAGTGGAGCTGATTGCTCAAATATAATTCAATATATAGGATATAAAAACTGAAGAACCCCATTCAAGAGTCAAAAACAATGATTTGCTTAGAACTACCAATGGCTTCCAGTCACCATAGGATATTTTAACCTGTCCCATTCTGTGTCCTCTCTCCAACTGTCCAGTCCCACGGACTTCTCATTGGCTCAAAATACAGCCCCCCAATACCCCACATACCCATTTGTGCTCTCAGACTTCCTATATGGCATTCCTTCTCAGAACACCCTCTTCAAATGCCACCTCCCCTGTCACCTCCCTGAGAATGTCCAGGCCTGGGCATCCATTGCATTGATATTTAGTCAGGAATGTGCTTGTCTCACCACGCTGTGTTGTAATTATTTAGGCACACGTCTTTCTTTTGGCTGATTCTTCCTGCTCAGCAATTGCTAACACAGAAAGGATATGGATGACAATCATAGAGTCAGAGGACGTGAGCTACACCTTGTAGCCCTGGAGACCTACAGAACTTCCACGTCGGATTCAGTGCAGTGAATGGGATCTATGGGATGTGAGGTGGCTGTCACCTTGAGTGAGGCAGGATGGAGGGCTCTAGTAGCTTCTCACACACCTCTTCACACACACTCATTTTGAAAAAAAAAAGGGGGGGGGTAGGCTCAAAATTCAGTCCAAAAGATAGAAATTATATAAAGGCAGTAAAAATTTCCTTGAAAATTTGTTAAAATTGCCCATAAAGCATGGTGCACATATTTTTATGTATCCAACCCAATACAGTAATACATATTTAGAACTTTTTAATATAAAAAATTATGCACACTATAAAATAGAAAACACACTATATACAAAATATAACTTTACAGTATTTTTAATCACGTAAGAAAGATGCATATGGTTGAATTTACTTTAGTTAAATGTGTATATATAATGTAAATCCACAGTTTAGTGTTTTTGTTAGTGATATTTGTATATAACAGCAACAACAAAGCTGAGGCATAACAACATTTATTGAACGCTTGCTACATGCCAAGCTCTGTACTAAGTGCTTGCGAGTATCAATTAATTCAATTTTCACAACACTATGAGATAAGCACTATCATGATACTCTTTTATAGATGCATAAACTAAGACATAAACAGATTGAGTAAATTGTTCTAGGTGACCAGTCTACTAAGTAGAGAAACCGGTAGGAGAACCAAGGTCATTGGGGTCCTCTTAACCATGTACTGCACGGCCTCCCTCAGTTTGAAAATATTAATAATAAAGTAGAAAAGTGGAACATGGAGAAGACAGGCTTCTGGGCTCCCTCTTCTCAAAGCTGCCAGCAGGGCAGGCTGGGGCTGTTTTCCCACCACTTGACTGAAATGGCCCTTGTGGATGTCAAAATTACTTTACTGTCATTCATTCCAATGGATGCTGTCCAAGTGTCATTAATCATTCCCTCCTTCCTGAACCACCTCTCATCCCAGCTTCTGTGAGTCTCTGCTGACTTCCCTTTTGTTTCTAAGCACTTCTTTACCACGCTCTTCAAACCTATCTTCCACCATCAGATCCTTGAAAGTTGACATTTCACATGGTTCTCTCCTTGATCATTGTGATATGTCCTTGAAGACACAGATGGGTCATTGCTTCCTCCAGGAAGACTTCCCTGAATTGTCTGGTCTGGGTTGTGCCCACATCTATGATATTACTGTCCTTATCGCCATCATAGATGAATGTCAATCTGCTCTGTGACCCCCCCTGCTGGAAGTTAAGGACCTGGTAGACAAGGTCTTAGAAGTACAGCAACAATAATGACATAGTTGTTTGTCACTAAGCTCTCCCAGGCACTATCCCAAGCACTTTGTATAGATCATTCCATTCACTCTTTACACCAATGCTATGATTCTTCCCATGCTGAAATAACTTGTCCAAGATCACAAGTTGAAATACCTTGTCCAAGATCACAGACCAGTATGAATCCCATACTGGTCCAAGAATCCTATGATTCTTCCCATGTTGAAATAACTTGTCCAAGATCACAAGTTGAAATAACTTGTCCAAGATCACAGACCAGTATGAATCCCACATGGCAGATATTGAAGCCAAAACACTAAACCACTGCCTTGTGGTTTAGTGCCTTCTTTTCTAGTTGTGTATCCCAAGAATTTGGTTCAGCATATATTTCATAGAAAAAGCAGAGAGGACAGACATAGGGAGGGTATCTTATAAAAGTAAGATGTTCAGCAATTTCAAGTTTTCGTTTATTACATGTGTTGAACAAGCGCAATCATTCCTAACTGCTATTTACTTTTCAAATCATTCTTATTTGCAGGATGGTTCTTTACAACTGCCATGTTTTTAGACCCATGGAGATAGATCTTGTATTGAAAAACACAACCTATGGTTCCCCCCACCCTCCCAACCCCCCGTCACTGCCATGGTGAAAGTATTGATGCAGCAATGGAAGGAGAAAAAAAATGCGACAGAAAAGCTGACAATCTTCAATATCTCCCCACAAACCACAAAAATACTTTAAACCTAATGAATCTGTTATTAGTTCCACTGGCCCATTGGTATCTAGATTTTTCACTACTGGATCTGTTTTGTTTTATAATTAATCTCATTTTCCAAAACAAAATCTTAAATTAAAAGTATCCTTTGGGTTTGACTCCTGTTACAACAGTTTTAAAAGCAAAAGTACGTTATATTTGGGTAGGAAATTCCATGATACATTTGAGGAATCTGCAGAGTTGTGACTTATTTCGGGTTGCCGAGGTAATTAAGGCATGCCAGGTACCTGGGGGAAGGTTGATGCTTCTGTGTCGGCGTCTGTGGTGGGGCAGTGTGCGCTCTGGGAAGCTGAGTAAATGTGATCAGAGCAGGGAGATGTTCCTGGGAAATTAACACGTCACTAAAGGGCCCAGGAGGTTTCTGAAGTCTTCTCATTACAAAACCCACAACACTTCTCAAGAGCAATTTACCCTTTATGGTGCTGCTGTGGGATCATTTGTTAGAAGATTCTTGTATAGCTAGCCCTAGATTATTCTCACTAATGAGGCAGTGGAGGACATGGGTTATAAACGTGTACTTGGCATTAAAGTACAGAAGAAAGAAGAGAGAAGAAAAAGGGAGGGCAGGAGAGAGGAGAGGAAAGAAATGTCAGAAACATCTGTCTTGCCCAGCGTGACAACCTCCCCATACCAGTCCTGAGTAGGGAGCTAAGAATAGGTTCCTGAAAAGATTCTCAAAGTGTAATTCGCCAGGACTTTGATTCTATTCTTTTCTGGTAAGAAGAGAATAGTTACACATTTTCTCATCCAATCCCATTGTATTTGGGTGAGTAAATTCCTTCCCTGTGCATTCACTGAGAATGGAGTTTGTTCTTCCATTGAATTAGCAAAGCCAGCTCATGGGCTGCTCGGGCATCATGTGGCAAAGGAATATTGAGTCTCAGACATTACATTTGTGACACAATCAGGGATGTGTCTTACATGGACGGCAGCTCTGAGAATCACAGTCTCTGATTCCAAGCTCACGCTTCCATGAAATCCTGCCACCCATTTTACATTCCCTGCCACCATGGCCATAGTAACCACATGCCAGATGCTCCTGAGTACTCCGGAGTTTTAGGGACTCAATAGAAAACATCCTTTCTCCTTCTGCTGAGTTTAGAAACAAAAGGAAGATGAGTCATAGAAGACACACACTGAAGCCAGGGATGGGAATGTGAGCTTTGTGATTGATTAAGCCAAATGCAGAGCTTGGCCTGAGACCTGTGAGTTGCGTCATGCTGACCCCTGAATTCCAAGCCCACCCTCAGAGTGCAGGTTCCACACAGACTGTGGCGGGTCTCTGCTGTGGCAGGACGAGCAGGAAGCAGGAAGTTCCACAGAAGCTACACTGAATGAACTCAGTCCTTTCTCCCTGACTCTCCAGGTCCTTCGTGGCTTTTCCCATGAGAATGGCGTGGAAGGAGTGCAGTCTCTGGGAACTGAGCAGGAGGGAAGTCCTATTTTTCCAGCTGTATATCCCCAGGGAAGCATCTTTGCATGTCACACCCACAACTCCACGAAGTAGAACTTCCAGGACCTTTACTCCTGACAGGAGATTGAGGTTGAGAGAAATGAGAACAATAGTCCAAGGTGATCCATGGAAGATTCGGAGCAGAATTAGGAGCGCCTCTGCCAGAGATCCCTGCCTGTGCTCCCAGCACCACCCCAGAGGCGAAAGTGAGGCGATGCCATTTTCTAATCAATCACACATTGTTAGACTGAATAGCTTCATCTCTAACCTCCCATCATCCAAGGAGGAAAATGAACTCTGATTATATTGAGGAGTTCATTTGCAAACCGATTCTGTTGACTTTAAAAACCATTCCAAATTGTTCTGTGACCACTCTATATCTTCTACTGCAGAGCTCAATGGTCAGAGTAGTCAGGCCACAGAATCGTGGCTAACTCACACCTGTCCTAGCACACCACAGAGCTTTCAGATTCTTCGATTTAAACTTCCCTGGTCCTTTCACTAAAGATTATCAGTTCATGAGATTTCACACTGAGATTTCCACACTTCTAGGGGGATATGTCAACAGAAGAGCTAGTGATTTTCTAGAACTGTACGGAGAAGTATTAGAGGGGGAAAACATGAAAGGGGGGAAGAAAAGCTGAAATATACATAGAACATGCCAAGTTAGACAAAGAGGTAACATTCATTGCACACATACCTGTTAGGCACTGTTCCTGACATCTACTGTCAAATTCTTTGTACAGATGGGGAAACTGAGGCACAGAGACATGAACTAAACTTATTGCTCAATTTGTGAGTAGTCAACGCTTGAATGTGCACCCCAAGCAGGCCCCACGACCTACCCCGAATGCCAGGTTACCTTACCCAATGACCAAACTCAGGCTTTGCACCAGCCTTCAAAGGTGAAGGACGACATCCTCTCTTAACCCTTCCTCCCCCTCTTCTTCAAGGAAAGGAGAGCAAGGGAAATGGCAATGATTCCCCCTAGACATGAGTGAAGAGCGGGTTCCATATTACTGCTGAGCATCAGGTATTTCTTCTCCCCTCTGTCAGTAGTCAGTTGGATAAATAAGAACTGGCCCAGCCAAGAAGTATATGAAAAGGTGCTCAATGTCCCTAGTCACCAGTAAAAGGCAAAACAAAGACACAACAACCTATCCTCACACCTGCTAGAATGGCAATCATTAAAAAAACAAGAGCTAAGAAGTGCAAGCGAGGATGCAGAGAAAAAAGAGCCCAGCGCACCATTGGTGGGATGGAAGCTGGTGCAGGCACTGTGCAAAAGACTAGAGAATTTCCTCAAAACACTAGAACCAGAACTACCATCGGAGCAGCCCATTTCTGGGCATAACCTAAAAGAAATGAAATCACTCTACTGAAGCAATAGTTGCCCCTTTATGTTTATTGCAGCATTATTCACAATAGCCAAGACAAGGAAACTGCCTAAGTGTTCATAGATGGATGAAGAGATAAAGAAGATGCAGAAGGGAGATACATATACGCACAGTGGACTACTATTCAGCCACTAAAGTAAGAATGAAACCTTGCCATCTGCAACATGGATGGACCTTAATACCAAGTAAAATAAGTCAGACAGAGAGAGACAAATACTGTATGATGTCACTTTTATGGGGAATCTAATAAAGGGGGAAAAAAGCCAGATCCCGGAGATACCAAATGTTGAAGATCAGATTGTGAGTTGCCAGAGGCAGAGGGTGGGGTAGTGGAGATGGGCAGTTGGGTCGTAGAGGGGGTCAAAGGCACAAACCTCCAGTTATGAGATGACTAAATCCTGGGAAGGTTATGTATAACATGGTGATTATAGTCAATAATACTGTATTGCATGTTTGAAAGTGGCTAAAATTGCCTGTTTGAGAGACCTTACAAGTTCTTTATTTATTTATTTTATTTTTATATTCCCCATACAATTGCAACCCCCATGATTTTGACCCCAATCCCTCCTCTCCCCAGCCCCCCCCCCAAAGTGTGAGACCTTACAAGTTCTTATCACAAGAAAAAAATCATAACTATGTGTGGTATAGTGTAGGGAAGACTGTTGACTTACTGTGGTAATCATTTAGCAATGTGTACAAATATTGACTCCCTATGGTGTACCCCTGAAGCCAAAATAGTAGTAGATGTTAATTATATATGTCAATTTTTTAAAAAAAAAAGAGATCCTGTCACTTGCAACAACATGGATAAAACCTCAGGGCATTACACAAAATAAAATAAGCCAGAGAGACAAGTACTGTGTGATGTCACTTATATGTGCAATCTTAAAAGAACCAAACTCGTAAAAAGAAAGTAGAATATAGTTTTGAGAGGCTGGGGGGTGGGGGAGAGGGAGGTTGAAGAAAGGAGAAGATGTAGGTCCAGGGTACAAACTTCTAGTTATATGATGAGTAAGTTCTGGGGACCTAACGTACAGCCGGGTGACCACAGTTAACAGTAATGAATGATACACTTGAAAGATGCCAAAATAAAGCAGGTCTTAACTGTTTTCACTCCACCACCACTACAAAGTGGTAATGATATGAGTTGAAGGATCTGTTAACTAACCTTACTGTGGTAATCACTTCACAATAAATGTTTAACAAGTCATTACATTGTATGTCCTGAATTTACACAATGTTATATGTCCACTGTATTCCAGTAGAGCTGGGGGAAAAAATAAAGAAGTGTCCAAAGCTGAGAGTAAACAGGCATGCATTGTAGCTGGGGGAGACTTGGGAGGTAGAGGACCACGGGTAGGATGGGCCTTGGGTTCCTCATCTACAAAACGATGAGGAATCATCTCACTCACAGCATCCTCATGGGGCTTGAAAAAGCTCTTAGACACCAAGAGCTTCATGTAGGACTTGACACCCTAGAGGGATCTGTAAATGGCAGTGGTGATCACACAAACCACAGAAATGAAACACATGTGTACGTACCCCCCCCTTTCCAGCTTGGGTCTAGCAGCAGAACAGAGACTCAGAATCACCAGGAAGCTATGAGTTAACAGCCCTGCCTTCCACTATGAGCCTCGCCCTTCCAGGATGAACCACCACCATCCATGGTTCCCACAACTCTTGGCAGACCTCAGAGCCAAAGTCCTTACCTATGATTTTAGCTGTCTTAAACTGACTGCAAGTTCAGCCAAGCATGTTCATGAGAAATGGGCAGGACCGTACAGTGAAGAAAGAACTTGGCCTATTCTCTGAATTATCTGGCGTCCTAGCTGCTCGGAGACCTAGATTTCCGCCTCTGGATGCTGTTCTATGTGTGAGGGTCCATGGAACAGAGGAGAAAGCATGGCTGGGTCAGGGGCCCTAAAATCTGAGGGTCTAGTGGCCCCTCCCCTGCAGGACCTGGGTCAGTTACTATCTCTGCTCATCTATAAATGAGGATAAAGCACCTGCTGCAGCTCAAAGGGAAGAGCTGTTCTGGCTGCAGGGCTGAGGAACAGAGGAAGAGCACCTCACCCTGCCCTTTTTTCTGACCTCAACCTGCCCCTAGCAGTCCAGTGCAACCCCTGTGGCCAACCTCCTGCACCTCCCAGCATACCACAGGCTGCCTGAGCATGGCTGCTGGCACCAGCCCCTCTGGTCCTGGGGGTGGGGGAGAGACTGGGCTGTTTACTTTTTGGTTTCCTAATAACTCTGGTTTCCAAGAGCTCTCTGCCAAAGGGAGAGGGCGGGAGGGAGGCGGCCACAAAAGGCCATGTTCAAGGGCGGCCCAGAGCTGAGGCAGAACGGCGGCCACACAGGCTGTGTGCTCTGAGGCTGGGATTGGCACATTTGACGCCCCCTCCCTCATGCTCACATGAGAATGTCACTCCTGAGAATGCCCCTTCTGAAGAGAGAAGCCATAAATTATACCACAGAAGTTCTGCTTGGGTCACAGACTTCACTGAGATGAGGCTGGGGAGGTAGCCCTGGGGTCAGAGTAGGGCCTGGAGTGGCCAGGAGTCACCAGCTGCTGAGGGGTAGGGGGGTGATGGGGGCAAGATGCTATGGATAGGTGGTCAGGGTGAGCAGATACTGACACACATACATCTACTGCTGGGGCCTGTTCTGACCAAGGTATGTCTGTCTTCCTCTTACAAAAACTCACACACACAAACACACACATAGCTTCTTGTCTCCCTCTCACCTACATTAGAAGGCATGTAGCCCTCAGGAGGAAGGGTCCTGACTTAGCAGCCAGCAGACCTGGGTTCTAGCCCAGCTCCATCACTTCTGGGCCACCAGACCTTCATCTGTCCAGGTTTTAATCTTTTTCTCAGTAAATCTTTTTCTCAGTAAAATAAAAATATTGCACTGGGTCAGTGAAAGGGTTCCTGGACCCAGTTCCAAGGTAAGTGGGGGTGAAGGTCTCCTCACACCAATAAGAAATTCTCAGACACCAGCAAGGTAGCTAAGAATTCAATTCAATTCAGCTATTACGTAACTGGAAATAGCATCAGATGCCACAGCAAAGGGCTCTGCCTCCCAAGACCACCAGTTGCAAGCTCAGTGCTTCTGCCTATAATTCTGACCAATTATATATATCAGAGGCCCCTTCAGCCCCTCCCCAGATTAACTTGCTGAGCAGCTCGTAGTGCTCAGAGTAACATTTTACTTACTAGATTACTGATTTATTATAAGGTGGCATGAATCAGGAAGAGTCGGATGGAAGAGGCACGCAGGGCAAAGCTGGGGAAACACCAGGAAGCTTCCGTGCCCTCTCCAGGCACAATGCTCTCCCCAAATCTCCGCATGTTCACCGACCCAGAATTTCCCTGAGCTCTGTCCCTTATGGGACTTCAGTGTATAGCCGTGATTGATTAAATCATTGGCCACTGGTGACTGACTCAACCTCCAGCCCCTTACACTCCCCAGAGATCTGGGAGAGAGACTATAAAGTCCAATCCACTAATCACCTGGTTGATTCCCCTGGTAACCAGCCACCATTCTTAGGTGCTTCCAAAGTCACCTCACAACATAATAGGAGATACTGTCATCCCTCTCAACATTTAGAAAATTCCAAGGCTTTGGGGAGCTATGAACCAGGAACCATTTGAATGATGAAATGCATATTTATTTTTCATATAAATTCCAGTATTGCAATTAGTATTTCCCAGTGTGGTTCCATGGTACACCAGTGTCAAGAAAAAGGATTCTGTGACTAAGTTAGGAAATGCCTGGCACCACTGGCACAGGCATATCCCTCTCCATTCCTGTAGACTCACACTGCAACTAGGGATCATATCCTTCACTCTTTCCATACCCTAGAGATTGGCACATATTTGAATAATACACATTTTGACAGTTAATTGGAACCTGAAATGTCTGAAGCAATGGCCAGAAATGCTTAAAATTGCACGTGCAAGTCACAGGTGGTAAATTATTACTAGTCTCAGGAACCAGTCAACTGGAGATGGTTAAGACAGACCCTCATATTCTTGAGACCCTTTGACGAGCATTAAGTAAGTGCTTCTGGAAAGTTCCCCAGAGAAACTAAACACACTGATCCTGTCTCAGGTGAGACAGAAATTCAGTTTCTGTTGTGGCAATGCTGCCAAGCACTTTTGCTAACAAGTCAAAGGTTTACTGCACTTTATATATTTTATCTGATTACTTAATAATGTCTGTCATCTTCAAAGACGCTGGCACCTGTATGATGTTCCGGGCCCAATTTCCACCAGCCCCAGGGTTGCACATTTGCACAACATCCATCTCATCATATTGGTACAATTGTTCACCCTGGGAAATAGTTCTGTGCCAGACACTGGCATGAGTGAGCGCTAATAATTCAAAGATAGTGTCCCAGGTTTCAGGAGGGACCCACTGGACCTGAGCAGGCAGGTGGGTAACTATGATGGGAGTGGTTCAAGGTAGGACCACTGAGACAAAGGCACTTAAGATGCTCCAGGAATCCAGAGAAGGCAAGACCTGCTCTGTTTGCAATCACGGGCCAGGGACAAGGAATGGCTCACATGGCTGGTTTGTAGTGGGAATGAGTCTGCCAGATGGTGAGGGTACTCCTGGCACACATGATGGCACTGCAGAGTCCCAGAGACCTGCAGATGCACAGAGTTTTCAGGATTATTAGGTGGGAGTGAGTCACAGTACAATGTGTGTTTAATGAGCGGGTCTTTATGCTAGAGACAGAGGCAGGGCAAGCAAAAGCTGTACATAAGACAGGGGCATGATCAGATCTGTGTTTGAGGAACAAGCCAAGTAGAGAAGAAATGAAAATGAGCTCAGACAGGTGCTAATCATTCCTGAGCTGTTCACTGGAGCCTAAAATATTTGAAGCTAGGGACCTCCCTGGTGGCGCAAGGGGTTAAGACGCAACCTATGAAGCTATCTGCAGCCACTGCTGCATGAGTTCGATCCCCGGGCCGGCCAGGGAGCTACCTACATGGCATAGCAGACTTCTCCTGACTCACTTGCTGCTCCCCTCAGCAGTGTATTTCAGTCAATCTGCCTTTTCTGTCCCCCACTCTGTCTCTGGTGATCCTCTCACCCCCCACACCTCTGGCCTGTACCCCAGTTCTTGCATACATAAATAAGTAAATCTTAAAAAAATATATTTGAAGCAGTCCTAGAGTCCTTCCTTTCTCTAGCCCTGGCCTGAAGGTGTGCACTCAGGAAAAGTTCTGCTTGGTGAGAATGTGCAGGATAAATTGGAGGAGGGAGAGCAAGAAGGCCAATTAAGGGCACTATTTTCAATGGTTCAAATAAGGGATGAAGATGGCAGTGGATGTGATACATGAGATGACAGATTGCAGACACACTTCAGAGGCTAAATCAGATGATCTCTGGATGACAAAGGTAGGTATGCCAGAAGGGTGGAGGCAGAGAGTGACTTTTTCCCTTGAAAGGGTCAAATGTGACTCCCAGGTTTCTGGCTTCAGCAACTACATACCTGGTGTCCCTACTGAGACATGAACACAGCAGGAAAGGCAAGTTAGTCTGGGTGGAGAAAGAATTTAGCCAACTTGAGTTTGAAGGAACCACAGGAAATTGACTGAGAAATATCATGAGAGCAGTTAAAAGCGCTTGTGGGTGAGGCTGGGGTTGGAGCGACACAGCTGGTCTGTGCTCTGATGTCCTCAACTCCCAAATTTCTGCACAGACAGGCTGATTGGGCCTGTTCAGTGTCCACAAGTCCCTGCTGACTCAGGGCCCATCACAAACCTGAGATGAGGTAGGTGGTCCACAAATCCATGCTTTCTACATGTCTCAAAAATACTACTTTTTTTTGACTTACATTTAGAGACAACTATGGCATTCCAAGAATTCACAATATAGAAATCTACCTAGGCAGGAGGGGTGAAGCTGCCCATTTCATCTCCTAACTCTGAGCTCTCGAGTTCCCGCGCTCTGTTTGAAAGGTCATTCTCTGGCACAATATAAAAAGTATCTGTCGCCCAGGAATGTCTTCCACTGGTTGTTTTCACACCTTTTCTGGTTTGGAAAAGTAACTGGTTGAAAAGATCCCCATTCTCTGTGACTGCCTGTGAACTCAAAAGTAAACAAGAGATGGAGGGGAGAGGGTGATGACCTCATCGTGAGCTTTCCAATTATTTCACAGTAATTGGACTTTGCTTTGGACAGACTAGGAACTGATCCTATAAAACAGGACTTTTCAGAAAGTATAGGAAGGCAGACAGAATTATCTGGGGAGGTTTTTCAGATCAGGAGACAGGCATTGCTCTAGATCTAGAAGGTTCTGATATGAGTGAATGGGGCCTTCATCATGGGGTCCCACTCCCCAGGCAGGCGCCACAGGTAGGGGGGCTCTTCCTGTTCACTCCTGAGACCCACACCCCAGGCCACAGGGAGTGATGTACTAGGTGGACAGATATGAGCTAACTGGATCAGGGCAATTTTGCAGGCAATTCTGAGGAGAGAAGAAAACTTTTCCAATGACTCAAAGTTGAGTTCACAACCTGGATTTTTGAGAACTGTATTGAGATACCCCCGGAGAAGCCATGTTTCTCTGCATACCTGCCCAGTCAGGGCCAGGTGAGATTTAGAGCATTGGAGAGCGTGTCATCTTCATGTGTTGGTGTGGAATCATCACAACAGAATGGAACAAAATTTGTCATAAAAGAAAAACTTACTCACATGAGTAACAAGCTGTAGAATGAAACTGGTGTTGGTAGAAGCTCATGCTTCACAAGAATGAGAAAGGATTTAAAGAGCTCTGAGCAAAGCGCATGTGGTGGCTAAGTAAATCAGAAGGAGATTCCTTGATTATTGGACACTTTGCTTGCTAAAGGGGAGAGATGCCCACATTTCAACAGATCAACATTTGTTAAACAAAGAGGCTTGGAACTTCCTCAGAATCAAAACACATGTTCACTGGCCTCTCTGTATTTGATTGAAAAAATAAAATGAAACATGAGTGGACTGCAGAGCAGGAACTCTTTCTAGGTTTTGTCCAGTTATATAAAGCATTTGGGTTAGTTGTTTTGGTTCTTTGTTTCTAAAGGGACCCTAAAGTTGAGTTGAGGGGGTCTCAAAGGGAATATTTAATCAGAATTGCGAAGCCAACCCAACTTCTCACTGATGCAGCTGGAAACTGTAGTCAAACATATGTAGTCAAACAATTTATTTTTTTAATTATTATTCACAAAGTAGCATTGTTTTAACTCCTTGTCATCATTTTGACAATACAGGATTTGTCCCCTCAGGTGTGGTCACTGTAGCTCTCCCCCCACCAAAGCTCCATGGTCCTCTACTACAGTCCACTGTGCTCCCCAACACTCCTCAAGTGCCCAGTTCTCAAATCTCCTGCCCCTTAGATCTATGGTCAGTTTTTAAGACCTGGTCTTAAAAGTTTCTCTTTGGCCCTTTGTTTCAAACCTACTTTAGTGAATATTTCTCCTTTTTTCTAGATTATGGATTTTTTTTCAAATTTCTATTGTCCTCTATTTCCTTACAAAATAAGGTCACTTGATAAGAGCTTTTTTGCCTTAATGTATACATCCTCTAGTCGTTAATAAAGGAGTGATACAATTTCAGCAATCTCTAATCTCCAGAGGCTGACACCAGGAAAGCCCCAAGCCCTCCCCGGGAGCTGCCTGGAAACTGTGTTAATACTGAGATCTCAGATGTCCAGAACTCACAAGTGCTCACAGAAACACTAGCACTTCTTCACTGGAGAGACAAAGCCAACAAGACAGGATTGCTATCCCATCGCTTCCTATCATATACCGCTCTCTTGCCACAAAACAGGCTTGTCACGAAAGAGACAAAATAGAGATGGAACATTGATATGCTGCTGAGTGAAAAGGGAGGGTCTTTGCATGTTCCTTTCTACATGCCCTGGTCAAGAGAATGGCTCCCCAGAGGCACTGCATTGCCAACTCCCATGTTGTCGCCTGAGCACAATGAAGCCACAATGTCTCCCAGGGCCCTGTAAGCCAGGCACACTTGTATTCTCCATATCCCCACACTACCCACTCCAGGCTTCAGCAGACAATTATAAAATAAGACCTGGCCTTCCTGAATAGAGTGACTCTCCATCTGCCCGCAAAACAAGGCAGGAATGGAGAGCCCTTCAGTTTCCAAAACTCTAATTCAAAACCTGGCCCATTTTATAACTTAAGATAACAAAAAGGCTAGTCCAAATCATGCAAAGAGTCACCAGTACTGCTCAAAAAATAGCGATGATAAACACATTATCAATCATAGGAACATGTGAACACAATGCATCACTTCCCTAATTTATGGGGATATTACATGTCTTTCCTCAATTCTATGACAGTCTGGGCATTCTTTTGAATTACTAACCAATCATTGTGTACATTTTTGCTGACTCCAGACTAATTGACTTCTTAATTCTCTCTTTACATCCACCCTAAATGCAAAGATTACATCACATCACACATATCGAGATATTTTGGTGTCTGTGGACCTAATAAAAATAGATTTGCTATATCCAGGCTCACAAACACATAACAGATAGCATGTCATCTATAAGCCACTCATTAAAAAGCCTAATCTGCTTCTGTTTAATTTTGCTTCCATCCAGATTGGAGCAGTCTCCAAACTGCAGAGTTTCAAACACAAAGTTTTAAGAACCCACCTATACAGATCCTTTTTCCTGCCATTCAAGCCTTTGGTGTTCATCTCTACAGCCCAGACAGAATCACAACGATAATTTGATTTCACAGTTGCTCTAGGACAATAAGCATCTGGTCAGGACAAGTTCACAAAAGCACCCAGGACTTAAACTCTCCGGTAAGGTGCTCTAAATCTGTAGGAAGTAGGCTAGCCCCCAACTGCTGCACCTCCCCCTGCAGTGACCCTCAGGGCTAATGGCTGTTGCCATGGTCCCTGAGGTGCTGGTCCGCGGCACCAAACATTTCTTCATTTTTTTTTGAAAATGAGAAAATGTTTGAGATATGTAAAAGGTGTCTAGTACATAGCAAATGCTCAATCAATATTAGTTAAAACTATCTGGGAACTCTAGGCCCTTTGTACTGTTTGGGATCTGTCTGGATAAAGCACAAATTGGTGTATCTTGGGAACCCTTTACGGGCAAAATATCTGTATCATTCAAATGCTACCATGCTGTAGAACAGCTGTAGGAAATGAAGCAATCTCAGACTGAAGTGGGAAGCCACACATAATCACATGCTTCGAGCAGATGCGTTGCCATGATGGTCTACCTCGGAAGCACATGAATAATGGAAAAGCAATCGAATATCCTTAAGTATTTTCATTTTCACAGCAGGCACCCAGGTTCAGCTATTGCTTTCATGTGGCAACACTGAAATCAAGGCATGAATGAGGTCTTTCTGAAGCAAATAAGCGATTATCCTTAACCAAAGAAATGTGAGTGAGTGTTTGCACAGGAAGACATTCTGCAAGTTACAAATTCCTATGGTTCACAGCATTGTTTACCTTAATGTGAGCTCTCCCATGCAGGGCTGGGTGAGTGTGCATTCTCTAGAGCATCTGGCATTTGGGGGCTCGCAAATGTTTGTTGCCATTTGACAATGGTGCCAGCACTGGCATGATGTCCGGGTAATGGTCCCAGGTGTTTTGAGAGTAGAACTCACTTCCCAGATCCAGTCAGAACACAAACTCACCCAGCTCACATCAGCAAAAGTCAAGCTTCCTTCTCTGGATGGAGAGAGAACTATTGACAGTAGATGGCAAATACAGTTCTCTGGATAGCCCAGGAGAACAGGCAAGTTCAAGGATAGGAATTAGCTACAACATACAGGAAGGAGCTGGCTCCTTCAACACACCCTGGGTTAGGGTACCGCTGGCCCAGACATGCTGCTCTGTCAGATGAGAGGCTTCCGCCTCTGCTTTGGGCTGAAGTCATAGTCAGTCTCCTCCATGGCGATGACTTCAACTTCATGGCTCAAGTATCTCCCAGAAAGGGAAATCCTGTTCCCTGCTGTAGATAAAGCCTCTGAGGAAGGGCTCCTTCAACCAGCAAGGCCAAGGACCTTGAGTTAGCAGAGCTGTGAACTTCAGGGTAATGCTGTGAGAATGCCTCTGCCTCAATTCCTGGAAAATCAAAGTGAGATTCTGAGCCGGATTTTGCAGCTGAGTTCAACTCTGAAGGGGGATGGCAGAGGTTGCACCAACATGGAGGTACCCCAGGTTCAGCTTCACACCCTGCATTCAGAGAGCAGTCACTACAGAACTCAAGCATCGTCCACAAACATGTCTTTTTGTTTTTCCCAAACAGACATTGTTCCCCCAACTGTTTGAGTCAAGCAAGGGGAGCAGTGCTGCTAAGATTTCCTGAATAGTGGTGAGTACCCACTGGGCAGGAGCTGTGTATTTATAGTTCTGTGTCCCCAGGGTTGGGAACATTGCAGGGGCCAAATAAATGTTGAATGTCTTTGACTCTGAACTCCACAGATGACTTACTAGCCTCATTTTAGCATTTATCTTCAACATCCTAGGGGTACTAGAGTACTCAGAGGAAATAAAACAGTCATTCAGCTCCTCCGCCGGAGAGGAAGTTAATAAAGGCCGCTAAGAACTTCCACAAGAAAAATACAGAAAAGCAAAGAAGTGTGGGTGGGACCGGTGGGTCCCAGGATGGATCCTGGCAATTGATCTGAAACACACCTTAGACAGGGTCTCCAGAAGCTCTCTCTCTCTCTCCTGATTTAAATGATGACCCACTGGATTTCAGCCCCAGAACTGTTGACGGGAAGGACATATAAATCTTCATTTTAAAACAAATTTCCCTATTGTCTCCTAAGTTTGAGCAACACTAGTCTAGAGCTACAGAGTTACCTATACCCAGGAATGGGGATCTAGGAATATCTCAAACTGGAAACTGGGGGATACATTTAACCTCCCCCCCAATTTCACCACACTCTCCCTTACTCCCTGTTTCTATTTTCCTGGGCCATATCGCTTTCTAGAACGATTGGTTCCCTCGCCTCCATCCCTTTGCAGGGTCTTTTATGCCTGAAGAAGGAGAACCCTAAAGGCCACATTTCCCAGACTCCTCCACAGCTGGTACTGAGCCCTGGCAGAGCAGGGAAAGGCAGAAGCGGGGCAAGGGCTGCTACACACAGTGACAGAGTTACTAGATTTATCCAGGAACAGCTATAGAATTTGCCAGCTAGCCAAAAGAGCAAAATAAAAATGTAGGGTTTTGTTCAAAGAAGCAGAGAGAAACGTTTCCCCCCTTCTTCCATAGTCTCTTTCTCAACCAGTCATGCTATTTTTATTTATTCATTCATTCATTCATTCATTCATTCATTTGCCATTTACTATCATTTTCCCTGAGGCACAGAGATGCAAGGCCAGCAGCCCCTCTACTTCCAGAGTCCCAAACCCTCCCACATCCATACCCACGTCGAGGGAGGGGTGGTGGGTGGTAGGCTACAGGTGCCAAGCCTGCTAAGATTAGTATAAATTTCATACTAATAAGATTAGTATGAATTTCAAGACAGTACTGGTGGCAGAGGTGGGAGGCCAAAGGAGGAGAGAGATGGTCCTAGATTATGAATCCAGTGAGGGGCAGGGCTGATTCTTAGAGAGTCTGCAGACTTGGATCATTTGCTGTGCTTCCAAGCCTTCCCCACCGCCTGACTGTGGCAAAAGGAGTATCTCCCTGGAATGTGTTAAGAATCATTCTCCGAGTCCAGCTGTTCCTCCAACCTGAATCTTTCCTGTATGAGCTGACCGTGTCCTCCCCCAAACTCCCATGAGGAAACCCTAGCCCTTGATGTGATGGATTTAGAGGTAGGAATATGGGGAGGTGATCAGGTTTAGATGATGGTGGTGGGGTCCTCATGATGAGATCAGGGCCCTCCTAAAAGGAAGAAATCAGAGCTCTCTCCACCATGTAAAGACACAGCAAGAAGATGTCATTTACATGCAGGAAAAGGGTCCTCACCAGACAATGAACCTCCTGGCACCTTTATCATGGACTTTGCAGTCTCCAAAACTGCAAGAACACATGCCTATTGCTAAGCATGGTCTATGGCATTTTGTTATAGCCACCCCAGCACCCTATGTTACCAAGACACCCTATGTTACTCATTTTGTGCTTATACGGGAGTTTCTGCTTTCTGCTAGGGAACCATAATCCTACTGTGTTTCCCAAGCTGGGACCCTGGGTGTGGCTACTATGTAGCTGCCTTGCCAAAGCCAGCCACTCCCCAGGACCTCATGAGCACAAAGCAAGCCTTAGGATAACCTTCCTTGAAATAGATTTTCTTACCTATTTCAAATAGATTTTCTTACCAAGTATCTAAAAAACTAAGCATTTCTCAAATGGACAAACTGCTTGTAACCTAGACTATCCTTTAGCTCCTGATTATGAGAATTGATTCCACATGTGAAACACTGAGAAATGCTTGAGTTCACTGACTCTCTGAAAATGTCCCACAGGAAACAGGGCAGAAAACGCAGTCTGTCATCACTGACTCTGTCAATGGGTGGCCCCACATTCCCTTGACCTCTAGGCTCTAGGGCGGCTGAGTGTTGACAGTCTCTCCTGCAGGACATTCATGAGGCAAGAAAAATACCTCTGGGATCAGCACATCCCAAAAATGTCACATCAAAATTAGTTGCCTATAAAAATAAGGATCACACCTATAGACTTAAGCATGGTTGAGCAAAACAAGTTTGTTTGGTAGAAATGAAATTACTATGTCTTGAAATGCTTGGGGTATGGTTGCTAGGTGGTGGCTGTCTTTTTTTTTTTTTTCTTCACCCAAATCACATTAGTGACAATTTAATATGGCCAAATGTTCCTTTCTATAATATGAATGCCATCAGGTTCCTAAAATGAGCTCATCTCTCATAATGACACACACATAACTTCACTCCCTGGTTTTAATTAAGAGAAGAGATTGCAAGTTCCTGTCTGGTTCAACAACTGCCCAACCATGGGTAATTACCAATTGAGTGACTCAAACTTGGATAGAGAGATAAATCCCAAAGGGTCTAGATTGGGGCAGAGGGTGGGGGGGAATGCCAAAGATCATTGAGGATCTTATTCTAAAGAAATATTCAGAATGAAAGGATAAAGGTTTGACAAACAGACAGAGGACAGCAGCATATTGTTAACAGGAGACAGAAGGCAGACTCCAATGTCTATTGCCTGTCCACCTCATTCATTCATTCATTCAATAAATGCTTATTAAGTACCTGCTATATGCCAGCACTATGCTTGTCCTGTAGCTGCAGAAATGGATGCCAATTAGTCCTTGGATTTAACAAGTTTCAATCCAGAGTAAAAAAGAGAATAAATAAATAAACCTATAATCATATTGCACAGAAAAAAAATATACAGTGCTGTAAAATGACATTTGGTAAACTATGGCCAGGGGCCAACCACTTGTTTTCGTAAATAAAGTTTTATTGGCACTCAGCCCATCCATTCATTTACATTTTGCCTGTGGCTGCCTTTGCCTTAAAGCCACAGAGTTGAACAGTTGCCTATATGGTCTGCAGAATCGAAAACATTTACTACAGGCCCTTTTCAAAAAATGTTTCTTAACCCCTGGTCTAAGAAAATAAAATAAGGGTCTTCAAATTGTCTGGAGTTTAGGAACACTTCATGGAGGAAGTGACATTTAAGAAGCATCTAAAACACAAGGAGAATGAGATGGGTGGGGGGAAGAAGAAGAAGAGGGGCCCAAACAAAAGGAACTGAGTGGGTGAAGCCCAGAAGGAGAAGAGCATGAAATGATCCAGGCTGTAAGGGTGGAAGCAAACATGACTGACAGAAAATAGCAGCTCACAGATTTCCAGCAGCAGCAGTAGTAGTAGTAGTAGCAGCAGCAGCAACAGCCATAGTTATACTAGCAATAGTAGCAGCAGTAGTTATAGTGGTAGTACTAGTAGTTATAGAGGTAAGGTAGCAGCCAACAGACACTGAGTGATTACTAGGAGGCAAGGCTGTGTTTTAAGTAACTTACACACATTAACTCTTAATTCCTTTAGGAGAGTGACGGATTCAGTATGTTTGGAAATGGGAGGCTTACAACTGCATTTGCATAGCATTTCATTTCATGCTGAGAAAATGTCCATGGGTCACATCAGAGAATTGGGGCTTGAGGCTGGGCTGCATGAGGACTAAACTCCTGTTCTCCAACCCACCTAACCCTGGCAATGTCACTGTTCAGAGGGAATCTATGGTTTCTAAAACAAGGTAATTTTATCCCTTCAATTAAAGTTAATTATTGACATTCAGAAGAAAGATATCCCAGGCTTATAAATTATGAATCTTATTTGTGATTTCATACCTTATGAAATCTGAGCAATATGGCAAATAAAAATAAATCCTGATTTTCAAAATGAGAGAAAAGGATGAATTCCAGAAAAGACAAGGCCAGATGATGCCTGACATCATCCTTCTTTTGACATTCTAGAATGATAAGTAAATGGAAGTTTGGTGAGCATTCAGGAAATACTGGGATTTGACTCTGGGCCATGCCAGTGTCCCTTCCTAGCTTGGCAGGATTCCTGGCTTGACAGGTAGAAGAATGCAACAGATAGAGCGCATGTTGGTTTCTGAACAATCCATCAAGACTTCTTCATAAAGGAAGAGACAAGTGGACTTTTGATAAAGGAAGAGACAAGTGGACTTTTAAAACTTTATTATGCAGACATCTAGCTGGCTGCACAATCATAATCAGAGAGAACACTGAAGTAGGCAGGGCTGGTCTTTCTGGATCTTCTTCCATGTGAGTGAAGTTCACCCAAATAAGAACAAGCAGAGACAATCTATTCAGAGTTCGCTGTAGCAAGGGAGTCAGCCACCATTATTTATGCTTGGCAGAGACTCAAAGTAGGCAGAGGAGTGGAAAAGCTTTGTACTGAAAAATGGGAAGGCTCCAAATGTGGCTTGATTGGGTGCTGTTAGCATGGGGAAGCTGGAGGCAGGCCAGCTAGAGGAGGGGGGCATCCTTTTTGATTGGCTGGGGAACAATATTGGGGTTTTTCAGACTGGTCTTAAGTTGGGGGAAAAAGACAAAATTTACAGTAACTGAGCAAACCCTGACCATTTAGGGTCACCTATGCACAGGGGGTATTATTTGACTATCTGTTTGCTAGAGATTAGGGGTCAGTGGTCTGTGTAAGGTTCTGCATATGGTTAGAGTTTTATGTATGATTTGGCCACTATCTACTTACATAATCAGTGTCCCAGCCACCACTGGTCTGGGGCTATCATGGGGAGGACCGGCTGTCACAGGTTGGTTTCCTTGTGTAGTGTAAAGAAATTTAGAAAGCAGACAGAGAAAATAGTGCCAAAAATTCAGAGAAAATAAAAAATTTAACCAATTAAATAGCTTCCGAAGAAAAATCAGGGGCATGAAGATTGATGAAATTTAAATGTATTATATAGAAGTAGCTAAAATAATCATCAACAATGTCATTTTACATGAGGCTAATCAATGAATGTGGTGGATGCTTTGATTCTTTGGCTAGCTCTACAAAACTGGGCAGGTCATTTGATCTCTATCAGCTATAATTGCTTACCTACAAAATAAATAGGTTGAATTAAAATCTCTCAGTCCTTTATGGCTGTAAAATTTTGTGATTCTATAATTCTGGTTACTTGGAGGATTTTTGTCACTTGGAGGATTTTTTTTTCTATGTGTGGCAACTTGATGTCTGACCAACAAGATAAATGAATTCATTAGGAGCTGAATTTGAGAAACAAATCACACCCATGTTTTGTAAAAGTGCATTCATTCAACAATAATTATGGAACAGTAACTATGAATAAAGCACTCTCCCAGGTGCCATGGGAGAAACAAAGAGAAAAAAACTAAACCCAGCATTAAAGAACTATAGTGGAGAAGTAAAAATATGCACATAATTAACTCTAAAGCAAGAAACTAAGCATTCAGTGGCCCTAAATGATACAGAAAGTGCTACAGAAAATGATAAATACTCTGAGTGAGCTAAATGCTGAAAGACTTCCCAAAAGGTTGTAAAAAGAATAATCAACGAGTGGCTGTATTTTTTAGCCAATTTCCTTTATGTTTCATTTGTTTTAGGTTTCACTTGCTACCCCTGGGCTTTGGGGCTTGGCACCTTAGACTTATATTAGCAGGTCTCTCTATGCAAAGGGCATTTGAAAGGAAAAATTTGCCAAAATATTGGCAACTCCACATTTTACAGAATGTTCTGGCCAGAGAAAATGCAGTCTCAGAAATTACTAAATAACTGCAATGAAGAGGGACAAATGTTCCCATGAGGCTGATTTTCTTTCAAGTTCTGTTCCTAGGAAGTGGTAAATGCTGAAATTTGCCATTTCCTGCTGCCCTCCACCCCCACCTGAAGCTACTAGCGGTGTTGGAGGGGCTGCTTGTTAAAAGATACCATTGCTTACCACTAGAAATCCTTAACGTTTTCACTGGCTCAAGAGAGAATGTAAGGAAGAATGTTCACTTGCCCCTTCCTGCCTAATCTTTAATGTTGGCAGTTGTGTTGCTACCATCCAAAAATTGCTTCCATTTTCTCCAATTTAAGAGTAACACATGCAAATCACAAAAGGCAGCATGCTCTCTGCCCAGGAAGCACAGTCACTGCCTGCAGGCAAGCTTTTCAAACTGCCTTTAGCCACAATAAACAAGCTTCTTAAACACCAAACAATTTGGGGGTTATATTTTGCAGTCTCTTTCCTATGAAAAAATACATGGATAGAAGAACAGTTTCTTTAAATGGACACAACTCTCAAATTTAAAACATATCAAAAGTTACTCCTTGAACTGCATTTAGAAAAGGCAAATTGGCTGTCCTTTCTTTGGAAATCCAGTTCAATGGAAAGGTACTCTATTATTTCCTCTCTGGGGTGAAAAGTGTTCAACAGGAGGGCTGTGGGTAGTGGTGAGAGGTCTGCGGGAAACCAGAAGCTATCAGAGAGCAGGGTCCCCTGTCTGGCCAATTACCAAAGTAAATAGGTCACTATTTACTAAATCTGAAGAGGGACTTGGAAGTTACACATGATATTTACCATATTTATTGCAAATCCGCAAACAAGGCAGACACTTTGGAGAACAGGGTTTCTCTTTTTCTGCAGACTCTCATGGGTGTGCCTCCTATATCAATTCTGTGACTAAAAGCCCTAAGGATGATGCTATTTCTGCAGTTGGGATGCCTAACTATTATCTTAACAAGTTCACCATCTTGAGATGGTCAAACCATGTATAGGATTGTCCCCATTCAGCCACTACCACATACATCTGGGCCTGGCAAGCTGTCTACGTATATGAGATACAACAAAGTGCAGCTGCTGTCCCCAAATATCCTGCCAATTGCAATAACTACTGAACTACCTAAGTTCCTTCACCCTCTTTGGAATGTTCACTTGCTTATCCTGATTTGCTATAAACTAGTGCATTTCAACACAACATCCATATGAACTCCTTTACTTAATATTTGCGCTCTCTTGCAATGCTACATGTAAGTATCTCCTTAAAAACCTCAAACAACAAAGCTTAAAAGAGCTTGAAGGCAAAATCTTTAATAGCTCAATATATCCTTTCTACAGCACAGCCATTCCCCAATTTATCACTTGGGTTTATTAACGACAAGGTCATACACCTACAAGATAAGCCTCAGAGATGCAATGGTAAACCTAAATATTCCCTCTTAGGCATCAAATAAGAAAAAAGGGTAAAACTATTTTTTCCGTCATGATATGCAAAGATTAATTGTTTTATCACAAGAAGAAAATGAATTCCAGGGCAGTCTACAACAAGTCATTTCACCTACACATTCCTGTCATCTGTGTTTGGCAGCCTGGTCCAAGGATTCTTAACCAGGGCTCCACATCAGAGCCACCAGAAAAACACTCATGTCTGGACCCCAGTCCCAGATTCTGATTTAACTGATCTGGAATAAGCCCAGGAAGTTTTAATATGCAGCCAGAGTCCAGAACCACAGGCTATAATCAAAGTCAATAAATCCCTGCGATCCATCACATAACCCTGAATAAATGCAGACAGCAAGGAAGCCAATAAGTTTCTAGCTTCCATCTCCTGGCATTCGGTATACAGGATATTATTACAGGGGCTCAAAACTGTTGTTTGTGCCTGCTTATTTTGGAAGTCAGATTGTATTTTAGGAAAGTGGTTGTGGGCTGGCTACTCCTCAGTTGTTGCTTATTAATTTTAGGTTATTTACCATCACAGCCTTTCTCAACATTGCAGAGAATTCGCTTTTCCTTTTAAAGGAAAGAAGCCATAAAATCAGAGCCTGGCACTCAGAAACCAGTTCCAATTAGACAATTTACAATGAAGGAATCAGAAGTTAATAATGAATAAAATGAAAACGGATAACAGAAGTGAGCGAGAACCCCGAAAACTAGTACACTTCTCTTCCAAGGGGTAAAACTATAAATTTTTGATTCCCCAATTCCCCATCACATAGGGTTCCCTTTGAGAACCAGATATGGCAGACAACTCTTGGTTGGAAGCTGGGTTCACAAGGACACCCTCCTTTTCTGGAAGCAGATCCTAAAATCCAAGATGGTTGCCCAAGGGTGATGGTTATTCCATGGGAAACCTACCATATCTACTCGATCCAAGGTTAACTCCTGACCCAGGACAGGTCTGCGTTATGTGGGAAATTTGAAGTTTGGAAAAGGAGAGATGAGGGGGATGAGGTTTGAGGATGAGTTATAGGAATGATTATACCCCAGAAAGCAGATTGTGATTTCCTAAGATGACATTCCAAGACCAAACTTGATGGGTTCTCCAGGAAATCTTGGTTGTTCATTTTTTTCCTTCAATAAGCTAAGATAAACCAGTGTGGTCTTAACCAACATCTTTCATTTAAGCTAATTGGAATTGGTTTTCTTTAGCTAAAACCAAAATGCTACAGGTCTACTTTAGGCTGCTTTTAGTGAAATCCAAAGCACAATTGAAAGATACTTCAGATATTTTTCAAAATTTTCTGGTAGACTTCATATAGGTGTGGTAGGAGAAAGCCATTGTGTTACTGGTCCGGGAAGTGCCGAGTCTCTTGATGCTCATGAACATTTGTGAACATTCATGAATGCTAATGAATAGTCATGTAGGGCTCCTGGAGCTACACCTAGGAGCCCTCTTGGCAGAGTAGAGGCCCCAAGAAATCTCCTTTCAAAAGGCTGAAAGGAGTAATGGTTGGTGGTTTTTCTGCTGCAGCTGAGTTTCAATTGAAGGCTGTGCTAGGGCTGCTTCAGAGCCCTCCATTCATGCAGGAACCTGTGTCTCATCAGTCCTGTTAGAGATTCTGACCCCTCTTAATTGGGGGAACATCTGGCTTAACTCTCCAATTAGTTCTAGGTAAAACTGACCAAGTTGTTTGTGAAGAACCCTTCAGCCAAGGCTTCCCCTCACTGCAGCTCTATGTCAGAAGGCAATTCATTTGGTCTGAATATCAGCCTCCAGGCTAATGACAGATCCTGCCTGCCCAGTAGGTCCCTCAGTTCACTAGTAACCTCTTCAAGCTGTGTGTGATGGTCCCCTATTTCAGTTGGTGAGCTTTTTTCAATCCAGGAATTATAACACACATTGTATTAGCAGGCAATATGAAACATAAAACACACATGCACACATACACACAAGTGTAGATCTGAGAAAAACAGATTAGATTTTAATCACAGTTTTGGCAACTCACTAAATTTTTTCGAGTCTCAGATTCCTCATCAGTAAAATAGGACATCAATACCTGCCTTATAGTTTTGTTAGAATGTCTGGCAATAAATATGCAGAGCAACAAGAATATGTGTGCTCAAAACAGGTATCTCATCATCAGTCTTTGCTCCTCAAAATTATTTTATGTTTATGGTTTATTTCTTGGACAATGGTCTTTACGGCTTTTCGGGCAGGGTCGAACTATTCCTGGAGAATAACATGTTTCTCATCTTTAATTATCACTTAAAATATTGTTCCTTTTGAGAACCAGATATGGCAATATACCTATATAAGCTCTAAGCCTTTATTATTTTATAAATTTTAGAGTATGGGCAATGCTTTAAAAATCTACATTGCAAGATATTAACCAGAACCTGAGATGTTGAAGTCCAGCTTCCTGCTCTCCAAGCATGCACAAAGAGAATAACAAGTGTCTCGGGATACAGAAATTGTTTCTGCTGAAAACATGAAAATTGCACCCAAATGTTGAAAGCCACTTCGCCATCATAATGTTCTGATCACTCTGAATCTGGCTAGGACCATCACACTCGTGCTGTCCTTAAAATTGCAAAATCTCAAAGTGGAAACTTTACCTGAGTGACAAAGCCCAAAGCCTGGAGCTTATGAGGAACGTGGAGACTCTCATGTTGACAAGGTCAGATAAAATCTAAGAGTCCTAGTGGAAAATGTATATTATTGGATAGAAAATCAGCTATTTTAACAATGGCAAGTATCAAACTGCATGCATGTCAGAACAGTTTCTCTTATAATACATGCCAAGGAAAAGCCAGTTCCTATCACTGGAGCCATCAGAGGAAAGAGCCTAGAGAAATCAGCTCATCCATCCCCCTTTCGAGGTAGAGTTGGAACTGTCCCAGGGGAGACTGGATTTCCTAAGCTCTCCAGACAAGCTATTACATTCCCTCATTCCAATGTTAGACAATCTTTCCCTGATAAGAAACTGCTTTATACAACTTAAGCTTCATCTACGACTTCCCCTACCCCAAAACATGCCCCCTGGCATATGAAGTATTTGGAATTAAAGCCATATTGAATATCTTGAGTTAAAAACAGCAAACACAAACGCTCACTTTGTTTTTCTTAAAAGCAGGAGATGAAATTCCATGCAAGAGATATCTTCCCTATATCAGAAGGAAAGTAAGATTCTTATCAACAAGGACAAGAAGTTGCGGCCAAGAAAATTCTCTACCAACAGACCTTGTTAAAATAATCATAATCTATCAGAGAGAGGGAGCGAGGAGTACATCACTGAGGTGATGGTGCACAGGTGAAGGAAACTCTATGGGGACTACACCTGAGGGGGTGGGGGAACGTAAATATTGTTTAAAAATGAACAATGATATAAAAAAATTAATACAAAAGCAATCATAATCTTCCTTTGGCCTCCCCACAGTTTAGTCACATTCCCACAACTGCCTGCTTCGCTCAATTTATATATAATATATAAGTCTAATAGATAAATAAATAAAATATATAAAAGCAAGTAGGCCTCACCATTTGATTGGAGCTTCACTCCCTTGAAAATTCTGTAATCACGTGAAATGTGTATTATGTGAACTTGTATGCTTTTCTCCTATTTATCTGCTTATGTCAATTTAATTCTCGGTCCTAGACCAACAGAACTCTAAGAGGGTAAAAGCAAAATACTGACTCCCCTACACATCTGTGTTTCAAGCCCAAGTCCTCACCCTGGCTCAGCCAGTGAAGAGTAGGGAGCTGCAGTTGCTTCATTTCTCTGAGACGCGTTATCTTCAACATAAACTAAAAGAAAAATCATTCTTGCGTGTTATGATTCTAAATCTTCAAGGGCTTTAAAAAAAAAAAAAAGAACAATTTCTCCTCAGAATACCTGCCACTCACATATAATAATAAATACATGATAATGGATGTCAGCTATCTAATTTCTCCAGGTAAAATAATACCAGTCTCTTCTGCCTTGTCTTTAGGACCTAATTTCCAGCCTTCAGCATTTACATGGCTCCTCATGGAAACTTCCCGGTGTTCACTTGGCTGGTGCCCAAGCAGCAAGACACAGCAGATTATGACTCTTTTGCTTTTCTCTCTCTTTCTAGTATGACTTAGTGATTGTCACTGAGCTAGGATTTACGTTCTATTTTCAAGTACAAAATGAAACTTGAGCTGGTTAACAATTTCTATTAGAACAGTAAGACTTCTACATACAAAGTACATTTCCCACTGTTCCCTGAAACAAAGTTTTCTGTGGAGTTAATCTGTAGCTAATTCAACCCTTTCAGAATTATTAGCTTTGTACACCAAATTCTGTGACCTGGGAGATATGCTGGCAGCCCCAATAGGCTCCAGGCTCACCCTGAAGCTATTAATATTTTTTAAATGTAAATTTTATTCTGACTGTGTTGGTACAACCTAGATTTCCAATTCTCAAATATTTGTTCATTAAATTAATTAGATCACATTGATGAACAAGGTGTAGCCGAGAATTATCGAGAGACAGGCGAGGGCTGGCTCACATGGTCAGGTTGGATTATTAATGGTACAGTATATCCCTCACTGGGGAATTCTGGCTCTGCCAAAAACTCCCACAAAGTTTCATGGGGCAATGTTAGCACCTCCGGAAGAGGTGGGGGGTCACTGGATTTTCCACACAAGAAAAAAGCCCAAGGAGGCGCTAGAGAGCTTAGAGCAGACACCTCTGAAGGATTCCACCTGAACAAGGGCAACAGGAAGGTTTTTAGGACCCTTTGAGACTCAGTCCCTCCCTGACTGTTGGCTCATCTGGGAGGGTAAGGTACAGAAGGATAGGGGAAATCCTCATGTGACCACACCCACCTGGTTAGTTTGGAGAAGTTGGTTAACTTCTCCCTCTGCCTAATGCTTTTGGTGCTCTCCACTGCATTTTTCATTTCATTTATTGTATTCTTCACTCCAGCATTTTGTCTATGACTTCTCTCAGCTACATCTCTCAGTTTGATCATGTATTACATTCCTAATTTTATTGTTTTTTTCCCCCCTGTGTTCTTTTGGAGCTTTCTGAGCTTTCTTAATTACTTTAAATTCTTTGATGGTATTCTGTAGATCTCCATGTCTCTGGGGTCAGTCATGAGATAATTATTGTCTTCTTTGGTGGTATCATGTTTCTTAGCTTTCAGAGTTCCCGAAGTCTTGTGCTGGTGTCCTCATGCATGAAGAGTCACCTCCTGTGGTCTTCACCGACTGACATGAGGGGCAAGAAAGGATGCATCCACTCTGCACTTCTAATTCCTCCTTGGAATTCTTAAGATTGTATGTCTTCTCTTGATCCTGCAAAGTCCTGCTGAGTGCTGAGGGCTTTGTTTGTGTTCCATGGACACTGGGCTACGGGGGTCGCAAGGCTTCCCCCCCAGCAATCAGGCTGGTTTTCTGTACCTGCTCACAAGCTGTCTACAAAGGTCGTTCTTGTTACCTGTAGCACCTGACATAGAGGGTGAAGCAGGAGGGTATCAGAGGGGGTGCAAAGAGCATTGGGCAGTTGGAAGGCTCCAAAGGCAAGGCAGCCTCAGCGTGTTGTGGACTGGGCTCCTGATGGAGTCCAGGGTGGACTCATAGGAAGAACACTGACATGGTTAGCAGTGTCTCTTCAATGTGTTCTGAGCCTCACCACTGAGCTCTCAGTTTCTCCTGATCCCTCAGCCTTGCAGATCACCCCAGTAAAGATGTGGGTATCTTGCACAGTTTCTAGTATGACAGAGAATTAGTGGGGTCTCTCATGACACCAAGCTTTGCTGCCTTTGGCAGGAGTGATGTGAGCAAAATAAAACTGCTCCTCTTACCCTCTTCAATGCACGATCTATTCTTGATTCCATTTTTTTTTTTTTTTTACTCCTACCCTGGCTAAAAATTCTTTACTGGACTCCCAGACTCCCACAAGGGTACTCTTGTTCATGGGTGGCTGTCGAAATGGATGTTCTGTGGGAGTGACAGCAGTGAACTCCTGTTCCACCAGCTATTCTACCATCTTGCAGGCGTCACCCTCCTGAGAGTCCAACTTTGACTTTTTACCTAAATAGCTGGCACAGTGGTAATGATACCAGCAAAGATAATAAGGAAGGGAAATTACTCTGTGGGGAAGAAGGAAATCAGTATAATTTTTGACAAGTTAAGTTAGAGATATCTGTTGAATATCATTTCCTCTTATGAAAAATTGGCCATGGTTGGGGATAGGTATCCAGAAGTCCCATAAATAGAATACCTGAAATAATATGAAGAAGGAAGCATTTGTAGAACCAACCCAGAACTGTTGGCTAGCAACAAAATATGGAGAGAAAAAAATGAGAAAAAGACTGAAAAAAATGTCCTACTTGACCATTCTAAAATAGCAATGTCATAATGGCAGAAACAGAAGTTTGTTGAACTTCCTTATGTTTATTACATTTCAAAATGTGTAATTCATTTAAATAAAAAGGAAAGGAAATGTGCTCAACAATTAGTCCTTGGGTCTCTAAAGATCTTAATTCAGAATGGGATAAATCCAAGCTGAAGTCCTAGAGGTGATATAAGATTCAGAAACTGGAGGCAGCAAATGTTGACACCCCCAAGGAAATGAAGGGAGGCCACTGGTGGGAGACCCACAAGCTAGAGTTGGACTTGGCAGGGGAACCCAACAGACCAGGTGTGCAGGGAAACCATCAGGGAGACCTGGACATATGTGTAGGGAAGTCTTGTGGGCTTGTCCCAACCCATGGTTGTGAGCCAAGGCATAAGTAGGTGGGGGAACCTTAGGATACAGAGTCAAGGTGGCCATCACCAGCCTCAAGTGTCCCTAGTGTGATAGGGAGTGACAAAGACCTCCCCAGTCTACTTTAATCATAATTCAGGTAAACGTGTCCTTGAGCTGTCCTATGCCTCCCTCTGCCTCTTCCCTCTGGGCTGGGTATCGGGGTTGTCTGGGTCAAATGCTTAACAGTAACTCTTATTCACTGGACACCCAGTTCTACAAACTGAGCATTAGGGACTGAAGATAAATGGTATTGGGGAAGGCTGAGTGGCAAAAAAAAAAAAAAAAAAAAAAAAAAAAGCCAGCATCAAGTCACACATTAGCATGAATTTGTCCATAAAGTCCTATAAATATAGACCCAAGTCTCTAGAACAATGGTCTCCAACTTTTATTCATTGACTCCTTTCAGTAAAAGTCCTTTAGCATCCCTGAATATGGGTATATTTATTTATAAATGATAACAGTTACACTACCATCCTTGTACATTATGTACATTTAAAATAATATATTAGAGTAATATTAGCATAGTAAGTATATTAGTGTATTGTATGTATTTAAATCTTACACAATACTAAAACCAGATGAAAGAAACAAAATAGATTTTATTTTAGTTAATAATAACACAACCTTTTTGTCTTACTAGAAAGATCTTAAAAGTGGAATCACTGAAATGAACTTTCTCACTGTTTTTTCCCTGTAAAGTGGCTGACAAAGAACAAGTTTCAGTTCACTCTGTGGTTGTGTAGTTGTGCTTGCATTTTTAGTATGACCTTCAAGCCATAGCTTCCTTGAGGAATCTCCTTAAGTTCTTTGTCTACTTTGTGAAGGTGAGTTTAGGTGACACTAGGTAATGCAATTAACAAATTCATGTAACCACACACACAAGGTAGACCAAGACACCTCTGTGAACCCTGCTTCTCTCAGAGTGACACACAGGGCTATCTGTCTGACAAACCCAAATGACATTTGTGCTTCTGAATTTTGTTCTTATCTTTAAAGGTAAAATTATAAGTGGAATTTCTAACAGTCCCTGTCTGTATCCCAAAGGACCATGTTGTGTCCCCTCTTTGGAAACTATGTTAGCTGTGAGGACCGCAAGGATAGCCTTGGAAGTCCTCCACATTAAAATAAGGGACAGTGCCTCCCCTGGTGGTGCAGGTGGTTGAGCACAGCGCTGTAAAGCTGTCCGCAGCCTCTGCAGCACGGGTTCGATCCCAGCCAGCCGGAGAGAAACCCACATGGTGCAGCAGACCTCTCCTGTCTTGCCTGCTGCTCCCCTCAGCAGTGTGTTTCGGTCAGTCTGCCTGTTCTGTTCCCCGTTCTGTCGCTGGTGAATCCTCTCACCCCTCCCACACATCTGACCTGTACCCAGATTCTTGTATGTATGAATAAATCTTTTTTTAAAAAATCATTAACTCAAAAATAAAATAAAATAAAATGAGAGACAAACCCAGGAAATCTCCACAGATGAATAAGTGAAATGTAGACCAGGTATCAAATTTTGAAAAATATCCCAACTTTGAAACAGGAGAAAATGAAGAGTTCACAAAAGAAAGAAGAGCCCGCAGAAAAGTAGGAACATGGTATGAACTGAATGCCCTCCCTTTCTCCCAATTTATATGTTGAAATCGAATCTCCATGGTGATATATTAAGAGATAGGGCTTTGGGAGGTGATTAAAGTCATGAGGGTGGAGCTTTCATGAATGGGATTGGTGCTCTTCTAAAAGAGACCCAACAGAGCCCTGACCCTCCTGGCATGTGAGAACAGTGAGAAGACTGTTTATGAGCTAGCAAGAGAACCCTCACCAGACATGAAACTTGCCAGGGCCTTGAACTTGGACGCCCCAGCCTCCAGAACAGGGAGAGAGAAATTTCAGTTATTTGAAAGCCATTCTGCCTCTGGTAAATTGTTATAGCAGTCTGAACAGACTAAGACTGGAAGCAAATATTTAAACAATGTCACAATTAAAATTTGAGACTTTTAAGAAGACAGTGTTGGTCAACAGGGTCTAATGTTTCAGAAAAATCAAGGGAAATTTATACTTTGAAAAAGTTATGATGTTTGGCAACCCGAAATTAACTGGTGATCTTAAAGGAAACAGTGCCATATGACTGTTGAACCAGAAGCCTTATAGTAAAAAGATAGGTGGATGAGTTATTAGTAAGGAAGTACAGGCATAGAAGTGGAAATACTTAAAAGCAGTTTAGTTGCAAAAGGAAAGAAAAAAGGAGAAATCTTCCAGAATGAGAAACTATTCTGAAATCACCAAAATTTACTAAGTGAAAACTATTGTTCTAGAAGTCAGAACTCAGAGGATGACACCTCCCACTTAGTACTGTCAAAAATTGTGTTTGCTTCCTTGGTTCCATCTTCAAAATACACACTGTAATTAGGACCTATCTTATAGGCCTGAATTTTTGTCATAGTGTGTGTAATGCATCTTGACAACACTAACCAGGATACATCATAATATTGAGTGTCTTCATCTATGTCTGAGTAACTCAGGACAGCATTGTGGCAAAAGCAACTCTTTCCCTCATCCAACCTGCCCAATGTCCCCCTATAGTGCATCACTCACCTGTGGGCATCGCTAAAAGAAACAAGTACCATTTCTATTCCAGTGCTGTGGCCTGATTGCTTTCAGGCTTGGCCTCCTTTCTCCCAGGCCTATTGGGTCATACTAATTAATTCTGTCATTAGATATCCTGCTGAAAGGAAAGAAAGATATCCTAATGAATAGCACTGGATCCTGCCATTTCTTTGCTTTTCTACTTCTGTTTTGTTCTAGGCACTTTCCCAATCACTGGGACTTAAAATCTCTGTTCCATCATTCCTTATCATCCTATCATCCAAGTCTTATAGAGTTTCATCAATTCTTCCTCCTAATTTCTCAAGCAAGGTCCACATGGCTGTTTAGGGTCCTGTCCTGGCCAGGAATTACACAATCAGACCCAGATGACCTCACAGTTTCTATTCTGGCATCTCTCTAATCCCCCTTCATCCTGCACACACCCAGGAGTCACCCTTATCTTTGGGATGCCATTTATAGATTTCCCTCTGCAGACTACATTTTAAAAGAGGGTGTTGCCATTCCTATTCAAGAAGAACTGAAGAAAGCTAGGGAATTCTATGCTAAATCTGCTAGGGATTTAATGTATTATCCCAACTTTGTTTCTTGTTTTTAGTTTTTTAGTTCTCCCATTTTCTTCTTTGTAATGAACGTACTTTTTCACAAACTATTGTTGCTGGGACACATGTGCCTATGTCGTCAAAACACTTTAGGGATCACGATTCATTTGGCAAAAGACCCAAAAGACTAGATCCCAATACTGAGGCTGGACCAGTCCAGAGAAAGCTTATGCCAGATAAAGATGACATGAAAAGAGTCAGCACAGAGACCACGACAGTAACCACTCCAGTGCTCCTGTAGCTAAAGAGATGAACAAAGTGGGTGAGGAGATTGTTGGCAAGGAAAGAATTAAAGGCTGGGTAACTATCAACAATCTCCTTAGACAGGTTTAAGAGCTCTTCAACTCAGAGAAATTATAGGACAAATCTAAATTATTTAAAAGCTTGAACTATACAACTTTTTTAAAGGGAGTTGGATTATTTCATTTACCTTGAACCCACAGCTACACAGGGTCATTGCCACATCTATTTAGATGAAAAGATAATTACCCACATTTAACACACTCATTTCAAGAACTTAAAAATTTTCATTTTCCTATATAAGCTTTATAATACCTTCATGAGTGTCTTTTATTCTGTCATATGCTCACCACATAATTTTTAAGAGTTAAAAATGTTAAAATTCAACTGGTTCTGTATGCTGAGTAAACCAAATTCAAAATAACAAGAGTCTACATAATAAACATTATCATCTATGACATTTTAAAAAAGAATTAAAAATTCTAAATGAATTATAGATAGATAGATAAATGGGTTACTTCATTTAAAATTGTGGTTTAAGCAAGTAAGTGAATATAACTCATTAATGCAAAAGGAAACTAAATGTACATGCTCATTGAACTCTTGAATACAGAGAGTCTAGGAGTCTAAAATATACTCTGAAAAGTCTTGTTGCCATGCAGACCATCTGTTCATCTGACTTGGCAATAATATCGTGAAAATACCCGGGCATATTAATTGAGTATGTAGTTCCTTCAGAACAAAGTTTCCATTCAGAAACATTCAGTTTGTACTGTACTTCTTATCATTGTGGTCTTTATAAAGAGGAAAAAAAAAAACACTAATTCTAAATTATTTTTTAAAAGAAGAATATCTTTTGGGAAAAGTTACACTGACCGAATAATAATAATAGACTTAATAATTGTTCCAAACTGCCTAAATGAGCCAAGTATGTAGTGTGAAATACTTCGTTACCTAATCAAAGGACCATGATTGGAAAGGAAAAACTACTTGCCATATTCCTCAAGGGAAACTTTACCTATAAGCAACAATTTTGTTTGTTTTATTGATATATAATTAACAATAAAGCATGCTATTTATGGATACCAATGGTGGTCAAGTTTCGCTTACTGACCTATTCTTATAATCTCCTACAAGGTTTTAAGAAGTGAGGCATTCCAATGAGGGCGAGTGGGACTCACACAAGCCAGAGGTCCAACCTTTCTATTGATACCTTAAGGAAAACCTGAGTAAATGCAGGTGCAAGTTTCCAGGACCCTCCGCAATGTGCTGTGTTCTAAATCTGAAGGAAAAGTGTGCCTTAGCCAGTTAAGCAGAAAGATGCACCCACAAATGAACTTGCCTCCCAAGCTTTAATGTTACACAAGATTCATGAACATCTTTTTTTTTTTTTTTTAAGATTTATTTATTTATTTATTTATACAAGAATTGGGGTATAGGCCAGATGTGCGGGAGGGTGAGAGGATTCACCAGAGACAGAGGGGGGACCAGAACAGGCAGACTGACGAAATACACTGCTGGGGGGAGCAGTGGGCGCAACAGGAGAGATCTGCTGCAGCATGTGGGACCCTCACCGGCCAGCCAGGATTGAACAGGCGCTGCAGAGACTGTGGACAGCTTCACAGCATGGCGCTCAACCGCCTGCGCCACCAGGGGAGGCACTCATGAACATCTTTTAAGGCCACCTTCCTGGGTACATCAAGTGGCTTTGTCCAGGAGGAGGTACCACCAGGATTAAACACACACAACAACCACAAGGATGACACAACCAGGACTTCACACCTAGGAAATCAGCTTTGGATTTGTGGAAACACAACTCAAACCAACCAACTTAATTCCACCAGGGAGAGATTTGTTTTAAGGAAATAGCTGTGCTATCCCCTTGCCTCCAAGCAGGAAGACTCACTAGAAACCATACTAATGCTTGAATGGAAACTTCTTCCACTAGGCTTACTTTTCTGCCTGGAAAAAATTACATACTAATGTATAAAATTTGCTCTTGAAAAAAATTCCATCACTTCTTAATTGGTGGGCTTAGTCCCAAAGTGGTACCTTTTCTAGGTGGTCCACTCAAGCTCTGCTCAGTGACCTCCCCTTTGTCGGTGCTGCCCTCAGGGTGGCGTCCTGTCCCTCCAGCCCACTCTGTCACCCCTGACAGCAGATGAGGCAGCTCTCCCTTTGTTTCTAGAGCACCCTGGAAAGTGCTGTGAGGACAAAGAGGGAACAGGAGCTGGGCTCAGTGTTCCTGAGCCTCCTGCCTGGCTGGGGGCCAGTGGAAAAGGGTTCCCGGATTACCGCCTCTCCCCACAACAGCACTTTCCAAATTTCTCAAATTACTCCACAGTCTGAAGCTGGTTTCATCCCATAGCACTTCTGAGAAGTAGTATCTTCACTCTATGGACTAGAAACAGCCAAAAGGGGGCTACTTTATCAAACAAACAAAGTATTCCCTGTGTGGATGCAGGCTCTGAGGCTGGCCTCTGAACACTTTTCTAGAAAATTCCAGAAAACTGGAGGCAGCTTCGGGCAAAACAGAATAGCAGTGGGGCAGGACAACAGCACAGCTAAGTGAATCACTAGGGGAATTTCTGAAACCAGATTCAATGCTCCTGTCTGGAATTCGGCCAAACACTAGGGCAGAGTCCTTAGACCCTGCTGAGGACGCCCAAGGACTTTTAGGGATGAGGACCAGTTATTTGCTTTCCTTCTCCTGAGGGATGCACTATAATAAATCCAGTTTGGTTAGGTAAAAAGATTTCTGAATTAGGAGCCCAGAAACTATCGTTCTGGTGTCTGCCCAACTTTGTTCTGTGACCTTTACCCAGTCACTTAACCTCTCTGGGCTTGTTTCTGGAAATCAAGAGAACTGGACCAAGATTGCTAAGCTCCTTTTTCAGTTTTTATGTTCTGGGACTCTGATGTTATAGGAAGCAGATTGTAGAAAAGACAAGGAAAGAAGCAGTTTTCATAGTTTTTCCCAGCCAGGAAACAGTAACACTGACACATTCTTGACAGCTCTGCAACTACTCTGGGTATGATCACAGCAGCACCACTCCACTGGATGGGGGCCAGCCACCTCGCTGCTGCTGGCACTGCTTCCTGTGCAGCAGGCCTTCCATGGCTCCAGGGAGCACTCCAGGGAGGCAAGACTCTGTGCTGTGCCTTGTGGGAAGGCACCCTCTTCCTATTCCCACCGTCTCACAAGATGTCCCAGCATACAAAATAATATAAACAGCAAACATTTGGAGAGCCCACATTGTTCTAAGTGCCTGGCAAACACTGCTTCTTCAATATCTACAGCTCTTAGAGACAAGTACTAATATCATTCCATTTCCTGACAATGAGGCACAAAATTAAAATAACTTGCCCAAGGTCTCATAGCTTCTAAGTGGTGTAGTTTGGTGCCAGCTTAGTCAGGTGGACTCTCAGGTCATCGCCAGTATTTTACATAACCTCTCCAAGTCTGCAATGTCCCGATGAGAAATGCACTCATTTACCAAGCATGAGCACCCCCTGCATACAGAGGGGTGTCCTCTATATCAAGCATGGGTGGTCTCTGACTCAAAGGGCTGACATGGAGACACCAGACAGGTCAAATCATAATGTAAAAGAGACAGAGCTGGGTCTGACTTTCTGTTGTACCCATTACTACTTAAGTGGCCTCAGAATTACTTAAGCAAATCCCAGTGCCCCAGCCATAAAATGTGGATAATAATACCCACATCAAATATTACACCCACATTTATTATGAGGATTACATAATGCAATGCTAGCTTTTAAATTATGACAAAGTAATAATATCTGGACTTAAAATCTCAGAGGATAGATTTAAATTGTTCTGGATTTCGGTTGTTAGAACAAAAGGTTGAACTTTGATTTTTAAAGTTATCAGTCTATTAATTGAAGGAATTGATCTCTATTTCTTACTATCACTGGGAGTCAGAAGACTGATTTGTTATGAGTTGTTCCCAGTGCGTCCAAAGTTCCAGCAGCAGCTTCCTAACAGAAGGGTGGGTACCCTGAAAGATGGAGAACAGCTCCACAAGGGACACACCCCGTGCTCTCCCCAGCTCCACTGTTCACCCAAATCTCACACTGTACCTCAGTTTCCCCTTCCATAAAAAGGACACATCAGCTTCTGTTCTTACCTGTCAGGGATATTCTGTACCCTTATATTAGTATAATGAGAGTCACAGTGTCCAACATTTGCATAATCCCTAATACTTGAGCATTTAAAGTTTAAAAAGGCATTCATATGCCTTGTTATCTAAGGTAACTTGACAGCAGATTTTGATAGCTTTGAAGCTATATTTACTTAATTGAGCAAAAAGAATGTTTTACTCTTCAGGGAAAAGATATAAAAATAAAAACAAACATTGAAATCTATTTTAAAAGTGTATATTTACATAAGATGTAAATATGAATGTGCATGTACATACACACATACCCATACACACGTGTGTGTCACAGAACACCAGTTCTGTGATTTCAACAAAAATGAAAACACCACACCTATCACCCACTGCATTTGCTAGCAAATTTTCTTGCATGTGTCTGGATTCCCAAGTAATTCCTACTACAGTTCCATATCATCAAGTCACTACCACTATTTTTTAAATATTTATGAAGGCAAAATGCAAAGGGCTAAAAAAATGGTTAGTATGTCCATTTATCAAATGCCATGCAACTAATATTTTAGAAATAATTCCTTTAATGGTATATTTCCTATAAACAGACCAGTCATCTCAATTTTAAGCTGACTTTGATAAAAGAGTTAGTTCTACAGTATTAAAATAGTAACTGCGACGGTGAACAGCAAGTATGTGAAGTGAAATTTATTCACTAATTTATATGTGGTTTAAACTGGATGAGTCATAAATAAAGCTTCACTAAAATCATTTATCCACCCATGTAAATAACTTCAAAACCATGTGGAAAACTGAATTGGCACAAACTAAAGTTTGACAGGAAAGAAACAGCAAACCTTTGGTGCGTACTGGTTTCTTTTTCTCTTTTTGCCTTCCCCTTCTGACTAGAGACTCCTTGTTCTTAATCTTTCATGTTGTGTCATCCTCCAGTCTAAGCAATTCTGGCTTTTCAGGGCTATTAGGCTACCAGATGCATATACAAAGCTGGTGGAATCATTTAAGTGAAATTTGTATAAATCATTAGCTAAGTAGATTTACAGGAGAAGGGGGGAAACATTTGCCAAGAGATGTTATTAAAGATATTTAAACCACCACTAATCCACAAAAGGGCTGAACTTGCCCAGCACATATCCGATTAGATGGCAGGGAGGGAGGCTTGCACGCAAATAAGCATGCAAATAACTGACACTGTTTTTGAAAGTGTGATAAAAACACATTGTTTCTTCAACTACTCTAAATATATGCAGAGTAATATATATAGTGTAAAAGGTGGTAGGAACAACCACACTAGATTTAAGAAAGCTCTGTTGCTATAGGAGAATCATCTTCCCTCTAACCTGCCTCCTCTTCTAGAACACCCCATGTTGGTAGGTAGACCTGCCATGGCTTGGGTCACCAAAGCCAGAGAGGATGTGAAGTCAGCACAGATTCCTTCTTGACCCCACTCCCTCTTTCCAAGCCAGTCCCCAAGCCCAGTGTTTTTCGCTTCCTGACTGCCGCCCCTTGCGTACATCCTCACCATCATGCCTTTAGCTGAGGGTTGGATTCAGGAAATCCAGTCTCAGGAAGCCACCCAAAGGCAGAGTCAGGAGTGGCAGAGGTAAACTTGGAGTCACAGGGTCTCAGAAGGACCCCCCAGACAAGGACAATCAGGGGAATCCTGAAGGCAGGCATTCCCCTGAGTCACAGGCCAAATCTGTTCCTTTAGGAGTGGGGTGTAAACTGAACCCTAGAAGGTGGGATAGGAGGAGAACTAAGAGAACACGATTACAATGGGGGGGCAGTTTGGACTCCATCACGTCTGACTGTGTGGAATTAAGGGGGTGGGGGACGTACCATGTTAGGGTTTTTAACACTCATTTGCATAGCATTGTGGGAAAAAGAACTGAAGAGAGGACTTGCGAGAGCCACACTCACACAGTATTTGGGAAGCAGAAACCACAGGCAGGCACAGGCCCCAGGGTAGGGGATAGCGGGACAGAAAAACCAAAGTGTACTCAGGTCAGTCTGAATATGTTTTGCAGTAAGGGATCCCCCAATTCTCTCTTCCTTCCACTCATACAGAGTTCTATAAGCAATACCCAAGAAGCTAAGAGAACTAATGAAAATGTATTCATTCTGATCTCAATCAAATAAAAAATGTTCCTGAACTATCCACTCTGGATGGAGAACATGCAGAGGCCACTTGGAAGCACTGAGTGTCTCCTCTCTTGGTGGTCAAGTTGCACTGGCTTCAGACCAGGCTTATTTCACATATGCACGCACACTGTTGAGATGAAGTAAACCAACAGCGGTGCGAACAAGGCTGGGGTGGCTGTGTGCCTGGCAGAGGGGGGGCTTCCCCACTCAGCAGTCAGGCCTGCAGAGCCCCCTGAAGCAGAGGCCTAGGTGCCAGGCAGAAATAGAGGAAGCACCAAATAAGGCAAGACTCCAAGCACAGCTCTCGGAGGGCCCTACAGAAGAGATCAGAAGCTTTTCCAGAGGAGCCTGGTTAGAGCAGGTTCTGGCAGGGGTGTGTCACATTCCAGCAGACCTCGGGCCACTCAGCCAACTGCCCCTCACGTGCCTGCTCCACATGAGGGGAGACTGTGACTTTAATCACACACTATACAACAACAATAACCACCCAACAGCTTTCTGCATCCCTCAACCTTTTTTACTCTAATTGCCAGTTGTTCGGTGTTTTTTTTTTAAATCGAAGGAGTTTTCCAGGTTAGCCAAGGATTCTAGGATCATAAAAGATATACTTGTCTCCCTATTTGTTACCCTTGGTCTTCAGCCACTACTTTTCATGCTTTTGGCCTGTGTCCTTAATTCTAATGCTACTTTTCCAGAGAAAAGGTCTCTATGTTAGGACATCATCTTCTAAGCAGATAGATCCTTCAGCAGGTGACTTGGTACCGAGAAACTCAACCATCAGTTTTATCATCTTGGCCATTTTCAGTCATTGGAAAAGTGGAATGAATTTCCATGAAAGTGTATGTTTCTTTAACATAGTAAGTTGGCACTTGGTAGTGGGTGAAATAAGTGAACGGGCCAGTCTGCTATCAGAGCGAAGTCATAGGGGTAGAAGCAGGCCAGATTCAAATGAGTTAAACTACAGGGGAGCCAGCTGTCTCCCTGTAGGGCTCAGGCTGCCTCCCTTCACAGTCTACACAAGAGACACAGGTCTGGTCTAAGACAGCCAGGAATCCAGGGCCTGGGAGGTGTCCAGGTCTCTGGAGCCTCACCCTCACCTGGTTCTGGTGTTCACTTTCTCTCCCACAAGCCCAGCCCCACCTCACTTCCTCCAATCTAGGCTGACTGTGGCCACAGGGAGGTCTGGGCTTTGATATCCACTGTCTCCAGCAGCCCTGAACCCTCCTGACAATGTTCTGAGACTTGACCAACCCTAAGGACGGTCACTCCACTGCTGCCCCGACTTCTTCAGCCACCTGCAAAAAGGCAGGTTCCCATACTTGAACCCAGCCAGTGGCTGATGCCTGCTCCCTACTGACAGGACAATGGACCCCAATTAATTCCTCTTTATTATAATGAATCCCCTTTATTATAATGAATCCAACACAGTTGAATTTCCTTCTGTAAATGAAACCTTTCTCCTAAAGGAAACTTCCCCAGGTCTGTGCTTGTGTGAGCACTTGCATGTGCACACACCTTTCCACATTCCTGGACACACCTTCACCCCCTGGGAGGTGACACCAGGAAGTAAGGGCCAGCGGCAGCTGTTTCAACACTGAGGAGGCTGCATGGGAGAATCACTGAGGGGCAGAGGGTGCTTTTTAACATGGCCAATATCCACCATAACCTCCATTTCTAACTCATCTGGTCCAGAATGTGACCTGGGCATCAGCATGTTCTGAAAAGCCTCCCTGGTGATTTTAATATGCCACCAGGATTGAGAACCCCTGATTCAGAGACAAGAAGGCCAAGACACCCCAATGTACCAGATGCAGAAGAACATGCAATTTAATAGCAATTCCTACCCAGGCCCTTTCTGGGGATAAATTCATCTGGGGCAGTCAATAAAGCAACCACAACAGCACATGCTAAATTCTGGCCTCCTGTTTCATTTAAACAGTGCATGGGTGCCTTGGGGAAGGAAATTCTAGGGTGACTCAATCTGAGGAGGTGGGGGGAAGCAAATATTGTCTAAAAAATGTAAAAAATGATAAACGTTAAAATAAAAAAAATCTAAAAATAGGGGAACTTTTTAATATAATAAAGATTATTCTTAGTGGGAAAAAATAAGCAATACCTTTTCAGCCATTTGAGCCTCAGTTTCCCAAGATGTGTACTAATAAGGGCTACTCTAGATATATCTACTTTGCTTCTCCCACCTCCAATTTTTCAGCTTCATGCATCTCCTCCGCTTACCACTCATTGAAATGCAGACTGTTTATAGATTGGCTTATATACTTCTCAAAAAATGCTTTATATGTTGCCTTGACATTACATTTGAGTACCACCTGCCTTGTAAGTAAAAAATACACAGAAACGATAGCTCTTCAGTCCATTCCAGAGTATGTAAAACTTACGATCTGATATTCCATGATGCACAAAAAACTCCTTGGTGGCACCAGAGCAAACCTTCCCACTGGGAAAGTGCATGTGAGCCACATAGATCCTGTGCCCTGAATGCCAAGGTCAGGCTGGCAGCTCTTTCTGCTGCATAGCAACAGCCTACCACGATGCCTGCCACTTTTTATTCCCTCTGAGCTTGGTTTAATATCTACTTATCAAGTAGAAAATTCATTTTAGAACTATTTTCAGAGCAAGTATAAAGACATCCTTAAGATATATTAGCTACATTACTTTAATCCACTGAAATACATAAATCTCTCAACCTGCAATAAACTCAGCACGTAGGAGGGCAGGCAATCTCTCAGATGGGCCTACTTAGAGGAAAAAATGGCATGGAAATCTACACATGGCCAGGTATATGTCAGAACTCAGTACAAACTGGGTCTCTTTAGGACTCCATCCACAATGATTTAGTTACGATCTATCAAAAGGTTTTTTACATATTGTTACAGGAAACATTATCAGCAAGTCCAGGTCACAGCTCAATCCCACACTTAATGGAGAAATGGTCGCCTCTACAGGGATAGAGATCCCCAAAATCTGCAAACCTGCAGGTCCAAATCAGAACTCATCAGGTGCCCTTCTGCTCCAGCATCACTGATCTCATTCAGTTCATGAGGTCACTGTCCCCCCAGAAACCTGGTAGTCATCCCAGAATGCTATCTCCCCTTGTCCCTCTCCTTGGGTCCCTGTAATTACATTTGCTTCAATACTTACTTTTGTCTGTCCATTCCAGACCACAGCTCTTGTTCTAACATGCAGCTTCCCAGACTCCTCCAGTGGCCTCCCAGCTGCACTCCCTGTACTGAGTCTCAGCTCCTCTGATCTATCCTTCTAGGTTCTAAGTTCTGTCTCAACAAGTTTCCGAAACAACCCTGATCATGTTACTCCTTCCCTTCATGTTGCTCCTGACTGTAGAACGTTGTTCAAACTATTCAAGCCTTTCCACAATCTGACCCTTCGGCCCCAGGTCCTCCATTCATCATGAGCCCTGGTTCCACAGGCTTGTGTTCCAAGGACCCCAGGCTGTGTCCCATGCTCTTACCTCGGTTTGTTCTTTCTAGTTGGAAATACCCTCTGCCTTTTTGCCCCCTGCAAAATCTACTCATTGTCCAGACCCACCTCCTCTATGAAACCTTTCCTCACACCCCACCCCAACGGAAGAAGTGACAGCTTGGCTCTGGGATCCCTGCTCAGACTTGTCTCAAGGTATCGACAGATATTTGGGGACACAACTATGAGGTCCTAAAGGGCAAGAGCTGCATCTTAGTTTTTCAACCTCAGTATATGGCAGTGCCACTGAACACCCAGTGGGAGTTTCATAAATCCCAGCTAAGTGAATGATCGTCCCAATGTCAGCATGAAAACACTGGCTCCAAACTATTTCCTGTACAATTCACATATTTTGTTTTCAGCTGCTGAGGATATAGAACTGCCTCTTGTTCCATTTGTAAATCATTTGCAGGGGAACAAAAAATAAATCAGCACAGGAGATACACCATCTACAAATCATTTCTTTGTTCTTTTCTCCTGAAAGAAGGGTCATGCTTGAAGGCACTCCAACAGCAGATAGTGAGAAACTATCAACAAGAGTTATTTCCAATCCCTGGCCTCCTACTTTTAAATGCCCTCTCCCTGGAAGTGACTGTTATGTGACTGAGGCATGAGGTGGAGACACTGATGAAAGCAGAATGTCGTGGCATAAATCAAGACTGACTTAGGAAGTCTATGTCTGCGTGCCACTTCCTGTGTAGACATAAAATAACACCAAGAATAAAAATGGACTTCCCCAACTTTATAACTTCTAAGTTCATGAGAAAGTCACATAAAAATAAGACCACACTCTTGATTCACAGTGGGCAACCCCAAGGTAGAAGCTTTCGAAGGGTCTGGGCCCACCTCGAATTCCCTCAAAAATGTCAAATACCTGGATGTGGCTGCATATTAATACCCAGTGAACACCCTCTTCTCCAGTGCTGATTTCATGTTGGAAAATGAGCAATTTAAATAAATGTTTCATTAACATAATGTTTTCCTGCTTGATGCTAATGTACTTAGAGTAATTTGTTTTCCCAAACTCTCTTCCATAGAATCATTTCATGCAATCCTCCACAGGACGATCTGAAAATCTTTGGGCCTCTAACAGACAATCCAGGGAACCTAGAAACCAACCAACCAAACAAGCAAAACCACTTAGACTAAAAGGCTCTGGGAGACCCATTTTTTCCAAAACACCTATCACATCGTGCTTTGGAAGAGGATGTTTAGCCCCACCATCAGGAGGGTGTTGGGTCTGAGCTGAGGGTACTTCAGCAGGCACTGCTGGTCCCTGAGGGAGAGAAGCCGATGAAAGAGCTTATTTAGGAAGCAGGTGGGGAGTGTGACATTTGCTTTTGAGCCCTACAAGGCTTGTTCCCATTCTGTTTTGCTTATCTGTACAGAGAGTCTTGCTATGTGCTGATTCCAAACCCCAAAAATTTCAAGGATAGTTCTAACATCTTTTATTAATAGAAATCCTTTAAAATTTCATAGAACAAAGCTCAGATACACTCCAAACATGCATAAGTAGGTATCACAGAAGGGTCTGATCCCCAAACCATGTGTGACACAGAGATGGCTTGACAATGATGGTGTAGAAAGAGAGAACCTTCTGGGGGTGTCTGCCTAGATCAGTGTGGTTCTCCATGAGCCATTACACTGGGAGGGGAGATATTGATTTGGCTCTATTACATGTGGGGAGCCAAAAAAAAAGAAAACCTCAGCGAATAAATGAAGCACCTAAACAGTGACTTCTGTGAAACTTGCTGGTACCAACCAAGTCTGTGGTAGAGCATGGAGACCCTCCAGAGCATGGAAATAAATGGTGGGGTTGGCATCCCAGGCTTTGCCAGCAATGAGCTGCAAAGGCATTGGACAAGTGACTTTACACTCTGAGCTTCATCTCATTATAAAATAAAGCAGCAACAACAATAAAATAATAATAGTACCAGCCGCAACAGCAGCAGCAGCTATCCATTACTGAACTCTTACTATGCAGCAGGTGCAGAAAGTGCTTTGCATTTCATTTCACCCTCAGAACACACTGCAAGGGAGATGCTTATAACTTCAGTTTACAAAAGGGGCTCAGTGCTCAGTAATTTGCCGAGGTCACCCAGCTAAAGTGATTGTGGGACCTCAGTTCAAAATCAAGTGCACCTGAGCACTGTGTTCTTTGGACTCAAATGATGCCTGCAAATGTTCTAAGAGATGATACCTATGTGGATACATATGTGACTGTCAGTCATGAACAAAGCCCACTTCCTGTAGGCTTGATGGTATGTCTGGACTCTGGGAGGCCAGCCTCAGAGAGCCTTCTCCACCCCTGGATTAGGGACCTGATAGAAACCATGCACAGTGGCGGAAGGAGGTCTCCTGGCACTTACTTTCTCAGAACGGCTATCTCATTCTCTATGCTGCTTTCTTTGCCTTTCAGCGCCTTCTTAGGGATACACTTCACCGCAAAGAGTTTTCCAGTGGCCTTCTCTTCGGCTAAAACCACTTCAGAAAATGCCCCACTGTGAACAAAAAAGAAAAAGAAGCAGCTTAGATTTGGGAGTTTTGGGTTTCACAAGGCTTCCTCCTACTGCCCCCCCCCCAATTCCTGTACCAAAGCTTGACCAATAATAATGATGAGAGTGACCACCAGTAGTGTTGTTACTTTTTTATTCAGCATCAACCCCCACCAAACTTCCTATACAAAGAAGTATACACACACACACACATGGGCCCTCATGCAATGGGTGATGGATGAGGATGGATGTCTTTGTCTGACCACCTCCTGGGGCCACCTGCCACCCTGAAGTACAGCATGTAGCAATCACTTTGGAACAGAAAGGAATGCTCCCCAGAAGATTCCTGCACAAGATGATACCCTCCCCCATCCACAAGGACTAGAAAGTCATAGCAAAATGTCTAGATTCCTCGCAGGCCCTTTCATCCCAAGAAAATTTCAAAGCACTTTGCAAATGTTTAATTAATTCTCACAGATAGGTAAGGATGTAATTAAAGTGTGAGCTGGTGCCACATGTGGTATTGACACGGGGTTAATTAATTGGTAGGGGCATGCAAGTCTTCAATAAGCAGCTTGTTTCTTTTTCAAACCAAATAAGCAAACAAACAAAAACACACATGGTACCCTGAGTGGGGGAGATTTTCCTGACTGAAAATAAGAATTTAACTCCACCACGGCAGAGCAACAAACTAAAAATTTACCCAGAACCCTTGTGCCCAGAGAGTCCATTTCTCTAAAAAGTGGGCTGTGATCAGAGAGCCCTGAGCAGGCCCTCAGCACCCACTCTGCCAGCCCCTATGTTGCCAGCAGGCTGTGCCTGGTATTGTGCTGGGGGCTGGACACAACCTCCCTAACGGCTCCAGACCTCAGCAGGTTGGGCTCTGTGTGTGTAGGCTAAGGAATAACAAGACCCACTCCCTGTCCCAAAATTATCAGGAGCTACTCTTACTTTCTCACTGATACACTAAACATGGTGTCTTCACAGTTAGAGACAACTTTTCTACATTAAAAGAAACCACGAGAAGGATCGATGTCAACCAAATACCAGTGCCTTGGGACTTGTGATCTTCAGATGAATCAAAGAGCTGCCTAGCAAGGGGATGGTGTCTGTCTTTCCCTGTCCCTGCCCATCTGACAGGATATGCCATCTGTCACCAACCGAGGGAAGACAATATATATTTTTAGAATCCTTTCTAATGAGAGGGATTCACTTCCACTTTGTGCAATTAACTATAAATCTTTAGAACAGTTCCTACTGGAATGGGGGCAGGGGGACTGACTGTTTAAGGTTGGTATGTAATTACATGGACCTGAGGGGCACAGATAGGCATTCCACAAAACAACCAAATGGAAAATGTCAGAATAAGGATCTTTGGATGAGATCCACAAATAATTGACCAAGTAGAATTCTTGCCCCTCAGTTCTACATGGCTGCCTTAGACAGAAACCGGCTAGAACATACCAGAACAGCAACTGATATATATATGCATATAAACACACAACAGATTAATCACAAAATGATACATGGAATCAGACATTCCAATGATTCTTGGTCACTATCAATGGCTTTCACTCAAGAAAACCAAGCCATACCAATTTGAGAGAATCCCCCAGCCCAAGAGCGGCCTCACCACTGTTTCAGGGACAGACCAAGGTGGATTCACCTCTAAGACAGAAGTCCCTGATGACTACATCCAAGCTCCCTTTTGCTCCCCTCCATGAGGTGGAATTAGAATTATGTCAGAGATAAGAAATATCTGTGAGAAAAGGCTAGAACCCTGGGTGATTTTATGCCAGATCCTCCATGTTTTCATTTTCAGTTTTCTTATTTGCCATTGAGTCCCTGGTACTAACAACACTGGTAATCTCCCCCTGGAGTATGCCTGATTTTCTGTGTCCATCTTCCACTTTCCGGCCGAGCCGCTACAGCATGGGCCAACAACAGCTAAGGGACTTCTTGCTGTGTTCGTGCCCCACTCATGTCCACCATGCCTCTCCTTCAGAACATGCATGATGACAGACCATAGTCTATGCCCAGGAGGCATCCCGTTAAGCTGCAGCACCTAAATTGTACATTCATGTATCCCATAAAAGTGCTTCCTTGCTCTGTGGCACATCCCCGCCCTGTAAAACACAGTTTCTGCAGGAATCAACCCCTGGAACCCTGTCCTTTGTGACTTCAGGAGGAAGGGACTCTGTGACCCCTACAGTGAGGCAGCTCACAGGGTAGATACATAAAGGGCTTCATGAGCTGAGCAACTGGGGGTTTGTTAACAAGCTACCCCACAGGGGCAGGGCTGGCCCCAGATGGCTAAGGGAGCCTCCAGAGGCCTCTACCACAGTTACTGAGAAGAGTAGCAAAAGCATAAAGGCAAGGTGAAGCCCCATCCTTTCAGACTGAAAGTCAGCCTGCAAATCCACCTCCAGGTGTGTATACACACACACACTGGAAAGTAGGGATTTGAACAGACATTCGTATGCCCATGTTCCCAGCAGCATTATTCACAAGAGCTGAACAGCAGGAACAACACGAACATCCATCAGTGGATGGGTGGCTAAACAAAACACGGCTAGCTGTATGATGGAACTGCCATAAAAGAGGAACAGAACCTCACAATCTGGCTATAACACAAACGAACCTTGATTCTACTAAGTGAAATAGGCCAGAGTCAAAAGGCCAAGCCCTACCTGATCCCATGCATGTGAAGCACCTACAGCAGTCAGTTCATCGAGACAAAAAGCAGAATGGTGGTGCCAGAGGCGAGGGGGGTTGTGTGGGGAGGGGAGCTAGTGTTTCCTCAGTACAGTCTCCATGGAGGAAGAAGGGTTCTGGCGATGGTTACCCAACAGCGTGACTGTATTTAATGCCACTGAACTACATGCTTCAAAATGGCTAAAATGGTACACTTTATCATTTTATGTTATGTATATTTTACCACAATAAAAAAAAATGTAAATCTGCCTGTTCTACTCAATGACATTGCTTGGCAATAGACACATTGGGAAAATATGATCACCCTTTTCTCGCCTCACCTCCCTGAAGGAGAACGCAGCTCTGTGAATAATTGTAGGGTACCTGGTATGTCTTTATTTGACATGGACAGAGAACTATGGCATGTATCAACTAATCCAATTCTTTGAGCACCCCCAAGAAGCACATGGGAAGTTGCTGTCATGCCCATTATACAGATGAAGACACTGAGGCTCAGGCAACAAAAGTCAGGAAAGAGAACACAAGTTCCCTAAACCCTCTGAGGTCATTAAGTGGGGTTGACGCATGCAACCATCAGGGAGCCTGCCTCACAGCTGGGGAAGGTGACGGAAACCCTTGGTCAGAATGTGCCTTTGGGGAGCTGCCAGCCTTCCCCCATGGCGCAAGTCCACCTCATTTCCTCCTGTAGCCAAACAGTGTGCAGTTACCTTCTTTAAGCTTTCCAAACAAAGCTCTTTAGTCTTAGGGGATATAAGATTAGAATAAATTGTTATTGTTCCTGCAATAAATAGAAATCACTTGAAGACACTTCCCCTGTTCCAGGAAAGCTAATTAAAAACATCAGAAGCAGAAAGTCATGAACGACAATGAGCTTGGGCACTTTCAAGTAATTACCCAACCAAGTGGTGGGGAGGGGGGCAGCGAGGAGAGGGGGGCAGGGAAGACTGGGCGGGAGCTGGCAGCAGGAAGGAAGGCAGGGAGAAAAATGATCTGAGGCCCACAAAACCTCAGGCAATGCAAAGAAATAAATTCCCAGGAACACAAGCAGGGACAGAGTTACAAAGTTTAGAAAATACAAAGAGGTCAAAACAGGTTGTACTCTATCAACCATGAAATGCGACAACTGCACTGCTCCTTTCAAGAAGAATGGCGGAGCCTTCCAGTCAGACTGAATGGCAATTGCAACCTCTTCAAATGGCAGCCTATGGGGCAGCCTGCACCTGCCTGGCAGCCAGGCCCTCCCCCTATATAGTCTGACTTCTCCCCCCTCCTCCATTTGACTGGAACTAGGCAGGCTAGCTCCCCACGCCAACCCGGGACTGGGGATGGCTCCTAATTGCTACATTCAAGACTACATACTTGCTGCTCATCCTATATAGTCTTTGGTGTGACAACTGATGACATTGGCCTCCTTCCTAAAAATCTCCTCTCCTGGGTTTCCCAAGATAGTTCTCTCCTTCACTTTTATGTCTGTTTCTCGCCATCTGCATGTGCTGCTCTTCCTCCTCAATGTCAATGATTCCTGAGGTTTCATCCTCAGGGCCCCTTTATCTGATTCCATACCCTGCCTCTGGGTAATCTGCCTCTTCTAGTTTCTACCACCACCTGTGACCCCCTGACTTTGATCTCAATTTCATCTCTCATGTGTAAGTCTCATCTTTCCAGCAGGTGTCCCTAAAGCCCCTAAAGGCCACTCAGGAGCAGGACAACACCAGAAGAAGAAATAGCATCTTCATCTCCAAACTTCTCTCTCCTCCATTCTTGCTCTCATTTCTACCCATTCTGTGACTCAGCCTGGAAACCTATTTCACTCCTCTATTTCTCATTACCATCACCAAGTATATTCAGATCTTCCATTAAGCAAGACTCTAACTGCCAGTCTGTCCTACCTCTGCACCACCAATGGTCTAAGTTCCAGTGTTTCACACTGAACTAGCTGGCCCCTACTCTCCAGGTCCCTGTGCCCCCAGCAAGCTTACCTCCCACCTGCCATCTCCCACCTGCAGCTGAAATTCCTTTTCTAAAACAGAGATCTGATCATGTTGCCCTCATACTTAAAACTTGGAGACTTTGTGTCTACACAGGGTAAAGTCTAAACTCATTTACAGGCTATCCATGGCATCCAAAGCTCTTCCCAAACTCATCTCAACTCTATGGACTCATCTGGAACTAGAACCATCTTGCAAAAACACACACGTCACTGTAATACAACCACATCAGTCAGCTTCCCATGCCTTTCACACCATGGCCTTTGCCCAAGGCCTGTTCATTGTCCCTTTCCCTTGAACACCATTTCCTTCTTCTGTTTGGCAAGATTCCATTTGTTTCGTAAAGTGCCCAACTGTTATGGGCACACCTTGGAGATATTGTGGGCTGGGTTCCAGAGCAGGAAAGTGGGTGTTGAAATAAAGCGAGTCACATGATTTTTTGTTTCCCAGTGAATATCCAGTTATGCGTATGCTCTCCTGTAGCCTATTAAATGTGCAGTGGCATTATTCTAAAAAGCAGTGTACATACCTTAATTAGATACTACTATGTTGCTAAAAAATGCTAACCATCCTCTAAGCTGTTGGAAAAATGGTTCCTACTGACTTGCTCGATGTGAAGTTGCCACAAATCTTCAATTTGTTTTTTAAAAAATGAAATACCTACAGTGCAATGAAACAAAAGATGCCTGTACATTTCCTTCACTCTGAAGGCATCTCAATTTCCTCCCACCCAGGCAGAATGAGGCCTGCATGCTTGGCTAATACCTACACAACCCCGCTTACACATTCCACTGTGATACTTTATCTTCTTGCCTCTGTAAGAGCAGGAGTCCTAGCTTGTCTGTGTCTTCACACCTAACAGTACTTGACACAGATGGCAGTTTTAATGATGACCAAGGCGGTTTTAACAATGATCATTATTTAGGGCTCTCTTCTGGTTTCCCAGCATCCCACATGTCCCCAGCACTGTAGAGCCACAGAAAAAAAATGATATATTCTAATTATCTGCTACTCAGAGTTGAGGAAAATAATGCTGTCCCTCTCCTTTAAAATGCTTTATATCTGGATTTTCTATTCGATTCCATTGGTCTGTGTGTCTGTTCTTGTTCCAGTACCATGCAGTTTTGATGATTATGGCTTTGTAGTAAAGTTTGAAGTCTGGGTGTGTGATGCCTCCATTTCCTTCTTTTTTTCTCAGGAGAGCTTTGGCTATTTGGGGTTTTTTAGCAGCACTATTTACAATAGCTAAGCTTTGGAAACAACCCAAATGCCTAAAAATAGACGACTGAATCAAGAAGATGTGGTACATATACACCATGGAATATTACTCAGCATTCAAAAAAGATAAACACATGCAATTTGCAGCAACATGGATGGCACTGGAAGGGATCATGCTCAGTGAAATAAGCCAGAAAGAAAAAGAAAAATACTGGATGGTCTCACTCATAGCAGGAATCTAGAAAACTTAAATAAGGGACCAGGAAAAAGAATAACTAAAGAAAGAAAATATCAAAATCAACAAACAACTATGAACAAGAGACACTCTATGGGGGGTGGGGGGGTGGGGAAAGGAGAGCTTGGGGTAAAAATAAGGGGGCTGTAATTGTATGTGGAATATAAAAATAAAATTTAAATTAAAAAAATTAAAAAAAATTCCAGTCCAAAAAAAATCAAAAAATAAATAAATAAAATGCTTTATAATGTATTCTTTTCGATTTCTATGCACACCTATGCAGAAAGAACTTCAAAGATTTCCCTTGTAGCACAGACGCTCTTTGGGTTTTTCCTGATATATTTTGAAGCATGCACTATGGGCTTGAATGCTGAAGTGAGGGTTCATAGTTGAGCAATACTGTAATGACTGTCTTGATTGATAAAAATATAAAATTGGATAGTTGATAATATATGTCTCCCCCACCAAATCTTCATCCTGATTAAATAAGCAAAACAGGAGAGAGAAGAAGGCAGGTTTTTAGACAAGAGACTTTAGAAAACACATAATCATAGGAGAAATAAAAATTAGGGTGTTTTAAAAACTACTTTTTCAAGTTGTGACAAGTGTTTATTTTATTTTGAAAGAAAATGAATATTCTATTTTTAAAAACACACCAAGTTATCTAAATTAAATCTGACAAGTTACTGAAAAGGTCAAACAAAAAAGGTGTTCTTGATGTGCTAAATATTTTCTGCTCCTGCAGATAGGCAGTACAAATTACAAAGTTGAGTCTTCCCCCTTTTCATCCACATTTCAAAGAAAATCAAATCATCACCTAGAGGCAGCTTTCTCAGATGGTAAACCAGGAAACCCAGGAGGAAATTAATCTTTGGAGAGCTGAATTTTCAAGACTAGTGGGAAATGTTACATGTTCTCTATTGACTAAAGAATTACAAACAACTACTTTTGCTTTTAACTTCATAAATGATGCTCTGAAAATAGGCTTTTCATTTTGCTTTCTGGAGTCAGTGGTAAGAAAGGAAACTGGGGCTATTCAAGCACATTTTCCAAGCCACGAAGCCCACCGACCTGAGGCTGACAGCCAATCTTCTCTGAGTAAAGTGATGGCAAGGAGGCCTTGGCTAAAAGTAGACATTAAAGGTTCTGTGAACTACATGTAGAACTTTACCTTCCAGTTGCTAAAAAGAATTCATAGAGTCATTCAGAGCAGCTTATCTCCAGATCTGCTGCTAGACATTGGAGCCAGAACTAAGAGTTAAGTCATCCCAGATAAATAAGGGTTAACTTACCTACTCACTACCAATTATTATCATAGAAAAAGTAAACACAAGAATCTATGGATTTTGTGTTCCAGTTTCTAATGATCTTTTTTTTTCTAATGATAGGTTTCTAATAATCTGAATTTGTTAAGGACAAATATCAGGTAATGTCTAAGAAGAGTAGTATATGTGCTGGCCATTCTAAGTGTGCATCATTTTAATAAAAATTTTCGTATAGGAGCAATTTAAACACAAATTTGACAGACATTAGTTCTAACAACCTGTGTGATGTGTACATTTTTGGTACTCCATAAATGTTTGTCCAGTTGAACTGGCCAAACCTTAAAAAGATGCTGGGTTTCAATAAGAATCAGAAATTAATTCGTAGGCTGTCTTTTTGATTCATGGCAGTACACTAAACCAATCACTCGGTAAAATTATATCCATCCCAAATTAGACCAAGAAATAATCAGATGGTGCTGAAATGATCTGCTCTATTAGCTTAGAGTCAGCTATTATTGGATCATTGCCTCTCGTGCTCTTTAGTCATTTTACATACAAATCAGATTGATTGTGTTATTAACTTTATTACAGCATCGTCTCTCCCCTATTGCCATTATTGAGTTGTGCAACTGGACCGACAGACATTACCCGCCCCCTTCCCAGACCTTGAACTACAAATTAAAATGCCATTTCCCACTAAGCATATCATTTTCCTCAGTAGAAAAAAACCGAAACAGTTAAAAATGAAGTTGGTGATATTTGGCTTTAGACCCCTATGATAATAGACAGGTGTCTTTAGCCCTCTTGTTTTAGAACAGAACCCAGTCTTAAAATAGAAAAATATTTCTGCTAACTCTAATAATTGACCCCAGAGTATTCAAATGGATAATTACAGATGTGGGGTCAGATGGTTTTAATGTCCAAGCAACTCTCTGGGCAGAATGTAGGCAATTTTAGAAGTGGCACTAACTCTTTCTGGTAGAACTCAGTTAAAAATTCTTCGCTAACTCACACTAATCCAGCCCAATGACCTAACAAAAGTCAGGTCCAACCTGAAAAATAAAGGTCTCCAAGCAAACAGAGCAAAAAGAAAGTCTTGCTTTCACATGCCTTAACAACAAATATGTGTAAGTGAAACCTGGCGTCCACTTTGTGGATTTCAGTGTATATTATAAAATGTTCTACTTTACAATTACATAATAGGCCATACATTAGTTTATGTTAACAGCTAACCTAAAAGTATTCATATTCTATGTCTTAAAAAATAATCTAAAACACAGGCTGTTATCAATTTGGATCTAACCTGTTCAAGGTAGACACATATCCTTAACTTTAGTTATGCATAAGAGTAGGAAGATTCCTAAATAAAGCTAATCTTTTCCACTCAAAAAATACCATTTTCCTCTTCAACTGGTAAATTCCACAATGAAGAGCAACTTTATTTAACTTCTTAAATATTCATGGAATAAGTCTGATTTTTTGCTCAAATCGATTTTCATACTAACCACATCCCTGCATCTAAAACTACTGGAACAGGTTTGGGTTGTGGCGACGCTTAACACCGGGGAAGACGTCAAAACACCAGCATAATCATTGGGTGTGACATCTTTGATTTCTTAAAGTTCTTCTGTAGCACTAGTTCTTTACCGTTAATTGCTTCACTGATCTAAATGTGGAAGACAAATAAATTCCAAATGAATGCCTACTTTAAAGAACATGCTTCATTTAACAGCACAACTTTTTCTTCCTTCACTTCTCTGATGGGGTCTCATATTTTACCCCTGTTCTTCTCAGGTCACTTGTAAAAAGTCGATATGGAACCTGAATGAGTCAGTCATTTTCTTATCACACCAACAGAGGCATTAACATAAGCCCAGTTTGGGGAGACAGTGGCAGGATAAAAGATTGGGTTGTTTTAGGATGACAGTCTCATTGCAGCCACAGCTAAAGGGTTAGTAACAGTGGAAGGCACAGAAAGTGTCCTCCTGGGCCCAAGCCACATTTGTGCCAGGTGACAGGTGATGAAATTGATAAGTTGGATGAAACTTGAACTCCCAATATATATTCTACCTTTCTTTATCTTCACTGACCTTCTGGGTGATGATTCTCATTGCACCCTGAGATCTGTTTAATGAGGATTCTCCTGGTGAGAGAGTTCTTGAAAGCAGTCCTTCCCTTTCTCACTACCATCCCCTGTGGCAGGAAAACCTGAGCTAGCAGACTCTCATGCCCCCTTCTGTGATTGTCACAAAAATCCAGTGTCTACCTAATGCCAAATACACAGACTTTGTAGGGGTTAGTGGACACCATCATCAAAAGGTGGGCACAGAATAGATAGTTATGCTTATTCCCAACTGGTCATTCCTCACAGATTCTTTCTCTCACTGAGACCCTCCAGAAGGATCATATTTAAGCATGTATTAAACCTGTGACATCAGATATAGCAAACAGATAATTTTAGTTGAATTCTTTTTTTCCTCCTCCCTATTCCTAAAATGAAATTCTTTTTAAAAAAAAAAAGATTTTTATTTCCATTTTTCGGTAGAAGAACTGGGGTGCAGGCCAGAGGTACAGGGAAGTGAGAGAATTCATCAGAGACAGGGTAGAGAGCAGAACAGGCAGATCCACCAAAACACACTGCTGAGGGCAGCAGCAGGTGAGACAGGGGAGGTCTGCTGCACCATGTGGGTTAGTTAGCTCCCTGGCCGGGGTGAAACCCAGGCTGTGACAGTGATATCTCTGAGACTCAACCCTCAGGCCACCAGGGAGGCCCCCTAAAATGAAATTCTAAGTGACATGCCCATCAAACTCACACATCAATATACTCAGTCTTTCAAGCTCCCTCATAAAGGAAAAAAAAGTCCTTATTGGCATAACAATTACTGCACAAAAGGACCATTAAGCTGTATCTATGGAAAGAAAATAGGAAGAATAGCATGACCTGGTTTAAAAAAAAATCAATGTAAGTTTGAAATAACAAAACATTGGAAATATTCTAAATATCTATCATTAAGTAACAGGTTAAGCAAATTACAATCTAAAAATACAACAGACTACCATGCAGTCATTTGAAATAACTGAGTAGATTTATGTGCACTGATATGGAATTACCTCCAAAATGCATTGTACAGTGAAAAAAAATAAGGTGTGGAGCAATGCATATATTGTGCACCCACTTGCATAACACACACACACACACCCCTCCGAAAGGACAGGTAAGAATAAAATGACACCAATATCTCTAGTGAAAGGCTAAGAATGAGGTCAGTTGGGGTACTTACATTTTACCCATTTTACTATATACACATACTATTTTTCCATTAAACATTATCTAAAGAAGTAGAGAAAATTTGGGGGAGATAAAAAAGAGTCAATAATAATCTAGGCAAAGTGAGTATCTGGAAAACTAAAGTGGGAATTTGAAATTGGCCCTGAATGATGAGTACATTTCAACAGGCAAAAAACATCAGGGGAGACAGAGGGACACAGTGGCTGCCGATAGCTTCATAGTGCTGAGGCTTAACTCCTTGCGCCACCTGGAAGGTCTGAAGTTTTTGGTTTTTTTTTTTTTCCATTATTTGCTAAGTATTTTCTCATTCCACCATTAATACTGCATGATAACATCCATTTTACGCCTGAGAAAACTAAAGTTCGAAGAGGTTTAGAACTTTCCTAACAATGTAATAAACTGACATTCTGAACTTGATTTGACGCCAAAGTCATAGTTTTTATTTTTTTCATTTTTAAACCCTGTCACCTCTCCAGGTATAGTGAATTTAACAATTGGGAAACAGTAACAACATTGGGAGGGTGGGGCAGCAGAGGTGTTTTCACTGTATTTCCCTCCAAAATAATACCCAAATTCACACCTACACTGTGTTAATGGCTATCTGGACTATTCTAAGTAAAATCACTAAAATTTTCTTAATCAGAAACCTTCACATGGAACCCTGACAACTTTGGCTTCCTTCTAAATGTCTGACTTAGATGGAAATGCCTTCAGTCCCAAAGGCAGAAAGCAGAAGGCTCTTGCCCTTACTTACAGGAACACATGCCTTCTACTAAAAGAAAGCGGAGATTTTTTAATTTGTACTTTCTGTTCTTGTTCCTACACCACTAAATGTCTTCAAATTAGGCCCCTTTCTAATTTCCTTTAGTTCTTAAAACTCCACATAATAATTTTCATTCTTTTTAAAAATTGAAAATTTAGTAGACTCAAGATTGACCCTCACATTGTCCTACCTGTTATTCCTTCTCTTTCTAAATTGCCCACTCATTTGATTACTCATTTCCTGATTAACAGAGCTGACTTAACTCCAAGTGCAATGGACAAGTCTCCCATGTCCTACAGCATGATCGCATTACCATTTTCCAGCTGAAAGAAAAGTTCCCCATCCATAGCCATTAGTGCCTTGGTCTAAAGCCCTGTTCCACATTCAATGGCACACACACAAACTACTAATCGACTTGTTGTATGGTACTTCTGGCTGAAAATAAAAGCCTCCCGAGTGGTTTATCCATGAAAACAAAAGATCATTCCCTAGATACCACTGCACACAAGTCTAAGCCAGAAGCTGCAGGACAGTGTTCATTGAGCTTTTCTCAATTGCTTGGGCATGGAAGTTATGACCTATCCAAGAAACAATGGGAATGAATGTGGCTAATGCACCTCTTCCAGCCCTCACCTGTCTCAATGATAGGAAAGGTAACCACAGAGGTCACCGCCCCAGGCCCAGACTGCTGGACTGCTCCCATTAGAGCAGCTGCTGGCTCTGCTTCTCAACCCATGCGAGGCAGCACCAATGGGTACCCCATGACTGTCTTTCTTTGACATGCACTGGGTCAGGGTCAAGCCACTGTGAGATTTATAATCTATTAACAATTAGATTCCCCTGGGTGGAGTAATTTAAGGGGTTCCAAAAATCTTGCCTATCTGAAAATCTCTCCCTAAATTGCCCATTTAATGAGCCTGAGCCCTCTTTGGGTCAAGGGATATATTTCTGACCTATTCTCTGAAACCCAAGTGCCTTTTCCAGGCATGTGCTACATAGAGACATTAGCTCCTGCTCAGCAGTAGTCCTTAATGACACTGGAAACCATCCAGAGTTAGAACATTAGTAAGTGCTCCCCTGTGATGATGAACTTCACTATCAAAGAAATCTGAACTACAAGCTGTTGCTGACCATGATGCATTCATGTCGTACTACTTCCCGGGGGTGGGGAAGACGGAGGCAAATGTCCCCTGGCCCTGCTGCTATCTCCGTGAGCAGGTCATGCAGCCATGAGCTGGCAGGGGGCAAAAGCACAGGCCACCTGGTGAACAACTGTATGCTGAGCACAGTTACATGGCAGGCCCTGGGGACAGAGAGAAACTGGAACAAGCTTTCTGCCCAGGAAGCTCTCATGCCAGTGAGGAGAGGGGCAGACTAACAACAACCTATGTCAAGTGTTGGCAAGAGCTAGAAACAAAGATGAAACATGGTTTAAAAAAAAGAGCATGTATAATTAGAGATGCGATGGCCAGGGCAGGCCTCTTGGCTGAGAATTGAATGAATCAAGGAAGACAGCCACGAGCTTATCTAGACTTTTCCAGGATGAGGGACCCACACATGAAGGCCTAAGTTGGCTTGATGAGAGAAGAACAGGGGTCCAGAAAGCCTGGGGCTGTGCAGGAGGAGCAGGAGGGAAATCCAGTGCACCTATGCTCTTGGCAAGTACTGGCAAGTTTTGTTTTCGCTTTCTTTTTTTATCTTTGTAGTTCTTTATTTAAAACAGATTTATTTTTATTTATTTATGCATACAAGAACTGGAGTGTAGGCCAGGGTGCAAGGGGTAAGAGGATTCACCAGAGACAGAGCGGGGAACAGAACAGTGGATTGACTGCAATACACTGCTGAGGGGAGCAGTGGGTGAGACAGGAGAGGTCTGCTGTGCCTTGTGGGTCACCTCCCTGGCCAGGGATCAAACTCAAGCTGCAGATTTGATAATGCTGAGACTTAACCCCTTGCACCTCCAGGGAGACCCTGTTTTTGTTTTCTGAGAGAGAGATGAAGCCACTGGTTTTAGACACATTTTTCTTCAGTGTTAGAGCATTTAAAAAAAAAAAAAAGCAGAGAATCAGGTCTAGCACTCACTTCACAAACACCATCTTTCCAGATCAATTCACTGATCATCCCCATGCTCCCTAAGAAGTAGAGTTGCTACTGATTTAGTGAAAGTTCCTTCCATAGCGAAGAGAAGGTTCTTTGCTGGGTCAAATGATCTCATGAAGCTGCTTAGCCTCATCATCTTTTGCTTCAATTTTGCCACCTGCAAGACGGAGATGATGCTCCACTTCCTTCAGGTTAAAAGTACCAAAGGTGAACCCCTCCCTCTACCCCCACTTGCAGGCCCCACTGGGAGAAAAGCTTCGGAGGCCAGCACTCAGATAGCGATAACTTCCCACACACCTGCTGCCTGCGCATCCTCTGCGCAGCACCAGCTGTGTGGAGAATAACAATGCCTTTCCACATCTAATCACCAATCTGCTGGATACCTAGCAACTGGCCTGCACGTCCTCAGGCCCTCCCGGAACTGGCACTTCATCCACATAATGGCAAAAGTCATTTCCTATATCAACAATAGAAGTTATGGAAATGTATTGAGGCCACACACACACACACACACACACACACACACGCACTAACGCAAATGATTTAACATTTTTCCTATTTGCCACATACTTTAGTGCTTCTGAAAAGTCTGCTTAAAAATAGAAGGGAGACCCACAAATTGTTTCACCATTAAATCAGATCCACCTCAGAAGCCGCAGTAAAATGAACGCCCCTTCCCTAGCACTGCTGCCTTGCCTTTCCTCCAAGAACACATCATGACGCCTCAACCCCAGTAAGTGACAGGATTTCAGAACTAAAGAGATTGTCTGTCAGTCTCCGCAGGATGCCATCCTGGCATCTTTCCTGAGGGTAAATACCAGGGACAATGATAATGGCCTTGTTTCCTTACTTGATTTTAAAAGAAAAATACCTGTCCAGACCGCCCTTCCAAGAGTGTGCAGCTCTTTGCTGGTGGGGCCTTTCTTTCTCTGTGAGCTTCATAGTATTTGAACAGAGAAGATCAAAGTATAAATTTTTACAAGGAAGAGAGAACACATGTCACATCATCACTCCTCAGCAGAGCGTCTGATAGCACGTCGAAGCGAATGATATTTAGTAAATGAGTTTCAAAGCCCAGCCATGCTGTATTATATACAAAGAAAGTCACAGTACTTCAAAGATGTTGGTTAAATTTCTAAATACTGTGATGGTGGGAGAGCTATGGGGACTACACCTGAGGGGGAGAAATCAAATACTGTACAAAAATTAACAATGACACAAGAAAATAAAGAAATCTACATTAAAAAACAAATTCTAAGTACAAAAAACCATACTAACAATGTTGGGAACATTTTAGGAACAAAGATTAGAAGGTATGCATAAATGAACTTTCTTCAGCAAGACACAAAACCCAAAACTCAAATTGGAAAAGAGAAAATGCTCAAGTTTACACATGAAATTTGGGGCCATATAAAAGACACTATAAGCAAGGTGGTGGGGGGAGATAGGCTGGGTGGGAGTGGGCTAGGGGGTGGGGCGGGGCTGCAATCCACAAGACAGTGTCCAGGCAGTTCTTGTCCCAAGACTGCCTGCCTGTCTATGCAGACATCTCTATTAACAAGCCTTTCCTTGTCCAAAGCAGCAGTAGTGGCTCTATACCCACCTGTGTCTAAGCAGGTGCCTCTTTTTTCCCTTTCTCCTTTTCCTAGTAAACCCGTATTTTTATAATGCAAAAAAGGAAAACAAAAAACAGTATCCCCATGACACCAGAGATACTGCCAAACATACAACTCCAAGGAGCACTATTCACCAAAGCCAAGCCCCGTGGTCCCACAAATTGATATGGGTAAGGATTCAAATACTCACGTCCCAGAAAGGTCAATGAGCACATGAACTGATGCCCCCCACCCCTTAGAGAGCAGAAAATGCTACATAAAATCCTCAACAGGACAGCTTTCTTCCATCAGGTTAGGAAATGGTCAATTCATGTGGGAAAGTTGCTGCCTATAAATTGCTACAACATTTTTGGAAACTAATCGGGCTATACTTGGTAAGTTTCATTTTAAGAAATCTAGCCTATAGAATCTATCCTACAGAAATAAAAGCAAATACGCACAAAAAATTTAAAAAGTATATATGCATAAAACATTCACTGCAGCACTATAAAAAATGGAAAATAATGAAAACAATATGAATTTCCAGTAATAGTAGACTGGTACATCCAAACCATGGACTACGATACAGCTCCTAAAAAGAATGAGTTAGAGTTATGGGCATTTACCTAGAGGAATATAATATCCTAATTTATCTAGAGAGTTATAAAATCCCAAATGAGAAAAGTAAACTATGATGAATCATTGAGTGGAAGATAGTAGCTGTTAAATTAAGTGACATGATCTACATATATTAACAAGGATAAACCTCAAAAATATAATAATGGGTAAAAATTCAGGTTACTAAAAGATATATACAGTTACTAAATATACATAGAGATAGATATATAAAGATATATATCCTTTTGAACAGGTATAAATATATACATAGATATATACAGGTATATATGAAAGATAAATATATAGGTTACTAAAAGATACACACACACCCCATAATACTAAGCCCTACATGCTCAGGGCAGGATATATATATATATATATATATATATATATATATATATATATATACACACACACACACATATGTACTGGAAGTACAAAGACACAATAAGAATACACACCAGTTTCAGGTACATGTTATGTTGACTTGGGGAATGAAAAGGAACTAGAATATGTATCCATATTCTGTATCCATAACACCTTTTAAAAGAAGTCTGAACCCGAAACCATAAAATACATAGAAGGAAATATAGGCGAAACACTACATGATATGCACATCAAAGACATCTTTACAGACACATCACCCAAAGCAGTGATAGTGAAGGCAAAGATAAACAGCTGGGACTACATCAAATTAAAGAGCTTCTGCACAGCAAAAGAGACAATAACAAAAACAAAGAGAAACCCCACTGACTGGGAGAACATTTTTTGCACACAACACTAATGATAAAGGACTGATCACAAAAATCTGCAAAGAGCTGATGAGACTCAACAACAACAAAGAAAATAATCCAGTCAAAAAATGAGCAGAAGAGCTAAAAAGAAACTTCGTCAAAGAGGAAATGCAAATGGCCAACAGGCATATGAAAAAATGTTCAACATCACTTGCAATCAGGGAAACGCAAATCAAAACTACCCTGAGATACCTTACACCAGTGAGAATGGCACATATTAAAAAAACTAGCAACAACAAATGTTGGCGAGGATGTGGAGAAAAAGGAACTCTCCTGCACTGTTGGTGGGAGTGCAAACTGGTGCAACGACTATGGAGAGCTGTGTGGAGATTTCTTGACCTACTAAACATAGAGCTTCCATATGATCCAGCAATTCCACTCCTAGGTATTTACCCAAAGGACCCAGAAACAGTAATTCCAAAGGGCAACTGCACCCCTATGTTTATAGCAGCACTATTTATAATAGCTAAGCTCTGGGAACAACCCAAATGCCCAAAAATAGATGACTGGATCAAGAAGATGTGGTACATATACACCATGGAATATTACTCAGCATTCAAAAAAGATAAACACATGCAATTCGCAGCAACATGGATGGAGCTGGAAGGGATCATGCTCAGCGAAATAAGCCAGAAAGAAGAAGAAAAATACCGGATGGTCTTACTCATAGCAGGAATCTAGAAAACTTAAATAAGGAACCAGGAAAAATAATAACTGTACGAAATAAAATATCAAAATCAACAAACAACTATGAACCAGAGACACTCTATGGGGTTGGGGGGGCGGGGAAAGGAGGGATTGGGGTCAAACTAAGGGGGTCGCAATTGTACGGGGAATATAAAAATGAAATTAAAAAAAAGACTGAACACACACACAAAAAAATAAAACAGTTGATGAGATTACTAAAAATAAAATAAAATAAAATAATGCAAAAAAAAAAAAGAAAGAAAAGTAAAAGAAGTCTGAAGCAAATATGGCCAAATGTTAATCAACATTTGCCCAATCTGGGTGGTAAGTACATGGTAGTCTGTTCATTTATCTTTCTATACTTTTTGCAATGTTTCATGATACGCTTCTTTATCTAACCGAAGGCTTAACAGACAATGCAACCTTCAGGAAACCACAGAATGGGAGGCAGATAAGGAAGGAGTACCTAGGTCAGGGTTTCCTTAGAGCAGTCCCAATTTACGCATAACATCCAGTGTATCAATTAAAAGACCCAACTGAGATTTACTCTGCTCCTTATCAGGCATGTTACTTAACCTCTATAAACCTGTCTCCTCATTAGTACAATGGAGATAGTGACACCACACACCTTGTGGGGTTACTGCAAGGATTACATAAAAGATTGAAATGATATACTCACTCCTTAGTGTAATCAGCAAATATTAATTACAGATCCTCCTTGGTTTGCCAAGGGGTTAAATCCCAGTAAGTCGAAAAATATATAAATTGAAAATATATCTCTACATCTAACCTACTGAACATCAGTGCTTAGCACAGCCTTCCTTAGATATCCTCAGAATACTTATATTAGCCTACAGTTGTGCAAAATTATCGAACACAAAGACTACTGTACAATAACATGCTGGATATCTCATGTAATTTAATACCACACTGACAGTGAAAAACAGACATGGGATATGAAAACACAATATCCAAAATAGCTGGGGTATGAAAACACAATAGCCAAAAAAACACGAGCCACATGGTACAATGCAACTTGTCAGTTGTTTGCCCTCATGATCACGTGGCTGGCAGGATCTGGGATTTGATGCCACTACCGAGCCTCAGGAGAGAGCACCATACTGCACATACTAGCCCGGGAAAAGATCAAAATTCAAAACTCAAAGTACGGTTTCTCCTGAATGTCTATCATTTTCACAACACCATGAAGTCCTAAGCTGAACCATCCTAAGTTAGAGACCATCTGTACTTTGATATGATGAATAAGCCCTAAGGCAAACACATTCATAAAACATCCCAAGAACTCAGAGGAAAAGGAACAAAACCTTGCATGGGCTAAATTAAGCACTGAACCCACAAGGCATTTGAATAATCTCTAAGGAGTTGGAATTTTCTATGGTGAACTTATCAAGAGAGGCCTTGTCCAGGTTCACAGCACACTCAATAGTAACAAGACCTGCAGGGCCTCAGTGTTGGCCAGAAGGTTTCAACTTCAACTGTTTAACTCCCAACCCCCTTATTTCCTTGAGCAGATTTCAGGAGGACTTCTTGGCTGTTCTCATGAGGAAGAAATGCCCCTCACTGAGGCTCAGTTGACCACTAGGGTGATGGAGAGAATTAAATCTGCTCTCACACAAAAACATTGATTCAAAAGACCACCTGTTATAGCAGCACTATTTACAATAGCTAAGCTTTGGAAACAACCCAAATGCCCAAAAATAGATGACTGGATCAAGAAGATGTGGTACATATACACCATGGAATATTACTCAGCATTCAAAAAAGATAAACACATGCAATTTGCAGCAACATGGATGGCGCTGGAAGGGATCATGCTCAGCGAAATAAGCCAAAAAGAAAAAGAAAAATACCGGATGGTCTCACTCATAGCAGAAATCTAGAAAACTTAAATAAGGGACCAGGAAAATGAATAACTATAAGAAAGTGAAAATCAGAATCAACAAAAAACTATGAAACAGAGACACTCTATGGGGGGAAGGGGGCGGGAGGGGAGGGATTGGGGTCAAAATAAGGGGGTTGCAATTGTATGGGATAAAATAAAATTTAAAAAAAGACCACCTGTACCCCTATGTTTATTGTAGCACTATTTACAATAGGTAAAACCTGGAAACAACCCAGATGCCCAAAAATCGATGACTGGATCAAGAAGATGTGATATATATACACAATGGACTATTATTCAGCAATCAAAAAAGATAAACTCATGCCATTCACAGCAACGTGGATGGAGCTAGAAGGAATTAGGCTCAGTGAAATAAGCCAGAAGGAAAAAGAAAAATATCAGATGGTTTCACTTATGGCAGGAATATAGGGGAACCAAATAAGACATCAGTGTAAAAAAATATAACAGTACAAAATACAACAAAGCAAAAACGGACAATTATAAATCAGAGACATCCTGCAGGGGAGGAGGAGGGAGAGGGATTAGAGGGAGGGAGGGAGGAGCACAGGGGACTGAGGTGATGGTGCGAGGGTGCATTAATGAAGGAAACCCTATGGGGACTACACCTGAGGGGTGGGGGGAAGCAAATATTGTTTAAAAATGGACAATGATGTAAAAAAAAAAATTTTAAAGAAATATATAATTGAAAAAAAATCGGCTCTTACATGTTTAAAAAACAAAAATCAAGACTCAGAAAACACTGAATAAATGGAAACAAGTCAGTGTAGGATTAAGAACTAAATTTGGTGACATAGGCGAGAAAAATGGAGAACGAAAAAACAAGAGCTGATGTCATCAGATGAACTTGGAAGGGACAAGGCCTGACCCAGGTGTGGTGTCCCACAGGTAAGCGGATGACCCAGAATAAGCAGGCCCCAGGGGAACAATGAGCAGAGTCTGTGCTGGGCTGTAGCTAAGACTGCTACTCGCTTCCTGTGTCTCAGTTGGCTTTAACATCTTTCCCAATAATAGAATCTGACATCACAGAGGCAGCAGTGTACCTGGTGGTTAGCTGATCACCAAGTAACTTTGCTTTTCATCCCACATAGAGAGCTAGATTCTAGCTCCCAGCCTTGCAGGTACATGTGGCACATGACTGAGGTCTGGCCTTCCAAGCTGTCCCAGGGACACCTCTCTCACACGTGACTCTCCTGTCTTTCACCCATCGAATGCAGAGGGCTCTGAGGACTTAGACAGGCAGAACCACCAACTAAAGGAGCCCAGGACTCTCAACTAGTAGTGGGAGACCTACTAGCAACCTGTACAAACTCTGATGAGATAAAAATTAAGCCAGTGTTAAGCCACTAACTTTGGGGTTTTACTTGTTACAATAATAGCTAATAGTACCCTGATACAACAAGTTGCAAAATTACATTTCCCAACATCCCTTTCAGCTAGAGGTGGCCAATGAGATTGAAACCAAAGGAGCTGATGTACCTGTGAGGTCTATTCTTTTGTCTCTTCCCCTTCCTTTTTGTGTAGAATAGGGCATGATGTCAGAATTTCCCACACTCAGCTTATGACCTTGAGAATAACAGTTTCTTGCTCATAGTGATGGAACAGAATACTACCAAGAATGTCTTCATGGAGCTGTCATATTAAATTAAATGAAAATGTAAATTCTTTTACATGAAATAATAAACTCACAATCTGTTCATGCTATGTTAGCAGGGACTCTGTTACTATTACCCAAATTCACTCCTTTACTAATAAAATGGCCACACTAGAGGTACCCAATAAAGTGGAAAAGCTGTGTCATATTGACATATTGATCGTGCCAATAATACAGCCATTAAAATAATAGCAAAGAGGACTGAAGAAGCAAAGGACTTTAAAAAGCAGAGCACAAAGGACATCGTGCTTATAAAGTAAGCACAATGGGAAGTTTATGGCATGAAAATCAGGCTTTAAACAGGTAAATGCATGACTGGTCAGTCTATGAAGGGTATTGCATCATCATTAAGGAATAATGACTAGGAGATGGCATATGATGTGCCATGTGTGTGAGATGCTTCCTCCATGCAAATAATCCCCCAACCAGACTATCAATGCAAGGGGGAGATGGTTCCAAGCAAAGATACAACCCTATCACCAATAAACAGTAATGCATTCAGAAAGGTCAGTCTTAAAAATAAAATGAAAAGAATTAAACATGACTCTTTTGGGCAAGTGATCAATAGATATCTATTGAATGAATGAATGAAGTCAATATTTTTAAAAGCCTAAACAACAAAGAAGAAAAAGGAAAATGTGCTACATCCAATTAAGACTCATAATTGGGAAACTCAATTATGAATGGAAAACACTGAGTTTTTTTTTTTAATTTTAGGAATGATTTAATGGCTCAGTGACCTACCCAGGGAGAGTGCTGCCCAGTGGAAATAATCAACGGGTCTGTCCAAGGTTCTCCACTGCAAAGTGTTTATAATAATTTTACTGGGAAGAGCTGGATTAGGGACCTGTTAGAAATTAACCATGAGAGAATTCTGATTCCCATATTATAAATCTATGTAATTAGAAACAGAAAATCTCCTTTGCTTTTATTATCAATTTTCCTCAGTCACTATACCCAACTAGTTAAACTAGTCATTTAACAGCTATTTGCACATCTACCACCCCATGAGGAATGCCAGTAAAAGTCATTTTTCAGTTAGTGACCAACCCAGTTAGAACATTACTGCTAGAAAAAGAAAGGAAAAGAAATGTCATATGAAAGCAATTTTAAGTTGTTTCTCAGCTGTAATTACTCTGCATTCTATAATTTGTCGTTTCAATACGGAAGATGAATCTTGAGGGTGCCCCATCATGTTATTTTGTACAAAATGTATTTAAGTTTTGTTTTTTCAATTCTGAGATCCCCTGTAGTGTTCCCCGCTCCACGGTGCTTCACAATGGCAGACGCTGCAGTCATTATGTTTATCATTAATAACTTGGTTCCAAATAGTTGGACTTTGCCCTCAGACAATATGTTTAAGCAAATGTGATGCATACAGATGAGTACGGGCTTGCGGAACCTTTTAATGTTGGTAATTTCCCTGCATCCCTGGCAACCATTATCTCCTTTTGGCACAAGGCAGAAAGAAGAATGAAAACACCCTGGGGGGAGTGCCTGGGGAGGGCCCTGCTTTTTGCCTCAATGGGTCTCTCTTTTACACTGAATACTGCTGCAGAAAAACAAGGGCCAGCATTTCATCATCAAAATTGTGATAATCTCGCCACTAACGTCCACAGCAAGAATACAATGTTAGGGGCTCCCAGGTGGAGCACCGCTGTGAAGCTGTCCGCAGCCTCTGCAGCACGGGTTTGATTCTCCACAGTCCAGGGAGAATCCCACATGGCGTGACAGACCTCTCCTGTCTCGCCCACTGCTGCCCTCAGCAGTGTCTTTGGTCTGTCTGCCTGTTCTGCTCCCCCGCTCTGTCTCTGGTGAATTCTCTCACCCTTCCGTGCTGCTCACTCTACCCCAGTTCTTGTATAAATAAATAAATCTTAAAAAAAAAAAGAATACAATGTTAGTATGAATTGCATGTAGTTTCCATCTCCTGTTTTATTTGCCATGGGGCAAGCCTTATACTTAGGGTCCTTGAAGTCTGTGTTCTAATTGTATTATCCTGCACACAATTTCAAACTTATCACCTCATGGAATAGGAAGGAGGAAGCTTGGAGTTGCAATACAGAAAGAGAGAAGGGGTCCACAAAAGTAATATATAGAAACAGTTCTTGGCAGAAAGCACGTAAGGCCTACTGCTTTCCCCAAGAACTCCTATAAACTTCCCCCAGACCTATAAAAATCACAACACGTCTTTTGTGCCTCTCCATTTGGTAAGTTCTGCAAACCTAGTAGTGTACAATCAGTGAGTTGTATTTACCCACCAGTATGTGTCATATCCTGAATGAGGCCTTCAATTAATTTTAGACCACCAGCTGTTAGACCAAAGACCAGCCATAGAGATCATCAAGCCCAATTCTCTCATTTCCTTGAATGGAAAATTGAGGCCAAGAAAAGTAGAACAACTTGCCAAAGGTCTGGGTACTTACAACACTGGGATGCTAATTTAGCCCAGCACTTTCCCCAAACGAGACACAGTGGGCCCTCCAAATCCACCGGCTCTGCACCTACTGATTCAACCAACCATGACTGGAAAACCCTATTATATAATGAGGCCTATGATGCCTGCTTCTATACTGGACGTGCACATACATTTTATTCCCTAAGCAATAGAGTATAACAACTATTTGCATAACATTTACCTTGTATTAGGTATTATAAGTAATCTTGAGATGATTTAAAGTATACAAGACGGTGTATATAGGTTATATGCAAATACTATGCCATTTTATATAAGGGACTTGAGCATCCAGGGATTTTTGTATCCACAGGAGTCCCAGAACCAAGGATACTGAGCAATAACTGCATTCATTTCACCTGCGAGTTCAGCCCGCCCAAGACTCCCTATTCACAGCTTGAAGGGAGCTACCTAACCATGTCCTTGAGCTGATACCTGCAACCTTCAGCTCATTACCAAGGAGTATTTAGGAGTGAGCAACCTTCAGAAAGAGCCAGAGCTTACCCAAACCCCTACACTGACACTCATCAGCTCTGGAGCAGTAACTTAAGTATCCTGTGCCTCAGTTTCCCTATACACAGAGGGATACAATTTCCTTCCTTACAATTGTGATAAGCACTACAGGCTTATAAGTATTAAGGGACATTACCCAGCTGGATAAAACATAACCAGTAACTAGATATCTTTTTCATCAGTCTGTAAAAGAAAACAGTAATTGTTTCCATTTCCAATGCCTTCCCTCCATGAAGCACATGACAACAGATCGTCCTTCACCTCAGTGAAACACAGAGGGAAAGACATCTATCCTTGTCCATATTTAATCATATTTACCCTGAAAAGCTCACACATAGCTAGTTGTAGAGAACAGTCTTTAAAATACATATTGGGGGCCACCCTGGTGGCGCAAGGGGTTAAGGTGCAGCACTATGAAGCTATCCGCAGCCACTGTAGCACGAGTTCAATCCCCAGCTAGGGAGGTGACCCATATGGCGCAGCAGACCTCTCCTGACTTGCCCATTGCTCCCCTCAGCAGTGTGTTTCACTCAATCTGCCTGTTCTGCTCCCCACTGTCTCTGGTGAATCCTCTCATCCCCCATACCTATGGCCTGTACCCCAGTTCTTATGTGCATAAATAAAAATAAATCTTTTTTTTTAAGATTTATTTATTTATACAAGCACTGGGTACAGTCAGAAGCGCGGGAGGGTGAGAGAATTCACCAGAGCCAGAGCGGGGAGCAGAGCAGGCAGAAGGACCAAAGTACACTGCTGAGGGGAGCAGCGGGCAGCAGGAGAGGTCTGCGCACCACATGGGACCCTCCTCCAGTGGCCGGGGAGCAGCCGGGGATGGAACCGGCGCCGCGGAGGCTGCGGGCAGCTTCGCAACCCAGCGCTCAACCACTGCGCCACTGGGGAGGCCCTAAAAATAAATCTTTAAAAAACCTTTTTAAAAATAATAAAATACATATTTGTTTAGGGGTTTTCTTGATGATTTTTCAGGGCACTCATATCTTTAATTGTATTTTCTAAAAGGATGAACTTTCTTGTTCAGCAATAAGAAAACCTTGTAAGTGACTTCTGTCCTCACATAAAGGAATCCCTAGCTCTGTGTGGTTTATCTCCAAAAACCTTGGAAAACAGCCCAACAGATCCATTAACAGACACTCACAAACACTGGCCTTCTATAGAATTTTATATCCTTAAATCAAAAAAACTATGATAAATATAAATTCTGTAATATGGAAATAAAACCTCATAGGCAGGGTGACCCTTCATCCTGATTTGCCCAGGATAGTTCCAGTGTAACTACTACTAATACCCTCTTTTACCCAGGAAAAGAATCCCAATTGGGACAATACATTAGTTTGTAATTACACATATGATTAGTGTATGGCAAATACTCATAGATAGGAAGTCCTCAGTTAAAAGTGTGAATAAATCTTGACCCAAGTGTGTCACCTTGGTTGGCATCTCTGAACATTCCTTTCCTCATATGAGAAAAATGTGGACTCTAATATCTATTTTGCAAAGTTATTTTAAATTCAGAGATATGCCCTGCAAAGTGCTTGAGACATTTGAGTTCTACAACAGCAGCTACAAAAATGATAATGAAGATGAGAATTCATCACTCTAGCTTTCTAGTCCTCTTTCCTTTTCTATAACTCTAATATTCACATATCATAACATTTTACAGGATGTCTTTTTTTTTTTTTAGAGGCATGTTTTTATTTATTTATTTGTTTGCTTGTTTGTTTGTTTTGTTTATACATGCACTGGGTACAGTCAGAAGCGCAGGAGGGTGAGAGAATTCACCAGAGCCAGAGCGGGGAGCAGAGCAGGCAGAAGGACCGAAGTACACTGCTGAGGGGAGCAGTGGGCAGCAGGGGAGGTCTGCGCGCCATGTGGGACCCTCCTCCGGTGGCCGGGGAGCAGCCGGGGATTGAACCGGCGCCGCAGAGGCCGTGGGCAGCTTCGCAACCCAGTGCTCTACCGCTGAGCCACCAGGGAGGCCACTTACAGGATGTCTTTTGATACAGCATAATGTGTGAACTATAAAATCAGAAGGTGAACTTAGACCTTGGGTATGATATCTCTTCCAGCTCTAATATGGTTCTATTATTCCAAGATTTACTTATTAGAAATGTACTGTAACTTTCCAGAGGGGATGGCAAGAAGCATTTAAAAGACCTCTTGTCTGTACTAAAGAATCCCACTGCCATCTCTGGCAAGCCACCTGATTTTCTAAATATACTTGACCCTTTAGAATAATAAATGTGATGTGCTGACAAAGGCACCTCGTTTTGAAGATGATTTGTGCATTTAACTCTACGGCAATTTCCTAGCTAGCAGGTATTAACACTTGATAGTTGAATGTTGGGTATTATTTTCATTGTCATTATTATTATTATTAATGGCAGTCATGAGTGTGAACTTGTGAACTTTTGAACCAGACAATAGGTAGCACGTTCACTGACTAACAATGTAACCTTGGGGAAGTCACTTAATTTTTCCAATGAGATATCAAAAATAATAACACCTACCTAATAGGGTTGCTACAAAAATTAACTGGGTTAACATCTATGGTGCTTAGAACAGTGCCCAGCACTTGAAGTATTCAAAAAGTGTGATTTCATTGGCACTATTAACAGCATTATTAATATCTCCAAAATGTATTGTTAATTTTTTTTAAAAAAGAAAAAGGTATTAAAACAGCATGCTTTTTTTTTAAGGAAACAGAAAATAGAGGGGATTGGTGAAGATGCAGTAAGCCCATAAAAGCCTCTTACTCCCAGTGATCACAAGTAAGTCTCTGCATAGAAAATAAACAACTTCTTGAGGACTCTGAAAAGCAAACTTCATTAGCTAGATTGAGAAGGAAGTTGAAACTTGCAAAAGCATACACTGGCAAATTTTCTGGGTTAAATTTTCTTCCTTTAACTCTTGACTTTAAGGCAAATGTGGGCCATATCAAGCAGCTTCACAATGGGAGGAGATAAAAATACCAATAAAAATCTCTTCTTCCTGGCAAAATGACTGGAGAAAGGGGTCCTCGAAAACCAAAGAATAATATGGGATATTCTGGACATTTTTCTCTCTCCTGACCTATGGCCAGCCTTGCTTGTGGAGTGGCACTGCTGGGCAACATGAGAACCTACCACAACTCCCACAAAACAAATCTCTGGCCAAAGGAATCCAGAAGGGGCATCCCATGGTCTAAAGAGTGTAAAGAGATGCTGGCTATTTTTTCTCTTTCTTTCATCTCCTGCTTTGTCCTGAGGGCAACTCTGGTCCCCAGTCACACAGAACTGCCCAACAGTATGTGGGCTGGAGTTACAGTAAAACTCTGAGACATATCTCCTTTCCTGGCCATTAGAAATGGGATATAGGGGACCTCTGAGCAGGACAGCATAAAGAAAATCCCCAAGAGGGGAGAGTGAAGGAAGATGACACAGTAAATCTGTGTGTGAATCAGCACGAGTTTCAGGCTTCCCATGTGATATGTGTACATATGTATATACATATATAGGTGTATATATGTATGTATGTATGTGTGTGTGTGTGTGTGTGTGTCTGAATATAAAACATATCCAAAGAGAATGGCTCTGAGGAGTAAGTTATGATATAAAGAACCACATAAATCTCAACTAATTCCTCAAGGGGACTTATGAGGTGTATCCAAGCAGCTTAGCAAAATCCTTGAAAACTGAATGGACATTGTTACTACTATCCAAGAAAGGTGAGATAAACTTGTCAACTGAATTTTCACACTTGTCTTGTGAATCCCCTCTGAACTCCAAATAAGTGCAATAAGGCAAGACAAATATATAAGAGGGGCATGTATTGAAAAGGAAGATACATCTACCTCCATTTATAGATGACATGGTTGTTTATGTACAAAATCCCATAAAATCTATTTTTAAAGGCATCTAGAATTATTTAAAAGATTTTGCTAAATGATACAGGGTCAATATGTAAAAACCAACTGTATTTCTACAGTCTAGCAAAAAAATAATGAACATTTTCAAACAATAGCAACAACAAAAACATGAAACACTTGGGTACAAATACAACCAAATATGTAAAGGATCTGTATATTAGAAACTAGAGAACACTGATTAAAGAAACAAAAGAAAATCTATTAAATGGATAGACCATGTTCATGGATCGGAAGATTAATATTGTTTGAGTGTTAGTGTTTCCCAAATTGATTTATAGATTCAATATAACTGTAATCCAAATGCCAACAGATCTTTCTGTAGGAATTGACACAAGACTAAAATATCTATGGAAAGGCAAAGGGAATGTAATAGCTAAAAACATTTTTTAAAGGAAGTAGGAAGTTGGGAGATTCATACTACCTGATTTCAAGATTTAGCATAAAACCAAAATAATCAAGACAGTATAGTATTGGCAAAGGATTAATACAAAGATGAATGACACAGAATACACAGTCCTTTTGTATACCCACACAAATATGGTAAATAGACTTTTTTATTTTTACAAATGTGCAAATCACTTTCTCCAAAAGTAGATAAAAATAGTTTTTGAATAAACATTGTCAGAACAATCCTTATGCAAAAAGTTGAACCACAACATGTAACTCCTTACCTTAAATATTAACCCAAATTGGATCATCTATATTGAGGCAGACATGAAACTATGAAACTTTTGGAAGAAAATCTTATACTCTTGGTGTAGTCCGAGTGTTCTTAGCTATGAAATCAGAATCGAGAATCAGAAATTTTAAATTAAAAAATTGGACTTCATCAAAATAAACTTTTTGCTATACAAAGACACTCTTAGGAGGACAAAAGGTCAAGCCACAGACTGAGCTAAAATATTCAAAAAGCAATTATTTCAGAAAGGAATTATTAAATATATAAAATATGTAAAGAATTCTCAAAGTTGCATAAAAAGAAAAGCAATACAATTTTTATTGGTAAAAAATATAAACAAATACTACACCAAAGGCATAAGGGTAGCAAATAAGCACAAGAAAAGATTAGTTATTAGGGGACTGCAAATGAAAACTACAGTGTGACATCTCTGTATGTCAAATTAGTATGGCTAAAATTAAAAGCAAGAAACCTGGCAATACAGAGAGCAACTAAGAATGTAGAGCAATTAGAACTATCAAACACTCCAATGGGAATATAAACTGGTGCAGACACTGTGGAAGAGAGTTTAGCAGCTTCTGATAAAGTTAAACATACACCTACCATATTGCCCAGCAGCCCCACTTTTAGGTGTTTATCCAAGATAAATGAAAACATATGCTTATACAGAAACCTACATGCAAATGCTTTTAACAGCTATATTCATAACCACCGAATCTGGAACCAACCCCAAGAGCCCTTTAACTGGTGAATGGCTCAAACAAACTGTTGGATGGCACACAATGGCACAATGCTCAGAAATAAAAAGGAGCAAACAATTGATACATGAATGACATGGGTGAATCTCAAACGCATTATGCTGAGAGAAAGACACAGACTCTAAAGACTACATACCATATGATTCCATTTATATTACATTCTGGCAAAGAAAAGCTGTAGAGGCAGAGAACTCTAGGGAAAGGTTGACAAGGATTAGAGCTAAAGGGAGGGTTTGGCTACAAAGGGGCAACACAAGGGAATTTGGGGGTGCTATGGAAATGTTCTGTGTCTTGATTGTCGTGATGGTTACATGACTCAAATGTCAAAACTCAGAAATGTCCACCAAGAGTGATGGTTTTCCTGGACAGAAACACAAAGGCATTTTTTCAAAGATGGGGATATAAACACACTGATAATGCACTAGCTGTGTCCCAAGCACTCTATCGAACACTTTTTTCAGTGCAAATAGCGAATGAACTAGTTTCTTACCTCAGGTTGCAAGTCAGTTTTGCCCAAACCTATGCTAGAGCACCAGCGGGGCTAAATTGGCTCAAAACATTTTGACTAATATATACTTGGAAGGATGGCTAATCTGTGAGTTGAAGTCCTGCCTGCCCCATATACTTCCTAGGTCACTTAGGACAAGTAACTTCTGCTTCCTTGTCTGTAAAAAGCAAGAAGCACTGCTTCCTCACTGTGTCGTTGCAGGAGTTCAGACCATGTGAGCCCACAGCACAGTGTCTTGCATATGACAGATTTGAACAGATGTTATTATGTTCAGCTAGATAAATTTTTATTGATTTATGCAGGTGTGGTCCAAGGCAAGCCAAACTTTGTGTAATAATGAAGAAAATGATTCAAAAAGCAGTGTGTGTGTGTGTGCATGTGTTCATGCACATGCAGGGGTTATCTTGTGCTAAGAATCCATAATATGTTACATCACCCCCTTGTATCATAATAAGAGCAGCCTGGTCATATAGCTAATTATTAGTAGTAGTAGCATTAATGAAACTTTAATATTTCTGTATTGCTCTCCAACTGAAAAGCAGTATCAGCTCCATGATGTCATTACCTCATCACAACAACCCAGGGAAACTCTGGTCTCTCGAGGACAGCACAGCGACAAAGGCCTATGTGAAGAAGTATGATTGATAATGCTATTAGAAGCAAGCACAGCCTCCGCTGTGGCCGGGTAGAGTAAGAGAGGAACAGCATTTCATTTAAACACACAAGATGAATGTGGACATGCAACCACATCTATCACTTGAGCTTTCACTGCTTTGCATTTTCAAATCACTTGAAACAGGATAAAGCGTCATCAGTTGAGCAAAGATTGATTAAGCATTTTTTATGAAGCAGTCAAGGACCCTGCCCTCAAGGAGTCCACATATTCCTTACAGGCTACGCTGTGTGTCTTGCACATGTTGGACTTGATTAGCTAGAGGGTTTGCACCGAAAGCCAAAAAGGCCCACACACGGGTAATAACAATGCTCTGTTCTGCAGCGGTTCACATGATTTATTTATGTCCTTCCCCAGAATGCAAAAGCCTGACATAATAACATTCTGAAGCTGCCTGCATCTAGTTATTCCTCCCACTGTACTAACGCCTCTTGTGGAGTGTTCAGGAAGCCCAGGGAAAGGCCCTGGAGAGGCAGAAAAATAAGAGGCCAGTCAATAAAAGCAGCAAAACCCCCAGCTAGACAGCTATAGCCAGAAACACTTGACTGGGGAACATGACCCTCATGAGTCCCCATCAGAACTTCCTCCTTTGGGGCTGGACGGGGCAGTAAATCCAAACTCTGGACACTCGTGATGGGGATGACAACACAATCCCAGTTGTATTCTTTGAAGCCTGTGGTGTTGACTCTGTTCAGGAAAGGAAAACACTGAAGCAAAGTTAAACAATGTGGGCACACTGGTCCTTCTGTGATGGGAACTGTCAACACCAGCCCAGCAAGGTCTGCTTGTTTTTCCCGGCGTGCTCTCGGATCACACTGCAATCACCTGGACCAGGAAACCTGGTTCCCCTGGAAATAGGAGAACACCAACATCAGCGTTAGTGAGGTTCTTTGGCGCAGCTTTCTCCTGGGTTTAACAAAGCACATGAAGGTTGGTCCTTCCAGGCTCAAAGACATCTACGAAGGGGCAACTAGAAATGAGAAAGCCACAGGACAGGGGCAACCAAGGAGTTCCAATTCTGGAAGCCCAAATAAAGCCCTATCTATTAAAATGGAATCCAACCAAGCAATTAAAAAAAAAAATGATGAACTCCTATTATTTTAAACAACATAGATGAAACTGGAGAGTATCATGTTAAGGGAAACATCAGAAAGAGAGGCAAAAATCGCATGATTTCACTTACATGTGGATTATAAAGAAACAAAACAAAGGGTCAGTCAAAACCAAACCAACAACAAACCCTAAAAATCTGTAGAATTAAGGTTATCAGAGGGGGAAGGTAGAGAGTAAAGGAAGGAGCCCAACAGGTTGTGGTGATGTGTTGACATACATCTGAAAAGTGTGATCCTACGCCTCTGAGTCACACACAGTGTTGTAAACCAATGTTACCTCAATAAATTAAAAAAAGGAAAAATTAAAAAGACATTCTATATTCAATAACAGCTCCTATAATGAGCCCCGAGACTCCCAATGGGCAGGTACAAAAAAGGGGGCTTTTGGTAGAGCCACTGGTGGAAACCTCAAGGTGTCTGAGGCCAGAGTCAGGCTAAGGCAGCACATTCTTGGGCCTTGACTGATCCAAGCCAAATCTCAAATATATCCAGAACCATTCACCAGCATAGCCTCTTTTTGGGAAAGGTTTTATAAATATTTTGATGAGCTGACACATTTGTATATTTAACCTGCAATATCTTGGGCTTTTTATTACAGTGAAATATGCTGGGGAATAATGACAGCTTCCTCCAGGACAGCCCTTTGTATTTTCCACTGTGCTTTCCCATATGTATGGACATGTATGATTTCATGAGCCCCTTTTCAACTGCCTAGTGGGGAACGCAGGGTAAGTGTTATCCCCATTTCACAGATGAGGAAACTGAGATATAAAACACATCTTCAATGAACTCATGCAGCTGTTAACAGCACGGAACTGGGTATCACCACACTTGTAGGCCAAATACACTTTCTCCACTGCTCAAAGATGCCAATAGCTTGGCAATAAATTCTGGACAGTCCAATCTTATGGTCCATGTAACATAAACGAGTCTCTGTCCATTCAGAAGCCTGGATCTTTCAGTATGGACCTAAGGTTCTCTATACTGATGTATACTTGAATCCCCCAAGAATGTGAGTTTTTAAAATACCAATGTCTGGGAACCATCCAAAGATTCTGACACAACTGGACTGGAAAAGGACCATGTCTGTCTGTGTGTCTGTGTCTCTGTGTGTGTGTGTGTGTTTAAGTTCCTTCCAAGAGATTCCAATTTGAAATCACGATAAAAACCACTAGCCTCTTCGCCCTCCCAGGTATTAATATCTGAGCTGAATGTAGCACTTTCATGATAAGGCTGAGGAAGAGCTCTATTCAATATGAAAATCTAGATTTAAGGCCACCTACAACACACTAAAATTGGCCAACTGGGCAGATACCAGTGAAGATAAATGAACCTATTTATGACAAAACAGACCCCACTGCCTATTGAAATCATGCACTGTATCAGTGCTGAGCCAATGAAAAGTGAAGGTCAAAGCATTCTGCTTCAGAATCCAGGACTTTTCGGGCCTCTCCAGTGGCGCAGCGGTTGAGCGCTGGGTTGCGAAGCTGCCCGCAGCCTCTGCAGCGCAGGTTCGATCCCCGGCTGCTCCCCGGCCACCGGAGGAGGGTCCCACATGGTGCGCAGACCTCACCTGCCGCCCGCTGCTCCCCTCAGCAGTGTACTTCAGTCCTTCTGCCTGCTCTGCTCCCTGCTCTGGCTCTGGTGAATTCTCTCACCTTCCCGCGCTTCTGACTATACCCAGTGCTTGTATAAATAAATAAATAAATAAATCTTAAAAAAAAAAAAAAAAAAGAATCCAGGACTTTTCTACAGACTGCCAGAACCTCTTCCTCTTTCATCTCCATTTCTTATTGGAGAGCAGGAACCGCTGCCTTTAAGGAATGAGAAATCAATTGTGTACACACTGCTGAATTAAGGCTTCTCTCAACTTGTCAGGACTGCCGGTCTGCATTCATTTGCATTAATTTCCACTGTCTTCGCTACAGAATGGCTGATAGATACCCAGAAAATGCCAAGCTTGTACATTTGTGTTCCTACTGCATCCTGCAGACGGCCCTCCTCTGAAGCATTCAGGGGTGGCCAGAATGAAACCTCGTGTTGTTGGTGACTCAGGGAAGTATTGAATTACTGGGCAGCCCTGGAGGTGGCACTGGCAGTTGGTATAGAAATCAAGACTACATTCCTTTTAACAAATGGTCCAGTTCTGCTTCACTCCTCTACAATCACCTTAGCGAAAACACATTCAATTCTTAAATGTGCTTGCTGGTGAACAAGTACTTTTGTGGTAGATAATCAGAGACGATTAAATCTCAGATTAATTGATACCTTTGAAAATGGTTTCAAAAGGCCCACACAACTTCCAAAACTACCTAAAATCAAGCAGTAGGGCATTCTGAACTAAGGCTGACAAGATAGTGACACTGAAGGCCAGAGTTGGAATTGATCTTCAGGTTTTTATTTACCCACTACATGTTCTCTGTTTTAAAGTCTAGGGCATTTCCTCCCTGCAACAATGAAACTGGGTGACACCACAGTGTTATCTGCAGCAGCTCCAGTCCCCAATGGAAATAAATATGCGTGCAGCCAGAAGTCTGGAGGAAATTGGCTGCATGATCCAGGCCTTCAGAGGGCCACTTCTGAACCACAATCACGGACATAGCCCTGGGGGGAAGAGAGGGAAACCACAGAGGAGAGGCCCAGCTGTTTTTTGGACAAGGATCACTTAGAAGTCACATTCCAAAATCTCCGAAGTTCAGGAAGATGACCTCTACCCATGTGTCAAGATGGTGTAAGTTGTCCCATAAATTCACAGGGAGCTGACAATCCACCTTCACTCATGTAATGACAAAACAACACTGATTTGAGTGAATACGGTCACTAACCATGTCTCCTCCAAGAGCAGGAGTTCATGTCAAAGAAGTGCCTGTGTTCTGTGCCCAGCTAGGGGGAGCAACAGCACACTCACAAGAGGGAGGAGAGGCGTCTGGCCCGAGGCCTTTGAGGTTAACAGCTGCTGAACCAAAAGGCTTGCAATTACTCAAATGAAGGCCCTCTCCAGCTCTGAAATTTGGCACATACTGCTTCCTCTCTGAGAGGCCTGCTGCATCTCAGAAAATGTAATAAGATGTAATGGTCACAGCTTCTGTCCCCAAAACCCTCTTCTCCCAAATGATTGGTTACAACTTGCAGACACAGCCATCTAGATCAGGGAAGATAATTCCCCAGAAGTGTTGCTATGGCTTCTGAACTCACTTCCCTTTGATAGTCGTAAAGAAAGTGTGAGGACAAAGGGCATTCTTTCTTTGTGGTTTTGGCTTAAATGAAGAAATTCATTCAAGTGGATTCCCCAATCTTCTCTCCCAGCTTTATTAGTTATTTGTCAATTAAATACAGACCTCAAGACAAGGAGTTCAGCTGGGGAGACAGAAGAAAAGGAGAACCATGTGTCTGATTTGTTTTAACTATGGTAAAATATATATAACATAAAATTTACTATTGTAACCATTTTTCAGTCTACAATTCAATGGCATTAAGCACACTGGCATTGTTGAGCAACCATCATCACCATCTAGAACACTTTACATCTTGCAAAACTGAAACTCCATCCCCATTAAACAAAAGCTCCCCAATACAGCCTCCTCCAGCCCCTGGCAGCCTCTATTCTACTTTTTGTCCCTACGAGTCTTATTTTGACTAGTTTAAGTGCTTTGTGTAAGTGGACAATATTTGTCCTTTTGTCTGGCTCATTCAAGATTAACCCCATGTTGTAGCATGTGTCAGAATGCCCATGCTTTTTAAGACTGAATATTCCACTGTATGGATATACCATATTTGTTCTTCCATTCACTTGTCAATGAACATAAGCACTTTTTGGCTACTGCAAATAGTTGATAGGTTTACCTTAGAAGGACTGATCTCAGGTACCAAAGAAACATTCAGGAGGAAACAGCATAGAGTTGGAAATGTGCACTTCTCAATTGAGGGCAGGGAACAAACACAAATACCAATTTTGGGAACTGTTAACCATAGGTACTATATTGTACAGCACATCTCTAGAATGCATTCATCTAGCATAACTGGAATTTTATATCCACTGAAAAATAGCTGTCCATTTCCCCTCTCCCCAGCCCCTGGCAATCACCATTCTATTCTCTATTTCTATGTGTTTGACTATTTTAGATTCCTCAAGTGGAATCTAGCAGTATTTGTCCTTCTATGACTGGTTCATTTCACTTGGCATAAAGTTCTCATGGTCCACACATATTGTCTCAAATAGCAGGATCTCTTTCCTTTTTAAGGCTGAATAATATTCCACTGCGTATGCATATTACCTTTTCTTCATCCATTCATCTGTGGACACACATCTGCATTGTTTCCACATTGTAGTTATTGTGACTAGTGCTTCAATGAACAAGGGGGTGCTGGCATCTCTTCAGATCCTGGTTTCTATTATTTTGCTATCCTTAATTATTTTAATGAGGGGCTCAGAATTGTAACAAACAACCCAATGAATTATTTCCTCTATAATTAGTGCAACTAGTGTGAAAAATGTTCCCAGCTCTGCAATTATATAGGAAATATTAAAAGACTATTTTCTTACTCCCATTTATTGAGCATTATGCAAAAAAAAAACGAAGGAAGCAATGTGACCAGAAGTGAAGAGGGTTCCCTCCCCGCCCCCCAGTGCTCTGTGGTGACAAGTACAGGCTTGCCATGAGACAGAGGGCCTTGATTCTTCCTTTTATTTACAGTGCATAGAGAGTTTTAAACTTCCCAAGCACGTGGTCAGACATTTATCTTCTGATCCTCACAAGAACCCCAGGAAGCAAGCTAGACAGGAGTTACCACTGCCTGTTGCACAGATGAGAAAGTAAAGGCTCAGGAAGTTGACTTGTCAGTCTTCACACAGTTAGCATGTGGGGAGCCTAGAATGACCTAGATTCTCCTTTAATGTAATCTATGACTCTTACACAAAAGAATGAATTTTGGGGTGCCCCTTCTTTGGGGGGAAATGATAGATTTTCATATAGGTGTGATTGGACAGATCTAGAACAAAGGAGAAAGAGAAGCAGGAAGGTGCGGTCTGAAATCACTTCTTCTGTGGGATCAGTCCTTCTTTTCTCTATTTCATTAGAGCATGTAGTCCTGGCCTTGTGTAAAGTCACAAACAGATCCAGCGTTGCCATGAGAAGTGTAATTAAATTCCTATAAAACTGACACTAGAGCAGGTCCATGTGCTTTTGCTATTATTTACTCTTTGTTGTGCAACCATGCCAAATAAGAACAAAGAACAAATAAGAACAAATAAGAATAAAGCAGCACTGCTTGTGACAGGTCCAATTTATGCTCCTTCTGTTGGGCTTCTTTTTGGTCAGAGAAGAATCTAATGGACCACTGGGCAAGAAGAATCCCCTCCAGAAAGCAGAGACTGGTGTTCCTGATGCTAGTAACATTTGAAAGCTTTTGATTTACCTTTGGGGAGCTTCCAACACAGTTTTATTGCCTTTAAAATTATCAAGTGGGCTAATTATCTATTCCATATTGGGTTTTGCAGAAGAATGTTCATTTGCCTGATACCCTTGAGAGAAGAGAGGTCCAGAAGCTTCTCTACCCTATGGAAAGTTCAGCTCTTAAAGATTTTTGGGAGTCCATCAGTTCTCGAGTTCTAAGAGATTCTGTGCCAGTAGCCAACACTGTCATCGTTTCACTTTAATTCAACCACGGTAACTCCCACTGCTTTCAACCAATCAGAATATGACGACAGTATAATGATCATGAAACATCCTAAAAATAACAGTAATGCAGAAAAGAAGAGAGTAAGACTAAGAAACAAGATTGACAAAAGCTCATGAGAAGCAAAAAAAGGTGAAACCCCATGTTAGGCTTGTTGCTTTGTGGCTGTCAGCCACTGGAAGTTCCTAGCCAATGGAGCTTCTGCTCCTACCTACAAGAGAGGCTGGACCCATACTGCAGGAGGACAACAGAGGGACTGGGTGACCCAAGGCTATGCAGTGCAGAACTCAGGGGAACCTGGGCAAACACCAGCCTCCTGGAAAGGGATCGAGAAGGGTTCAAGTTGTTTTCAGAGTCTCTGACAGGACATGCCCCCAGAGGATGGCAAAACCAGGCTTTCTAACTCTGGTTAATAGCTTAAGGTCTCTGCCAGAGTCGCATCTCAGCTGATGCAGGAAGAAATGACACTTGCGGATAATTATCTGCGTCAAAACCAGGCTCGTGCCTTCAGACAGGAACTTCAAGTCCCCTTGAGAAAGAAATCCTGAGACCAGGACTTTGCCTGCTTAGGAACCTGGACTTTCAAACACTGAACCTGTGTCTTCAACCACTACAAAAGCAGGACTCCAAGAGAAAATATTTTATTTTTTTAAAGATTTATTTTTTATTTATAAAATCACTGGGGTACAGGCTAGAGGCGCGGGAGGGTGAGAGGATTCACCAGAGACAGAGCAGAGAATAGAACAGGCAGACAGACTGAAAGCACAGCTGAGGGGAGCAGCGGGCAAGACAGGAGAGGTCTGTGGTGCCATGTGGGAATATCCCCAGCTGGCTGGGACTCGAACCCATGCTGCAGAGGCTGCGGACAGCTTCACAGCGCCACATTCAACCTGCTGCGCCACCGGGGAGGCCCGAGAAAACATTTTAATATACCCTGTGTCCTACAGACAAACCTGCGGGGTCCGCAGAACTAACTTTGAAAGATTGGTCCAACCATAGAGGAAAGAGGCAAGGACTGTTTTGTTAGTAAGCACAAAACAAAAATATTGGTCTAAGTCATCACCCCCAAATGCATCTATTTATGAAGACTGAAGCCAACCCAGCTAAGTTTGGCCTTGCTAGAAGTTTCTGCCCTGGATAAGATCTCTACTCCCAAATGCCGTCTGCCAACCTACCCTACTCTCTCCTCCCTTGTGAAAGTGCCCCAGGCTGCCAGACGGCTGCGGCACACTCTGCAAAGAACCTGCTATTCGGTTACAAACCTAGCTCCCAGGAGTTCTTTTGGTTCAGGCATCTCATTGAATGTATTTAAATATATTACACGCAGCCACCTGGCTGTACCAAGCAGGGAGAGGAGCAAGCACTCCTTCCACAATCTCAGCAGCACATGCACACAGGTGCACAAACACACACATGCATGTACACACAAATATGTCTAGGCTCACACATACATGTACAGGTACACCTACAAACCCACTTGCAAATGCATGTGCACAACCAAACACACATGCAGGCACACACGTGTGCACACAGGTTCACACACATGTATGTACACAAACCCATATATACACATGCAAATCCATATGCGTGCACAAATACACATACTGAATGGGCAACAACAGTACAGAACTGATTAGATCTGTGCCTGGGAAGAGAATTTAGAGATATTAAAGTTATGAAGGAAATAAGAGACCAGCAAAGCCAATTCCCTCTTGCAGGAAAAATGGGCTCCAAGAAGAAAAGCATGAAAGGTGGCAAATGAACACCCTCCAGGAATCTCAGGCACAGACAGATGCCCAAGTTTCAGCCCAGCCTCTGGTCCGTACACTCCTCCTTCACCGCACCCTGGGGTCACCCTTCTCTAGTCCTCCTGGCACACCAGGAACAGTAAATGGCCTCACAGAACACTAACTGTCGCCACCTAGGAGGATAGCCATGCACACCTCTTACTGGAGCATGTCCTGGGGTCAACCTGCTCTCGTCAAAGCCTGCTCTGTCATGCTTTTGGCAGGTTACTGAGCTCTGTGGCCATTTTCTCCTCTGTAAACCAAGGTAACAAAGAGCCTGCCTTGGAAGGCTATAGAAAGGGACAGATGGGATTTCCCAAGTAACACTTAGGACAGGACCTGCCTGGTAACAGAAGGATAGTTCTATTACCCAGCTTCTACCTCCACTTTGCTGAGCCAGGGAGCCAAGGGGCTAATGTGCCTGCACCCAGTTTTCTTATGGGTAGACTGGTGTCATGTTGGTGATGGTCAAGGTTGCTTCCAGCTTTCACCATGTAGCACCATCTGCTGCCATACCCCCCCTTCTCCCTCTGAAGTCCTGTGACTTCTGAACAGCCTTGCTCTGACCAGTCCTGCTCACCCACCACTGTCAGAACACTGTCCCAAAACCCTGAGTCTCTCATGCACAAGAGTCCACACTGCACCGCATCACCCTATGTCCAACTTCCCCACTTCTACTGACAGCTCCTGCCCACAGTCTTGTCTCCCCCATCCTGCTTTCTCCACACCGACTACTCTCTCTCTCAGCCTTGACCTGCTCCTGCTATTGCATTTCCTGCCATCAGCAATCAAACATCTATCATGTTTCATGGCCTCCCAGGCTCCACTGCTCTCCCAGGTGGCATCAGCTCAGGAGGTTCCCCTCCACAGCAGCCACAGTGGCACTGCTCACTCAGCAGTTATCATACACTGCCCCATTCACATTGCAAAGCACCTTGGGAATACACCCTTGGGACATACCAGTGTTTCTCAATCTCAACACCACTGACATGTGGGTTGGATCATTTGGGAGCGGGGGTGGTTGGGGGCTGTCCTGTGCATTGCAAGATGTTTAGCAGCATTCCTGGGCCCTACCCACTAGACACCAATATCAGCAAGCATAACCTTCAAGTGTCTCCAGACACTGCCCAATGTCCCCTCAGGGCAAAAACCATCCCTAGGCAGGAAGCACCGGGATATACTTAGCCCTTTAAATAAACCTTCAGGCCTTGGAGAACAGGGACTGTTACAGATTTCTTTTTATTTCCTCCAGCACATAGCGCAGGACAGTGAATACTTGCTGGAAAGACTATGTGACAAGGACACACAGCAGCACAAGGGAACAGCATGTAGCACAGGGCTACATGGTTTACCCAGGTCCACAGGTCAACCAAGAATTGAGCATATGTGAAGTCCCCCACGCCCCTTACTTTATTAGCAACAAGAACCAGATTTTCTGAATCACTGCCCCCTTAGTAAATTTTAACCAGTAGATGCTGCTTTAACTATAATAGGACTCAACAAAAATTTGAATAATGATTAAATTCTGTCCAATAGTTGTAAGAAAAAAGTATGAACTAAAATAAAGTGGGAATTACTACTTCCCAAATAGGCTGAGACTACCATTGTCCCATTTCTTCTGTATTTTCTTTCATTGCTGTGCAAGCAAAATGGCTTTGAGCTGAGAAACCATGTGGCTTACAAAGAGGGGTGAGGCTTGGCAGGCAGGTGAGCACAGATTGGATGCGAGAGCTGCCAATTATTAGCTCACACATCTTTGGCAAGTTTCTCTGGGAAATCCAGTTTCCTCATGTGTAAAACGAGAACTAGAATGCCAACCACTTGGTTACCATGAGGCTTAACTGAAGCAACTCAAGTGAAAGCGTTTACATAGTGGAAATTTAATAACAGTAAAATTTCCTCTTCTTTATATTAACCAGAGAAGTCAACAACATAATTTCTAATTAACAAAATGTGAGTGCAGAGCGTAGCTGTGTATCTCACTGACAAGTCCCCCACAAACAATCCATTCACATCTTGATGCCTTCTAAAGGAAAACATTGCTAAAGGATGACAAATTGACAGAATATCCCAAGTCACTTTTGACAGATAATCCTCTCTAAATAAAGGTGTGCCAGAGTAAACTGCTCAGAGTCACAAAGCAAGGTGTGGGGGCAGACCAAAAGCCTGGCCCTTTCTGCTATAAACCAAATATATTCTCAATCATGAGAAAGGCATGTCACCAACATGGGTGATGACAGCCAGAGCTCCAAAGGAGAGGGCCTGCCACTGGCTGCCTATCTCTGCCAGAGTGATTTGTACTGGTGATGCTGGGTCCCTGTAACTCTGTCCTCAGTCAGGTCTACAGGAAGATGAGCCAGTCCTGGACAGGTGCACAGACTAAATGGCTCTGCTCCAGGGGGGAAAAAAGGGAAAATTTCCGCAGCTTTCTTCCACTGCCTGTCCTCCACAGGCCAGAACCACACAGTTTCCTGGGCTTTCCTGACCTTGCCATGGTCTCACTACATGACCCCCAAGGGGCTCTTCTTTCTGCAACTCTTGTTCAATTAGATCATGAACTGAGTGAGTCTGTCCCAGTATGCCCCGTAAAGGCTCTGGAATTGTACAGAGGCCTTGAAATAGACGTCCTGTTATATAATGGGACGGCTAACACCCATTGGCATTTGTGAGAAAGTTTCCTCAAAACTTTTCAGCTAAAGAGCAGACAACCTGCCAACATTCCTACGTTCTATCTCCTTGGTCTGCTCTGAGGTGGAAATCCCTCCTGTCTCAGCTCATCTGTGAAGAGTGTGGAAAAATAGCCCTTCTTTGTGTTGTTCTAGCCAAATCCTATCGAAAACCCTCGTGGGCCACCCCCTAGACAGCCCACCTTGAGTCTCCTGGTGAGAGAATCAGATGTGGAGTAAAAAAAAAAAAAAAAAAATTAATCCTAATGCCTCAGGGCCAGTGAAACGAAAATGTTTATTTCTGCTTTCAGCTCTGACATTTCTTCCTTTTTATTTTTTCAGAAGCAACTGGAAGGTAAGAAAATTATGAAATATGCATGTGGATATGGGCTGTGGGCAACAAAGATAAAGCAGAATGGCTCTTATCAGAATGAGAAAAGAGGTATAGGCTCCTGACAGTGAAACAAGACCCAGAATCATCCATCCACATCTTAGCCAATGCTGGCGGTCACCCTAAATGACCCCATCAGTACAGCTCTAAGTACTGAGATTGGTAAAAAGACACTCTATGGAAGAACTACCCAGAAAGATTTTATTTATCCAATCTCCTGTCCATTCCTCCTGCACCTAGCCCATCAATCAGCAAATAACAAATGATTATAAGCCCTACATTTGATGGGAGAAAAAAAAAGTACTCATCTTGAAGCCAAGAAAGTAAATGTTGGGTATGACCCAAGGCATCATTTGCAATCAATTCCTTACTTCGCTCACTGCTAAAATAATACATAAATGTCTGCCACATAAATTCTATTATGTGAGTTGACAGAAATCCTTAGCTTAAATGACATTCCATGGAAGAAAATGTTCTGCACACAAAGTAAGGTTATATCTTGACTACTTCTGAAGTGCTGGACTCCAAAGGACTAAATTGCCCCCTGCAAAATTTCATGTAAATAACTACAGTGGCCAACAATTTTGATATTGGGGGAGGGGGGTACCACGACCAGCTTGGGATCTAAGATCACATGGTTTTCCATCACGCTCATCTCAGAGGTCATCTTCTTCACCACCATCTCCAATCAGGAAACCAGGCTCTTCTGTTTCAGCCCATTCACCAAGCAGTATTTTCTAGTTTTCCCCCAGGGATATCCAGTTATGGAAATTACCTCAATCCTTGTGATATAGTCCTTTCTTCAGAATTCTGACTTCATACAAATTTGGAAGTTGGATGTATCTGTGGATGTGGAGTTTAGCTATATCTTAGTCAAAGAGTCCTGGACACCTGCCCTTCCTGACCTTGGTAACCCAGAAGTCTTCTTCCCCCATTGAATTGTTGGTACCAGGTGCTAATTCTAAGGTCACGGTCACAGAGAAAATAAGTTCTCTCGCTCTAGTTTAGGTTTTAGTCTTAGAACTCAGGTCTGAGGTTCCCCAATCATAACACAAGTCACTAAGGTTGTAACTTATTACTATCTGAACTTTCATTTCTTATCTCTAGTTTCTCTTTCTTCCCCATCCCACACAAATCAATATATTCTTGCACCAGCCTTCATCTCTCATCCCAGCCTAAGGTATTCTGGGCTAATCACCTAATTCATACTTTCGTGCCAACTTCTAGGCTTCAGCTTAGTCAATTTCCATAAATCAGACATTTTTGAAATGATTGTATACTTTTCAACCTCAGTCATCTGGGGAACAGATATAAAACTTTAAATAAAATTTATTAGAGTTTGAAAAACTGCATTTCAAATTTTAAACCATGTTTATTTCAAGTCCTGACATATAGAGGCATACCCAATCTTTATTTATTTGTTTGTTTGTTTATTTATTTATACAAGCACTGGGTACAGTCAGAAGCGCGGGAGGGTGAGAGAATTCTCCAGAGCCAGAGCAGGGAGCAGAACAGGCAAAAGGACCGAAGCCCACTGCTGAGGGGAGCAGCGGGCGGCAGGAGAGGTCTATGCGCCATGTGGGACCCTCGCCCGGCAGCCGGGGATCGAACCGGTACTGCAGAGGTTGCAGGCAGCTTCACAACCCAGTGCTCAACTGCTGCACCACCATGGGAGGCCGGGATACCAAATCTTAAAGCTAATAGAATTTAAATCCATAAGAACCATAAAAGAAATTCATCTTGCTATTTAAATATTATCAATGGATTGCTGGTATTGTATTTACAGCAAAAGTTTGTTATAGCAGCACAGACTGTGAGCTATCCACCACTAGCTCTTCTTTCTTTCATTGGAAGAAAACACCTGATTTCAGGTGATATCCATACACCTCAGAATGAAGACCCATTTCCCATCCTCTGTGCAGTTAGGCATGACTATCTAAGCTCTAGTTTGTTCACAGGTACTATGTGCTCCTGTCTCTCTGTACCTTTCTCCATCCTAACACCTCAGGTATGGATACCCCAAGCTGCTCCATGAGTCAAGGTCACACAAGACTGAGGAGTAGAGGGTAAGAACCCACACCATTCCTAAGTGACCTGCCAGGACTTGTACAAGAAGGAAGAGCCCCCATTCTATTTTACTCAGTTACCGATAGTTGTCCATGACTTGCAGCCAATCTCAAACTAAATGGCAGTCACTGAAGAGTCTGAACATGAACTTCAGAGGGAGGTGGGAAGTGTATGGGGATTATAACCAACATGAAAATGCATACATTGTACAAAAATGAAAAATGATGTAAAAAATATATAAAATAAAAAATAAAAAAATAACGTAATGGCCAAGGTAATTCAATAAAGCACATGTCTACATCTTTTACAGAAGAGAGAAACACTGAATAAAACACACATGTAAGAGAATATTTAACTCCTGGATAGACAACAATACACGGTGTTGTGCATCCTTTCTGTATTCTACTAGTGGAATATATTGGACTGTTTTCATCCTTCAAAATTGTCTAAATGGGCACCTTCCTGCTGGCACAAGGGGTTAAGACGACCGAAGCGCTATGAAACTATCTGAAGCCACTGCGGCATGAGTTCAATCCCCTGGCCAGGGAGGTGACCCACACGGCACAGCAGACCTCTCCTGACTCACCCACTGCTCCCCTCAGAAGTGTATTTCAGTCAATCCACTTGTTCTGTTCCCCACTCTGTCTCTGGTGAATCCTCTCACCCCCCACATCTCTGGCCTGTCCCCAGCTCTTGTATGCATAAAAAGTAAATCTTTAAAAAAAATTGTCTAAATGTTTATTCCTCAACTTTCTAAAGGACATAAAATCATAAGTACACAAAACACCCAAACTCTGGCATTTCTTAGAGAGCTAAAAAGTTTGCTTCTTTAACTGTCAATAAAAAGGTTTTGTTTGAAAAATTCATTTTTTAAAAAACCAAACACATGCATTTGACCCATTAAAAGAGCAGAGCTCTGGAGAATTGGAAATGACACATCATTTTTAACTAATTGGAAATATTCCTTGGTAATATTTAGCTCATTCTAAACAGTTATTAAAATTGAGGTCATTGTTACGTCCTGCATTACGCTAAGGACATGTGTACAAACTGTTAGAAGAAACAAAAATCTGACTACATCTGGGAATGTTTTTGGAAGGAAAAAGTTGAAGGCATTTTCCTTTTTTCATAAAAGACCCGGACTTTAACTGGGGCAGCAAATTTTTGCTTTGAGAAATTTATGAGAGTAAAAATATGTGCTTGCTTTGTACGTTACCAGAATCTAAGTTTTTAGTGCACAAGTTTACAGTGTACATTGTTTTCAATCGGAGGATGTAGGCAGTAATGTTTTTCATTTTAAATGAAAAGATTTTCACCTACAATAGAAATTCCATGTCTAAGCCACACTCACCTGGCTGATTTCTATTTTATGTTTAGAAATAGTTTTCTTATTAGACCATAAATTCAAAACAACCAAAGTGAAGGTGAAAATTGACAAGAAAATCCAAGGCCACAGCGAATAAGAAAGTGATACCCAATGGGGGGGTTGCAATTGTATGGGGAATATAAAAATAAAATTTATTATTTAAAAAAAAAAAAAGAAAGTGATACCCAAGTGCCAGGCTCTGTGATACACTAAGTAGAAGTGGTTGTCGGGTACAGGGCCAGGAAGCAGGTTTGCCCTTCTTCCCATAGTTCTCAAATATTGTGTGTGTGTGAAACTAATGTTTAAAGTCAGCATGCATTTCCTAAGCCTACACCAGTTTAGAAGGAAAAATGGTTCCAAAGATGCTGCACGTCAAAAATACACAGAGGCAGGCCTGGGATGCAATATTTCCCAAAGATAATCCACCCTAGTACATCTGTCCCAGGACTGAATTTAAGCTGCTTCTACTATTTACCATCACCAGATGCGCTATATTATAAATAGCTGATATTTTTTTCTTGTCAGTACAGACATGACACCTGCCAGTTGTTCTGAGACACCACGTTTTCTGGGTCACTCACAGCTGCTTTGGAGACCATGAGCAGGGCTGGAATCCCCCCTCCACACACACCATGTTAAAGAGACGTTTATTACTTTAACCCAGGTCTCAAGTTCAAAGACAAATCTCCTTTAATATTTTTAAAAATATTTTTTATATATGTTTTGCATCATTATTCATTTTTAAACAATGTTTGCTCCCCCCATCAGGTGTAGTTCCCACAGAATTTCCTTCACCAATGTACCCATGACCCATCACCTCAGTCCCCTGTGTTCCTTCCTCCCTCCCGCCTATAATTTTCTATCAATTACTCAAGAATAGTATTTCTACTCATTGTCCCCAATTATAATCCCCACATTTAAAACAATATTCCATTTATTTTTCTAAGTGGGGGGGGCTTCCACCAGAACACAGTGTGACCTCTCTGTGGATCACCCACTTGACCCTACCCCACATACAATGAGTAACTTACAGCAGATATACAAACAGATTGATGTCACGGCAATAATCTAGACTCAAAGTCATAATCAATCTTTCCTCTGAGAGAAATTTAATGTATTTGTGAATTCCTCATCTATCTATGTTGGTGGTGGTGTCTAATCTGCTTTGCATTCATTCTCTGAAGTGTGATTTCTTCACTATCAAAGAAACATAATTGACACCACTTACAAAGATGTAATGCCAATAGAAAGCTCACTCTCAGTGATGATAACACAACTGGGATTGGGTCTGAGAAGTCAAACACTTAAAACCAGAGATGTCAGATTCTTTCAAAATTTATCCTCATTGGCTCAAGCATGAAAATCATAACCTCCCAATAAATGTGTTTACTTCCTTCCACCCAACCCCCAAGCAAATGTTATTGGCTCAGGGAGATGCTCAGCCTTCTTGCCAAGTATTCCAGTAAAATCAAGATTTTCTTTAACATTTCAAAGATTTGTTACTTTTTACAGGAAATGTATCTAATGGAGTTGCAATAAAATCAGCCAGTGTAGTATTATGGAAGTACATTACACCCAACCAAGACTGGGCCACTGAGGGGCCTCCACTACAGCTGTCAATCAAAAAATGTCTTCTGTTATAGGTTGAACTATCCCATAACTAGCATAATAACTAGTTATATAACTATCCCATAATAGACTACTATTCCTACAATGTAGTCTATCCCCCAGGAACTCAGAATGTAGCACTACTTGGAAATAAGTTCTTTATAGAAGTAGACAAAGTGAGTTCATTAGAGTGGGCTCCAACCCAATATGACTGGTGGCCTTCAGGCAGACACACACCCAGAGAAGATGGTGTGGAGAGGCACAGAGAGAAGATGGTCATCTACTAGCTGAGGAGATGGACCTGGAACAGACCCTTCCCTTATAGCCCTCAGAAGGAATCAACCCTCCCAGCACCTTTATTTTGACCTTCTTTCTAGTCTCCAAAATTCTGACACAATAAATATGTATTAAGTCACCTGGTTTGTAGTCCTAAAATGATCTTATTCTTATATTCAAACTACTACTTACTAACAGAAACATCAAGCAAAGTGAGATAGATGAGCCCTTGCCATCAGCCATGATCTCATAAGCTCTGTTCCTCTCTTTATCGTCCCAGAACAAGCTTTAAATCCTCAGAATGGAGGGTGGGGACAAGGCTCCCAGTTTAGGAAAGCAAATGGAATAAACCAAACATACTGAGATAAAACAAGAGTCCCTTCCATGCGGACATTGAGCAGCAAAGAGGTTCAGGTGGAAGCACGTAGGGTGGTAGAAAGGGCACTGAATTGGAACCCAGGCCAATTCAGGGAGTTCCTGGCCCTGGTTTTGCCACTAACTAGCGGGGTGGTCAGAAAGGAGTCCTGCCATTGTCTTTTCACCAGTGAGTCAGGGAACAGGGACATCCCGAGCACTGGCTCAGCTGTCCTTTCTCCATGGCCTCTCAATATATTTCAGGCAGTCAGTGAGCTCCTGAAATTGTCTGCAAAATTGCAGGTGTGGTGCATATGTATGTTTTCCCTGTGAGAGGATGCACAGCTTACATCAGCTATTTTAAACAATGTAAAAAGTGGCTCTTGGAAGTTTCCTTCTGGCCCTAAGACTCTGTAATGTGGGCAAATGGTTGGAGTGTGCCACATCTCCCCCGGGGCCACATGCACATCCCAAAGGTAACTGCCCACTTCTAGACTTCAGCTTGGGCTCATCCATCCTCACAGACATCACTTCACTAGCCCCTCTGTCATCTTTCTTCTAGGAGACAACAGCAAGACTGTTTTGGGGACGGCCCAAGAGCAGCCTTATAGAGCCGGGTTGCCTATAGAGATGGCATCCTGAAAGGATCTATCTGCCTGTGTGGCTCAGCAAACATGCCACAAATGCCCTGTTAAGTGATTTATAAGAACATATGAAGCAAGTGTTCTAGAGATTCATCCATTAATAAAACCACACTGCACCTGCCCAGGCTGGGGCTCCACGAAGCACAGAAACAGAGCTACAGAAGCCGGGGGGGGGGGGGTCCATGCTCAGAGACAGGTGGGAATGGACTTGCAAAATCAGCCCTGAGGACATACAAGCTGGGGTAAACTACAAAGACAGGAGCAGCTGGGCCCCGGTGTGCAGCTCAGGGGGCTCCACACTGTCTCATCCACTCCCGTGGGCCAAGTGAGCAGGCTGGGAACCTGCACATGACCCCAGGGGGACAGCGGTCAGCTTCCTGATGGGGAGGGTCTCTCCGCTGGCCGTGGCGCCTATATGTATGGTGGTGCTTATAAATAATGATGGTTATGTACACTTTTTTGCTACTTTGGGTTCCTAGTGGAGAGCCCCCCGTGGCCTACTGCTTCACACCTCCCACCTTGGAGGGCAGCCCCAGAGCAAGGAGACATGGCAGCGCCTGCAGTCATAGCATCCAGTCCCTGCCGACGATTCCTCTCAAAGAGGTCATGTCGGGAGGAAAGAAAGCCTGCAGTTAGGAATGTACTCAACAGAAGACAACTGAGAATCATGGTTACAGGGCCCTTAATGATTTTTTAACTACAATTAAGAATGAGCGGCTATCCTTTCCGCACATTCACGATGTAATGAAAAGGGAAATAATGCTGTGCAGACACTGGTGAAATGTGAGAAATGCTGGATATTTTCACAGCTAATCCTTTCACAAGACTTCTCAAGTGAAGAAACAAGGTGATTAGCCCACTTGGGAGCTGGCAAGTGGCAGAGAGGGGACCCAGAGAGGGGGAGGTCTCCTGAGAAGGCAGCTTCTGCTGCTGGGTCTCCTATGGGACACTGGGGGAAGCCTCTATTCTGATGGAATTTCCCTTTGGACACAGGAGGTTCTCCCTTTGGCCCCCCCCAAACACAGAAAAGATATATATATATCATCTTATCTTTGCATCACCTTAAAATGGAAATCTAAAGTGACCTTTGTCCTTGAGATTGTATTTTATAATTAAAAAAATCAATAACGCGTTCCTTAAAAAAAAAAAAAAAAACAGTATCACCTAATTTAACCTCTGCTTTTTTGTTTGGTGACTACCTGGTGAGCTCAGTTAACCACCATCAGTTACATCCCAGAAAGTACAGCCCAGATGTTGCTAGATGTCTTCTTTCAAAGCCGGAGAGACTGTCATCAGACACCTGGCACAGCATGGTAGTCGGTTCAGGCTGTTACAGTAGAAGTTCCATAGACTGAGTGGTGTATAACAGCAGGTATTTATATATTCCCACTACTCTGGAGACTGGGATGTTTAAGGTCAAGAAGCTGGAAGATTCTGAGTCATGTTAGGGTCCACTGCCTGGTTCACAGACTGTGTCCCCACATGGTGGATAGGGTAAGGAAGCTCTCTGGAGTCTCTTTTATAAGGCCACTATCCCCATTCATGAGGGCTTCACTCTCATGACCTCATCACATCCCAAAGACCTCCAAATACTACCCCACTGGGGGTCTGGGTTTCAACACAGGAACGTGAGAAGGGCACAAACATTTCAGCCTATAGTGCACACACACTCATTCCTCCCAGTCACCCACAGTTACAACCAAATGGGCACAGGACAGGATGACTGCGCAGAAGGCATGGAAATGGGCCATGGAAGTCTGATTTTGTCCAATTCAGTAAGCATTTGTGAAATCACCAGTGTCTGCACAGCATTACTTCCCTTTTCATTACATAGTGAATGAAGCAGGTAAATGAAGCATAACTCCATTATGCTAAGAAAGTAAAAGCTGAGGGGCCGTGGGGCTGGCATCCTGATATTTTTCTTCAACACCCATCCTGTTTCCTCCCTCTGTCTTAAAACCTCCTTCTCTCTATCACATCCCTGTCTTCTGATTAAGCTGGGGCAGGCCCCCAAATTCCCTTTCCACACCACAGGAACCTAACAGCCACGGGTGGGAGAAGAATCTAGCAAGTCAGAGTGTCACAGCGCCCTGCAAGCAGCTGGCTTTGATGACAGTTCCAAGGGCAGCACTGCTGTTTCACAACACTTATCACACTCTAATTAATTTCAAAACAATGTCTCTCGAGTTCTTTGCTTCCGTGATGAGGCAGGGAGGGGACAACCCTCGAGTGGTTTCCCAAGTCCAATTAAGGCCTAACAGCAGAGTTTCCGGCTGCAGTGTAGGCAGCACAGCTCTCACATAGGGGCCCTCGCAGATGCACCCAGAAAAACTTGGAGACACACCAGCGTGGCGCTGGCTTGCTCCTTCCCAGGCGCTGGCCGGGGGCCACCAACACCTTCAGCGCCTGAGCCTGCAAGTGTGGCTGCCCGGTTCGCAGCTGCCCCAGCTATCTAGAGTGGGGACATCGTGTCCAGCGACACATTCCACTTGAGCTCAAGGCTGGAATGCAACTTCCAAGGTCCCAGAGCTGGGCAGGACAGGGCTCTGCAGAGCTGGACAGCGCCTGCAAACAGCTGCTGATGTCGAGGGCCCACTGAGGGAAAATGTAGGTGCAAGAGTGAGATAAAAGCTCAGAAATGAGAGTGGTGGAGATTAAACAGGAGAGTATGAAGAGTACGGGCAGTTGTACCACAGAAACTGCCATGAAAGGGAAGAGTCCACAAGCAGTCCATGAGCACATGCCATGTAGATGGTCTAGGTTAAAAAAAATCTGTTCCCGCTCTTGTGTCCTGTAGAGTCGCTGCCACTAGTGTGGTCTGATAAGTCAAGTTCACCCTGCACTTTGGGCTCAGTAGGAGATTCTCTAAAGATTAAGTCCTTTTCTCATCGTACACTCATTTGGGACGTCTGGGAGGTGAACTAAAACCACATGGGATTTGGAACTTGGGACCCACCTCTGTGATTCCTGGTTGCTTGGAAGACCTTCATCCTCAGGGAGAAAAAAACCCAACTCACACACTCTAAATTGTTAACACTGGAAACTTTAACTCAGACTTGCAACTCAATGGAACAAATACAAAATTGTTTCACTTCCACCTTTACAGTGAATGGTGTCATACAAATTAATATGGATGACCTCTGCAAAAGGAGAGAAGCTTGGGAAAAAGATTTCTTGAGGACATGGTAGAAGGTATTTTTTTGCTAGGCTTGTTTTCATCGACAGAAGTCCACTTGCTGAGATCCTGACATGCCCAAGTTGTTAAAACAAGAATGCAATGGCCATGGGCCACAGCTTTGTGTATCAATTTAATAAGCATATGTTAAATAGACCTTGACAGTACGTGTAGTATGGGGTCTTTACAGTGTGGGTAGTTCACTGTCCCAAATTCACACTCTCCATTTCAGGTCCTATTAACATTTGCCGAATCCTGCCAGTGGTCTGGGTAGAATACAGCATAGAATACACAGCAGAGAGAAAAATCCTAGAGACACTGACTATCTAGAACTCTTCAGATAACACCTTCTGATAACAGGAGTCCCTCATAGGACCCATGAGAAATGATTCAGCTACCTAGTCCCTTTCTAACTGGGATGTGTATCATTACAATGATGAGTTGAGTGTTTGTAGGCAGCGAATGATTAGAAAAGGATTCAAGAACCAACTTAGAGCAACCCAATAAAATCAAACCCGGGCAAACAAAAAGAGAACAAATCAACCAAAGCTCTCTGCCACAGGGCAATTTCAGATTCATGCCAATTGTGAGAACAACCTGTGAAATGTCATCGAAAGTAAACCTAGTGAATTGAACGATCAATAAGGTCATTCAATGTTATGCATCAGAAGCTGGTAGTAGAGGGGGAAGTTCACTTGAGGTAATCCATGTGTTCCTGACAGGGTTAGTGTAAATCGAAAATTTCCAAATAGAAAAGGGAACTTGTTAATTAAAGGAACCTTGTGAAGAATCCTATTTTAATGTGAAAATTAGCTCCTACTTTCTCCTCTGGCATAGGTTTAAATATCTAAGCACTGAATTTTCTCAGAGTGGAGCCCCATGGCTGTAAGTCTCTTCCCCACTGTCTGTTGTGCAAAATATAAATGATAAGAGACCCCAAGTTCTGTTCTGTTCACTCACTGACTTCTTATGAAACCCTGTAGTAGAGAAGGGGGTGTTATTGGCTGTGCCACAAAGTATAATTTGATTTAGCAGATGGTTGTATTAGTCAGGGTTCTCCAGAAAAAATGGAACCAATAAAGAGATTTATTATAAGGAATTGGCACAAATGCTTATGGAGGCTGGCAAGTCCCAAGATCTGCAGAGTGAATCAGAAAGCTGGAGACCCAGCAGAGCAGATGGTGTAGTTCCCATCTGAAGGCCAACAAGCTCAAGAATCAGAATGATTCAATACAAATCCAAAGGCAGGAAAAAGCCAGTGTCCCAGTTCAAAGACCATTAGACAGAAGGAATTCCCTCTTATTCAGAAGAGGGTGAGCCGTGTTGTTCCATTCAGGCCTTCAACTGATTGGATGAGGCCCACCCACATTAGGGAGGGCAATCTGCTCCACTCTGGCTATCAATTTGAATGTTAATCTCATACCTAGAATAATGTTTGACCAAACATCTGAATACCCTGTAGCTCAGTCGACACATAAAATTACTCATGGCTGTTTTCTGAAAGGGGGTACAAGGGAGTGGGTGTCCAGAACATACATAAAGCTGAGGATCCAGTAGTGAACTTAGCTGCATAGAGAGACTACAGTGTGGGGTTGGAGCCTAACCATAGGACCCCTACCTAAGGAAATTGCCTTGGCATTAGGCTCTGGGCAATCTGGTAGTCAGAACCCTATATGGACACCCCTGGGATTGAACTTTGTTCTATTGTAAATAGTGCCATTGTTATAGGACAGGGAGAGGGGCAGCCCAAACCCCGCAAACCTGCCTATTCTACATGGGTTCTGCCATCCGCCGCATCAACACAAAACATAGGAGACTTTAATGGGAAGGAACTTTAATAAAACTAGGAAACAATACAGGTAAGGCAAAGAGTCTAGTTTCTAAATGAAGCATCCAGAGTTACCCGTCCCCTCGTGGGTGAAAGTCCATCCAAATGGGATTGGCCCAGAACAAGGCCCCAAAGCCTGCTACAAGTCTAAAGCATCTTCCAGTGGGGACCCACAGAAAAGGGTCAGAAACAATCAGACAAGCCCAGAAGGAAAAGAGCAAAATCAACATCAAGATAAAAGCTGCCATTGTCACCTCCCCACGGGTCTCACCCACATCTGTGTCACCCAGTCCACGACCAAAAGACAAGCACAGTTTCTTCACGTGTCTCTAGGCTCCATGTGCCTCCTCCAGGTCTCCTTCTGGCTCCATCCTGCTTCCTTCCTCCGTCTCTTCTGCAGCTTCTCCTCTTCCTGCTCAGCTCCACCCTCCCTTGGGTGGGGCAGGGAACCTCCCCCTTTCCTGGGGACCACCCTGTTACACCATTACACAAGGCAGTCACATCCTCAAAGCCTCATACTGCTTTCAGGTGTTAAACTCCAGCTAATCTGTGGGGGCGGGGGCAGGAAGCATAATACATTTAGCATTTTGAGCAATTTTCTGCTGAAACATCCAACCAACCTCCTTTTATGTGTGACCTTGTTTGGGCTCATGTGTCTCTGATAAAGTATTTTTTTTTTTCTTTTATAGAGGCATGTTTTATTTATTTATTTGTTTGTTCGTTTGTTTCGTTTATACATGCACTGGGTACAGTCAGAAGCGCGGGAGGGTGAGAGAATTCACCAGAGCCAGAGCAGGGAGCAGAGCAGGCAGAAGGACCGAAGTACACTGCTGAGGGGAGCAGCGGGCGGCAGGAGAGGTCTGCGCACCATGTGGGACCCTCCTCCGGTGGCCGGGGAGCAGCCGGGAATCGAACCGGCGCCGCAGAGGCTGCGGGCAGCTTCGCAACCCAGCGCTCAACCGCTGCGCCACCGGGGAGGCCCGTCTCTGATAAAGTATTAATGGTCTCTGCAGATAAGGAAACTGAATTATAGAGAATCTGGGGTGCTGTGACTGAGACCCTACAATCTGGTGACCAGGACCTGAGTTCCAGCCTTCCCTCCCAGGAATCCCTCAGTGCTCACAGTTGACCCCCCAGCGTCGTGACCTCCTCCATCTGCACAGTTCCCTGTGCTCCATGGAGGGGTGACTGACAGCAGCCATGTTGGAGGTGGGGGCCTCTCCAGAATCTGGGGATTTGCTGCCATAAGCTTCACCACAATCATGCAGTCTCTCTACTCCCTTAGAGTAGACAGAAGTAGAAAAGGCGCTCTAAATCAACAAGGCTCCTCAAGGAGTCCTCAATGTCCAAGAGACACCAGCAGCTCATGCCCCATCAGTCCTGCGGCTCTGTGGGCAGCTAGAGGCATGTTGCCCAGCCCCAATGCTTCATCTTTCCCTGTCTCCGTCTCAATAATCTGCTTTAGCCACACTTGCTAAAAATACACTTTGCTTCTCTGTTACACTTACTAATATCTTCTATTTCAAGCCGATTTGCATTCTTACTTAGAAATACCCGTATGGGAAGCAGTGAAAACATGCAGAATGTTATTTCATCTCCTTCTGGAAGGTTCTTCTCTACTCCACTGTGCTCAGCTCCCAAATCTAAAAAGCAAACCTGGATGGGTATTGGTGATACAGAGCACCACTGGGGTCAGATGAGAGGCGGAAGCCAACAGGCAACAGATTTCATCTGGGTACATAATGATAATGGGATTCCCCACTTCCTTCTCCTCTCACCTGCCCTCTGTGGCTACACGCCCAGCTGCAGCCCACAGCGTCCCTGTCACCACAGCAGCAGCTGCACAGTAGCCTTCCAGCAAAGCCACAGAACACGTTAGAAACCTGAAGAACATCTAAAGAAATCCAGAGACCAGGCTTCACTACCCCCAGCATTCCCCAAAGCTATTTTCCATGTCCAAAACCAGGAAGCCATTATTTCCACTGTACAGTGGTTCTTGCATGAGCTCATCCTGCCCCTGCCCCTGCCCATGCTATCGTCCCTGCTGGCATCCCAAGGCACTGAGCTTCCACGATCATCTTGGAAGAGTTCCCTGACTTTCCTGGCATGTTCAAGAACCTTGATTCTCTCCTATAATTACGTGGAGGATAATGACAGCATTCCATCTCCAATCTTTGCCTTCCTGGAGGGAAGGAGGTAGAATTAGTATCGTGTGACCAATTCTCAAAGGCTTTAATTCCTGCTCCCTTCTCCAGGCTTTATCCAGGAGCTCCCCTATTGGCCTTCCTTCTTCCTAATGCATATTCTACACATTTCCCTCTAGTTGGAAGGGAAATAGTAACCGGAAACTGTTGGGTGCAGAGAAAATACTCAGGGTAGAGGTGGGGAAGGGCTGACAGTGCTGGGACAATGAGGACGTGGGTGCCTGGGGGTGGTGAGGGAGTCAGGGCTCAGAACACAGCTATGAGACTATGTCTTTCCCATCACAAAGCTCGTGGTGGAAAGACAGTGCGGACTACAGAGTGAAGGATCCAGAAGGCCAACTCTACCCTGCCCTTTTCAGGTCTCAGGACGATGGCTGGGTGTACCAGCCTGAAGTTGGAACCACTGTTCCCCAGTAATGAAATCAGCGCCTCAAAATCTAATTTTTTTTAAAGCTCAAGACTGAATGATGGCCCCTCCACAAAGATAGGCGGGAGTCGCCAAGTCTGGAATTTGGGGCCATCCTCCAACTCTACACATAGGAAAGTGGTGGCAGGACAGAGATATTAGTGGCAGTCAGGAGGCAGCGAATCCAGTCAAACATCAGAATGAACTTCTTTTGCATGATCTGGCCAGAGAAATGACTGTTAAAAATCCTAAAATAAGAGACCCTGATGGCTGAAACTTTCCGAACCCTGGCAATAGCAGACCTTAATTATCGAGGCTTGATTCTGCCCTTAGTAACAGAAATCACTGGTCTAAACAAGGCCCCCTCCACACCATCACAGCAGCCCACTGGTGAGTTCAGCTGACCAAATTAGCCTTATCGCCAGGCAGTGTACCCCCAGGTGCTGCCACTGAATTTGATTCCATCCACATAACAAAAGGCAGTTAGGCCCAGGAGCTGTTTATTATGCAAGCCCAGTAGGCTGCTACAGGAGCAGGCACAGATGCAAATGTGTGTGTGATGTAGACACGCATATGGAAAAACCCACAAACACGAGAAAAGTTCCCCAGACCTCATCCCTCTTCATTTTCTCTGCTTTTCCTCTGAATAGCTTGTTCTGAACACTATAGCTGCCAAGAAAGAAGAAGCCATAGCTTGCAGAGAAAAAAAAATAATTTCTATTATTTAAACTTTCCTTTCTGGAGCATAAGGAGAATAGTGCAAGTGGCTAGTGGGATTTCCTCAGCAGAAAGAAGGCTATTTCTCACTGTCAGGTATATAAAGGAAGTAGAAATGCAGATGAGCTGGCCTCAAGCCTCCCCCCTCCCCCATAGTAGCCCAATGCTCCCACCCGCTTTGACTATGAAATGACTTATTCCCTCTAAAAGCCCCCTCTCCTCTCCCTGTCTTGCTGCTGAGTGCACTCTGTAGACACGGGGGCTGGAGCACAGAGAAGCAAAGGAAGGGAGCAGGAGCCAGCTATACACGTTCACTTCCCTCTTCTTAGAGAGATGCTAAGAGGATTAAAGAGGTAATTGTTGCTTCTGGAGCTCTTCAGCTATAAGATGCTCTATAAATACCAATAACCACCCCCTCAAGGGAAGACACATTTCATTACACAGAACACTGTAGCAGCCTGCAAGATGGCTCTGGTGCAAGGGACCTTATGCCATCCTGAATGGACCCAGAGTGACCATCAAGTAGAGTGACCCACGCATATCCCACTCCTGCTTGTAGACTGAGGCTCCGGGGACTGCTAGCCTCTAATATGCCTACCCATTTCCATATGCACTTATTTCCACTGTGCACTTATTAAACACCAACAATCTGCCTGTGGCATATAGATTAAGTCCATAGACTCTGGAGCTAGGCTGCCTGGAGCGAATCCTGTCTGACCTGGGGAAGTCACCTGACCTCTGTACAGCCCTATGCGCTCCTCATAACACGGGATCCATGTCTGGTCAGCGAGTTCATGTGTGCCCAGCGGTAAGACTGCTGTCTACCAGACAAAAGGGATTGCTATGAAACTTGCCTACCAAATATACAGCTCTAGAGTATCTTTTTTATTCCTGGAGTATATTTTAGCATTAAATTCGAGATGGAAAAGGAAGGATTTACCAATTAGATGTGGACCAAGCACTTACCCATGTGTGGAAAGGAGGGAGAAAACTAGGGTCCTGACTTAGAGCTTACCAAGGCCCCACAATGAAGGGGGTTCAGGTATTTTTATCTGTAATTGCCAGGCAATGGCACATAAAGAGAGCAGGGGGAAGGGTATTTATCACAGACATTGTTCAGAATTGCTGACTGTGATAATAATCACCAGACTCACTTTCAGTTGCTGTTATTGTTTTAAGCTCTGTATAGGCAATGCCCTCTCTCAGCTTCTGCTCCCAACACTTCCCTCTGCCCACATATCCCAAGCATGGCTGAATCACACCTAAAATAGAAATAGTTACTCACCTGAATCTTCTACTAGGAAGACTGTAGTCTGTCCCGGGGAGTGAGCAGGCAGGTTCTTGGGGTGCAGAGTGCGCCTATGTCCCCACGCCTGGGAGCGTGTTAGAACACAGAACTACTAAATCAGAAACTAGAGATGGAGCAGTCTGTGCATCAACAAACCCTCCAGGGGAATCTGATGTCCATTCACGTTTGAGATCCACCGGCTTCCAGAAAGTCCCGTAAATTTTTCTGAGTCACAGTTTCCTCACTCCGCCATAAGGTTATAACGTCAGAATTAAATGAGACAAGTATCTGTGAAGAACTTGGTACAGTGCTCAAATGTGGTGGGCACTGGGTGCCCTGTACCTGATAATATGCTCATCAGTATGAGGGGAACAGATTTAGAAAACAGCAAGTGCAGGGTAAATGAGATGGTCAGGCTTGTACACAGCTGGTCTCTGCGGCTGTCACCTGAGGCCTCGATTGTGCTAATGCAGGAGGCGCTTGGGAGCATGTGCTCAGGACACACGTGCCTGATGGTGGACACCTGGAGTGTGGCGTGGGCATGCGTGAGTGTGCACACCTGTGCCTGGAGGCTGGGGCTATAAGGGCGGAGTCACAGAGAGATGGACGCAGCAGAGAACGGCTACGAGAGGACAAGCCACAGGCATAAGAGGAAGAGACCAAGAAAAGACCCTAGAGAGAGCCTAAAGAGGCGGCCCCCCTTGTCACCCTGTGGGCTTGCCCCATAACAACTGGCACAGAAAGAGCATTAAAGCCTGAAAAAGCCACTGAGAGTTCCAGGATTGTCCTTGTAGGGGCAGGATGACACAGGGCAGGTTTTCTATGATGCAAGCAGACTGGGTAGAGGAGAGAGTCCTGGAACCCTCGGTGGCTTTTGCAGGCTTTTATTGGGATTTACCAGGTACACAGCTGGCAGGGGTCCTGGGGGGCCGGGAGGCTGGCAGGCCTGCCAGCCCCCAGCAAGCCTTCACTCTATCTGGGCTCTCCAGTGTTCTCTGGTGTCCTCTGCTGCTCTTTCGCTCTCTCGCTCTCGTTTCCTCTGCTTCTCTGCTCTCATGGCTCTTTCAGCATCCCCGTGACGCCACCCTTATAAGCCCAGTCTTAGCCCAGGTGAACCCCATCTACATATGCCCACACCCTATTCCAGGTGCCCGCCATCAGGCATGCATTCAGGACTGCAGATCCATCATCAATCCTAATAGCAGGAGGGCAGAAAAGCCTGAAAATCACTTACTTACCCTACAGTCCTTTACCCGTCTGCCTGAATCGCTAGAGAAGCTGCCCTGTGCCTTGCTGGCGCTACAAGCAGTCACTTAGAAACAGCTAGAGGAAGACTGGAACCACGAAGCTCTGACTTTCAGGGAAGTCGTTCCAAGGATCATCCTCAGAGAAGCCAAGAGGAAGCTGTGGATACTGCTGCTGTCACCATCCAAGGTTCCCCAGGACTCCCAGGTCACTGATCCATGTCACCCCCGCCCAAAGACATTTCCTCAACCTTAGCTCTCAAGAATCTTGCAAATCAGGCCTCCCTGGTGGTGCAAGGGGTTAAGCCCCACACTATGAAGCGATCCGCAGCCTCTGCAGCACGAGTTTGATGCCCAGCCGGCCAGGGAGCAACCTACATGGCGCAGCAGACCTCTCCTGTCTCTCCCGCTGCTCCCCTCAGCAGTGTATTTCGGTCAATCTGCCTGTTCTGTTCCCCCCTCTGTCTCTGGTGAATCCTTTCGCCCCCCAGATCTCTAGCCTGTACCCCAGCTCTTGTATGTATAAATAAATCTTAAAAAAAAAAAAAACAGGATTGTTAAAACTTTAAAAAAAAATCTTGTAAATCCCAGAAAATAAAAGCACAGCCCATTTTGTTACAATAATCGTAACAGGAATTTTAAGGAGATGTCTCCAGACAGAGGACTTGAGGTATCTGAGTGCAAATACTGGTATTTAAAATGTAGACTGGAAGTCTTTAGAACATGTTCTGAATTGCTGGAGGGTATTTTTAGTAAGGAAAAGCGGTAAGAAGCATAATGTCCAGAGTGTTTGGAATTCTAGTGCTATGGGAAGGCCCTCTGGGAGAATCTCATCTTGGATAAACACCCCCATTACCTGGAACAAGTAGGCCCATCCCAATAGCTAAATAGAGGTAACTGTCAATCATCTGGTCCCCTCTGGCATCTAATAGTTAACCACTCCACCCCCTCAACTTCCTCCCTTTGACTTCAGAAATACCACCTGTTCTGGGCCTCCCTGGTAGCGCAAGGGGTTAAGAGGCAACCTATGAAGCTACCTGCAGCCACTGCAGCACCGGTTCAATGCCCGGCCAGAGGCTGCCCACATGGTGCAGCAGACCTCTCCTGACTCGCCCGCTGTTCCCCTCAGCAGTGTACTTCAGTCCTTCTGCCTGTTCTGTTCCCCACTCTGTCTCTGGTGAATCCTCTCTCCCCCACCCCCCACACCTCTGGCCTGTACCCCAGTTCTTGTGTGCGTAAATAAATCTTTTTTAAAAATACCACCTGTTCTATTTATTCTCCCCATACCACCCTGCGCTCCCTTCTCAGCGTTCTTAGTGGCTTCTCTCCCCAGGTCCACATTGCCACTGCACTTTACCCTGCCTCTTCCATGCAGGATGCTGAAATCCCCTTCTTTCTGCTCTGGAGTCTGGCTGTGCACATGAACCAAGCAGAATGGGACAAAGCTTCAGGCCTGGTGCCACGTCTTCATCTTGCCCCTAGCACTTACTCTGTCTCCTGAAGTGGATATAGGAGTAGATAAAAATGAGATTGCTCTTCCACCTTTGGTCATCTCCTCTTCTTGTTCCTAATTTTCTGACAATCTCATGACCCTGGGCATTAGGATGTCTTCCATAGCTCCCTCCAGCCTCCAGTCCATCTGAGCAGTAGACCATTATTTCCAACCACCTACCTCTCTCCACCTGGATATCAGCTCAAGCTATCTGAAAGTGAGCCCTTTATCCTTCCCATAACATGCGCTCCTCTTGCTGTATACTCCACTCCAATTCTACAGTGACAGGAGCAGGGAGAATGAGGAGCTGGGTTTGCTCATGAATAAGGGCTGAGAAATGTATTGATAAGAGCCAGACAATGCAGTTGCTACTGCAAACTGCAAGATGCTTGAGAAAAATTACACTGACTCATCCCAAATTCAAGTTCAAAGAAACAAAAAGTTATGTAGAAATGCTTAATATTTAAATGCTTATTTAAAACTAGTTACTCCCCTAGTTCCATCTGTCACTTTTGAAACAAACTAAAAAATATTAACCTTCACTATTAATTCCCAAAATAAAAAATCCTGACATGGCAACAGAAATTTTTGTTAAGAAATATAGCCATCTTCTTTGAATAAGAATCTAAACTCACTCTAATTATACAGTATCCTTATTTCATTTTCCAGTTTCATTATACAGTTGAGTTGTAATTATTCTTACTCTGCAGATCATCTGCAGGCCCATGGAGCTTCTTCCCTTATTCTGGAGAGACCCCAAATAAATGTGTGCTCTGTGATCTCTCAAAGTCTTCCCCATGTGCCAGTCATCAAATAGAGTTATCTAGTCACCCAAGCTAATATCTAGGGTTAACTCTAGATCTTCTTTCTTTCACATGTACTACCATGAAGTGCAAACTCACAAATATCCATAATTTCTACCCAGACTGTTCTCAAATTAGCACTGTTCTCTCTCTCTCTCTCTCTCTCTCTCTCTCTCTCACACACACACACACACACACACATACACACTCCTCCACTGGCACTTCCATAGCTCAGGGAACCATCATCACCTGCTTGGAACTTGTCAAAAAAAAGCTTCTTGTTTCATGTCCACTATGCTATCTGCTTCATAAAAGCAGGGGAGGTTGGGAGGGAACTAGTTCTAAAACACAATTCCTGAAATCCACTTTTAATGTTGAGTGTGATTCATTTAACACAGTAGGGACAGAAGGGGGGAAAAGGGGCAAATGCCAGCCAGTTAACACAAATATATTATAGTTCCCAAGCTCAGATCTAAGAAGGATTAAAACCTCTGGCCTTTACCCCAGTTCTTGTATACATAAATATTTTTTTAAAAAACTGTATGGAATATCCAAAAGAACTGAAAGCAGGAACACGGAGTTGCTCTATGTTCACAGCAGCATTAGTCACGATAGAAAAGAGGTGGAATACTATAAGAGTCCATCAGTGGGTGAATGGATACTCAAAACGTTTCGTAGCCACTTAGTAGAATATTGTTCAGCCTTAAAAGGGGAGGAAATTCTGATGCATGCTATAACGTGGATAACATGGATGAACCTTGAGGACATTATCATGAATTAAATAAACCAGATACACATACATACAACCAAATACTGTATGATTCACATATATGAAGAATCTACAGCAGTCAAGTTCATGGAGACAAAGGAGAATGGTGATTTCCAGAAGGTGAAAAGAGGGAGGAATGGGAAATTATTGCCTGGTGGGTAAAAGTTGCAGTTTTAGAGTTTGTAGTTTCAGAAGATTAAGAGAGTTCTGGAGATGGATGGTGGTGATGGTTGCTCAACAGTGTAAATATACTAAATGCCACGGAGAATTATAGACTAAAACAATGGTTAAAAAAGTAAAGTGTGTTATATATATTTTATTACAATGAAAAAATGATTTTAAAAAACCTCATGGAAGAGGGACCAATCAGAGACACACACACCGGCTAGCTGTGTCCCCTTCCCTTCTTACAGTGATCCCCCAGTTTCTGTCACTGGAATGAAGAGTCCCCCATAGGACCCAGAAGTAGAAGGAAGGTCTAAAGAGACTTTAAAGAAGTATCTTAAAACCAACTGCTTTTACGATATAGAAAAATACTTTAAATCACATCAATATTTATGATTAATTCAAATACAAAATTCCTTTAGTATACAGTAAGTCCTCAATGTTGTCAATGGATTCTTGGAGACAGTGGCTGAAACAAATTTGACTATAGGCTAATGATCTCACTAAGAATTAAGGTACTAGAGCATATTTCTGATCATAAAACATCACCAAACTTCTGAACACCCACAACACTTCTAATATGTAACAATTATTCATATTCATTCATTCATTTTTCAACCCTCTTATTTCAGTTCAGAGTCAAGGGGCCCAAGTCATTTCTGGCCAGTCAGGACCCAACTCTGGACAAGACGCCTGCCACGACAGGGAGCATCTACACACAGGCCCACTCGCTCAATCTGGGACAACCGCCCCCTGCCAGCAAACCTCACACGCACTTCTTTGGGATGTGGGAGGAACCAGAGGCCTGAAGAAGCCCACGCTGACAGGAGGGGAACAGGCAAACTCCATACAGATGGTGGCCCTGGCCACAAATCAATTTTTTTCCCCTCATCAATGTTAAAACAAAACAATGTTGAACGAAACAGCGTTCTTTGAGGCCCTTCTATATAGGGCATGCTTTGTGATACAGTACTGCTGGTTTTAAAATAGGCTCCAGAATTGCCTTTTCAGTATACAAAATTCTGAGAAAGCGATTCTAAAAGCCTGTTCCCCCAGATTTCCCACAATATCTGTAGGAACGTCTAAGTAATCTTCCTAGATCAAGTCTCCATCTGTCTCTGAAGATAAATTATCTGTATAAGCTTCAGATTCTGTCCCCCTTTACATAATGCCCTTCCATGCTCCTCAAGGCCAGTATAGCGATGTGCCTGAGAGTGACAGGCGCAAACTGAGCTGTCAGGAGAGCTAACTCTGGGGCCATGTAGCCCCCCCAGAGAAGACTCCCTCGTTTCCATCTCAGCAAGCCTCCTTTGGAGCAATTTGTGTAAATCTCAATCTCTCTGTTCTTAAGTTTTGCGTCTGTAAAATGAAGGCAATAATGTTTGTAACCTCTTAGTGTTATTATAAGGATTAATGAGTTAATATCTGTAAGATGCTACAACCATGTCTTGCCCACAGGATCACGTTAGCTAGTGTTGGTACTTTGATATACAAGGATCATCCATCATGGTGTAGCCACAGTCCACTTTCTCCAAATGCAACTCCTGCCCTTAATTCCTGCATAAGTCATCGTTGCTACCCAATCCCCACCAAATGCCACACTGTGTATGCCTCCAGCTTCTGTGTGTGCTGTCCCTTCTGCCTGCATGACCTGTATCCTCTGCCCCACATTGACCTAGAAACTCTTAAAGGGGTATCTGTTCACCACTGAAGGCTATCTCTCTTTTTTTTTAAATTTATTTATGTATACAAGAACTGGGGGACAGTTCAGAGGTGTGGGGCTTTCATAATGTACGAACACATGTGCGTCCAGTTTTCTCTGGGCTATGGACCCTTGCCACCAGCTAGCGGACTCCCCACTTTGGACACTGACTGCTCACATGGTCCCCCAAGTAAGGGACAGTTCCTGGAAGGCAGGGACTTGTGCTGTTCACAGGGTTACACTCAGCCTCGAGCAGAGGGCATGGCGCAGAGAAGATAATCAATGAACACTGCATGAATGAATGAACGCTAAACATACAAAAAGTGAGATGAGACAAGGAATGACAGAAGAGGAAAGCAGGAGACAGGTGGGGCAGACTGGAATAAAGTTGCATGAGGCTTCCTGTGGGAAGAAGGGGTATGTTCCATAAAGAGGAAGAGAAGCAAAGCTTTTCATCACAGGAAGGAAAGACCAAAGGACACACTGGGTCAAGCAATCAGTGATGTTCTGCACAGACTACCTGAGGCTCACTGGTCTCACCAGGGATAAGTCATCAATGTGTGTGATAAATTTAGACATGAATAAACAGAGGCAAGTGATGGGGAGTTGCACGGATGCCTGCCGTCTGTGTCTCTAGATGTCCTCACAGGTAAAGTGAGTTATACACCCAAACAGCAGTGTCCTGGACAAAAGAGAAGAGACAGAGATATCTCTGATGAGAGGGGGACTCACAGCAAAGCTCAGAAACTCAGACTGTTCAAAGCATCTCTCCTTACTGTTGCACTAGCAGTGAAGGAGGAAACCTGAGGTCCATTTAGCAGGCTGGCATGGAGGCGGGTGCTCTGGTCCCACCTTTCCTGATTCTCAGGAACTTAAGGTTAATGGGCCTTGAGTCAGCACCTGGCAGCCAGGTTAACTCCTGACCTGTTAAAGCTCAAACTTTTGGTGGCTGAGCTCTAGTGAAAGACCCGGGACACTTTTCATCAGGTCCCCGGATATACAAAGCCAGCCCCCACTAGCAGATAAAGGCTGGCTTGGGCCTCCTGAAGGGGATGTTGGCTCCACTTAAAAGGCAACACAGAGAACATGTGACCTCAGGCCCCTTGGTAAACATGAAGGTGAATTACCAAGGAAGCCGCTCCCATTTGTGTCTGGACACACCAAGCCAGCCCACTTTCCAACAGGTGTGGCCCGCTTGCCCTGGTAAGAGAAGGGCCCCCGCACACACCACAGGTCCCTCAGCCTGCAGCTTCTGACCAGCACCAGTGAATGAGAAAGTAGGACTTAAAATAAACTGGCAGGAGAACAGACATGGCAGGAAGGAGGCAAAGGGCAAAGGAGGGAGATGAGAAGGTGCTAAAAGCCTAAAGGAAGGCAGCAAGTTAATCCACGGGAGATGCAGAAATGCCCCCCACACTGGGATCCTGCCAGGTCCAGAAGGGGCAGCACATTGGGCCAGATGCCCGTGACACCCACCTGGGACTAGGACTCAGTTTCCTGGGATTCAAAAGGCATAGATGGTATTTGGGGAACAAAGCAATATGAGAAAATGCCCAGGTTCAGTCAATAAATGAGAAAAAGAAGAAAAATATGAAATATAGCTATGTATATTAAAAAGGCTGGAAAATACAGCAAAAATTAACTGGTTATTTAACAGGATTAGAGTTGATATGTATATCCTTCTTCAAGTCTTTTTAAATCATATGAAGGGGAGGGGATTAGCACATTTTTGTGAATTTTATAAAAGTAGGCCTATATGTACTACTCTGAAAGTCAAAAGCTTTCAAAAGCATTAGAGAAAATCATTATGAAGTCTGGGAGGCAAATGAGGACCTCAAGGCTGCTGTGTTTATATAATAATAGATATTTTCAGACAATCCAATATAAGCATCTGGTTATATACTAATATGTGAACATTTGGAATCATTTAGACATATCTTTGGACCCAAAGAAAATCCAAAACAATCAAGCAAAATCTTATCCTGTTTTCTGGTGTTCAACCATTTACTTAAATATCAGAATATGCCCTAAAGAAAATCTGTGATACTTAACAAGAATAATACCTACTAAGCCAAAAAAAGGATCATTTCAACTAAATTGTTCTTCAAGTAAAAACATAATATTATTTTCTCCAGAAGCTGCACATTTAAAAATCAGATTCTTAAAGCCTTATTAAATAACACAGAATAATCACTTTTGCAAAACCATTTATAATATTAACTTTTCCTGGGGGTGAGGGGGAAGTTCTCAGGGTTCCACAGAGTAAGCTGCTGTTTCATCATTATTTGTTTAAGAACTACTAAGGTGTGTCTTTTCCGAATCTATAGCAAAGGACAGCAAACCCAATAAAGGAATATTAGGCAAATAAGTGTTTTCTAGGCTGGGCCTCTGGGAAAACAGTTAAAGTATTGCTGACTGCTGCAAACACAGAAAGAAGGCTGGCTCAGAAGGAAGCATGGACTCCAGGAGTGAGTTTCTTGTACAGGCTGACAGCAGCCATTTGTATGTCCACACATGAAAAGGGGGGAACAGAGGGAACCTCTATCTTTAGATAGAGGATTAATTCAGGAGGATGAAAATTCTGGGTGGTTTTCTCTCTCCAAAGAGAAGCACGGTCCCATACCAGAGGCGCCTCTTGCTCAGAGGACAGGAGACAGTGACTCCTTTCCTGAACACGCATTACTAGTCACAAGAGAACTGCACGTCTCCATTCTCAGAAAATCTCCCTCTGGAGAAGTTCACTTCATTTCCATCTGCATTAATGACCCATGTTTTCGGGGCATGATGCTGTGTGGGCTGCTGAGAGCAGATGAGATTTGGGACTAGGAAGAGGCTGTTAAATAATGAATAAAAAAGAGGCACCACCGGTCCTTCCCTGCCTAATTAGCTTGCCTGAATTCAATAAGAAAAACAACCATATGACAGGAAACGGTGACAAAGACAGAAGCTAATTCTCAAACTTTCTGGAAATTTTGGTTCAGAAGGAGGAGGGTGCGGTCTGGGATGTGGGTGGACCAGACCTGTGGTCCCTACAATCCTAAGCCACTGCATGTGTTCCCACCACGTGGGCTGGAGGAGTGAGAGGGGTGTTGCAGGCAGGAAAGGACACCCACTGGGGCCGGCCCATCCCTGGAAAATGCAGGATAGTGTTCCCTTCTGGCCCTTTCAGCTGCCAAACAGTCTTTTACTGTTCTCACTCCCATGCCACTCTGGGAAGACCTCTCCTCCCCCACAGGGATCCCCACCATCCCATGCCATGCTCTCCTCCACAGCTAGGAACCAGCCTCTTCCCAACACATGCCCAGAAACCTCTGCTTTCACCTTTGCCAGGGAGCCCGCAAGCAGGCTCTTACTCTCCCTAATCACACTTCACTTACTAAAAATCACTCTACAAGCACATATCACAGCTCCTCAATGGGAGTCTGCGAAACTCCAGAATGGTCAGGTTCTAGTGTAGAATTTCTACCCTCTGCACTCGAGAGTACTTGGCTGGAAGCTGAAAAGCACTACCAAGGATGAGGGAAAATACCAACTCATTGACCATCACCCTGTCAAGGTCTGGGATAGTCATTTGCAAGTGCTCATCTTATTAATATCTACTAAGTCATTCAACAATCATGGGGAGTGGGGGGTACATTCAGTGATTTTCTGTTGTTTTGAGATGTATTTTAACTTGGCTTTCAGAAGGCAGTTCAGCATTTGTATCACATCCTTCAAGTCACAGGTGCTAGGTGAAAAAAAGGTGCCAAGAATTTGGTAGTGAAAACCCACCAGCGGCAACCTCCAACGTGAGAAAAATGGTTGATGAGATTAAAATGTGCTGGTGGGTTGTGAGTTCTTTTGTTTACCTTAAAAGGTCAACTTTTGGATATATATGAAATGACCAAATTTGCTAATAAATGCTACTAGGTACAAAACTGGATGGATGGATGGTCGGACGGATGGAGACAGACAGACCAATTTTGCCATTCATTTCTTCTTTCCAGAACAAAATGTTCCCTGTCTAGCTGCTGATAAGCGAGCCCCTCTGAACTACTGTCACCAATACTATGTTACCCAAGAGGACACCACTGTCTTAACTGGTTAAAGCTCCCCCACTCAGATATGCTCACTGAGTCCACTTTGCCCATCCTTTAAGCCTCTCTTGTCTAATAACATACAACACAGAAATTTTGTTCAATGAACTCCAAAATAACATATAAATACCCACTCACTCCAGTTTTGTGGCCCTTGTTACTATGTGCTTTATGCCCACCTGGTCAGAATGCCTTGGGTCTCTCACAATATGTCCAAATGCTTATCAGTAGTTTAAAAATCTCTTAACAGGCCAGAAACATGAACTGTCCATTCAGTAAAATACTCCCATAAACAAATCCATTTGTTTTTCATAGAATTAACAGAAATTTGAGCTTCGGCAACATACTAAATCTACTGTGAATATAAACTTATCTTCTTTTGTTGATTCAAATGGGAGCCAAGGATCTTGTTTGCAGATGTCAGAAGTGTTGGCTGGGAATATCAGGGAATAGCAGCCACAGTGTATTTGTGAAATGGGGAGCTGCTTTGGACAAAAGCAGACTTGGTTTCTGGGATGATTAACAAACTTCTTTCAAAGATGTTGTAGCGAAACAATAGTCTTTACCCAGTGTAGCTGGTCCTCTGTTAAGAGCAAGTATGCACTACAATCACAGAAGAAGAATGCCTAAAAATCATTGTGAAGGAGTTCAAATGTCGTTCGCTGTTTTGGGGTATGCCATGTGGAAAAAGTCTCTTGTTAAATTGCTACCCCAAATAGCCAAAGGCACTAGAGAATCAGCCCAGCTTCACTCAATTTCCTCACAGCCCTTCACCTTTATGTTCCTTTTGTGCTTATTTCCTGTCTGGAAATTAAATTCAAAAGGAAAGCACGACTTAGAACATAGTGGATTCGCATCCAAATAGTTTCCAGATTCCCTGCTATATCCCTGAACTGAGCTGCTAGGAGCAAATCAAATATTTCTGCAAACACCCTCATTCTGTTGGGGTGTTGGAGAATGGGGACTTGCTTGAGTGACTCCACTAGCCAAGCCCTGGATGCTGTCCAACAATCCTGTACAGAAAGTAGAGAGGCAGACTGGGCCAGTTAGCATGGTCACTGCCTCCTCTTTGCTTTCTCCAGGAGAGAGCGAGGCCGGGTCCTCCTGAGTTCACCCTGAAAGTCCAGCAATGCAGCTCTGACAAAGTTCTGAAACAGCCCACAATGATGGCCTGAGTCTTTTTAACACCAGAGAACAGGGAAATACAAGGACAAGCTTCTGTTATCAGATTTCTGCCTCTCTTAGGATGACAGTGGATTCTCACAATCCTTGAGTCTCTCCTTATTATCCTCCAGAACCCTTTGTGATTATGAAATCATCTAGATCTGTAATAACAGACATTTTAAAAACTGTATTAAAGTAACATGATATTATAGCATCACATAAGGATCAGGCATGCATCAATGAAAATCAACATGTGCACAGACCGCAACATTGAGTTTACCCCAACAGTTCAGTTTCACCCTTCACCGTGCCATTGTCCCCCACCTTTCCTCCCCCTTCCCTTCTGGTAACTGCTAACTGGTCATATAGTCCAAAAGTTTGTCTTTTATTTACTCCATCTGCTTTCTCTGTATACAACAGCAGGCATTTTTTACTCTTTGAAAAACAAATCTGATTTGCTTTTTGACTAAATCACAAAAGAATGGTTGTGAATATTCTAGCTCCAGATAGATCTATATTTTGGACTTTGGTTGTCAGAAAACCCCAGACTCCCATGTCTGGCTGCCAGTCTCTGTCATCATCCTTCAAATCTGAATAAGCCCTAGGCTCTGACCTTGGTGGAGAGAGAAGCAATCTATTGACATTTCCTGTGGCTTTGATCTCTGTTTTCAAGATTCACCAAAATGTAACCGAGCCCAAGGATACAGAAAAATTTCTCTTTAAAAAATCATTTCATCATAAAAACTTTAAAAAATAATCATATGGGGGTCTGCCTGGTGGCCTAGGGGTTAAATATCAGCGCTATCACCACTATGGCCAGGGAGCTGACCCACATGGCACAGCAGACCTCTACTGTCTCACTTGCTACTCCCCTCAGCAGTGTATTTCAGTAGATCCCCCTGTTCTGCTCCGCGCTCTGTCTCTGGTGAATCCCCTCAACCCCCACACCTCTATCCTACATCCCAGTTCTTCTATGCATAAATAAATAAATCTTTAAAAAAAATCACATGACTCTTTCATCTGATTTAGAAACTATGAAAGAGAAATCGGCCAATAAAAGACTAGAATAAAAGAAAATAAATGCAAGAGAAATAGGTTTCAAATGTCTATATTATCTTTGATAGCAATAACTCCCTGGTATTTCTAGACAATAATTACCATGAAGATAAACAGAATGTGAGGGCTGTGTGGTCCTGTGTGCACCACGGATACAGAGGAACACAGTTCAGCAATTCACCTCCCCTCTGACCTCAGTGTGGACTCCTCTCACTCCCCTCCCTTGATGGTTGGTTGGTTGTGCCTCCAGGAATGCCAACTCCATGAGTGTGGTTTGTGTGTGCATGTGTGTGTGGTATGCGAGTGTGTGTGGGTGTGTGATATATGTGTACGTGTGTGGTGGGGGGGCATGTGTGTATGTGGGCATGTATGTGGGGTTACAATTTCTGTAACAAATATGTCATGCTAAAGGAAAAATTTATATGTAGTCACTCTTTTTTTTTTTAAGATTTATTTATACAAGCACTGGGTACAGTCAGAAGCGCGGGAGGGTGAGAGAATTCACCAGAGCCAGAGCGGGGAGCAGAGCAGGCAGACTGACGAAGTATACTGCTGAGGGGAGCAGCAGGCGGCAGGAGAGGTCTGCTTGCCATGCAGGACCCTCCTCCAGTGGCAGGGGAGCAGCCGGGGATCGAACCGGTGCTGCAGAGGCTGCGGGCAGCTTCACAACCCAGCGCTCAACCACTGCACCACCAGGGAGGCCCCGTAGTCACTCCTTAAATGGAAAAAAAAAAATAATAGACTTGTCATAGTAATAGCTTGTCTCTTTAATAACCTGTGGTTATAGTCACAAATCACATACATAACAACCCCATATTGCCCCACTGTTGTGAAAACAAACATAATGGTTAAAGCAACTTTTTATTCCACTAAATTGCAGTCTCTTGTCAGCACAGTAGAGGAGGTACAGTGAGTGCTACCGTGTGTTTTTTACTTATTGAAGCTTAACTTTGGTGATAATGACATTAAGGTAAGCTGAAATCCTGACTGCTGTAGCAAAGGATTAATCGTGAGAATTCACGGTACTTTCTGGTCCTGTGTACACCACAGATACAGAGGAACACAGTTCAGCAATTCACCTCCCCTCTGACCTTAGTGTGGACTCCTCTCACTTCCCTCCCCTGATGGTTGGTTGGTTGTGCCTCCAGGAATGCCAACTCCATGAAAACCTGGATATCACAGCTCCCACCAACAGCTGTATCCCCAGCACCTGAAATAGTACCTGGCACATTGGATTGGCAGGTTGGCTCAATAGGTATTTGCTGACTGAGTGATTGAAAGCACTGACTTAGCTTCAAAAAAAGATATGCAGTGAACAGCTTCTCCCTTTCATGGTGTATTTAACCAGCTTCACTTTCCACCACCTAACCTTGGTCTCAATCAGTGTCCAAGGGCATGCTTGCTCACTTTAGCTGGCTGGTTAATTGATTGTTTTCTGCATTTTTCAAAAATTGAGCAAAATAAAAAATGATGCCTGCAGAGCAGTCATCCTCACATGTCCCAGTTCCTCCATTCACCTCTGCCCACTACAGGAAAGCATTTTTATTAGTTTCTTATTTATCCTTCCAGTGTTTCCTGATGCAAATGTAAGAAAATTCACCTACATATTTTCATATCCCTACCTTTCTTACACAAAGGGCAGTATACTCTATGCACTGTTTTCCATTTTGAAAATCTACCTGGACATCAACCCATGTCACAATGTAGGCCTTCAACGCTCTCTTTTGACAACTGTGTAGCATTCCCCTGGAGCTATGTACCACCCTCCAACCTCTGCCTTATTGGTCAATGGACATTTGATGGCTTTCAATGTTTAGGTATTATGCAAACATTCAATAACAACCTTGTATAAATGTCATTGCATTACAATGTACAGGTGATCTGTGGGAAAGATTCCCAGAAACAGGACTGTGGGGTCAGAGGACAAATCCATCTGTACTGTTGGTGCACAGTCAGATCCCCCTCCTGTAGGTTCTTAAAAATCATTGGATGCTATAACGAGACCACGATACCTTAAATGTATGTGTGTAGCATAGGTGACAAGAACATTTTCTCTTCATGTCAAGGGGAGTACTAACCTAATTTTTACTTTCAGAAAACACAGTCTCTTTTAAAACTTAAATCAATATAGCATTCCCACAATGGTGACTAGAGTTCAGTTTCCTCCTCTATTTCCAAGCATCAACTTTCTAGGTTAATAGATTTCCTTCCAGTAACTTTAGTAAGTACTAGAATTTCCCACCAGTAATTTCACTTCTAGGTAATAGAATTGAAATTGCATTTTTATTAACAGTATTCATGGATTATAAATCAATTAAAAAAATGTATCGGAATATACAAAATAATATAGAAAGAAAAGTGTAGATATTTTAAAACCTCATTCATTCTGATTCAGGGGACCCCCAAAACTAGTTTATATTCTCAGAGCTTTTAGTAATTCATGACTTTTTTTTCACAGTGAGAATCTAAAATTAGAAAATAAAGACTATTTGCAGAATTAACAAAATGATTCTTTGCCCATGTTTTCTAGAGAAGGCAGAAGGAAACAATACAGTTTCACATAAGAATCTCTGCTTTCAGGAAGCTGCCCTCTGGCTTAGAATATTTATAATAGTGAAGGTATACAGAAGCAGTGATCTGCTTTTGTACTCATCTGGAGTTGCTAAAAACAAGTGTACCAGACTAAATTCATTCCTTTGTTTGTACAATGCCTTCAATTTACATTAAAACATTTGGTATGCCCAAATGCCCAAAAAATAGATGACTGGATCAAGAAGATGTGGTATATATACATAATGGAATACTATTCAGCAATCAAAAAGATAAACTCATGCCATTCGCAGCAAAGTGGATGGAGCTAGAAGGAACTATGCTCAGTGAAGCAAATCAGAAGGAAAAAGAAAAATATCGGATGGTTTCACTTATAGATAAGAGGAATAGAAGGGAATCAAATAAGACATTGGGGGAAAAATAATAACAATACAAAACACTGGGCCTCCCTGGGGTTAAGCATCAACACTATGAAGCAATCCGCAGCTACTGCAGCATGAGTTCAATCCCCGGCCAGGGAGGTGACCTACATGGCGCAGCAGACCTCTCCTGTCTCACCCACTGCTCCCCTCAGCAGTGTATTTCAGTCAGTCTGCCTGTTCTGTTTCCCATTCTGTCTCTGGTGAATCCTCTCACTACCACCTTCCCACCTCTGGCCTACACCCCAGCTCTTGTATGCATAAATAAATCTTTAAAAAAATACAAAACAAAACAAAAACAAGCAGACAATTATAAACCAGCGACATCCAGCAGGGGAGAGGGAGGGAGCAGGATCAGAGGGAGGGAGGAAGGAGCACAGGGAACTGAGGTGATGGTGCACGGGTGCATTGGTGAAGGAAATTCTATGGGGACTACAATTGGGGGAGGGGTAGAAAGCAAACATTGTTTAAAAAGGAACAATGATGAAAAAATATATAAACAAAAAATATTTTTAAAATAATAAAAATTAAAAAAAAACATTTGGTATGGACAATGTGATAATATGTGTGTGCAAGTGAATGTAAACTCCAATTTTAGGGACAGTTAGTTAACCTAACCAATAACTCTTACTCCATCCACCTAAGGCATGCACAAGAATGTTTTCATCCTTTGTACATAATAGCCCCAAACAAAAAACAATCAAATTCCTTTAAAGCGCGAATGGGCATCTAAATTTCATGAAATGAAAGATGCTGACGCGCATATGACATGGTGACAAGTTCCCAAATGATGGCCTTATGACCGAAATGAAGAATGTGCCAGCACAGGAATAGCTGGATGGATGGTGAACAACTTCAAAGCAACATCCAAAGGAATAAGCCAATGAGGGTGGGTTTCCAACAGCACCCACAGCTCTCGGAGTCCTGGACAGAGATACAGAGGATAGGATTATCCTATTGGTGGCTGACCTGAAGTTAAATCAGGAGAAATACTTGGAATTCTAAAAGATCTTGACTAACTGGTTTAGAGTAGTAGCTCTAACAAGATTACATGATAATTAGATGCATAAAAATTAACATTTCAGAAAAGAGGAAGGCTCAATGATAAAATGTATTAATAGTGGTCTTACTTAAAACTGCAGGGATTTGGGATAGCAAGGTTCAATGTAAGTCAAAAGTGAGATGTGGTCCCCAAAGGTGTAATGTATAGATTATATTTCAATGAAAATTTCACTTTAAAAAGGTGTCGTGTGAACAGATGCACAATGTGCCAACATCACTGGTGACCTCTGGGGTTCCAGCACCTGATACCCACTAAGCAGTCAAAGCATGACTTTTTCATTCCTTTATTCTAGAACAATGGGAGCTTCCTTAGACAGGAAGCCTGAGAGACCCAGCATTTAGTCTCCTGAATGAAACACCAGAGTCTCAAATAACAAAACAAAACGAAATCAAATTGACTGTCCAAGTTCTCAATCTAAATGGCATTATGAACATTTCAGGGGGGCAGGAAACGCAAGCCCCAAACCTGTTCAACATAAAACTAACTCACTGCCCTTTCTCTCTGGCAAGTATACGATTTATTCACCATGTGGATAATCATTCTGCCCAAAGCTGTAAGTTAAGCCCAGTCTGAGGGACTCCTGACCTGTCCTAATTGATTCCATGAACCAAAGAATTTCCAAACGTCCACTTCGTCGTGTTAGAGTCATAGTTTATCTCTAAACTTGGAATCCTTCTCCAAGAGCAAGAGATAAATGAAGAAAATCAGAGAAGCAATTCTAAAAAATATTCAACATTATACTCTCATGTTGAAGTGAGCCCTTGGCATCATTTAGTTAGTTCTACCTCCTAGATCCCCCTATGAATCAACTCAAATAATAAAGTAAATTCAGTATATGACCTGACCACAACTGCAGAAACCTGAATATGAACTCTTAGAGCATATTAAAAAATATTAAATGTTACTTTGATCATATATTGAAACTTCTTTCCTCGCTTCCTTCCTTGGAAGGATGCTGTCAGTATTCATTCTAGGTATTACTAGGGAAGGAATATCAATGTATTTTTTATCAATTGCAATATAACTGACACACAACATCTAAGCTTAAGTCGCACAATATGTTGATTTGCCACATTTGTATATTGCAATGTGGTTACCACTCTAGCGTTAGCTAACACCTCTGTCAAGTCACATCATTATCATTTCTTCTTTGTGATGAGAATATTTAGATCTAGTCAGCTAACTATAACTTTGTACCCTTCCACCACCATCTCCCTGTTTTCCCAGTGCTCCAGTCCTAGTAACCATCATTCTACTTTGTTTCTAAGAGTAAGGCTTTTCAAAATTCCACATATAGGGTATCACTCGGTGTTTATCTTTTTCTAGCTGACTTATTTCTTAACATAACACCTTCAAGGTCTATCCCTGTTGCCACAAATGGCAGAATTTTTTTTTTCTCATGGCCCGGTAATGTCCCATTTTGTGTGTGTGTGTGTGTGTATACACATGACATCTTCTTTATCCACTCATCTGTTCATATATATACATAGGTGGCTTCCATATCTTGGCTACTGTGAACAATGCTACAAGAAGATCTATAATTTACTTTAAAATATCTAAGCATTTTTAAGAAATGAAGTAAGTTTAATAAACAAATGGACGGATAGATGGATGGATGGATGGATGGATGGATGGATGGATGGACGGACGGACGGACGGACGGACGGAAGGATAAACAGCTGATATGACCCAGAATACAAATAGTTGGTAAGTAATAAAGGTGGTTAATTGCCAAGCATCATCCTCCAGGACCATTTCCAATATTTTAGGCCCTCAACACCAGAACAGCTACTACAGCTATACCACAGCCTGCGAGAGGGCCATTTGTGCTCTGCCTACTCAGGCTTGAAGTCAACAGAGTGCAGCAAACTGGGCTCTGATGAAAAGAATAAGTTTACAAAGTGACCTTCTCTGATCCAAATAACCAAGTCATGGTCAAACATACTGACACATTTGAAAATTTGTTCAAGCTTCAAAGACCACATCAGTATCAAAGAAACTAGAATCTTCCATAGCATGGAAATGTGACCTAAAAGAATTAGTGCATAACCATAAAATAATAATCATGAACTGCTTACTATATACCAGGGGTTATTCTAATGTTTTACAAGAATGATCATGGTTAAATACCACAACAGCTAATGAGATTATTGTTACCATCTATAGATGATGCATCCAGGGCACAGAGAGTTTAGATCCCTGAGGGACACAGTCAGCATTTTTGATGCCTCTGCCTTATGGTTTCCTTATGGCCACCCTCCATTCTGATAGCCACACCCAGTGTCCTTCACTGGAAAAAATGGTCCAAGGATTAACCCCTTCTGATTGCTGTCTTTAGAAATAGTGAAGGGCATTCCTGGTGGCTCAGGGGTTAAAGACAATGTTGTGAAGCTATTGCCAGCCACTGCAGCATGAGTTCAATCCCAGGATAGTCAGGGAGCTACCCACATGGGGCAGCAGACCTCTCCTGCCTCACCCGCTGCTCCCCTCAGCAGTGTATTTCAGTAGATCTGCCTGTTCTACTCCCCACTCTCCCTGGTGAATCCTCTCACCCCCCACACCTCTGGCTTACACCCCAGTTCTTATATGCATAAATATTAAAAGTAAATAAAAATAAAAATAGTAAAAAAAAGATTATAAACAATAGGTAAAAGAAAAACCAAACCTACCCCATAAGCCAAACAAAATGTCTTCTAGCGAAAAAAAAAAAATCATTCACTTTGTTTTTCTCATGAAAAATTCAAATCATTCAAGCGCTGCTTAACACTCCTCTCCAAACAAACCTGGGCGAGAAGTCCAGGCAGCTCTGCAAATTTCCTGTCTAGAGAACTACCAGAGGTTGCCCAGCGGGCAGCACAGACCTGAGGCTGTGCTCTCTTGTGTGCCCCACACCCTCACACAAACACAAACACACACACACACACATACTCACACACACAAAGGGAAATCAGGGAGAGTGCATTCCACCTTCCAATACCTTCACAACTTTCCCAGTATGAACCAGGACTTCTTATTGTTAACATTGGTTTACATGGTTATTTGTGTTTTAGAGGTACAGAATCTCCCCTTCGGGTGTTGTTACTATGCCACACCCACCACCAAAGCACCCACAGTCTACCCCCATAATCTGTTGTTCCTCCCCCAACTTTGTTCTTGCCCTGCCACCTCTGCCTCTCCCCCTGGTAGCTTCAGTTCTATAATCTGCTTTCTAGAGGTTGTTGTCAGCTTGGCTCCATCTGACCCTTCATTTGGTTTCTCTATATTCCACATATAAGTGGTATTTGTCTTTCTCCTTCTGAAATTTCACTCAGCATTACCCCCTCCAGTTCCACTCCTGTTGCTGTGTATGGCAAGAGGTTATTGTCTTTGATAGCTGAGTGGTATTCCTCGTGTACATAAACCACATCACTGGCTCTGATCCACTTGTCTGGACTTGGACACTTAGATTATTCCACAGCTGCGCTATTGTAAATAGTGCTGCAATGAACACAGGAGTGCAGGTTTCCCTTTCAATTAGCATTTTCTTATTCTTTGGATAGACACCTAGGAGTGGAGTTGCTGGCAGACAATAACTTCGAATGAATCATCACAATCAAATTATTTCTTTAAAGTTGGGTCTTCAAAGCCAAAATGACATATAAAAATAAAAATTAAATCCAAACAACAGATCTCGGACACCAATGAGGTGCCTCAGGATGGACTGGGCAGAGTACCTGAAGGAAGGATCTTGAGTCCTGTTCAGACATTTAGCCCAATTATCCTTAGTCCTTCCCAACATTTAGCCCAATTATCCCAATAGAAAGAAGGTAAAAGTGTTTCGTGTAGCCTTAGAAGTCACAGAATTCACAAAAGAAATCAGAATTTAAAAGGTAAAGAAGAGGTGATGTTGGATGGAATGGAAGGAAAAGTATAGACTGAAATCCAGATCAACAAGAACCAGGAGTTCTAACTCCAAATGGTTCAGTAACTACTGACATGAGCCTCCTTATATTAAAAGAAGAAAAAGGAGGGGGTCTCCCTGGTGGCGCAAGGGGTTAAGCACCACACTATGAAGCAATCCGCAGCCTCTGCAGCACAAGTTCAATCCCTGGGCGGCCAGGGAGCAACCCACATGGTGCAGCAGACCTGTCCTTATCGCCCACTGCTCCCCTCAGCAGTGTATTTCAGTCATTCTGCCTGTTCTGTTCCCCGCTCTCTCTGTGAATCCTCTCACAACCCCCCCCCAATGCCCACACCCACACACACCTCTGGCCTGTACCCCAGCTCTTGTATGCATAAATAAATAAATCTTTAAAAAAAAAAAGAAGAAGAAGAAGAAAAAGGAGGTATATCATGGTCACTGTCCCTACTTGAAAAATCTGAGCCTCTTCAAAAATCAGTAAGCTGGGCCTCCCTGGTGGCGCAGCGGTTGAGCGCTGGGTTGCGAAGCTGCCCGCAGCCTCTGCAGCGCTGGTTCGATCCCCAGCCACAAGGCGAGGGTCCCACATGGCGCACAGACCTCTCCTGCTGCCCGCTGCTCCCCTCAGCAGTGTATTTTGTCAGTCTGCCTGTTCTGCTCCCTGCTCTGGCTCTGGTGAATTCTCTCACCCTCCCGCGCTTCTGACTGTACCCAGTGCTTGTATAAATAAATAAATAAATCTTTTAAAAAAAAATTAAAAAAAAAAAAATCAGCAGGCTGACTAATGATGGCACTGGGGCAAAGAAGCTATCTGTCCTATCTGCAACAGAACGGACCCTGGTATCTACAAATAACAAGAGCTTCTCACACTAAATATCTTCCTTTCACTACTTGGGAACTTGTCATTCCCTCTAAAAATTTACTATTGTTAAAATTAGTATTTGACATTCATGATATGCCAACAACATGTCTACATCTGCTTTTATGAGAGTCTCGTTCATTCACCTCTGAACTGACTTTCAAAACAGTATTAACTTCCACTGCAGAAAGCAAGTGAGGCACAAAGATAAGGAAGGCAATTAAAAGTTATACTAACAATAAAACATTAGTGTTACAGTTTTCTGAAGTTATCAAGGCATAGTTTATGACTTTGACACTAAAAAAAAAAATAGGAATCTTTATTTCCTTTTTATTCCCACAGCAGTGCAAATGCAAGGATTATGATGGCTAAGGGCAAGTCGGGAAAAAACATGGGACAGTCTCCCATCTAAAAATGTATGTTGGGCCTCCCTGGTGGCGCAAGGGGTTAAGACGCAATCTATGAAGCTATCGGCAGCCACTGCTGCACAAGTTCTATCCCCGGCCAGGGAGCTACCCACATGGTGCAGCAGACCTCTCTGGCTCTTCTGCTGCTCCCCTCAGCAGTGTATTGAAGTCCATCCGCCTATTCTGCTCCCCACTCTGACTCTGGTGAATCCATCCTCTCACCCTCCACACCTCTGGCCTGTACCCCAGTTCTTGTATGCATAAATAAACAAATCTTTTTAAAATGTGTGTTAACATTACTACATGGTAATACTTAAAAAATCCCAAAGGAAAGTGTTTACTGCCCAGCTGTGTCTTCCCCTTTCTTGCCCATACTCTGGTGTTCTCTATCTGATAGTCAATAATGGCAAAGCTACCTGAAACCAGTCAATTCAAGCCCATCCTTCATGACCAAGGAAACCACAAAAAAAAAAAAAAAAAAAAAAAGGCACAACCAAAGCTAAGCTGAACTAAACTGTCACCTTGACGGATTTAAATAGATTCCATGGCTGTTTCATTTCAGAATTCTCACATTAACTCCACAGAGCATATTTATTTTCCTCATCAAAATCTCAGAGACCAGAGAAATGGAGGTTCCCAAACTAGTTGTCCTGCTCATGTACATGAGCAGGACATGCGTCTTGCCTCCATCAAGGCAGTGACCACATTATAGGGTAACCATTCATTTCTACATGTGTCTCTCCCCTTCCCTGTCACTGCAGGGAGATCATTTATCCATCTGTATGTTTGCACCCAATGCCTGGAACACAGCGGGCCTCTTATCATCTCTGTTCCACAAATACTGAATAAATCTTACAGGTAATCCCTGGGAAAATATTTTGCTCATCAATATGTTTCCGACTCAAGCAAAAATTTCACTATTGAAAGTTAATTCCCTTGGCTCTGTCATCCAGAGTCCTTCACAAAATATCTATCTCTGTGAGGTATGTTACTCTTTTCTCAATTGCTGTGAGATAACATCTAAAGGGAATAACAGAAAATGGCTTAAAATCACTGAAGTGAAAGATGAGGGAAAAACTAGTGAGGGGGAAAAGTGGAAAGAGTAAAGGAAATTAGAAGAAAATATAAGATGAAAAGGAGGCAAAAAAAACTATTTTAGAGTGTTGCTGGAATCTACCATCATGCCCTCCTTTCCTGACTGATTTGTGAAATTTTCCAGGTGTATTCACTTCTTTTTTGTGTGGTTTTTTTTTTTTAAGATTTATTTATTTATTTATACAAGCACTGGGTACAGTCAGAAGAGCGGGAGGGTGAGAGAATTCACCAGAGCCAGAGCGGGGAGCAGAGCAGGCAGAAGGACCGAAGTACACTGCTGAGGGGAGCAGCGGGCGGCAGGAGAGGTCTGCGCGCCATGTGGGACCCTCCTCCCGTGGCCGGGGAGGAGCCGGGGATCGAACCGGCGCTGCAGAGGCTGCGGGCAGCTTCGCAACCCAGCGCTCAACCGCTGCGCCACAGGGGAGGCCCCAGGTGTTTTCACTTCTAATATGAATCTCCTTACAAAGGAAATGGAAGAGGCAGGTTTCACTTTCCCAAAAATGTTCAACAATGGGTGAAAGCTCCCTTTTGATCTCTTTGTCAGAAAAGACAACAAAATGAAAGAAGAGGAAAACACTCCACGTAGAGCCTTTCTCAATCTAAAAGAGCACTATTGTTGGAAAGACTCCAGACATAGAGAACTCAGGTGATGAATGGTCAAGGTTTGGAGTGACAACAAAATAGAGTGATTATAACGAAAGGGTTTTCCAGGTCTGTCTGAAATAAAATGTTGGTTGAATAAAGTTTCGCTTTTTAAGTAATGTTTAAGAGAAATCAATATTTTGAGAAAAGAAAATTACTGAAAAAGATGAATGAATATTTGAGCCTGTATTTTGGATTTTACTGAGATTGGTCCATTCTAATTCATTAGTAAGACTGAAGAATTATTGTTGCTGTTTTTTTACATCAAAGAAATTTTCTTTTATACTTTAAAAAATAAATTGCAACTTTCCCTTTTTTCCACCTTTTTCATGCAAGAAAGTCATTTTATGGCTTTCCAATCCCTTTTCTGTTTCAGAGATTTTTACTTTAACTATTATCAAGTGCTTGAAGGGTTCAGATTCCTCCTGGGAGTACAGAGGAGCACAGGTGAAGAAAAATTACATTTGGACTAAAAGAGGGGAACGAGTTTGCTTTTTTATCATAGCAAATTAAACAAAAAAACAAAAAAATCCAAAAGGACTAACATTTAACAAGCATGATGAAGAGAAAAACAAGCAATAGATCTGATGTTTCATGATTATCCCATGATATGAAGGTGACCTTTATGAGGAGCCAGGAGGAAGGAACCCCAGGCCAGCGGCCACAATGTTGCTTTTCACCAGATTTAAAGATTAGCTCAGGTTGGTAAAGTTGGACCACTCAATTCTTACCTGTTTTGTTTAGACAAAAAAAGAAATCTCCTCAGACTGTCTGGCAGCAAAGACATAGCAGAAGAAATGAAGTCATCGCCCCCTCCGGCCTCCGGCACCACCAAGTTCAAATATAAACCACTCTAAAATCTTGACTTAGGGCCTCCCTGGTGGCGCAAAGGGTTAAGAAGAAACCTATGAAGCTAGCTGCATCTATTGCAGCACGAGTTCGATCCCTGGCCAGGGAGATACTCACATGGCGCAGCAGACTTCTCCTGCCTAGCCCGCTGCTCCCCTCAGCAGTGTATTTCAGTCAGTCTGCCTGTTCTGCTCCCCATTCTGTCACTGGTGAATCCTCTCACCTCCCCCGCACCTCTGGCCTGTACCCCAGTTCTTGTATGCATACGTAAATAAATCTTTAAAAAAGTAAAAAAATAGGGCCTCCCCGGTGGCGCAGCGGTTGAGCGCTGGGTTGCGAAGCTGCCTGCAGCCTCTGCAGCAACAGTTCGACCCCCGGCCATCCGAGGAGGGTCCCACATGGCGCGCAGACCTCTCCTGCTGCCCGCTGCTCCCCTCAGCAGTGTACTTTGGTCCTTCTGCCTGCTCTGCTCCCCGCTCTGGCTCTGGTGAATTCTCTCACCCTCCCACGCTTCTGACTGTACCCAGTGCTTGTATAAATAAATAAATAAATCTTTTTAAAAAAAGGTAATAAATAAAATTTTTACTGAGGTGATGGTGCACGGGTGCATTGGTGAAGGAAACTCTATGGGGACTACACCTGAGTGGGTGGGGAAGCAAATATTGTATAAAAATGAACAATGATGTAAAAAAAATTTTAAAAATTAAAAAAATAAATACCAATTTAAAAAAACTTAAATAATAGAAAAAACAAAATAAAATCTTGTTCATTTAGCAGCTGTTCACACCAATGATGCTAACAGGGTGGGGGGGAGGCTCAGAGAAAACACTAAGAGCAAGTTGTTCTCGCAACCAAGTCCCAAAATGCAGGCAAACAATAAAAAGCACACATTGCAGCCTTTATCAATTTAATCTCCATAGTTCACTGAATGGTGATAAAGCTTACTATAGATATAAAGGGATGTGCAATCACAGAATAATTTTGAAAACATCTGATTCTCACTGTCTGGCCCTCATCAATCCTTGTACCCTGAGACATGTGCTTTCAATAAATATTAAACCACAACAAACAACTATTCTGGTCCCTGAGACACAATGCAGTCTTTTTATCCTCAGAAGCACCTATCACAGTAACTTCAAAAATGAGCTGTGGAAAAAAAAATAATTTTAGCCTGTGGTATACAGAACAATAGGCCTGAGCTGGCCGGCCACTGGGAGGTGGGGTAATAGCTGCTGGCGGATGCAGACAAGAGCACGTGATGTCTGTCCTACCCAGAAGACAGTCTCCTAAACGCGAGGGTACATGGCTCTGTTTTAACTGGGAAGGGAAGCAAGGAAAGAATCCTGCACCAAAAGGCTCAGATCTTGGGAAAATTCTGGAGAAAGGCAAAACCAAAAAGACATATTATGGCTTTCTAAAAAAATTAAAGTGATATTGCTATCCAAGGGTGTGGTTTGTATTCCATGCCCAAAAGCAAATTTCATTATGTGTTGTTTTTTAGCTAAAGTCAAAATGATTAACTGGGTGGTAGAATGGGGCAAGGAAAGAAAGAAAGAGTTAGGTTTCCTCTATGCTAAGAGGAACAAATCAATCACATTTCTACAAGGAGCTATGGTTCCTAATAACGTTAACCCCTAGGACAGCATCAAAAACATAGAATCATTACCCCAGCATACAAGGTCAGCAGTAATAGGCAAAGCCACAATGTTCAAGTCCAAGACCAGTGAAACAATAGAAAAGGGGTCACAGCAAACAGGAATGTGACCATGAGAAAGATCTGCCTGGGGACCCCTCCTGATAGAACCACCTGTGTTTACAAAGAGGGTTTTCCTAGTAGCTGC